>NC_030836.1:46361375-46961375 GCF_001704415.2 Capra hircus
TCCTTTAGAATGGACTGGTTGGATTTCCTTGCAATCCAAGGGACTCTCAAGAGTCTTCTCCAAAACCACAATCAAAAGCATCAGTTCTTCAGTGCTCAGCTTCTTTGGACTTCCCTGGTGGCTCAGACGGTAAAGCGTCTGTCTATGATATGGAGACCAGGTTCAATTCCTGGGTTGGGAAGATCCCTTGGAGAAGGAAATGGCAATCCACTCCAGTACTCTTGCTGGAAAATCCCAGGAGAGCCCTTACAGTCCATGGGGTCGCGAAAGAGTCAGACACAACTGAGCAACTTCACTTCATGTTCAGCTTTCTTTATATAGTCCAACTCTCATATCCATACATGACTACTGGAAAAACCATAGCTTTGACTGGACGGACTTTTGCTGGCAAAGTCTCTGCTTTTTAATACACTGTCTAGGTGGTCATAACTTTTTTTCCAAGGAGCAATGTCCTTTAATTTCATGACCGCAGTCACCATCTGCAGTGATTTTGGAGCACCCCAAAATAAAAGTCTGTCACTGTTTCCATTGTTCCCCATCTATTTGCCAGGAAGTGATGGGACCAGATGCCATGATCTTCGTTTTCTGAATATTGAGTTTTAAGCCAACTATTTCACTCTCCTCTTTCACTTTCATCAAGAGGCTCTGTAGTTCTTTGCTTTCTGCTCTAAAGGGTGGTGTCATCTGCGTATCTGAGGTTATTGATATTTCTCCTGGCAATCTTGATTCCAGCTTGTGCTTCTTCCAGCCCAGCGTTTCTCATGATGTACTCTGCATATAAATTAAATAAGCAGGGTGACAATATACAGCCTTAACATATTCCTTTTCCTATTTGGAACCAGTCTGTTGTTCCATGTCCAGTTCTAACTGTTGCTTCCACACCTGCATACAGGATTCTCAGGAGGCAGGTCAGGTGGTCTGGTATTCCTATCTCTTTCAGAGTTTTCCACAGTTTGTTTGTGATCCACACAGTCAAAGGCTTTGGCATAGTCAATAATTAGAAGTGGTTGTTTTTCTGATATTCTCTTGCTTTTTCAATGATCCAACAGATGTTGCCAATTTGCCCTCTGGTTCCTCTGCCTTTCCTAAATCCAGCTTGGACATCTGGAAGTTCACGGTTCATACACTGTTGAAGCCTGGCTTAGACAATTTTGAACATTACTTTGCTAGTATGTGAGATGAGTGCAACTGTGTGGTAGTTTGAGCATTCTTTGGCATTGCCTTTCTTTGGGATTGGAATGAAAACTGACCTTTTCCAGTCCTGTGCCACTGCTGAGTTTTCCAAATTTGCTGGCATATTGAGTGCAGCACTTTCTCAGCATCATCTTTCAGGATTTGAAACAGCTCAACTGGAATTCCATTACATCCACTAGCTTTGTTCATAGTGATGCTTCTTAAGGCCCACTTGACTTCACATTCCAAGATGTCTGGCTCTAGATGAGTGATCACACCATCGTGATTATCTGGGTGGTGAAGATCTTTTTTGTATAGTTCTGTGTATTCTTGCCACTTCTTCTTAATATCTTCTGCTTCTTAGGTCCATACCATTTCTGTCCTTTATTGTGCCCATCTTTCTATCAAAATTTCCCTTGGTATCTCTAATTTTCTTGAAGACATCTCTAGTCTTTCCCATTCTATTGTTTTCCTCTATTTCTTTGCATTGACCACTGAGGAAGGCTTTCTTATCTCTCCTTGCTATTCTTTGGAACTTAGCATTCAAATGGGTATATCTTTCCTTTTCTCCTTTGTCTTTCACTTCTTTTCACAGCTATTTGTAGGCCTCCTCAGACAACCATTTTGCCTTTCTGCATTTCTTTTCCTTGGGATGGGCTTGATCACTGCCTCTTATACAATGTCACCAACCTGTGTCCATAATTCTTCAGGCACTCTATCAGGTCTCATCCCTTGAACCTATTTGTCACTTCGACTATATAATCATAAGGGATTTGATTTAGGTCATACCTGAATGGTTTAGTGGTTTTCCCTACTGTCTTCAGTTTAAGTCTGAATTTGGCCATAGGGAGCTCATGATCTGAGCCACAGTCACCTCCCGGTCTTGTATTTGCTAACTGTATAGAGCTTCTCCATCGTTGGCTGCAAAGAACATAAACAATCTGATTTTGGTATTGACCATCTGGTGATGTCCATGTGTAGAGCCCTCTCTTGTGTTGTTGGAAGAGGGTGTTTGCTATGACCAGCGCATTCTCCTAACAAAACTCTATTAGCCTTTGCCCTGCTTCATTCTGTACTCCAAGGCCAAATTTGCCTATTACTCCAGGTGTTTCTTGACTTCCTACTTTTGCATTCCAGTCCCCTATAATGAAAAGGACAGCTTTTTGGGTGTTAGTTCCAGAAGGTCTTGTTGGTCTTCATACAACGGTTCAACTTCAGCTTCTTCAGCATTACTGGTCGGGGCACAGACTTGGATTATTGTGATATTGAATGTTTGCCTTGGAAACGAACAGAGATCATTCTGTCGTTTTTGAGATTGTACCCAAGTACTGCATTTCAGACTCTTGTTGACTATGAGGGCTACTCCATTTCTTCTAAGGGACTCTTGCCCACAGTAGTAGATATAATGGTCATCTGAGTTAAATTCACCCATTCCAGTCAGTTTTTGTTCGCTGATTCCTAAAATGTCGATGTTCACTCTGGCCATCTCCTGTTTGACCACTTCCAATTTGCCTTGATTCATGGACCTAACATCCCAGGTTCCTGAGCGAAAGGGCTCTTTACAGCATCGGACTTTCCTTCCATCACCAGGCACATCCACAGCTGGGTGTTGTTTTCGCTTTGGCTCCTTCTCTTCACTCTTGCTGGAGTTATTTCTCCACTGATTTCCAGTAGCATATTGGGCACCTACTGATGTGGGGAGTTCATCTTTCAGTGTCCTATCTTTTTGCCTTTTCATACTGTTCATGGGGTTCTCAAGGCAAGAATACTGAAGTGGTTTGCCGTTCGCTTCTCCAGTGGACCATGTTTTGTCAGAACTCTCCACCGTGAGCCGTCCATCTTGGGTGGCCCTACACGGCATGGCTCGTAGTTTCACTGAGTTAGACAAGGCTGTGGTCCATGGGATCAGATTGGTTAGTTTTCTGTGCTTGTGGTTTTCAGTGCTTGTGGTTTTCAGTCTGTCTGCCCTCTGATGGAGAAGGATGAGAGGCTTATGGAAGCTTCCTGATGGGAGAGACTGACTGAGGGGGAAACTGGGTCTTATTCTGATGGGCGGGGCTATGCTCAGTAAACCTTTAATCCAATTTTCTGTTGATGGGCAGGGCTGTGTTCCCTCCCTGTTATCTGACCTGAGGCCATGGACTGCAGCATGACAGGCTTCCCTGTCCCTCACCAACTCCAGGAGCTTGCTCAAACTCATGTCTATCACATCGGTGATCCCACCCAACCATCTCTTCCTCTGTCGTCCCCTTCTCCTCCTGCCTTCAATCTTTCCCAGCATCAGGGTCTTTTCCAGTGAGTCAGTTCTTCATACCAGGTGGCCAAAGTATTACAGTTTCAGCTTCAGCATCAGTCCTTGCAATGAATATTCAAGGCTGACTTCCTTTAGGATGGACTGATTGGATCTCCTTGCTGTTCAAGGGGCACTAAAGAGTCTTCTCCAGCACCACAGTTTGAAAGCATCAGTTCCTCCAAACTCTCTTCTTTTTATGGTCCAACACTCACATCTCTACGTAACTACTGGAAACATCAGAGCTTTTACTACACTGACCTTTGGTGCCAAAGTGACACGTCTGCTTTTTAGTATGCTGTCTAGGTCAGCTTTTCCTCCAAGGAGCAAGCGTCTTTCAATTTCAGGCTGCTGCCACTGTCCACAGTGATAGTGGAGCCCAGGCAAACACAGTCTGTCCCTGTTTCCACTGTTTCCCCATCTACTTGCCATGAAATGATGGGACCAGATGCCATGATCTTAGTTTTCTGAATGTTGAGTTTTAAGCCAACTTTTTCACTCTCCTCCATCACCCTCAACAAGAGGCTTTTTAGTTCCTCTTCACTTTCTGCCATTAGAGTGGTATCGTCTGCATGTCTAAGGTTGTTCGTATTTGTCCCTGAACTCTTGATTTCAGCTTGTGATTCTTCCGGTCCAGTATTTCTCATGATGTTAAACTCTGTGCAGAAGTCAAATAGGCAGGGTGACACTATAGAGCCTTCACATAGCTCTTTCCCAATTTTCAAACCATCTGTTGTTCCATGTCCAGTCCTAATTGTTGCTTTTGCCCTGCATACAGGTGTCTCAGGAGGCAGCTCAGGCGGTCTGGTATTCCCATGCAGGACCACGAGACACGACAATCTGTGTTTGAACACCCACTCCCTGCCCGGGTGTGGGGTGGTTACAGCAGCCCAGGAGACTGAGGCGGGAACTCGGCAGGAGCCCCGCACACAGGCCTGCCTCAGCGAGTGCTCCGCCGCATGGCGGGGCCCTGGTTCACACTCACCGGACGGTCCACGCACCTGCTTCTTGCCGTCAACTGAGGGGGATGGCTCCACCTGGCCCGGTGGTCCTGGGGGCCTTGAGCATTCGGGCCTGGTCTCCTGGCTCCCCCGGCGCTGCTAGACTTCCGTTGGCCACCTGCAGCGGCTCAGCAGCTCCAGGGACTGCGGAGGTCGGCCGGGCTGAGTTCCCCACCAACTCTTGGCTGGTGTCCTCACCCGCGACTAGTGGGCCCATCTCGAGGTCGTTGGACTGACTGGCTCCTGGGGACTAAAGGATAAAGACATTCCTTCTGGTGACAGGAGCCTGCAGGCCAAGCCCTTCTCAAGCCATTTTAGGGAACAAATGTACTGTCTGACAGGTAAGCGAGCGTGTGCAATTTTAGAAAGGAACACTGCCGGGGGTCAGGTTCCTCTCTGCCACCAGATTCTGGGGGGTCCCAGGTCAACCTATGGGGGAGCTGGATGGTGATCCCCAAAGATACATTCACATCCTCACCCCTAGAACTTGGGAGAGGGCCTATGTAGAAATAGTGTCTGTGCAGCCGAGGTTCCACTGTATAAGACTGGTACCTGTATTCCGAGACCAGTGTCCTTACAAGGAGAGACTCAGAGACACAGGCTCACAGCGGGAGAGGCCGAGGGAAGATGGCCGGAAGTAGAGCGGTCACCCACCAACCGAGGAGCGACAGGTATGTTCAGCCCCGACTAGGAGCAGCAAGGAAGAACACTCCGCCAGAGCACCAGGGGACCACCCTGCCAGCCCCTGATTTCAGATTTCTGGCTTCCAGAACTGTGGGAACAGTAAGTGCCACATGTTTTAAGCCCCCCTCTATCGGGATCTGTCTGCAGCCCCAGGCACCCACAGGACGCCCCCGTCCCCTTTGCTTCAGCAGAATTCAAGTCATCCGGAACACATGTTCCAGGGCCCAGACTCCACCACACAGGCCACGTGTGGACGCAGGTGGGAAGGCCTGGGGCTGCCCCGCCCACCCTGGGATGTCTCCTGGGGCTCCCCTGGACAAATCCCCGGGCAATACTTACAGAGCCACTTAGCTTATTCCGACGTCCTGCAGATCAAAAAGGAGAGAGAAATGAAAACAAATCATATTAACTATTATAGCGACATCTGTGAGCGAGAGGAAGTACTTTAAATTTACAATAAAGTGTATTTACAGTTACAGCAAAAAAAAAGTTGATTGGAACACCTGTGCAGCTGGGAAAACAGGAGGGGAAGACACTCACTCATAAGCCTCCCCAGCAGGCAGGGCCGCCTCCCCCAGGACCCCCTTGGCTGGAGCAGCACCAGTTTCTCCCTGCTTCCAGGCCCAGGGCGCCCGGGACACCGTGTCCAGCAGCTGACCTAGGATTCTGGCCTCAAGCCCTGTGTGTTGGGAGGCACACAGCAGGTGGCTCTGAGCTCACACACGAGAGGCCCCAAGTTAGAATGTGAACTGATCTGTATTTTATACCAGAGGTTCCTGCTGGGTAACACCGACCCCACACCCCTTCTCTGAGCTCCTGATGCTCTTGTTGACCTAGCTTCCTCCAGGTCAACACGACTCGGACCAACCTGTTCTTCTGTAGACAACAAAAGCAGCAATGACGATGATGACGACGATGGCGACGATGATGGGAACGCAAACCTCCACATTAACACCCAGGCAGGCCCATGACGATCCCGGGTGTCCTGGAAGGAGGCAACACAGAGGATGTGGTCACAAGGTCAGGCACCCTTTCCTCACCTGAGTGACCTGCTATCTCAGGAGTGGGGGCAGCACCAATGTGCTCCAAACCCCACGGGATCCTTCTGTCGCTGACGGTCGCCACGACCTCCCCAGCGGGAGGCAGCCAGGCTCATCCTTCCTGCTCACACGGGACCCTGGGCTCAGAGGCCGTGGGGTTTCTCACTCTGGTCCCTCGAAGCAGCAGCAGGGCTGACCTGCCAGCAGGGCAGCAACAGGCTTTGCGTCCCGGGATGCGGCTCAGGGGAGAGTGGGGGCAGCTGCAGATACACCCCTGGGCCAGCAGGCGGCAGAGCCTGGAGGAGACTGGGGGGGTGGGTGCTAGTCTTCCCAGCACCCGGGCTGGGCCGCGCTGGCCCAAGGGGCAGGGCAGGGCCCGCCCCGGGGAGACGTGTGGCAGGAGCCCTGGGGTGTCTCCTCACTCTGCTGAGCTCCCAGCACCCACCCGAGCTTCGGGCACACAGACTCTGGGCGCAGCACAGGCCCATCAGCGCTGGGGACGCTCGGCCGCCCTGATGTGATGTGTCACCAAGGACCAAGCAGGAAGGAGCACGTCGTCCACGCAGCCCCCTCAGTCTGCTTAAAGGCTTTCCTTTATTCTCAGAGCAGCCCTTCCTCATTCTGCCTTAGTTCTGGTGTTAAGACAGCCTTTAAAAGCGTTTGCAGGTTATAGAGGGAACCTACCTCAAGACAATAATGGCCACTGCAAACACTCACAGCAAACATCACACTCACTGCGAAAAGATGAACGCGTTTCCTGTAAGATCAGGAACAGACAAGGATACCCACTCTCTCCGCTAGTAGTCAACCTCGTCCTAGAAGTCCTCACCACAGCAAACAGAGAAGAAAAAGAAATAATGGAATCCAAACTTGAGAAGAGGCGAAACTGTCCTGTTTGCAGACGACATGGCACTAAACACAGAAAACCCTAAAGATGCTGCAGAAAACTACTAGAGCTCACCAACGAATCTGGTAACGTTGCAGGAGACAAAATCAATACACTGAAATCTCTTGCATTCCAACACACCCACAGTGAAAGAGTAGGAAAAGAACTCAAGGAAACAATCCCATTAACCACCCCATTAAAAAGAATACAATACGGAGAATAAATCTACCTAAGGAGGCAAAAGATCTATCCTCTGGAAACTACAATATCCCGAGGAAAGAAATAGAAGATGACCAAACCAGATGGAGAGATATCCCATGTTCTTGGATCGGAAGGTGGAACATTGTGAACACGACTGTCTTACTCAAAGCCATCTACAAACTCAATGCAAGCCCTATCAAATTATCAATGGCAGTTTTCACAGAATCAGGACAAAAAAAAGTCTACAATTGTATGGAAACACAGAAGACCCCAAATTGCCAAAGCAATCGTGAGAAAGAAAAATGGAGCTGGAGGAATCAGGGTCCCTGAGTTAGACTATACTAAAAAGCTACAGTCATCAAAACAGTATGGTACTCACACAAAAACGGAAACAGAGACCAATGGAGCAGCACAGAAAGTCCAGAGAAAAACCCAGGCACCTATGGTCACCTAGTTCAGTTCAGTTCAGTCGCTCAGTCGTATCCGACTCTTTGCAACCCCATAAATTATGCCAGGCCTCCCTGTCCATCACCAACTCCCAGAGTTCACTCGGATTCACGTCCATCCCTCTGACCAAAGGGGCAAAAATACACAGTGGAGAAAAGACAATCTCTCTAAAAAGTGGTGAAGGGAAAACTGGACAGTTGAACATAAAAGAATGAAAACAGAACACTCTGTAACACTGTACATAACAATAAACTCAAAATGGATTAAAGACCTAAATGTAAGGCTGAGTGCTATGAAATTCTTATGGGAAAACATAGGCAGAAGAGGCATTGATAAACATCCCAGAAAGATCTTTTCTGATCCACCTCCTAGGATAATAAAAACAACAACAAACAAATGGGACCTAGTTAAACTTAAAAGCTTTTCACAGCGAAGGAAACTATAGGCAAAATGAAAAACCAGCCTTCAGAACCAAACACAATATTTGCAAAGGAAGTAACAGACAAGGGATTACTCTCCAAAATATACAAACAGCTTATGCAGTCTGCACCAAAAAAACAAACAAACCAATCAAAAAATGGCTGGAAGATCTAAACAGACATTTCTCGGTGGAAGACATACAGATGGCTAAAAGGAGAAAAGGTAAGATATAAGCATCTGAATGCAGAGTTCCAAAGAATAGCAAGAAGAGATAAGAAAGCCTTCTTCAGTGATCAATGCAAAGAAATTGAGGAAAACAACTGAATTGGAAGGACTAGAGATCTCTTCAAGGAAATTAGAGATACCAAGGGAACATTTCATGCAAAGATGAGCTCGATAAAGGACAGAAATGGTAGGGACCTAACAGAAGCGGAAAATATTAAGAAGAGGTGGCAAGAATACACAGAAGAACTGTACAAAAAAGATCTTCATGACCCAGATAATGATGATGGTGTGATAACTCATCTAGAACCAGACATCTTAGAATGTGAAGTCAAGTGGGCCTTAGAAAGCATCACTACGAACAAAGCTAGTGGAGGTGATGGAATTCCAGTTGAGCTGTTTCAAATTCTGAAAGATTATGCTGTCAAAGTGCTGCACTCAATATGCCAGCAAATTTGGAAAACTCAGCAGTGGCCACAGGCCTGGAAAAGGTCAGTTTTCATTCCAATCCCAAAGAAAGGCAACGCCAAAGAATGCTCCAACTACCACACAGTTGCACTCATCTCACATGCTAGTAAAGTAATGTTCAAAATTCTCCAAGCCAGGCTTCAGCAATATGTGAACCGTGAACTCCCTGATGTTCAAGCTGGTTTTAGAAAAGGCAGAGGAAACAGAGATCAAATTGCCAACATCCGCTGGATCATGGAAAAAGCAAGAGAGTTCCAGAAAAACATCTATTTCTGCTTTATTGACTATGCCAAAGCCTTTGACTGTGTGGATTACAATAAACTGTGGAAAATTCTGAAAGAGATGGGAATACCAGACCACCTAACCTGCCTCTTGAGAAATCTGTATGCAGGTCAGCAAGCAACAGTTAGAACTGGACATGAAACAACAGACTGGTTCCAAATAGGAAAAGGTGTACATCAAGGCTGTATATTGTCACCCTGCTTATTTAACTTCTATGCAGAGTACATCATGAGGAACACTGGGCTGGAAGAAGCACAAGCTGGAATCAAGATAGCCGGGAGAAATATCAATAACCTCAGATATGCAGATGACACCACCCTTGTGGCAGAAAGTGAAGAGGAGCTAAAAAGCCTCTTGATGAAAGTGAAAGAGGAGAGTGAAAAAGTTGGTTTAAAGCTCAACATTCAGAAAACGAAGATCATCGCATCCGGTCCCATCACTTCATGGGAAATAGATGGGGAAAGAGTGGAAACAGTGTCAGACTTTATTTTGGGGGGCTCCAAAATCACTGCAGATGGTGACTGCAGCCATGAAATTAAAAGACACTTACTCCTTGGAAGAAAAGTTATGAGCAACCTAGATAGCATATTCAAAACAGAGACATTACTTTGTCGACTAAGGTCCGTCTAGTCAAGGCTATGGTTTTTCCTGTGGTCATGTATGGATGTGAGAGTTGGACTGTGAAGAAGACTGAGCACCGAAGAATTGATGGTTTTGAACTGTGGTGTTGGAGAAGACTCTTAAGAGTCCCTTGGACTGCAAGGAGATCCAACCAGTCCATTCTGAAAGAGATCAGTCCTGGGGTTTCTCTGGAAGGAATGATGCTAAAGCTGAAACTCCAGTACTTTGGCCACCTCATGGGAAGAGTTGACTCATTGGAAAAGACCCTGATGGTGGAAGGGATTGGGGGCAGGAGGAGAAGGGGACGACCGAGGATGAGATGGCTGGATGACATCACGGACTCGATGGACATGAGTATGAGTGAGCGCCGGGAGATGGTGACGGACAGGGAGGCCTGCCGTGCTGCGATTCATGGGGTCGCAAGGAGTCGGACACGACTGAGCGACTGAACTGAACTGAACTGAAAAGGTACAGGAAAAGACGCTCGACATCACTAATTAGTAGAGAAACACAAATCAAAGCTACGGTCAACCGTCATTCCTCCCCATTCAGAACGGTCATCACCAAAACTCTACAAACAACGAATGCAGCAGAGAGCATTGACAAACGGGAATCTGCTTCCACTCGTCTTGGGGATGCATATCCGCGGATACAGCCGCTGTGGAGAACAGTGTAGAGGTTCCTTAGAAAGCTACGAAGAGAACTCTCATACGACCCAGTAATCCCATTTCTGGGCACATATCCAGAGAAAACTCTTACTTTGGAAAGATACATACACCCCAATGCTCATAGCATGACTATTCACAATAGCTGAGTCATGAAGGCAACATAAATGTCCACCAGCAGGCGCCTGGATAAAGAACACGGGGCGCATACTTAAAATGGAATATTACTCAGCCACTAAAAAGAACAAAATAATGCTATTTACAGCAATACAGAGGGACCGAGACTGTCATACTGCGTGAAGTGAGTCAGACAGAGAAGAAGGAGTATTGTATGACATCCCTTATTTATGGAATCTAAAAAGCAATGATACAAACAAACTTATTTACAACAGAGAAACAGATTCACAGAATGAATTTATGGTTGCTGGGGGGTGGGGGGTAAGACAGAAGAGAAGGGATAGTTAGGGAGTCTGGGAGCAACATGTATACACTGCTAAAATTTAAAATGGAACCAACAGGTCCTACTGAACAGCACAGAGAAATGTGCTCAGTGTCACATGGCAGCCTGGATGGCAGGGGACTTTGGGAGAGAATCTGTTAGTCGCTGAGTCGTGTCCAACTTTTTGTGACCCCATGGACTGTAGCCCATCAGGCTCCTCTGTCCACAGAATTCTCCAGGCAAGGATACTGGAGTGGGATGCCATTTCCTTCTCCATTGGGAAAGAATGGATACATGTATATGTATAGCTGAGTCCCTTTGCAGTCCACCTGAAACTATAATGCCAACAAAGGTCCGTCTAGTCAGAGCTGTGGCTTTTCCAGTGGTCAGGTACAGATGTGAGAGTTGGACCATAAAGAAAGCTGTGCACTGAAGAACTGATGCTTCTGAACTGTGCTGTTGGAGAAGACTCTTGAGAGTCCCCTGGTCTGAAAGGAGAGCCAACCAGTCCATCCTAAAGGAAATCAGTCCTGAATAGTCACTGGAAGGACTGATGCTGACGCTGAAGCTCCCAACATTTTAGCCACCTGATGCGAAGAACTGACTCCGTAGAAAAGACCCTGATGCTGGCAAAGATTGAAGGCGGGAGGAGAAGGGGACAACAGAGGATGAGATGGTTGGATGGCATCACCGACTCAATGCACATGAGTTTGAGCACGCTCTGGGAGATGGTGATGGACAGGGAAGCCTGGCGTGATGCAGTCCATGGGGTTGCAAAGAGTCAGTCAGTCCAGTAAAAAGTAACACACTTTAAGAAATTAAGGAGCTTATTTTAAAATGTAAACGTATATGCTGAGTCCAAGGATGGTCTGATGACCTTAGGGAAGGAAACAAGGGGAACTCGGGCTCCAAGGAGAAAGCCAGGGGGAAGGCGACACGGACCCTGGAACAGAGACGCCCGGTGGCCACTGTGCTCACTACGACCTGGTATCACTTAGGGTGGGAAAGAGACTGGATTCAAAGCATGATGCAGTGTCGTCCGTGTGTGCAGTGGGGAAATCGCCTCACACCACACAGACACCACTGCGGTCCTGCACAGTGATAAAGAGAAGCTTCCGGCAGGTCATGAGACAGAACACCTTCTCTAGCTGAGCAAAGGTTTCTCCCTCAGGACAGGAAGAGCACCAACGCTGGCAGAAAACAGCCACAAACCTGACCTTGTTAGAAGGAAGGACCTTTGTCCACAAGAGGCCCAGACACCCGACACAAAGAGCTTGTGTCCCACGTTTACAAATAATTATCAGTGTTTCCAGATAAGCATCTAAAATGAGAAAATAAAAACCCAGCCAGCCAACATAAAAATGGGCAAGACTTCAGCAGAGACCTGGATGAACCATGATCACACAAAGTGATGTCAGTGAGACAAATACCCCGTGAGACCACGTATCCAAGGAATCCAAAAGATGACACAAGTGAACTCACTTTGGAAACAAAGGCAGACCCACAGATTCAAACACAAACTTACGGTTACCAAAGAAGTGGCGGGAGAAGCATAAACTAGGAGTTAGAGGTGAACAGACACACATCACCGTGTACAAAGCAGAACAGCGACAAGATCCCACTGTGTAGCATAAGGAAGTGTATTTAGGATCCTGCGATGACAACCATAGTGGAAAGGGATATGAAACAGGATATGTATGTGTATATTTGTTGCTGTTGTTCAGTCGCTCAGTCGTGTCCAGCTCTTCGGACCTGTGGACTGCAGCACGCCAGGCTTCCCTGTCCTTCACCATCTCCTGGAGCTTGCTCAAACTCGTGTCCATCGAGTCGGTGATGCCATCCAGCCATCTCGTCCTCTGTCGACCCCTTGGTCTCCTGCCCTCAATCTTTTCCAGGATCAGGGTCTTTTCCAAGGAGTCAGGTCTTCTCATCAGGTGGCCAAAGTATGGGGCTTCACCTTCAGCATCAGTCCTTCCAATGAATATTCAGGACTGATTTCCTTTAGGATTGACTGATTGGATCTCCTTGCAGACCAGGGGACTCTCAAGAGTCTTCTCCAACACCACTGTTCAAAAGCATCAATTCTTCGGCTCAGCCTTCTTTACAGTCTAACTTTCACATCCATATTTGACTATTAGAAAAACCACAGCTTTGACTATATATGTGTAGTATATATGTGTAGCTTCCCAGGTGGTCCTGAATGAGTGGAAGTCGCTCGGTTGTGTCCAACTATACACCATAAACTCCATGGCATTCTCTAGGCCAGGATACTGGAGTCGGTAGCCGTTCGCTTCTCCAGCGGATCTTCCTGACCCAGGAATGGAAGCGAGGTCCGCTGCATTGCAGGCAGATTCTTCACCAGCTGAGCCGTGAGGAAGCAGGTGGCACTAGGGGTGAAGAACCCGCCTGCCAGTGCAGGGGATGGAAGAGACGCGGGTTCCGTCCCTCAGTTGGGAAGAGGGCATGGCAACCCACTTCAATATTCTTGCCTGGGAGAATCCCATGGACAGAGTCGCCTGACAAGCCACAGTCCATGGGGTCGCAGAGCCGGACACGACTGAAGCGACTTAGCACACACACACGTACATGTCTGTGTGTGTGTGTGTGTGTGTATACCTGAACCACTTTACACCAGTGTAAATCACCAAGACTTCAATTTAAAAAAAGAAAAGGAAAACAGTCTTGCACAGATTTGCACAGATACTCAGTAGTCGAGCATCAACTCTGCTGGGGGTGTGCACCCAGCTCACATTCCTAAGTCCCATCTGAGGCCGCACCAAGCAGGGAAGCAGCCGGGTGTTGGGATGTCAGGAAGGACAGGTCTCACAGAGCGCTCAGTCCCTTCCACCTGATACCTGGTCAGCCTGGTCGGCCCAGACTGAGCCCACACGCCCAGAATTCAAGGGACAAGGACAGGGAAGCCATAACTGGTCCACAAGGATCCTGTTCACTCAAGACAGGAGTCTACGAACGAAGACCCACGGCCCACAGCCCACTTTTATGAATAAAGTTTCCTGACACACAGCCAGCACCTCTGATCACAGCCTCTGGCTCCTTTCATTACAGCAGCAGAGATGAGTTCCGACAACAGGGACCTTGGGACCCTCAGACCTCAGCCTTTGGCCTTTACGGATTTAAGGGATGGAATCGGGCCCTCACCTGACTCTGGGTTTAAGGCACAAACTGTATTGTTTATGGCAGTGCAGGGTTGAAGGATGGCGCCGTCTCCACACCTGAGGGGACAGAGAAACTGTGAGCATCACTTCCCCTCGCTCGGGCCGGCCCAGAGAATCTTACTCACCACCCACCAGTCAGGGGTTAGAGGGACCAACCCAACCTCCTCGGCAGGCCCATGAGAAGTGTGGCATGTGCCGGGATGTCTGGCCCACACTGGATCAATGAGGATAAAACTTAGGAATCTCTGATAGATGGGGGAAGTGCCCCCGTCTCTGTCCCCGGATAGAGCTCTGTGTGTGGCCACGAGGACTGGTCCTGACGTGGCCGTACCTCTACCGGGAGGGAAAGCAGCCTGAGATGAAGCTCGTGGAGAAGGGGACAAGCCAGAGCTGATCAACCCAGACCTGGAGGGTGTCCTTGCTTTGGACCTGGCGGGTTCCTGAGCCAACAGTGCAAGCTGGTCTGAGTGGCAGTTAAGAATCTACAAATGCAGGTGATTTTGCAAGTGGCTTTACCACTGAGTCTTCCTCAAAGTCGGCTCCAAATCTAAGCCCACCGGGAACCACAGAAGGCAACCGGGTGTGGAAACAGGGTCTCTGCAGATGGAATCCTTTAGGAGGAGGTCACACCGGATCAGGGTGGGCCTCAGTCAGTGAGCAGCGTCCTCACAAGAGGGAAGATGTATGCAGAGAGAGAGAAGCCACGTGAAGACGCTGAGAGAGCGCGCGGGAGACCATCCCTGGAAGGCGGAAGCAGAGACTGAAGCGAAGCGTCCACAAGCTGAGGCGCCAAGGAGTGCCGGCAAAGCTGCGGAAGCGCCAGATTCCTCCCGAGAGCCCATGGAGGGAGCCTGGCCCTGCGGACACCTTGATTCCGACTTCCAGTCTCCAGAACTGTGAAAGGATACATTTTTCTTGTTTTTCAAAAGCCTCCCGGTCGCGGAGCTTTGCAACATCAGGGGCAGAAAACACTCACTGGCCATCCCCCCTGGGCCGGGCCAGGGGGCGGCCCCCTGCCTACAGCTCTCCTCCCCCGGACGTCCCGCGGCTCCACCCTCTGTCCCGCCCTCCCTGCCTCCGCTCTAGGGCCCTGTCTCCTGCTGCCTCTCTGTCCCTCGTGCGCCCATCACTGCCCACGTGTTGGGGTGCTCTCCACCACTGCTGGGGCCCAGGCCTGCAATACAACCCCGCAGGCCACAGCGGGGCTCACAGTCACACATGAATGAGGGAATGAAAGGAGGGAGAAATGGGTGAGCAATGACTCCAGTTCACCCCCACATGGAAACTTGCAGGTGACTCGTCTGCCTTAATCCTCAGGGCTCCTCAGTGGGGCTGGTGTTACCATTAGCCCCATTACACAGATGGGAAAACAGAGGCTCTGGCCAGGGGGTGGCTGAGTAAGTGACCCAGAAACAAACAGGTGAGGGGAGAAGAGAACGCCCGCCCAGGCCTGCTGGCCGGCTCCCACCGCTGGGTGGCACCTTGTACACCGGAAGCAGCTCTCTGTGCAGTCCTCGGAGTCACAGTAGAACTTGCCCGGCTGGCACTGGCACTCCTGGTCGCTGGTCTTGGAGCAGCGCTTCACCACTTCCTGATCTGCTGGAGGCGGGCCGAGGGTCAGTCACCGGGGCCTGGACTCTGTCCTGCCCCCCGGCCACGTCCAGGTCCAGTCACAGGCTCAGCACGTGCATCCACCTCCAGACCTCCCCCCTGCCATCTGGGTGTCTGAGGAGGAGCTGTGGGCGCCCTGGCAATCTGGGCTGGGGGCAGAGGGCCATCTGCTCAGATACACTCCAAATCAACCTGTCTGCTTGTTTCCCCAGAAAGATCACAACAGCCCTACTCGGTGTGGACCGAGAACAGTCTCTCCCAGCATCACTGGGGGGTTTCGCCCTTCCAGCTGCGAAGGGCTGGGTCCTGGGGCCGCGCCCACATCTCACGTCTATGCGGCTGTTTCCACAGGGCCAACTCTCTGCCCCCACGTGAATGTCACTCCGCCTCACTGTCTCTGCTCAGAGCCAAATACGAGGGGCAGCTAGGGTGCTAATTGCTTTTCATCTTCCAAGAAAGAAGGGAGCTGTTCCAGCAGGTGTGAGCACAGCAAGGTCATGACAACTCCTGCTGCGGGGCTTTACCTTTTTTTAAAAATTTTATTTATGCGTTTATTTCTGGCCGTGCGGTTCTTGCCCGCCGTGTGCACACCCTCTCTAGTTGTGGCGAGCGGGCGCTACTCTGTGTTGTGGCTTCTCATTGTGGTGACTTCTCTTCCTGCAGGGCATGGGCCTAGGGGCTGTGGGCACAGTGGCTGTGGTCCACGGGCGCAGCTGCTCTGTGGCACGCGTGATCTTCGAAAAACAGGGGATGAACCTGTGTGCCCTGCATCAGCAGGTGATTCTTAACCGCTGGACCGCCAGGGGAGTCTCATATCTTTACCTCTTAAAAATAGAAACTGTATCAGTTTAAAGTCTATGGCAGAGAAGGCAATGGCACCCCACTCCAGTAATCTTGCCAGGAAAATCCCATGGACGGAGGAGCCTGGTAGGCTGCAGTCCATGGGGTCGCCAAGAGTCGGACAGGACTGAGCGACTTCACTTTCACTTTTCACTTTCATACATTGGAGAAGGAAATGGCAGCCACGCCAGTGTTCTTGCTTGGAGAATCCCAGGGACGGGGGAGCCTGGTGGGCTGCCGTCTATGGGGTCCCACAGAGTCGGACACGACTGAAGTGACTTAACAGTAACAAAGTCTATGGCAAGATGAACTGATTTACACACTGATACACTGAAATTTTCACTGGGAATGCTCAAAATCTAAGCGCCATTCCAGGAAACACTGACCCTTATACACCACCAAATGAGTTCCCTGGTGGTCCAGTGGTTAGGACTGGAAGCTTTCACTTCCAGGGCCCAAGTTCAGCTCCTGGTCGGCAACTAAGATGTTGCAAGCCACACAGCATGGCCCCAACGGAAGAAAAACAAAGCCCTGAGCCTTCTGGTTCACTACAGTGTGGTGTTTCTCTCTGTATTTATGTTTCATTAAAGGTGGTTTTTCACATATATATTTACACATGTTCCGCTAGATTTATTCCGATTTTTTTTTGCCAATGCAAGTGGTATTTTTAAATTACACTTCAAGGGTGGTGGAGGGGAGGCTGAAGAGGAAGGGGACATAAACATACACTTAGCTCATTCACATTTTTGTGCGGCAGAAACTAACGCAACATTGCAAAGCAATTACACTCCAATTAAAGATAAACAAAATGGAAAATTACCTATTTAAACATTGTCATCGATACACAGAGATAGAAGAACTTCTGTGTACCGTGCTGATGCTCAGCAAGTCTGAAAGCCTAATGACTTGCAGCTGCTTCTTTAGGCAACACACACGCTCCCTGATGACGGCTCCCCCCGCGCTCCTCTGGGACCTCTCATTGTCCCTGGGGAGGTTCCCATGGGCCGGGTCAACGGGGCATGTGAGCCGGACTGCCGCCACTTACCCTCTCGGCACTGGGCACACGGCACGCATCGAGGCTCTTCACTGGGATGAGCTCTGAAAGTTCCAGACGGGCAAGGCGAGCAGGCTCCAATGTGGTGGTTCTGGTCTATGCGTGTGCTTACGTAGTAGCCTGCGTGAGACGGGACACGGAGGGGAGGTGGGCACCCCGCCCAGTCTCTGAGGCGTTAGCTTGAAGAGGTCCCAAGGCACCTGGAGACCAGACCCCCTGCACAGTACCCCGAACCCACCCCGGCCTCCTGGGAACACCTGGTCTGATCCCAGGCCACAGGTGTCCGTCCCAGAGACCAGGGACCTGAATCACCCCCCAGCTTTTACCAATGCCCTGCAGCGCCTGGGCGCTGGAGCAAGGTCACAAGACTTCAAGTCAGACCAACGGCGTCCCTTTGTTCCCTACACGTGGTTCCTGCAGGTGTGCGTGTGAATGCAGAGATGTCTGTGTATGAATGTCTCTAGTGTGTGTACAGGTGGGTGGGCTGGGGAGTGTGGGGAGGGTATGGGGCTATAGGTCCAGGTACCAGGTGCTTGGGCTCAGAGCCACAGGCCCCTGGAAGGCACAGGTTCCTGGACGAGATGCGTTGTGTGTGCAGGTGTATGCGGGGAGGGGGATGCCCATGGTGAGGGGACAGCTGCCCCTCACAGAGGGGGCTGGGAAGGGACTTTGCTGATCACATGGGAGTGTGTCTGTGTGTCTGGACGGGTTAAGGGAGCTGGTGGCTGCCAAGGACAGACTCTACCCTGCCCCAGACAGCCAGGTTCTCCCCGCAGGCTGCCCCCAGCTCTGCTCAAAGTGCCCCTGACCTCCCCTCTCCCAAGCAGGAAGTCTTCCCTGCAAAGCTCTAAATCACCCCAGACTCACCAGCCGGGCAGACTCTGCTACAGGAAAGATTTTCTCCAACCTCATATTCGCCTGGGTTACACGAGGTCTTCCCCGTCGCCATGGTGACCTTCAATGAGAGAGGGGACACGGGCATTTTCAGAAGATTTTCTCCCTCCTGATGGGAGCAGACACTGACACCCCCGGGTGCGGCTTCCCTCAGCGGGTAGGCTCTGGCCGGGGACTTTCCTCAGGCTCCCTGTTGCTCCACTCGTGGTACGGAGCAGGGCTGTGTGGGGAACACGCTCTTTCACCCCAAATGCGTGTGGATCTGTTGACACCTCCGTGGCTGACGTCTGTTCCCTGTGCCTGGTCAGACGTAGACCCTTTGTGGTCGTGAGCCTTTGGAGTTTCGTGAGTCTTTGATTTTCTTCTAGCATACAGTTCCTGTTCTCAGCAGCTGCACACAGACTTTGTCAAGAGAGGCCACTGTCCGTGCGTTGGGAACAGGGATCTGAGCGTCTGTGTCTGAATGCGTACACATTGTGCCCGTGAATGTGCACGCACACTGCCACGCAGGAGCCCGTCAATTACAAGGTCCCAGGAACTGCACATCCGTACCGATTTCCTATCCTGCTCGACTTCTTGGCTTTGAGGTGTATTGAGCTCTCGTACCACGTCTATGGACTCCAGATTCCGTCGTGTGATCACATCATTCTCCGCTTTCTGTATTCTGAGGAGCTCCTGTTCATATACGGTTTCATGTTTGTTTCTGAAGGACAGTTCAGCCTCAATTGTTCGCTGAATTCCGTGTTTTTGAACTTGCCTACATGCTGAAATGTGTTCGTTACCACAACCTCGAGACCCCTGATGCCTTCCTGGACGTACACAGGAGGGCAAGAGTCCCTCCTCAACACATCCTGGAAACACAGGTCCAGTTGGGTCCACCCAGGTGCTGCTGCTTTCCTCTGCCAACTCGCAGCGTAAAGTATAGCCTTTCTGCACCTGGTTTTCATGTCTTTGGTTGGTGATCTTGACGTTTAAAATGGTTCCCTAGGGTCCAAAGGCTAAGACTTTGAGTTTCCACTACATGGGGGGGGGCACATGTACTATCCCTGGCCGAGGAACTAAGATCAAGCACGCCGTGTGCCTCGGCAAAAAAGAAAGAAAAGCAAGGTCTCCTAGCCAGTCTCACCTGGTGTTCTGAAGGACAGAAGGCTGCGATGTGTCTACATGTGTAGAAAAAAGGCATCTTAAAGAAACTTCGTACAGGCAGGCCATACAGTGCCACTGGCCGTGAGTTCCCAGTTAGTGAATTATGTATATATTAAATCAGGTGTCTTTAAACAGAAACACATGTAAAGCGATATTATATATTGACAGGTTGGGGGAGGACAAACAGATGGATGTGAGACTTGGACCATAAAGAAGAATTGATGCTGTCACATTGCGGGGCTGGAGAAGACTCTTGAGAAGCCCTTGGACAGGAAAGAGAGAAAACAGTCCATCCTACTGAAAATCAACCCTGACTACCCTTTGGAAGGACTGTTGTTGAAGCTGAAGCTCCAATACTTTGGCCCCCTGACGGGAAGGGCTGATTCACTGGAAAAGACCCTGATGTTGGGAAAGATGGAGGGCAGGAGGAGAAGGGGACGACAGAGGATGAGATGGTTGGATGGCATCACCGACTCAACGGACAGGAGTTTGAGCAAGCTCAGGGAGATAGTGAAGGACAGGGAGGCCTGGTGTGCTGCAGTCCATGGGGTTGCAAAGACTTGGACGCGACTTAGCGCCTGAACAACAACAATGGATGAAAATTCTGAAACCACAAGCAAGGGTGAGCGGATCAGTGGGTACAGGGGGAAGAAATGAATACGGGTGTTTCTTTTCATCTACAGTTTTACCTATAGATTTGTGTTTACAAGTTAAACAAAATGGGATAAATCCCTACAATGGACTATTATGGATGAGCCTTGAAAAACATGAATGGCTCTTGAAATCCTTATGCTAAGTAAAAGAAGTCAGTCATAAAGCTCGCACATTATATGACTGCATTCGCATGAGACATTTAGAATCGGGAAACTAGGAACTAGACACGGAGTAGACTGGCGGCTGCTCAGGGCGAGGGGAGAAGGGGAGGTGCGGTCAGTCGCTCAGTCGCGTGGGGCTCTCTGCGACCCCGAGGACTGGAGCCCGCCAGGCTCCTCTGTCCATGGGACTCTCCAGGCAAGAATGCTGGAGAGGGTTGCCATGCCCTTCTCCAGGGGATCTTCCCAACTCAAGGATCAAACCCAGGTCTCCCACACTGCAGGCAGATTCTTTACCAGCTGAGCCACAAGGGGAGCACAACCAAAAAATAAAATTTTTAAACAAAAGATATCACTATAAACACTGCTGGAAGAAAACCTGGGAGAAAACAGGAAGCTAAGAACCACAGTCACAGAGGACCAACTGATCAACTGGGTTTCATCAAAATAGAAAATTTCTACAAAAGATACGGTTAGGAGAATGACGAGACCTGCCACAAATTCGGACAAAACCTTCAAAAAGGGTATATCTGATCAAAGCTTTATATCCAAAGCACATGAAGAATAGTTAAAACTGAACAATCAGAAAAAAAAAATAAAAAACTTAAGAAAATGAGCAAAAGATTAAAACAGATACTTCACTAAGAAAGATTTATGACTGGCCAAGAGGCTGAAGAAAAGGCACCGAAGCATCTTCCCTGGGGCCAAAGCACAATCGAGTCAGCTGGAGTCTCGCACTAGAGCTTTAAACTTAAGAGGACTTTGATCGCTCCGAGTGCTGAGGCCGTGGCGGGCACCGTGCGGTCAGATTTCCGCTGCCTCACCGCCCCCCCTACCGCACCCCGCACGCCCATCTCCGCCGGGCTCCCGCAGACCAGCGCCCCCTTCTCCTCCAGCTCCCCCGCAGCGCCCCCTTCTCCTCCAGCGCCCCCCGTTCCCATCTCCGCCGCGTTCACCAACCCCCCACTAGCGCCCCCTTCTCCTCCAGCGCCCCCCGTTCCCCTCTCCGCCGGGCTCCCCCGCAGCGCCCCCTTCTCCAGCTCCCCCGTTCCCATCTCCGCCGGGCTCCCCCGCAGCGCCCCCTTCTCCAGCTCCCTCGTTCCCATCTCCGCCGGGCTCCCCCGCAGCGCCCCCTTCTCCAGCTCCCCCGTTCTCCTCTCCGCCGGGCTCCCCCGCAGGGCCCCCTTCTCCAGCGCCCCCGTTCCCCTCTCCGCCGGGCTCCTCGGCGCCCGTTCGTCCCCACCCCCACCGCCCCGCGCCCATTCGCCGGCCCGCCCCGCCCCGCCGTTTCTCCGCCAGCGCCCTGCGCGCTCCCCGGCAGGGCAGAGCGGGGTACAGCAGGCTGCACCCGGCATGGGGCTCAGGATGGGGAAGATTCCCCGCTGGGCATCTGGGTGCGGGGTGTTACCGGTTTCCTTTCTGATGAAACTCACGCTTCATCCAAGTGTTTCCTCTAGGGTCCCCCTGCCGGTGCCAGCCTCACTGGGGCGCGCGCCCCGGCACAGCGTCCCCCCGGAGCCCCGGGTCCTCCCACCGCGAGCCCGCCGCCCAGGCCCCGGCCCCCCGCCCTTGCCGTCCCACCTGATTCAAGAGCAGTATCAATAACACCACAGCGTGCACCAGCAAGAAGAACGCCCCGCACATCCCGGCCATGGCGACGCTGCCGAGGGCCGTGCGGCGACCCATTTAAGGCAGACCTGAGCACCGCCCGTCCGGAGCGTGACGCCGCCGCCGCCCAATCGCGAGCGGGGTTCCGGTTCGCGGAGTCCTGGAGAACCGCCCTTTCTGATTCTCGCAAAGCCCTGCCAAAGCGACGCGGGGGTGGGATGAGGGGCGCGGGGTGGCGTGAGGGACTGTCACGTACATCGGCCTGCGCTTCCCTGACCGCGCCGCCAACCTCCGATTGCACGCCCCGGGGGCCCAGGCCCCAGCCGCCAGCCCAGCCCAGGCGGTCCCCGCGGCGCCGGCGCCCTAGGGCCCAGACGCCGCGAGGGCTCCTGCGAGTGCTCGGAGGCTGCTGCAAACCTCCCGTCTGTCTCCCCTCCCCCCTCGACCCCGGATCCTCTGAGCTGCTGGTTAGAGCCACGTGGGTGGGATGCCTTGCAATGGATGAGAGGATTCAAGGGGGTGAGACCCTTACTTCCTGCGGAGAGCAGGATAGAGCCCAGCACATCAACAGGGGGCGTCAGGCCCCTTCACTCCTGCACCTCCTCCAGAGCCCCGCGCCCCACCCCCGCCTAGAATCCGGTGCTCCAGGAGGGGCCGGCCAGCTCTTGAGTCTCTGAGCCCTGAACAGACCAGGATCGCGTCTGCTAGAAAGTATTTCTACTAGAAGTTGCTGTCACTCCCCCCAAGCAGTGACAAGGTGAGGGGACTGGCACCTGTAAGTTCCTCCTGCGGCTCTGGGGAAGCTAGAGGGCAGGGTGTGGCCCTGGGCCTGGGCCCTCCTGAGTTTCCACCCTCCCTGACCGCCTGCCCTGGGAGGCAGGCCAGCCACTGTCGATGGGCCAGGAAGGGGGTGCTGAGTGGTCGGGGTGCAAAGCACAGCTCTGAAACCCACATCATTCTAGACTTTTCACCACCAGCATCCAAATGCCCAAGAGCTGACCAGATGGACCCAGAGGCCAAGGCCAGGTCCTCACGGCTCGGAGGAGCTGCCTGACACCAGAGCAGTTGTGACCATCTGTCTGCGGCACTGGCCAACTGGTCCCCTGGACTATGCCCACCCAGCTTTCTTGTCATTTTCATTATTGATTTAGACGAGTTCTCGGCCTACAAGGACAGGAAGAGAATTCTGGAGGAAGGAAGATTGCAGGGTGGAGAAGCATAGGTCAGTCTTTGCCCATCCCGACAACCCCTAACCCTCCCAGGGCTGCACGAGGGGTGGTGGGGAGGATGCAGCCAGCGATTTGGTCCTTATAACCTGCCTGGCTCTCAGTTTTCCCAGTTACAAACAAAATAGGGTCACAGTGCAGGTCTGGCTGCTTCTCTTCAATGGGGATCTGAAGGTGGAAATGCATTGACCTCCAGCAAAGCCACTGCTGAGACCTGAGGGGTTTGGGGGGCCTCTCCCAGGCTCTGGTATGTGTGGGGGAGGTGGGAGGTGCCCAGCCAGTGCAAGCCTAGCTTCTTGGTGGGTCTCAGTCGCCAGCAGGGCCCTTTCCCCCCAGGATTTGGTAGCAGGGTGATGCGGAGGACAGAGGAGGCAGGAATGATCTCCGCTGGGGCGCTGCGTTAAGCCACAGTGCTGGGTCCCACGGAATGTGCAGTGCCTGCAGGAATGTGCAGGGAGCCCCAGGCCGGTCCAGGGGGTCTGGCAGGACTGGGCGGGGTCAGGGCGCCGCTCCCAGCCACCGAGCCTCGGAGCTCAGCTCGGAACGGGGTCCAAGGTGAAGCAGAAGTCTAACTTCAAGGATTCTGGCTCCTGGGGGGGAGACTGAGCAGCCAAGGGGAGTTGGGACTGACGGTGGGGCACCGCGGAGGGGGAGTGCTCCTCGGACTTGCGACCCCCCATCGCAGCTCCGCGCGATCTGCCCCCGAAGTCCCGCCCAACCCCTACGCCCGTGCCCCAGCCCCAATCCATCGTGCTCACCAGGGACGCCCAGAGGCTGCAGCACCGTCCTCGTCCTAGGGTGGCTCCGGATCCCAGTCTCTGGGAAGCAGGAAGCGGGAATCAGGAAGTGACAGAGAAGCAAGAGGCGGGGGACAGGGGGCGGGGCGGGGCTCACGGGGGCGGGGCCGAGGTCACGCGTGGAAGGGCGGGGCTAGAGGCTGCAGGCAGGAGCCTGGTGGCCAGGAGCACGAGGAGCGCGGGGCCGAAGACTGCAGGGGCACGGGGCCGGGGCCTGGGCGGGGCCTGGGCGAGCCCCGCCCCTCGGACCCTCGGGTCCCTCTAGGGCAGAGGGGCAGGGGCCGGGATGAAGATGGGGCCGGTGTGGTGCAGCCTGGCTGCAGACTCGAGCCGGTTTCCCGTCTTGCTCCTCTTGTCGGCCTCCTCAGGAGTCGTCAGGGTCGGATGCAGCCCCGCCCTCCCAGTCCCCCACCTCAGTGAGTACTTCCCGATGGAGTCCACGTTGACTCCAAAATATACCCTGATGCTGGGAAAGATTGAGGGCAGGAGGAGGAGGGGCGACAGAGGATGAGACGATTGGATGGCATCACCGACTCAATGGACATGAGTTTGAGCAAACGCGAGATGACTCGGGAGCTGGTGAAGGACAGGGAAGCCTGGCGTGCTGCAGGCCATGGGGTGGCAAAGCCAGAGACTTCGCGACTGAAGGACAACATATTCGTGTGCCTCTTAAGTTACAAACGTACCTACTCTTGGTACAATGTAAATAAAACAGCGGTGTTTTATGAGGTGAGTGGAAGGCCCAGCCCTCCCATTCTTCCTGGTGCACACCTTTGGGTCCTGCCCAGCCTCCTTATTACAAAGAGAAATAGTGCTATGACCTCCAGGCCCCTCACACTTTCCTTGCTTTCCTCAACCACCTCCCTGCGAAGCCTGGAAGTTTAGGCACAGACACCTCCCTCCTCCTGGCCAGCTCTTGAGACTGGCCTCCCCGATCTACCCATCCCTCTCCCACCCTGGGAGGCTTCAGTTCAGTCGCTCAGTCGTGTCCGACTCTTTGTGAACTCGTGGACTGCAGCACGCCAGGCCTCCCTGTCCATCGGCAACTCCTGGAGTTTACTCAAACTCATATCCATCGAGTCGGTGATGCCATCCAACTATCTCATCCTCTGTCGTCCCCTTCTCCTCCTGCCTTCAATCTTTGCCAGTATCAGAATCTTTTCCAGTGGGAGGGTTAGGCGTCCCTGTAAGTCCCACAGGCAGGATCTGCACCCTCCAGTCGGGTATTCAGTCTCTGTTTGAGGCCAAAGCCCTTGCCTTTCCCACTGCTCCATAACTCCTAGGACAGGCCAGTCCTTCCAGCCCAGGCCAGAGTGTGGGAGGCTTGGAAGAGGGAAGGCAGTCACGAAACTTCCTTCTCCATCATGTCCCCCCAGGCAATAGCCAGGGGTCTGACTAAAGCCTATACCAGATCCTTGGCCCCTCACCCTGCCTTTCCTCACCACCTGATGCAAACCCCACAGTCATCGCCCCTCCTCCGCCTGTTACCATCCTCCATCCTGCCTGCGCACGTGGTCCAGTGACACTGACCCTCCTACCCCTGCAATATACCACCTTCCTTCCCACTCCAGGGCCTTGGCACATCCTGTTCCTTCCATCTGGAAATTCTCCCCACCCTCCCAACTTGAAAAGGCTCCATCTCTCACTTCCTCCAGGTCTCAGCTCAAATGTCTTCTCCTCTGAGGGCCCTCCCTGACCATCCCCCTCACCCATCACTGTCTCGTCCTTACTTGTTCCCCTCGTATGTATGTTCTTAATCACCGCATTGTGTTATATTATATAACTATTGTATATTTGCTTTCATTTATTTTTTATTTTTGGCCACACTGAGAAGCTTGTGGGATCTTAGTTCCCTGATAAGGAATCAAATCCACACTGTCAGCAGTGAAAATGAGAGTCCTAGCTACTGGACTGCCAGGGAATTCCCTAATTATCTGTGTTTTTGCTGTTTGTCTGCCTCGTCCCACTAAGATGTCAGCAAATTGAGGACCACACTTGGCCTTCTTTCTCTCTGGATCCCCGGTACCTAGAACAAGACCTAGCACACAGTCTGTGTTCAATTAATGTGTATTGAATGAATGAATGAACAGCAGCTCTGAATGCATAATTGAAAAATGTTCATATTCACAGCTCTCAGAGTCCATGTCTGGCCCCTGTGAAGGAGAGGGAAGTGTGTCTCTCACCTGTAGAAGGCATGAGTCTTCCAGTGGGCCACAGGAGTTCAACCCCATCAAGTGTGTTAGGCGTGAGGTGGAGGGGCTGTGGAATGTGGGGGATAGGCCTCCTTTCATCCCCTCTGGCCTTGGGGGTGCATGTTCCTCCAACACAAAGCCCTGCTTTGTGGGCTAGCAGGAGAACTCCTCTTTATCTCACAAAACCCTTCATGATGCTGCTCTTTCTCCTGGATAGCAAGTACCCATTATGAGTGTGTGTGTAAGGGGGGGTCCCTCCTGGGACCTTGAAGGAGGGACTCTCCAAGAGGTGGGGTTAGGAGGATGGACCAGAGTTGAAGCCAGGTGGCTGGCACTGAGGATTTAATCCCTGATCTGCCTGTCATATGGAAAGGCTTTAGGATCCCTACCTGGGAGAAGGAGGAGGGGCACTCTGCAAGGGAGCCACAGCACAGACTCTGCCCTCAGGAAGTGTACAAGTCCAGTGGGGTGGGAGTGTGAAAACATTTGGAAAGTGGAGGAGGAGGCTGCGTGGTGGTGGGGGCAATGCCTGGTGGGCAGGATGCTGCCACGTGGGCTCTGGTGGGTCTGCACTGTCCTGGGCCTGAGTGAGGCCCGGTGATGCCCACTGGCATAATCAGACTAGCGGCTAACAATTATGAAGCACTTACTCTGTGCCAGGCAAGGATCTTTGAACTTCACAGGGATTAACACTCAGAAAATGGAACCATTAGTATGATCCCCATTTTACAGATGAGGAAGCTGAGTCTCAAAGAGGCCAAGAGCCTTGCTGAGGATCACACCCCTGGTGAGTCGTGGAGAACCAGGATTCAAACAACCTCTGAGGGGCATTGGAGGCCATGCCCTAATCCCATTCAAAATGGAAGGCTGGCTAGAAAAGCACTTGACAAGTGCTTGATAAATATTTGCTGAATGAATGAGTTCAACAAATTTGTGCCTGTCCAGAAACCTCTCTCCCACCAGCTTCGGTGGCCAGAATTCCCGGAAGCGCTATGGTTATGCTGCTCATATCACCACCACCAGCACCCGGCCTGCTTCCAGCCCTGGGTTTGGCTTAATGATCACAACAGCCAAATTTGCGAAGAGAACATTATCACCCCATTTTACAGAGGAGAAAACTGAGGCAAAGACAGGCCTGGGAACCAGAACCCAGATCTCACTGAACCACTTCAGCCTGCCTTTGTAGCAAGCTGGGAAGGGTAGCACTTAAAATGTCATTGTCCTTTACACCTACTGGTAAGGGCACCCCTCAGCTACTAAAGGTCACAGTGCTGAGCTTAAGGGAAAGGGTTGTGGGGCGGTCGGGGGCGGGGGGGGTTGATGAAAGGAGAAAGAGTTCATGGTTTTAGAACCAGGGACTGAGAGAAAGCTGGGTGGAGTGAGCGCCAGAAGAGAGTGATGTGTATGAAAAGGAAGTGGGGTGGGGGAGTCTGAAAATAGAACTTCAGCACTTCCTAGTTTTTCTTGCAGGGTCTGCAGCTGGAGACGGAAGAAGGCTGGCTCTGCTTGGAGACACCGTGTGACCTCCAAGGGGCCTGTGCTGTCCCTAGAGCCACTGGTTCCCAGAGTTCTCTGCTGGGACATCTTCCCATCTCTGCATCTGGGCTGAGAGTATGGAAGGGGCTGAGGCAGAGGCAGGACCAGGGCACTCTGTGCCTCCTCCTTGGTGGGGGCTGGGCAGGGGAACACTCATTGAACCCTCAAACGTAGCAGACCTTGAAGTCCCCTGGAGCTGCCCAAGGCACAGAGGTGGCCCCAAGCTCTCTCAGGCCGCCTGGCCATCTGCAGCCCAGAGCTGGTCATGGGCGCGCTGATCTGCCCGGAAGCTCACAGGATCCCGGGTGCTCCGGCCAGGTGTGCCCTCCTTCCATCATCCCCAGCCCCTGCATCCCTGGATGTCTACGAAGCATCTGTTCACTGAGCCCCTTCTGTGTGCCAGTTCCTGCCAGCACCTCACACATCTTCTCATTTAATCCTCACGATGCCAGATGCAACAGGAGCTCGGAGGGTGAAGCAGCTTGTCCAGAGTCACCCGGAGCTGGATTGGAATCCAGTCTTGCCCGCTCTCGCCTCTGTGCTCACCACCTTGCTGAAGGAAGTCCGGCCCCAGCCTCACTGCCTGTGGGGTAGGGGACTGGAGGAGAAGGCTGCCGAGTCCGCTTGTGGGCCGCTAAGGCCCCGGGCTCCCAGTGGCTCCCGCATGCCTCCCTTCACTGTAGGAACTTCCTCTTGGGCTCCTTGTATCCAGGTGAGAGGTCGGGATAGGGAAGAGGGCAGGGAGGGAAGGATCGAGGGAAGGTAGGATCAAGCCTGGGGAAGTAGCCCTGCCCGTCTTTCTCCTGCAGGACTGAGGCTAAGGAGGAGGCTGTCTGTGGGGTCTGGGGGGCATTGGAGAGCCGAACCCAAAGGACACCATCACCTGTGGTAGCTTGGGGGGTGGTGCTGGGCCACTGTGTGGGGGCCAAGTCTGCAAGAGCTTGCTGGGACCAGGGACATGACGTTCAACAAACCGTACAGGATTTTGGCTGCTTCATGTTCACGTCCCCCAAGCCTCGTCTGCCAGGCCCAAGGGACTCAGTAGGGGTTTTCCACGCGAACTTCCCCCACGGTACCCGTCCTCCTCTCTGACGGGCTGGTTCCTCCGTCTCCCCCGGCTCTTCTGCTGTCCTGGCGGGCCTGGACTTTCCTGAGCCCTCACGTGGGGCCCGCGCCCGGGGCCTCTTCTCGGGGAGCGCTGCTGGGGCCTCCTCCCTCAGAGGCAGCAGGTGTGGCCAGGTTCACGGGGGCCTCTAGGGTGGAATCCATGGCTGGGGTGGAGGAAGCTTCCTCACAGGCACTGGGGGCTGAGCTGGTAGTGGGCCCGGGGGGCTGGGCCTTGGGGCTTGCCTGTGACTGGGCCCCAGAATCCAGCTGGGGTGGGCCCTCGTTGTCGTCCCGTGGCTGGGCCGCGGGGTTCGCCTGCTGCTTGGCCTCGGGGTTCACTTGTGGCTGGGCTGTGGGGTTCACTTGTGGCTGGGCCTCAGCCACTGGCCCTGGTACCGTCTGATCCTCAGAGTCCACTTGGGTCTGTGGCTCAGCTGGCATGAAGCTGCCCGGCCTCTCCTCACTGAGAGCGGCTGCAAAGGAGGCGAGCATGGTGTGCAGCAGGGCCCGGAGGTCGGCACTGGCCAGGAGGCAGAGGAAGGGACTGAGGCAGCTGTTGAGCAGGATCAGGTAGTCAGAGTAGACCAGGGCCTCCCAGAGCAGGTAGCCGGGGTAGAAGTCCCACAGGAAGGCCAGGTACAGCAGCTGCGCCAGCTGGTAGGGCAGCCGCAGGACCACGTAGGCTGACAGAATGGTCTTGGCCACACGGGCGAAGCCGCGGCAGGCCGGGGCCCCAGGCTGGTGGCGGCGGCAGGGCCGGCAGGCGGCGGCCTGGGTGAGCAGGTGGCAGATGAGCAGCACGAGGAAAGGCAGGAAGCCCCCCAGGATCTCCAGCATCCGCAGCGGCAGCTCCTCGCTGTCCCAGAAGTCCAGGCAGATGACCAGGTCGTACCACCAGACGGCGGCCTCGGGGAAGACCAGCCAGGGCACACTGAAGAGGGTGGCCAGCACCCAGACCCCAGCACAGACCCAGAGGGGCAGGCGGGCTGGGCGGCGCCCAGGGTACCAGCGAGGGCACAGCGCCAGCAGGCAGCGGTCCAGGCTGAGGGTAGCCAGCAGGAAGAGGCCGGAGGAGTAGGACACCCCCCAGAGGAAATAGTAGAAGCGGCAGGCAGCCGTCCCCAGTGGCCAGTGCCCGCCATGCTGGATCTCCATGATCTGGAAGGCCGCTGCTGCCAGGAACAGGAAGTCAGAGAGAGCCAGGCTGAGCAGGAGCAGAGCGAGCCGTGTGCCCGCGCCCTGCCGGGCCTGCGAGCCAGCCAGCCACGCCATGAGCCCATTGGCCGGCAGCCCCAGGAGCAGCAGGGCTACCAGGAAGACCATGTCCCAGCCGCCCTGAGGGTAGTCCTCATCGTCGAGCTCTGTGCGGGGCCAGTGGCCGGGGGCACCCAGGCTGGCTTCCATAGCTGTGTCTATCTGGGGTCCCCAGTGTCTGACTGGACATGGAGTGGGCACCTGGTGAATCAATGAAGGCATGAATGACTGAACAGGAGAGAGAGGATGCTGAGCATCTCTGTGAAAGTCGCTATCCCTCTCTGGGCCATCATCATCAACTTTGGGGTGGTTAGCCTTTGCCAGAGACTTTAAAGAGATTACCTTACCTAGTCTTCCTGCAATCCATCCTACAGGTAAGCAGAGAAAGGTGCAGAGGAAGGTAACTTATGCAAGGTCTGAGATAGGAATGTGGGCACCAGGACTCTAATTATGTTGCTGCCCAGAATCCCGCTGCGTCCACCCAGACCAAGCCAGAGGCTTTCAAATTCATTTCAATAAGATACTATAGCAGAACTCCTATGTGAACTAAAAGGGTGTGCTCAGGTTAAAGGAGGGAGAGCACCCTTAGAACTCCAGGGAACACAGTTTAAAAACCGCTTGGGAAATCCCTAGTGGTCCACTGGTTAGGACCTGGCCTTTCCCTGCTGTGGGCCTGGGTTCAGTCCCTGGTGGGGGGACTGAGATCCCTCCAGCTACATGGTGCGGCCCAAACAAAACAACCCCAAATGGTCAAAGCATCGCAGGCTCCCTTTTTGTCAGTATCCTGGGTTCAAGAGTTTGAGATTCAGAGTTCCTTGGTGGTCCAGTGGTTAAAGATCCACGCTTTCATTGCAGGGGACAGGGGTTCAATACCTCGTAGGGGAACTAAGATTCTGCAAGCCATGTGGTGCAGCCGAAACAAAGATTCCAAAGGGAAAGGCTTAGGGTCCCCTGGGCCCAAGAGTGGACAGGAGGTCTGGGGCTGGGGCGGGGGGGGGGGCTCCCTTGCCCCCTGGGGTTACTCATTAGAAAAGAGGGTAAGGGGCTCAGCGGCGCGATGAGGATGAGGGTGGCTGAGTCCCAAGAAGCCTGCTGCCCTCACCCTACCTCCTTAGTTGGGGGAGGCAGGCTCCCTCTGAGGCAGAAAAACCAGATGTCCCGGAAAGCCTGCATCCTGCCTGTGGCTTATAGCTCAAGCCATTTGACCTTTAGCCTGTGGTCTCCCCACCCCCAGGGCCCTTACTCAGGCAGACCCCACTCTGCAAGCTCCAGTCCTTACTGAATCAGAGCCCAGGGCACCCCCTGAGGCTCCAACTGGCAAGGCCTGGCTTACCTGTGAGATGCAGGCCACTGGCTGGAAGGAGCAGAGGTGTCTGCCTGCCCAGAGGTCCAGTCGTCCACACAGCCCCACGCTGGGGCCTGCTGCATGGTGCCCGGCGGCACTAAGGCTGCTGGCATGAAACCCAAGCTGAGAGGACATCAATCTTTCATGGGGCTGCTCTCTGGGGAAACCCTAACCCCAGCCCAGTGGGGCCAAGTGACCAGCCAGGGCCCCCTATCCTTGACAGGGCCAGATGGTCGAAAGCCCTCGGCCTGGGCCCCTCCAGCTCTGAGCAGGCTCTGGGTCCCCCAGGGTGCGCCTCCTCTGATGTCACCCCTGTGACCCTCAATCACCCGTGATGCCAAGCCCCTATGATCTGGCCTCCCTTCCTTTCACACACCCCTGCTCCGGTGGGGATGTTGCCCTCTCTCCCACCTCCCACTTTTGTACACACTCTTCCTCCTGCCTGAGATGCTTCCCCATGTCCTGCGGTAGCTGAGTCCTGCTCATGTCAGAAAACTGGGCTCTCTGACGCTTCAGCATTACTGCTCCCATTTTATAGATGAGGCAGCTGAGACTTAGAGAGGTGAGTCTGCTGGGTCTCCCAGCTCGTGAGTGGCAGAGCTGGAGTCTGAGGCTCACTGCGGCCACTCTGTCCTGGCACCCGTGTTGCTGAGGATGTTTCCCTTGACTGATCGGCTCTGCCTATCTGGACACCCGCAGGCAGAGGGCGGGATTAGGGCCTGGGCTGCCTGACTCACTTACCCTAATCCCCCTCAGGGCCCGATCCCTGGTCATCAGCCCTCGGGGTGGCAGAGTATAAGCAGCTTTATGGGTCCTGAGAAGCAGGGGTGCTCCCTGGTGCCGCTTCTCTGAGTCCTGTCACCCTCCTCCACATGGCCGAAGAGCAGGGGAGGGGGCGCCATGGCCCAGACCTGGCCCCCGGACCACAGAAGCCCCCCGTGGGGGTCCTGGCTTCCAGTAGCGGTGCTGAGGGGCCCCCCTTGACGAGGAAGAGAAGCAGCAAGAAGGAGAAGGGGCTCCGAGGGTCCCGGAAGGGCCTCAGCAGCTCTGGGGAGCAGACCCCCATGCAGGGCCCTGAGGCCCTGGGGAGCAGCAAGAACCCCTCCAGGACCAGAGAAGGGCAGGAGGGGCCCGTCCCCTCGGCCCCTGGGCCGGCCCCTCGTCGCCAGTCCCACCGGCACCGTCCTGGCCCCCAGCACGATGCTGCTCAGAAGACATACGGGCCCCTGCTCAACCGCATCTTCGGGAAGGTCAGGTGGGCCCGGGCCAGGGTTGGGGGGCCTGGGGGTGGGGTTGGGACTCATGGGCTCAGGTTCAGCCCACCCTTCCCCTGATACTCAGGCCTCCTCCAGTTTCTGCTCCAGACTCAAGAGCTGGACTGTGGGGGCAGGGTTTCTGCAGTTGGGGGGCAGCCTGGGCAATGGGTGGAGCTAGACCACTAACCCAGGGGTCTGTGGCAGCTCAGGGCCCCCAGGAGCAGGAAGGGGGTCAACTCTTCTCCTGGGACTTCAGCTGCTTTCTCCTGCCCTTGTGGGACGGGCCCTGCCCAGGCCACCGTGGCCTGGGGCTGGAGGAGGAAGGCTGGCCAGAGCCCCGACTGGCCCCGGGGACATGCTGGTCTATGCCCCTGCAGGACCGAGAGTTGGGCCCCGAGGAGCTGGATGGTGAGTGGCCCCCGCTGGGAGCGGCGGGTGGGAAATGTCCCAGAGCCTGGCTGGCTGGCTGCCTGAGCCTGACCTCCCTCCCCTGCAGAGCTTCAGGCCGCCTTCGAGGAGTTTGACACGGACCACGACGGTTATATCGGCTACCGGAGCCTGGGCGAGTGCATGCGGACGCTGGGCTATATGCCCACTGAGATGGAGCTCATCGAGGTCTCCCAGCACGTCAAGATGCGGAGTCAGTGCTTGACCCCGTCTCCCCGGGTGGGGCGGGGCTGGTGGGCGGAGCCACCTGGCTTTGCCGCCAGGGTCCTTTTCCAGCCTTAAGGTTCCCAGAACGGAAGGGTGTTGCGCCGTGGCTCTGGCAATCAGACAGGGGTAATGGTGGAGTGAGGGGGGTCGGGTGGCAGTTTCCAGGACAGTTTGATGACACTGGCCCCAGGACACGGAGGGTAGGGGGACTAGGAAGGCACCGGGTGATCCACAAGAGACCCACGGGACTCAGGTTGGGGACCTCCATCTCTGACTGAGATAAAACCGTCTGTGCTGGTACCAGCCACCTGGGCTGTCTCTGCCTCTCTTTGATCATCCTGAAAAGTCTCTTAAGGTTTGTTGGTGAGGCCAAGCGGGACAGAGCCTGGCCACTCTTTGCGATTAAATGTCTGACAGGCAGCCCTTGTGTATCAGTTCAGTTCAGTTGCTCAGTCGTGTCCGACTCTTTGCGACCCCATGAACTGCAGCACGCCAGGCTTCCTTGTCCATCATCAACTCCTGGAGCTTATTCAAACTCATGTCCATCACGTCAGTGATGCCATCCAACCATCTCATCCTCTGTTGTCCCCTTCTCCCGCCTTTAATCTTTCCCAGCATCAGGGTCTTTTCCAATGAGTTAGCTCTTTGCATCAGGTGGCCAAAGTATTGGAGCTTCAGCTTCAGCATCAGTCCTTCCAACGAATATTCAGGACTGATTTCCGGACTGGTTGGATCTCCTTGCAGTCCAAAGGACTCTCACGAGTCTTCTCCAACACCGCAGCTGATTTATCAAATATCAGGTTCCTTTCTTCCCAGGACACCAGCAAATTTTTTTCCCTTACAGTTCCCAAAATGGGATGTGATTTACAATTGATGTGAATATTTAGTGTCATGCCTCTTTCTTTCTCCTGAAGCTATTCATGGACCATTGGTGCTTTTTATAATTGATGGCCTTTTAGAATCCAGGGACTACCGGTGTATGCTTCTAAGGTGTTTTTACTGCTACCTGTGGGGTTCCGGCACTTTACAGTCATGAACTCCAACCGCAATAGCACCCTATCCTCCAATGGGGAGGCAGGTCCAGTGAGTCATCCGTGGTCACAGCATTAGGGGGAGAGCCAGGCTTTGAACCCGGAGCTGTCTGGTTCCCCAGCCTGGTCTCAGTCCCCCACATCTGGTGCTTCACTGACAGACCTTGAGCATCTTGCCCCCAGCAGAGCCTCGGGCTGCAGCCTCCTACCCCTGGGGACATGGAAGCTGGTATCCTTCCTGGACACGGAGCGGGTGAGGGGCTGGGGTCCCTCCTTGGGCCCCAGTCCTCACCACTGTGACCCTCTGCCTGGGTCTGCAGTGGGTGGCCGTGTGGACTTTGAGGAATTCGTGGAGATGATGGGCCCGAAGCTGAGGGAGGAGACGGCGCACATGCTGGGGCTGCGGGAGCTGCGAATTGCCTTCCGAGAGGTGTGGGGCCCCCCGGGGGGCCGGTGGGTGGGTGGATGCCAGGTGGCATCCTTCCTGGCCTCAGGGGAGATTGGGAGCCTCAGCCTCTGGAGGCCCCGAGCCCTGCAGCTGGTGGGACTAGGACTGGGAACGGGATCGGAGAGGGTTTAAATCACTCCCGGCTGAGGGGTAACCTAGGAGGACTTTCCCGGGGGCAGGGGGTTCACGGCCTCAGTCTGGGAGGAGGAGGAGGGTTTGGATGGAGGAAGTGGGGGTGTCCAGGCAAGGTGGCAGCGGGCACAGGAAGAGGGTAGGAGGGCTGAGTCCTGCCGGAATTGCAGTTTGACAGGGACAGGGATGGGCGGATCACGGTGGCAGAGCTGCGGGAGGCAGCACCGGCTCTCCTGGGGGAGCCACTGGTGGGTCCTGAGTTGGACGAGATGCTCCAAGAAGTGGATCTCAATGGGGACGGCACCGTGGACTTTGACGGTGAGCCTCCTCCCAGACCAAGCCCGATCCTTCTGGCTCCCAGGCTGAGCCCAGTGCCTCCTGGGATCGCTGACCTGGACCGGCTCAAACCCCGCCCCTTCTCTCTTGCAGAGTTCGTGATGATGCTGTCCCGCCACTAAGGCGCCTCTGGCCCCAGACACACCAGCAAGGTTCATGATGCACGTCCTCCCTGGGAGGCCCCAGGATGAAAGAGACCGAGCAGCCCCTGGGCTTCTGCTCTGATAACCTCTGGCTGGAGAGCTGGCTTGTGATGTCACCTGCCCACCCTCATCCTGGCCTCCCTTCCACCGGAGTGGCCTGGAGGAAACCTGCCCTCAACTGCCTGTCATTCCCTAGTGTGACAAGGTTTGACTCTCTCCAGCCCCTTGGGAGGTAGGGAGCTCCCTGCCATCAGCAGCATTCAGAGATGGGGCAGTGAAGTGGGTGGTTCTGGTAAAATGGGGAACTGAGAAAGGTGGCTGGGCTCCTCTCACTCCTTATACGTGGGAAAAAAAATTTTTAAGCTGAACTTGAAAGACAGGGATGATCCCAGGTACCAGAGACAAAGAGAAAATCCAAAGCTGAGTGACGGGAGGAATCAGAGGCTGTGGGGGCTTCAGGTGTTCGGGAGTCTGGGCTCAGACACCCAAGAGGGACCTGTAAGAGGCTGGGGAGCAGGACATGACCTCCGTACATTCCAGGGTCTCAACAGGCTACCCTGTTCTTGAAAAGGGGGCCAAAATATACTGCTACCCACAAGCCTGAGAAAGTGACAAGATGCAGATGTTCAACCTTGAGTGGAAAAAGTTACCCCAGTGAACCTGAACCTGAAACTCAGGTCTGCATGTCAAACAGGAGTGTGGTCTATCTCTGTGGTGTGAAAAGCAGAAGAAATAGGAAAAACAAAAAAACTGCTGAGAAAGACACTCTTTCAACCCAGGGCACGTAGCCTTTAAAAAAAAACCCAAACACCCCTATCACGTCTGAAGATGAACTCATGACAAAGGATGACAAATCACAAAAGGAAACAAGTCACCATGAGGGAGACGCAGCAGATGCAGGAAACAGGAGAGTCAGTGCTCCAAAGTGGAGATTTAAAACACTCGGAAAGAGAGCACGAAGTGAACGCAAAAGCAAACAAAACTGGGGCAAAATCAACAAGAGAGACCCTCATCCGTAACAGCATGGTATGAAAACTGAATAGAAAGATTAAAACAAAAATAACCCAATAAAATGGCTAAAAATAGAGGATATGGCCATTGGAATGAAAAAAAAATCAAGGGCTAAATCAAACAGATTGGACACAACTTAAGAAAAGATTAATGAACTGGAAGCTATATCTGAGAAATCTGCCATAGGTAGCATTGAGGGATGAATGACAGAAAATATTAAAGAGCAGTTAAAAGTTAGGTGAAAGAGTAGAGTGAAAAAGCTGGCTTAAAACTCAACATTCAGAAAACAAAGATCGTGGCATCCAGTCCCATCATTTCATGGCAAATAGATGGGGCAAAAATGGAAACAGTGGCAGATTTTATTTTCTTGGGCTCCAAAATCACTGTGGATGGTGACTGCAGTCATGAAATTAAAAGACGCTTGCTCCTTGGAAGAAAAGCTATGACAAACCCAGACATTGTATTAAAAAGCAGAGACATCACTTTGCCGACAAAAGTCTATGGTCAAAGCTATGGTCTTTCCAGTCGTCATGTACGAATGTGAGAGCTGGACCATAAAGAAGACTGAGCACCGAAGAATTGATGCTTTTGAACTGTGGGGCTGGAGAAGACTCTTGAGAGTCCCTTGGACAGCAAGGAGATCCAACCAGTCCATCCTAAAGGAAATCAACCTTGAATATTCACTGGAAGGACTGATGCTGAAGCTGAAGCTCCGATACTTTGGCCACCTGATGTGAAGAGTTGGCTCACTGGAAAAGACCCTGATGCTGGGAAAAATTGAGGGCAAGAGGAAAAGGGGGTAACAGAAGATGAGATGTTTGGATGGTGTCGCTGACTCAGTGGACATGAGTTTGAGCAGACCCCAGGAGACAGTGAAGGACAGGGAAGCCTGGGGTGGAGGACAGGAAGTGCAGTCCATGGGGTTGCAAAGAGTCAGACACGGCTTGGCTACCGAACAACCACCACCACAGTCATTAGGAGTCCCAGAAGAAGAAAATGTAGAAAATGGGCATGAGGCAATATTCAAAGAGATGATGGTTAAAAATTTTCCGTAAAGACTTCCACAAAGACAAGGGCCCAGGCTGAAGGAGCACATTGGAGCTGGAGAAGGATAAATAAAAATAAATGTATATCTAGATGCATCCCAGTGAAACTGCAGAATACAAAAGGAAAATCTTGTAAACAACTCGAGAGAGAAGTCAGATTACTTACCAAGGATTAGCAACCAGACTCTCCAAAGACCTTTTTTTCATTGACAACAGTAGATGCAAGAGGAAAATGGAATAAATTGTTCAGTGTGCAGAAGAAAAAGAAGTGCCTGCTGAGAAGCCTACACTTAGCTCATCTTATTCAAGAGTGAAGATGAACTATAAACTTTTTTCAACAACACAAGGCAGAAAGGGTTTCTCACCCACAAACTCTTGTTGAAGGGATGGCTTCAGTAAGAAGAAAATTCAAGGCAGAGTATGTACTAAATAATAGTCAGGAAAGAAACCAGTAAACGTACTGGTAGCTCTAAAGAAACATTAACTATATAAAAAAATAATTTGGGGGATTTTAAAACAAGGAGGGACTAAAAATTAGACAAAAATAAAATGGAAGATAGGAAAGAATATTTTAGATATGCTGAAACCTTTTTCTTGTTTTTCCTAGAGTAGAAAGATTCACTGAGATTTTGTTAATGATGTAAGGGTAACGACCAATATAACAGAAATAGAGGTAGAATGTTCCATTCTCAACAGTTTAATCAATAGAGGAGGAAAACGGAGAAAGTGAAGAATTCTTGACTAAGCTAGTAGAAGTCTGGGAAAGAGGAAGAAAAGCAAAGAAAAATCTACAGAAAACATTAAAACAGAAGGTAGAAATAATTCTTTAAAAAATTACAATAAGTAAAAGCAAGTTAAGTTTTTTTGGTTTAAAGTTGGAGTTTCAGTCCCAGAAGAAAACATCAGTATTAGACTAGGGTCCTTGTCAGCGATGGAGACCCCAAATAGCAATACCTTATAGCAACCCACTCCAGTATTCTTGCCTGAAAAATCCCATGGATGGAGAAGCCTGGTAGGCTATAGTCCATGGGGTCGCAAAGAGTCGGACACGACTGAGCGAGTTCACTTCACTTCAAACTGGATGGACATTTATCTCCCTCACAGGAAGAGTCTTAGTTGAAATCCAGCTGTATGGTCTTCAGGCACTTAGGCTTCTTCTGCTGGCTGCTCTGCCATTCTGAGGGTGTAGCCACATTTGTTGGTTTCCCCACGGGACAGAATGGGAGGAGAAACAAAGAAGAAAGGGAGCAATCAACCTGAACCACTTATATCCCCAGGGCTCTGCATCTGGGACAGCTGGTTGCAAAGGATGCTGGGAAATGCAGTCTTTATTTTGGGGGACCTTGTGCCCAGCTAGAAACCAAAGGTTCTTCTACTACAAGGGCAGAGAGCAGATCCCAAAAGGCAGATACCCAGGCTCTTCCCCACAGCTGAGTGCACATATAAGAGACACATTCAAAGCGTAATGCCAACTGAAAGGCTGAAACTGACAGCTTGGAAAAAAAGATTGACTAGTGTTCTTGCCTGGAGAATCCCAGGGACGGAGGAGCCTGGTGGGCTGCTGTCTATGGGGTCACACAGAGTCGGACACGACTGAAGTGACTTAGCAGCAGCAGCGGCAGGAGAGAATTAACCAAAAGAAAGCTAGTGTGACTACAAAGTGGACTATGGGGGGAAAAAGTGTCAGGGGTAAATGGAGTTACAATTCACTAAGGAAATCTAATGTTCTTAAGCTGCGTGCAACTATTAATGCACTTTCCAACTAAAAAGAAATCATATTTAGAGTTTGGAGATTCATTATTTCCTGAGGATGCTGTTGCTGTCAGTCCAACTTGGATTACATAAACTAACTAGCAAAGATCAAGCGCATTGGTCACATTAAAACTTTAAACCTTGCGATTCGGTGTTCTGTCGACACGTTCATATGAACCAAGGGTTGGCATCCTTTTTCCGTGAAGGGCCAGATAGTCGAGTTTAGGCTTTGCGGACCATGTGATTTCTGTTGCTCTTTATAGTAGTTTGTATGGCTGAGCAGCCAAAGTCAATATACAAGTGTGGCTGTGTAGGGAATTTGACAAATAATAATTAATTGAATGCAACTTACTGACACCAAAATTTGAATTTCATAAACTCCTTTGTGTCACAAAAGTTTATTATCCTTTGGCTTCTTTCCCAGCCATTACAAAAATGTGAAAACCATTCTTCATTGGGGGCTATATCAGGCATGTGAGGTATAGCTTGCAGATCCCTGAAATAGTCTTTTCTTTAAAAAATTATTTTTGGCTGTGCCAGCACGGTGGCTCTTTCTTACACGGCATGGCCTTCTGTCTAGTTGTGGCGCACCAGCGTAGTTGCCCCGCAGCATGTGGGATCTTAGTTCCCTGATCAAATCCGCATCCCCTGCACTAGAAGGTGCGTTCTTAACCAGTGGACCACCAGAGAAATCTCTGAGGTAGTCTTATGGAGAATCACTTCTGGTTAGAGAAAAACTTCGAACAGAATCACTTAAGACTGTGAAGTGACAAAAAATTATGGGCATGGCAACAACTCTATGTTAATTGCTAATTTGCCCACTTTCAATGAATGGTTTTTAGAACTTTTCTTTTTTTTCCATGTTTGTTCTGATTGTATCTATTGAAATGTAATTTTCTGATTAGTCTGCTAATACAAACTGTGGGCTTTTATCTTACTAAAGCATTGGTCCACAATACATTAGAAATGAAAACTGGTCCTTTTCCTCCAGCTAACTTGAGAAGCACTTATTTAGGAGTTCCTGCATCTAACTTGTGCCCCTTAAAGTGCCTTGATTGGTGGCTGAGAGTGGGAAGTCTGGGTTGGCCAGATCAGGTGTGAGAGCAGGGGCCTTGGTGTCCATTCAACAAAATCACAGAAATCTACAGGTACTGTCCTGGCTGCTGCAGACACAGTAGAGGCCACGTCAGACCAAATACCATCTTATGGCACTCATGTTTTACTGGGGGTGGAAGACTGTGAACACATAATACGAACAGGGTCTACTCGGCCCACACTCATTCGGCCAGTTGATTAGCTGGGGACCATACCGGCTTGCTGACACCCCTCCCGCTCAAGTCACAGAAGCCCTGGGTTATGTTCCTAACTCTGCCCTTGGCTGACCCAGTCTCCCTGGGCCTCGGTTTTCTTGGAGGATGACCAGAAATAACCTGTGTTAAGTGCTTAGCACACAACCTGGTGCCTTCTAAGAGTCTGATAAATGGCAGCTATTATGAGCTCAGATTCCAGGGTGCTCAGATTGTTTCCTGGTTATTGAGATCTGGAGATGCTTGGTCCTTCCAGAATTCTGCCATGGTCTGTTTCCAATGTTCTATAATTCTAAGAGTCTTTGATCATTGGGGCTTTCTGTCATACGGGCCCTGCTTCCTATGTCCTTTGCCCCTGCTTTTCCCAACCCCTGGGCCTGGGAAGTAGGGCAGTGGGTGGAGGAGTCTGGGCGGCTCCTCCTGGTGGCCCACATTAGGAGCTGGCCGTGGCAGCCCAGGGCCCCAGAGCCAGGCTGGAACCAGGATACCAGCCTCCAGGCCCCAGGCCTGCGTCACCAGATTGCCCCTAGCCAGGGCCGGGGGGAGGGGGTGGGGGGGATGAGGAAGGCACCAGTGCTTCCCCTCTGAGTGGAGACCCAGCAGGACCAGCTCAGCTAAGGGCGGGGAGAGCCTTCACCAGGCTTGTGGGGCAGAAGAGCTCAGGCCCAGCTTTGATGCTAACGAGCTGTGTGACCTTGGACAAGTCTCAGAGCGTCAGAGCTGTGTGTGTACCATAGGGAGGAACAGGCCCAGAGCCCTTCAAGCCCATGGTCCGTCCTTCTCTTGGCCTTTCTGGGAGGAGGCTGTAGCCAGCCCGGTGGGCCGGTGGCAAGCAAAAGGCCAACTGTGGGCTGAAATTAAGCACCGCTTTTATTAGCACAAAATATCACCAACCCAGCAACCCCAGGGCCCGAGAATAAGTTAAGGCACAGAGAGGGAAGGGGCGACTTTCCCAGGCTCAGGTAGTGGCCCGAGACCCACATGCCCCAAACTTCCTGAGCAAACTCCCGAGAGGACTAGGGGGCTTGAGGGTCCCGGCGGGGCTTTTCCCTCGAGATGAGGGAACCGAAGCCGGGCGCAGACCCCGGGAGTGCCCCTCTAGGGATGCAAGGAGGCCGCACACACTGGGGCCTCTCGGCGCTGACGCTGGATCCCGCCGTCTACCGCCGGTTGCTCACTTCTCGAAGTAGGGCAGGTAGAAGAACTGGAAGCCCCGGTGACCCTTGACGGCGCAGTAGATGAAGATCACGTGGTAGACTGCAGGGCGGGGCCTGTCAGTGGCGGGCCCCGCCCACTGCCCGGCCCGTCCACAGCCTGCCCAGGGCCCCGCCCCGCCCCGCCCATATCCCGCCCTTGCCCACCGCCCACTCGCACCTCCTGGGACCAGCAACAGGAAGCCTGGCACGAAGAAGATGGCGCTGGAGACACCTGCGGGAGGGGAGGAGGGGTCGGGTCTGGGCAGGGAGGCTCCCGGGCTGGCTCAGTACTTGGGCAAGTCTCCCTCTCCAAGGTCACAGGGGCCGTTTCCTGCCGGGAGGGTGCTGACCGCTGGAGGAAGTGGAAGGGCTTGCCAAGGACCCCTGGGCACAAGAGGGGAGTGAGCGCTGCCTGCGGGGGTCGGAGGGGCCGCTCACCTGGCGAGGGGGCCACCTCCAGTCCCACGCCGGTCAGGATCAGCACTGCACACAAATGGAGGCGCGAGGGTGTGGGCAGGCGCCACAGGAGGCAGAAGCTGGTGGCAGGGTGGGGACCTCCACCCGCAATCTCCCACAAGGCTTAGGTCTGAGGAATGGTGTCCCCCACCTAAGCTGAAGGCCCCCTGGGTAGAGAACCTCCAGGGGAAGCTCACCAAGCTGTTTTCAGGGCAGGACACCTGGCAGGCCCTGGGAAATGTCCGTGAAAGGACATTTTTGTCTGCTCCTTGGTGTGGCTCCTTTAGTCAGTCAGCAAACACTTACGGAATTTAACTGCTGAGTGCCTGATGCTGGGAATCCCACCGGGAATGGGAGATGAGGTCTCTGCCTCCAGGCCCTTCCAGAGTGGAGCAACCAACAAGAACCTCCAAGCTACAACCCCTGTGATCAGGCAGCTCAGGAGCCTGGGGAATCAGAGAGGGCTCCTTGGAGGCAGTGGCATCTAAGCTGAGCAGGGGTAGCAGTAGCAGTCACCATTTAGTCATCTTTTACCTGGTGCTACCAGGCACTGGGCCAAGGGTGTTACATGCAGTGCCTTATTTAATTGTCACCTTGACTGAATGAGATAGGTATTATCGTCCCCATTGCGAAGAAGAGGAAACTGAGGCACAGAGTTTGGGGGGGCAGAGGAACTTGTCCCTGGCTGTATTGGGAAGGTGGAGGTAATCTGACTTCAGAGGCTTTGTTCTGGGCATCCCACACGCAGAAAGGGAGAGCAATGTTCCAGATGAGGGAACAGCCTGGCAAAGGCCCAGAGTCTGGAGGAACTTTCTAGGAACTTCCAGCTTTTGGGGAGACTGGAGAGGCAGGGTCCAGGTTTCAGGAGTTTGGCAGGGCCTGTAGGCCCTGGAGAGGGATGTGGACTTTGGTTAATGACAGTGGGCACTGGGGAAGCTGAGATCACGGCTGGATCAATTTTTCAGATGCTGAGAGAGTCCGGGGTCCCCAGTTATAGGATGGGATAGGCACGGAGGTGGGGAGCTGGGCTCTGCATCCCTGAAAATGGGGGGGGGGGTACAGCAGAGGCTTGAAGGACCACCATGGACTGCTGTGTGGTTTGTGTCCTGCACAGAACACCTCAAAAAGGATGAGATGCGGCTGAAACTCACTCTCAGTGTCCTGGCTCATGGCTGTGGGCTCTGCCCACTCAGAAGAGGCATCTTTTTCTAATTCCTCTTTCTAATTTATGGGTTCTGGCAGCCCACAGGCCTGGCAATGTCACTGATGTGGGTTTAAATCCCAGCTCATCTACCTCCCAGCTGTGACCTTTCACCTGTGTCCTTATTTCTGAACTGGGATAGTAATAATGTTTGCCCTGTTGGGTGATGAGGATAAAATGAGGTAAGGCAGGTAGCCAGTGTGACTTGCAAGTGTTGGGAAGGTGGCAGCTCCCTCCCCTGCACACTCACCCAGAGCTGAAACAAGGATGCTGCCCAGCTTTCCTGCTAGGGTGCTCTGACCTTCCTGGAGGACGGAGAGCGGCTGCCACAGTCGGGCCCACGTTATGGGCTCCTCTTGATCCCAACCATAGATTCTTTCACGGGGACCCTGATTGCTCAGCCCCACAGAATGAGGAGAAAAGGAGTCAAAACATCTGGCTCTGGTTTCTCCCTGCTCTGGGCCTCAGTTTCCCCATCTGAGTAATGGGTGCAGGGGAGAGGTCCTTGTCAGCTCTCAGACTCCAGAGGAAGGGAACTGACAGGTACCCTGTGGATCGGGCTGGCAGGGTAGTCCGCAGTCCTGGCCACTGGGCCAGGCGTATCCTTGCTCACCTGCCCCTACATTTAGGTTCTGAGTCGTGGCCCTACCTCTCACTTGCTGTGTGACCTCGGTAAGGAAGCCTGCCCTGCACCTGGTTCAAAGTAGACACAGAATAAATAGTAGCTGTTACTTTCTCTTCCCTAATGGATTAAACAGACTGAAAAAAAAAAAAAAAGGAAAAGTTTGGAGCATGGAACCAGGTTCCATTTTCAACTATGTGTGATTTCTTGGCTGTGTGACCAGGAGGCTGCACCTGCCCCTCCCAAGGCCTCAGCTTCCTCATCTGTAAAATGGGGGTGGGGTCATGCCAGCCAGCTGCCTCCTCAGGGTGCTGGGTGGTTCACGAGGGGTGCAGAACCTGAGCAAAAGGAGGGTGGAGCCCTGAAGGGGGTAGGCAGGGCACTCACCCAGCCCCAGCAGGAGAAGCAGGAAGGAGGCCAGCACTACCCGGTGGTTCTTCTGGATCAAAGGGTGCTGAGTCCAGCTGGATGGCAGCAGAGCAAGAAGAGTGTGGACATGGTGACAGGAGGCCCACCTCCTCCGGTGGGCACCCTCCCCCGCCCAGAGGACCGCGGGGGAGTAGCTGGGGCTGCCTGTGTGGGGGCAGGGGCCACTGGTGGTGGGATCAGGGCAGAGTCTCACCTGCAGCATGCATTGTAGGAGCGCTGAGTGCTGCTGCTGATGCTGCTAAAGGACCACTGGGAGCTGCGGATGGATGTTCGGCCAGAATCCCTACAGGACGAGTGGGCCCAGTGAGGGGACAGGGGAGGTGAGGAAAGGGACCCTTTGGGACAGGAATCATGATGACGTTGTGGGGGATAGTGTGGAGACTAGGGCCGGGTGTTCCTCCAGGAGAAGGGACACTGAGAGAGCACCAGGGTGAAGAGGAATTCAAGGGCTGGGGGTTTCTGCAGGACAAGTCACCTGTGAGAAGACAGGGGCAGCCCAGGCCGGGGGTTTCTGCAGGATAAAGAGCCTGGTGAGGTGGGCGGGCAAGGTTGGCACTAGGGTAGGGTGCAGGACAGGGACCCCACGCAGGGGTCTCTTTAGGACAGGACATGAGAGAGCTGAGCGAGGTGAGGTGCACGACTGAGCAGGGCCTGGGGACGGGAGCCAGAAGCATGGGGCTAGGAGTATGGGGTGGGTCCCCACCTGGCCCTGACCTGGTGCTGACTCCCCCATCTGGCTCCGGAGAGGCCTGGGCTCCATCCTCATCGTTCTCCAGATTCTATTCCAGAACACAGGGCTCAGAGGGGTTACTGGGCTCAGGCCCTTCCTCACTCCCCTCTGGTGGAGAGGAAGAAAGGGAGCCCACACAGCTGTTTGCCTGGCTGCTTGACAGCTGCTCCCTCCGCCCTCCCCGCCGAACGGGTTTGGTGATTCACAGAAACTGAAACCCAGGTAGGAGTATGTGCTGGGGGCTTTGGCAGGAGGAGCCAGCAGGGGCCAGGAGATCTCCCAAGCTTTGGGGGTCAGGGTGGAGGTGTCAGGATGGTATTTCGGGGGCCCAGTATGGAGGCCCTGGATTTGGGAGGCCAGGGAAGGGCAGGCCAATCCTTTCTAGGTTTGGGGAACAGGAATCTTGTTCAGGTTCCCAAGACAAGGAGTCTAGAGATGGTGGAGGTCCTCTGGAAAAAGGGGGATTTCCAGTTTAGTGGGAGCCATGGCACAGGCAAGGACTCACTCATCGTGTGAGTCAGGGCCTTCAGCTCTGGAGGAAAGGATGGGGTGGGGACTTCCAGAACAGAACAGGGGGTGCTGGTTCCCGTTGGATTATCTGGCCTGGGGCTCTCGGGGCTGCTTCTGAGTACGGACAAAGTTTGGTTCAAGTACAGAAGAGTTCCCCATCCCTATGGGGTAAGGAGAGGGAGGGTCAGTAGCCAGGATGAATGGGGACTCAAGGTTGGGGTCTCCAGCTGGGGTGGGGCGAGCTCCTAGGTGTGAGCTCTCCAATAGTGGCTGGGGGCTGAAATCAGAGCGGAGAGGGTCTGGGCAGGAATTTGGACCAGCGGCCACCTCCCGGGGGCGGTCTCCCGCTCTGGCCGAGGCCTCTAGGCAGATTCTCGAGTTGGGGTTCTCCGGGGTCCGGCCTGGGGTCCGCCCAGACTCAGGCGAGGGCTGGGTGAGGTGGGCCGGGCGATTCACCTGGTAGCGCAGCCGGGACTGCTTGTCCTCGTCGGCCACCTCGAACCGGGCCCGGCGCTCGAAGTGCAGCGGCCCGAAGCGGGCGACCCCGCTGGGCTCGAGCCCAGGGCCCGCGTCCTCCAGGGACAGCTCGAAGGCATCATCGATGCTGAACTGGGGCCGGGAGGCACTCATGGCCCCGGCCCGCTCAGGCGCGCCGCGCGGTCGCCTTCTGCGCCCGCAGGCCACGCCCCCGCGCGCAGGCCCCGCCCCCGTGCCGTCGTCTAGGTTGCTCGACGGTCCGGGGCCCTGGCCGAGGCCCCGCCCTCACATCACGGCCCCGCCCCCGTCCGCCTTCAGCAGGCCAGAGCTGCCGAGCGCCGAGCAGACCGATGGACTGGGCCCTCGTCCGGAACGAGCTGGGCTCGCCGCGCCGCCTAGCGGCCGCCCCAGACACCACTCTCGGAAGCAATCCCTGGGTGTATACAAGGGTCTTTGGAGGGGCTGCCACGCGCCAGCCTTCCAGGCCTGAGATAGAGCCATCTGCATTCCAGCCCTCTCCTTGAGTGCCGAGGAGGCTCCTGAGGACTGTTTTCCCACCCTTACTCACCACGGTCCTGCTCGGGAGAGGGATTGTCACCACCGTGCGGTTCAGTTCAGTCCAGTCGCTCAGTCGTGTCCGACTCTGTGATCGCATAGACTGCCGCACGCCAGGCCTCCCTGTCCATCACCAACTCCCGGATCTTACTAAAACTCATGTCCATCGTGTCGCTGATGCCATCCAACCATTTCATCCTCTGTCGTCCCCTTCTCCTCCTGCCGTCAATCTCTCCCAGCATCAGGGTCTTTTCAAATGAATCAGTTCTTCGCATCAGGTGGCCAAAGGATTGGAGTTTCAACTTCAGCATCAGTCCTTCCAATGAATATTCAGGGCTGATTTCCTTTAGGATGGACTGGTTGGACCTCCTTGCAGTCCAAGGGACTCTCTCAAGAGTCTTCTCCAGCACCACAGTTCAAAAGCATCAATTCTTCAGCACTCAGCTTGCTTTATAGTCCAACTCTCACATCCATACATGACTACAGGAAAAACCATAGCTTTGACTAGATGGAGTTTTGTCGGCAAAATAATGTCTCTGCTTTTTAATATGCTGTCTAGGTGCCGATGTGGGAAAACAGAGCTTATGTGGCTTGCACTGGCTTCCACGCAGCAGGCAAAGTGGTCTTTTAAAACATATCTGGTCCTTTTCTGTGTTAGTCTTCAATAAAACTTTTTTGTTTTTTAAATATGCTGTCAAGTCACTCCTCTGCATAAAACCATCCCTTGGTTTTCCACTGTGATTAGAATAATACCTGAACTCTTGACTAAAGCCCACACAGAGCTCTGAACGGTTGCTGCCTATCTCTCCCAATCTCATCAAGTCCCCCTCTGCCCCTCTTTCACCTCATTCAGCCACACAGGCCAAGCTCCTTCCACCTCAGGGCCTTTGCACATACTTTTTTCTATGCCAGGAAAGCACTTAACCTTGCTCTTTCACCGGGGTGGGGGTGGGGGGATTTTTTTCATCATGTGTGTCTCTGCTCTAATGTCGCTTCTCAGAGAAGCCGTGGCCAACTATGCAATCTAAAGCCAGTTTCATATCACACAGCATTTACCTGAAATTATGTTGTTTTACACTGTCTTATTCAACACTGTGTCCACTGTGCCCAGAACAGTGTTTGGCACTGAACAGATCCTCAATAAATATTTGTAGACAACATGAACGAGAGCTTCACCCCCAGTTCCCACATGCTTGCGAGTAGTAGGAGTGGGACTCGAATGCAGGCTAGGGGGGCTCATGCTCCTCCATCCACCCACCCTCGTTCATCCTGTGACTCCGCGTACAGAGCTGAGTCAATCCTGCACGGTTTGTGACACACCATCACTATGAACAAGGCCCATCTTGCGTTACGAAGTATTGAACTCGTCTTGAGTTATTTTCCTTCCTTCGCTCCTGTTTTTCCTCCTGCCTTCCGTGGGACCCCCACATCAGCGTGCTCAGTCCGCTGCTTTGAATCCTGCCTGGGCCTCTGCTCTACGTGGCGTTGGCTCGTACGCGGGTGTGTTTGCAATTTACATAGTATTGTGTATAATACTCATTCTGTTGTTTACGTTTTTATACTCAGCACTAACGTTTTCCACCTTCCACCTTTTTGCTTCTACTAACTGCATTCAGCATACCGTGTTGAGCATCCAGCACTTTTATTATCTACCACAGCCTTCAATGGTATACGCGTAGCTTGGCCTCAGTGCCCCCATCACATAAGTCGCTGTTGGGAACATCTTCACAATGTCCCCTTACGAAGAGTGGAAAAACCCCTCTTGAAATAGAACTCCCACTCCATAGGGTACATGTGCCACTGACTTCACAAAGTATCACGGATGGGCTCTTGAGCAGCTGTGCAAATTTGTGCTCTCACCATACAGGTTCCAGTTTTCTCTAGGCCCTCAGTATTCCAACTTTGTAATGGCCGATTAAGCTAGATTTTATGAGGGAGCTGCACCCAGAGGCACGTGGGATCTTTGTACCCTGACCAGGCCCCCTGCAATGGAAGCATGGATTCTTAACCACTGGGCCACTAGGAAAGTCCCATGGCTGATGAATCTAAAGTTGGGTTTCTTTTTCATCTGGTGTCTCTGACAACAGGAGAATTGAACAGCTCTTCAGGCACATGTCAGTTCATGGTGGTTCCTCTTCTGCGAATTGTCTGTCCCTACCCTTCATCCATTTTTTCCTGTTGTGTTTCAAGCCTTTTTCCTGCTGCGTTGCAGGTCTGTACATATCTAATTATTAATTCCTTGCTGGGTTTTGTTGCATATATCTCTTTCCTGTTTGTCTTTGTCTCCTTACTTTGTCTAAGTTGCCCTTAAAGAACCATCCTCATTTTTGTATAGTCAAATCCATCAGGTTTGTCGCACTGGAATTCCAGCCTTCTCTGCGCTAGCTCTGGGATCTCGGAGGGTCAGGACTAGGTGGAGGGGAGTGAGGCACTCATCTTGGGTGATACCAAAAAACTCAGTAAGCAAGATCAACAATATTTTAATACATTATTTTTAAATATTTGTTTGTTCAACTGTGTCATGTCTCAGTTGTGCGTACAGGGTCTTCACTGTGGGATGTGGAATCTTTTCACTGTATGTGGGCTCCAGATATCCAGGGCCAAATAGTTGTGAAGCTTGGGTTTAACTGCACGTAGGACCTTAGCTCCCTGACCAGGGATCAAACCTGTCCCCTGCATTGCAAGGCAGATTCTTCACCACTGGACCATGAGGGAAGTCCTTAATGCATTATTTTTTTAAAAAATAAAATTGGAGGTAAAAATATCAAAATTTTTGAACAATGAACAAAATATCAAAATTTTGAATAAAAATGGGATTAGATCTTACATGACCCACTGTACCCTGGTCATGACCTTGCTTTGGGCAAGTTACATGACCTCTCTGTGCCTCAGTTTCCTTCTTTGTCAGATGGGGCTAATAACAGTGTGTTTCCTTCTCAGGACATTAATTTAAGATTAAATTAGTACACAACCAGCAGCATAACACAGTGTCTGGCACGTGTCAATACTTGATCAGTGTTAAGGATTAAAGTAATTCATGAGATCCTTAACCCTATAGTTTCTACCTTTGCATGGGGTAGAACAAGAAGACATTCAGATTTATTTCAGTGTAGAGTGAGTTTGTTTCCTCAGCACTATCTACCGAAACCATCAGTTCTTTCTCCTTCTGAAAGGTGCCATTTTTATCAGACATCAAGTATGTTGTTGCTAACATATATATTTATTTTAAGGTCTGATTTTGGTTCCTTTGGTTTGCTTGACTAATTCTCAGCCAGTACCATGTGATTTTTATTACTATGGTTTGCCCTGCGGTTTAATATGGCAGGGAAAGTCCCCTGCTTTGGTCAGCTTTTTCAAATTTGATCTAGCTTTTCACAAACTTTTATTTTTCTACAAAAGTAATACAAAAATCTTCTATAAATATCCTCCAAATTATCACTGGGATTTCACTTAATTTTTAGATTAATTTCAGAAGAAATTACAGCTTTAAATGTTAAACTGTTCTAGTCATTAACAAGGTATGCCATTTCAGTTATTTGTATTTTCTTTTATGCTCTTAAAATTATTTTTCTCCAAAAAGCTCTGGGCTGTGTTATTTCCTAAATGCTTTCTGATTTGTATTGCTGTTTATTTTCTACTACATTTTTGGGTGGGTTATTGATAATCCCAAAGAAAGGCAATGCCAAAGAATGCTCAAACTACCGCACAATTGCACTCATCTCACTAGTTGCTAGTAAAGTAATGCTCAAAATTCTCCAAGCTAGGCTTCAGCAGTATGTGAACCGTGAACTTCCAGATGTTCAAGCTGGATTTAGAAAAGGCAGAGGAACCAGAGATCAAATTGCCAACATCCGCTGGATCATGGAAAAAGCAAGAGAGTTCCAGAAAAACATCTATTTCTGCTTTATTGACTATGCCAAAGCCTTTGACTGTGTGGATCACAATAAACTGTGGAAAATTCTGAGAGAGATGGGAATACCAGACCACCTGACCTGCCTCTTGAGAAACCTATATGCAGGTCAGGAAGCAACAGTTAGAACTGGACATGGAACAACAGACTGGTTCCAAATAGGAAAAGGAGTACGTCAAGGCTGTATATTGTCACCCTGCTCAGTTAACTTATATGCAGAGTACATCACGAGAAACGCTGGACTGGAAGAAACACAAGCTGGAATCAAGACTGCCGGGAGAAATACCAATAACCTCAGATATGCAGATGACACCACCCTTATGGCAGAAAGTGAAGAGGAACTAAAAAGCCTCCTGATGAAAGTGAAAATGGAGAGTGAAAAAGTTGGCTTAAAGCTCAACATTCAGAAAACTAAGATCATGGCATCTGGTTGCGTCACTTCAGGGGAAATAGAAGGGGAAACAGTGGAAACAGTGTCAGACTTTATTTTTTGGGCTCCAAAATCACTGCAGATGGTGACTGCAGCCATGAAATTAAAAGACGCTTACTCCTTGGAAGGAAAGTTATGACCAACCTAGATAGCATATTCAAAAGCAGAGATATTACTTTGCCAACAAAGGTCCGACTAGTCAAGGCTATGGTTTTTCCAGTAGTCATGTATGGATGTGAGAGTTGGGCTGTGAAGAAAGCCGAGCGCCAAAGAACTGATGCTTTTGAACTGTGGTGTTGAAGAAGACTCTTGAGAATCCCTTGGACTGCAAGGAGGTCCAACCAGTCCATCCTAAAGGAGATCAGTCCTGAGTGTTCATTGGAAGGACTGATGCTGAAGCTGAAACTCCAATACTTTGGCCACCTCATGCGAAGAGTTGACTCATTGGAAAAGACTCTGATGCTGGGAGGGATTGGGGGCAGGAGGAGAAGGGGATGACAGAGGATGAGATGGCTGGATGGCATCACCGACTCGATGGATATGAGTTTGAGTGAACTCCGGGAGTTGGTGATGGATAGGGAGGCCTGGTGTGCTGTGATTCATGGGGTCGCAAAGAGTTGGACACGACTGAGTGACTGAACTGAACTGATTGATAATGTTAAGAGCGGTATTAATTTTGTAACATTGCTGACTCTAATTTATTAAAATTATCTGTAGATTCTGTTGGATATTCTATGTAGATATAATCACTCATTTCTTTTTCTTGGTTTATTGCTTTGGCCAGGACTTCCAATACTTTGCTAAACAACATCATTGATAGGGAGCATTCCTTACTTTGTTCCTGATCTTGAAGGGAATGTGAGTATTTATCCATCATATTAATTGCTTATGGCTTGTGTCATTCTGATAAAGTTTCTCTTTTCCCCTATGAGTTTTTATCATAGTCATCAAAGCAAATTTAATCAAATACTTTTTCTGCATATTTTGAAATAATTATATGAGTTTTCTCCTTTAGTTCACTGATCTGGTGAATTATAATAATGGATTTTTTTTTTTTTTTTTTTGGCTAAAGGACGTGGCATGTGGGATCTTAGTTCCCTAACCAGGGAGGAACTGAGCCTCCTGCACTAGAAGTGTGGCTTTAACCAGTGGACCACCAGGGAAGTTCAGTGATGGATGTTTCTAATGTTAAACCATTCATACATTCTTGGAATAAGCCCTACTTGATCTTTTTTTTTTTTTTTCTGTTTTTAAAAAGTTATTTATTTGGCTGTGTGGGATCTTAGCTGAGGCGGGCTCCAGAGCACACAGGCTCAATAGTTGTGGCGTTCGGGCTCAGTTTCCCGTGGCATGTGGGGTCTTAGTTGCCCAGCCAGGGATTGAATCCACTTCCCCTGCATTGAAAGGCAGATTCTTAACCACTGAACCACTGGGAAGTCCCCCCTCCCCCCTTTTTTTCTTTTGAGAAAGCATTTTAAAATTTTAATTGTGGGTAATACACATGAAATTTATTATCTTAAACATTTTAAAGTGCAAAGTTCAATAATTCTTTGTTGTTCAGTTGCTAAGTCATGTCCGGCTCTTTGTGACCCCATGGACTGCAGCAGGCCAGGCTTCCCTTTCCTTCAATATCTCCAGGAGCTTCCTTCAATATCTCAAACTCATGTCCATTGAGTCAATGATGCCATCCAACCATCTCATTCTCTGTCACCCGCTTCTCCTTCTGCTCTCAATCTTTCCCAGCATCAGGGCCTTTTCCCGTGAGTCAGCTCTTCACATCGGGTGGCCAAAGCTTCAGCTTCAGCGTATTTTGAAGCTTCAGCTTCAGCATCAGTCCTTCTAGTGAATATTCAAGGTTGATTTCCTTTAGGATTAACTAGTTTGATCTCCTTGAAGTCCAAGGGACTCTCAAGAGTCTTCTCCAGCACCACAGTTGGGAAGCATCAATTCTTCAATACTCAGCCTTCTTTATGGTCCAATTCTCACATTCATACATGACTACTGGAAAGACCATAGCTTTGACTATAAGGACCTTGTCAGCAAAATGATGTCTCTGCTTTTAAATACACTGTCAAGGTTTGTCATAGCTTTTCTTCCAAGCAGCAAGTATCTTAAATTTCATGGCTGCAGTCACTATCCACAGTGATTTTGGAGCCCAGGAAAGTAAAATCTGCCACTGTTTCCATTGTTTCCCCATCTATTTGCCATGAAGTGATCGGACTGGATGCCATGATCTTCGTTTTTTGAATGTTGAGCTTTAAACCAGCTTTCTCACTCTTTTCTTTCACCTTCATCAAGAGGCTCTTTAGTTCCTCCTCACTTTCTGCCATTAGAGTGGTGTCATCTGTGTATCTGAGGTTGTTGACATTTCTGCTGGCAATCCTGATTCCAGCTTGAGCTTCATCTGGCCCAGCATCTCTCATGATGTGCTCTGCATATAAGTTACATAAGCAGGGGGACAATATAGAGCCTTGCTGTATATTGTAGTAGTGCTTGTAGTGGTGCGCTGGTGCTCTTGAATATATTCACAGGAATTCCCTAGCGGCCTAGCGGTTAGGATTCTAGGTTTTTGTTGCCACGGCCTGGGTTCAAATCCAGTTTGGAGAACTGAGATCCTGAAAGCCATGTGGCAAAAAAGCAAAAACACAACAACAAAAAACTATGTTCACATTGCTGTATAACCAATCTCCAGGATCTTTTCATCTTGCAAAACTAAACCATACCATTAAACAAGTCCTTATTCCTTCCCTCCCCCCACTCAACTACCATTTAACTTTGTCTCCGTGAATCTGACTAGGCACCTCATATAAATGGAATAATGTATTAATAATATTTGTCTTTTTGTGAATGGCACTCATTTAGCACACTGAGGCATTTTTATATATTCTGCTGCTGCTGCTGTCACTTCAGTCATGTCCGACTCTGTGTGACCCCACAGACGGCAGCCCACTCGGCTCCTCCATTTGCCATTGCCTTCTCCAATGCATGAAAGTTATATATACTTGTGGATTCATTTAGGATTTTTCATATCTATGTATGTGTGGATGCATGCATAGTCATGTCAGACTCTTTGCCACCCCAAGAACTGTAGCCCTCCAGACTCCTCTGTCCATGGCATTTCCCAGGCAAGAATACTGGAGACGGTTGTAATTTCCTACTCCTGGGGAGCTTCCCGACCCAGGGATCAAATCTGACTCACTTGTGTCTCCTGTATTGGCAGGCAGATTCTTTACCCCTGCACCAACTGGGAATCCTTCATAACTATATTTATTAGTAAAATTGATGTAGACTTGTCTTGCCTTACGGTTTAAGTATCTTTTTCAGAATCAAGATTAAACTAGTCTCATAAAATATGTTGGTTGACTTTCCCTCTTTTTCCATTTTCTGGAACAATCTGTGTAAGAGTACAGACAACTCGTTGCTTCAGAATTTGGCAGAACTTGCCTGTAAAACTTCCCGTGTGAGTAAAAAACGAAAGCTAAAAACAAAACGTTTCCCTTTTGCTGCAGAGGTTCCACCTCTCTCAGGGGACTTCTCGGGGGAAATGAACCAACATAAATATCTGAAGCCCTCAGCACGTGGGGCAAAGGGGACAGACAGTAATTCTTCCCAGTTATGAAGATGGAGTGCGGACAGTGCACAGGCCTGAAGACATCCCTTTATTCAGTTACCTAAACCTTGGGCTGCAAGGAGATCCAACCAGTGCACCCTAAAGGAAATCAGTACTGAATAGCCTTTGGAAGGACTGATGCTGAAGCTGAAACCCCAACACTTTGGCTACCTGATGCAAAGAGCTGACACATTGGCAAAGACCCTGATGTGGGAAAGATTGAAGGCTAGAGGAGAAGAGGATGACAGAGGATGAGATGGTTGGATGGCATCACTGACTCCATGACATGTTTGAGTCAATTCTTGGAGTTCGTGATGGACAGGCAAGCCTGACGCGGTGCAGTCCATGGGGGTCGCAGAGTCGGACATGACTGAGCCAGTGAACTGAACTGAACTGAACTGAACCCTCCACAGTGGGAGAAGACGCTTAGAACTATTCTTCACAACTAGTTTCCAGAGGCGGAGAGAAATGTTTTAGCCCCTGAAGTGCCTCATTTCTATCATTCCTGTATTCCTGAATATTCGCTGGGCATCTACTGGGCTGTCAGTCTCTTGGGGAGCTTAGAGTTTCCACGGGAATACAGAAACCCTCCTTCCCCTCCTTCTTACACTCAGATTGACTGATTAATGAGAAAAATTCAGGATGGAAAACTCACGAGTATTGCGCTAGGCAAGCTAAAAGAAAAAACAAAAAGGGATACACACAAATAGTAGTTTTAGGAGGTGGCCTTACGGATGCCGACCTTCCCTCCCCCCACTTCTGTAGTGCTATCGTGCTACTTTTACAACTTTAAATAGCATGGCACACGGCCACTTGGGAGGGCCCAAACCAAATCGGTTCAAGGACACAGTTCCTAGGGACGCCCCCGGCCCCGCCCCGGCCCACCCCACCTCTCTGGTCCCGCCCCTGGCCAGTCTCAGGCCCCGCCCCTGGCCTGACCCGCGCGCTCAGCCGCGGAGCAGAGAACCAATCACAGCCCGTTTCTATGTTCGGGCTCTTTTCGGCGTCTGCCCTTAGCCAAAATGGCGCCAGCTCGGAAGTTGCCGAAGTTCTAGAAGTTGCCGAAGCAGGTCCGGAAGCTGCCGAGCGAGTCCGGAAGTTGCCGAAAGAGAGCAGCGGGGAAGGAGGATGGCGGATATCATCGCAAGACTCCGGGAAGACGGGATCCAAAAGCGTGTGATACAGGAGGGCCGAGGAGCGCTCCCTGACTTTCAGGATGGAACCAAGGTTCGTGTCGACCCGCTTCCCCTTAATCCGTCGGTGGCGCGGTGCGCATGCGAGGCGGGAGGAGGCCTTAGGCGATAGATTGCGCATGCCCAGACAGCAGTGGTCGGTGCCCCTACTGCTCACATGCCGAGCTCGACGCTGATTGGCCTGGATTTAAGTAGAGGGTGAATTCGGATGCGTGAGCTCCGCCCCCTGCCTTGGCCGAGTGGCTACATAGGTCAGGGAGGCCGTCAGTCATCAGTAAACAGTTTGCGGGAGGTGAGGGGGTTGACCCCATTGCTTGCCCAGACCCAGCGCTGGAGAGGACCCCAGATGAGAAAGCTGGGCTCTGGGAGGAGCCCCTGGATTGCAAGGTTCAAGGTCTTCTATGGATGGTAGGGCCTTGTGAAAACGTAGACCAGCTCCCATTGCTTAGATGGGAAAACTGAGGCCCTGGGACGCACAAACCCAGAGAACAGGTCAGGAGGTCGGGTCTACCACACGAGAACCCTTTTGACAGCTTTCCTACTGCTCTTCGTGGCATTGGGTCGGGACAGATAAGGGCTAAGAAATAAAGAGCCTCCCATCTTCCTCCTTTGCACATCCAGGCCCCTAGCTCCAGCCTCTTCCACCCCTCCCCACCCTAATAATGTACGTCTCCAGGCTTACCTCCTGCGCATGCAGTTCCTTCTTCTGGAGGGCCTTTTCCAGTTGCCACTTGTTTGTAGAGTAAGGGCTTCCTGGGGGCAGCCCCTGTGCCCAGCAGAGCAGTCACACAGGACGTGCATATTGAGCAAATGAGTAAAGATCCTGGCCCTGAAAATGAAGCGACTAGAACAGCAGAACATGTGAGACATGCTGGGGACACCCAAAGTAAGAGCTACTGTGCTGACAAGAGCTGTGCAGAGATGGCGAGGGTGAAGCTCCTAGCCTGGCTCGCAGGAGGGCCCTGAGGCAGGGCTGTGTACCCCTAGTGACCAGTGATACATAAGAGGGATGCTTCTGGAGATGAGGGAAGGGATGTGGATGGAGTTCCCCACGGGCTGGGGCGGGGGTAGGGGGTGGTGGTGGCCTTGAAGGTTTTGGCAAGGGAGATCTTGGATGGAACAGACACCAGTTGGAGAAAACACCAAAAATAGTAATGATCTGTGAACAATGACACTGAAAGAATAGGGACAAATAAATGAAACCAAACTAAACAATCACCGGCATTGATTGAGGGTTCACAAGAGCATGGTGCTCAATGCTTCACAGGTTTATTTGCTTTCATTCTCATGTGGTAAGGTGAGTACTGTTGCTAACTCCATTTTACTGATGCGGAAACAAGAGTTCAGAGGGCTGGCTAGGGGTGGGAAAGAATGTGGGTTCCTCTAACCATATCCTGTGGAGGGTTCAGTCTCGAGGCTTCTCTTCACTCACCCTGAGATGATCTCATCCAGGCTTGTGTCTTTTAAGAAACTCTCCACGCATGCCTGGACCACTCCCAAATGTCTGTGTCTAGCCTTCCCTCCCCCTTAAAGTTGATATCCAGTTCCCTACTCACCGTTTCCACCTGGACGTCTCATTGGCAACTTAACCTGCTCCCCTCGACCCTCTCATCTCAGGGTAGGGCCCCTCCAGCCTTTTGGTTGCTCAGGCCAAAAACCTCCCAGTCTCCATGCCTCTTCTCATACACCACCACCCCCCCCCAAGAAGATCCTCAAGATACACTCAGGATCTGACCATTTCTACCACTCCCACCGTGGTCCAGGCCACCTTCGTCTCTCCCCTGGGTTATTCCAGTAACGTCTTAACTCGCCTCCTGCTTCTGTCTTCCCGGCTCTCCCACCTGTCTCATCCCTGCAGCAGCAGAACCAGCATCAGATAATGTCCCTCCTCTGCTTGGAGCCAACCGGTGGCTTCCATTTGAGAGTGAAAAAACAAAGTCCTCACCACGGGCTTTAGGCTCTGTGGGGTCCCTCCCTGCTGCCCTGATGACCCCGTGAGGTACCACGCCATCCCCTGGTTCAGTCTGCTGCTGCTGCTGTACTGGCCTGCCGCTTTGTGAACACACCACGCACTGCCCCTCTGCAAGGCCTTTGCACCTGCTGTTCTTTGGCCAAGAAATTTCCCACCCCTTCCTACCTCAGCATCTGTCTGGCTTGTTTCTCCTTCAAGTCTTTGCTTTCTCTCTCTCTCTGTGTTTTTGGAGGGGGGCAGGGCCACACAGTGCTGCTTGCATGATCCTAGTTCCCTGACCAGGGATTGAACCTGAGTCCCAGTAGTGAAACTGTCAGCTCCTAACCACTGAACTGCCAGGGAGTTCCTTCAGTGACTCCGGCTCCCTGGACTCGCTGTGCCTTACCCTGCTGCGTTTAGATGTCTGATCCATAGCACTTCGCTCCACCTCACAGAGCGTGTTTTGTTTGAGGCCCATCTCTTTCCTGTAGAAGTTCCCTGTGAGCTCCACGGGGGCAGGGGCTTTTGTCTGTTTTGTCAACTGCCAGGCCTAGCACAGAGCTCAGGCATGTAGTTGTTGTTCAGTGGCTAAGTCATGTCCGACTCGTTGCGACCCCATGGACTGCAGCACGCCTGGCTTCCCTGTCCTTTACCATCTCCTGGAGCTTGTGCAAACTCATGTCCATTGAATCGGTGATGCCATCCAACCATCTCGTCCTCTGTCAATATTTGTTGAAAGAATGACTAAAGCTAGACCCCTTGGGCTCTTGTCCCAGCCCATCCACCCACTCGTCATGTGACTTGGACCCCTTCCCTCCTGGGGGTGCAGTAAAGGTCAGGTGGTGACCCCTGGGTGAGCCCTGTCCCTGTGCCACCTGCAGGCTGTGAGCTGGCCTTGTCCTTGTGGTTGTGGGAAGGCCGTGCCCTTGTCTGATCCCATTTGCGGCCCGCAGGCCACGTTCCATTACCGCACTCTGCGCAGTGACGAGGAGGGTGCCGTGCTGGACGACAGCCGGGTGCGCGGCAAGCCCATGGAGCTCATCATTGGCAAGAAGTTCAAGCTGCCCGTGTGGGAGACCATCGTGCGCACCATGCGGGAGGGCGAGATCGCCCAGTTCTGCTGCGATGTCAAGGTACCCCATGGCCCACGCCTGCCTGCATCTGTCTGGCCACACCCGATTCCCCATCCTCTGCCCTGGCCAGGCCACCACCGACTCCCTCCAGGGCACTGCACCGCCAGGACACTGGCCTCCTGGCCCCTAGTCTGCCTTTTCCTCTCCTTTAGCCAGACTGCAGCCAGGAACTGGCTCTCAAGTGCAATAACCGCTACAGCTCCTTGCTTCAATCCCCTCTGCTCCTGGTCACTGTCGAGCTGAAGCACAAGCCATAGATGCTCACGTGGCCCCTGCAGGGTCTCCCTCCCACTCACCTCCCTGTGTTCCTATCTCCTCCTTAGCCAACATCCTGCTTCCTACTTCAAACTAATTCCTGGGTCACCACCCCCATGAAGCCTTCCCTAGCTACTGGTGCTGGACTTGAACCCCTCCTCTGGGTTCTCCACCTCTCATACTCTGCATGGCCAGGATATGGTCCTTTGTCTGCATTTAGGCTACTTCAGGGCAGGGATTAGGCCTGTTAACCTTGAAAGTGCCTAGTGTGGGCCAGCCCAGAGCCAGGACTCAGAACATATCTGCTGACTGGATGAACATTAGCTGAGCAGTCAGCCCCGAGTGACAGGGTCAGTGAGAAGAGCTGGTTAGGCATGAGGATGGTCTGGCTTCCGCCATCCCAGCAAGTGTCCCTAGTGAAAGGTCAAAAGCTAGGTCCCTGGGGTTCCCTGGTGATCAGTGGTTAATACTCTGCACTTCCAATGCAGGGGGCATGGGTTGGATCCCCGGTCGGGGAACTATGATCCTACATGTCACGTGGCCAAAAAGTAAAAAAAATTAAAGTAGGCCAACAGTAAAAAAAAATAAAAATAAAAAAGCTAGGTCTCCAATGCCTGAGGGTCCCCCGTGAGGATTTTGAAGTTGCTGCCCTAATCCCAACTCAGAGATGGGCCCCGAAAGGGGTGGGGGTGGGGCCAGAGAGAAGAGATGCTGGGAACAGAGTATGGAAGGGCCCCCGGAATGATGAGGAGCCCAGCTTGTGGGCTGCAAGCCTGGGAGGAAGACAGGTAAGAGGTAAGAATTCCCCTGGGTTTGTCAGGTCTTGGGAGACAGGTTGGCAGTGGGAGTGTGTGTTTGTGTGTTGGCGGGTGGGAAGCGTGGGCGTTTGACCTGAAAGTGATGGAAGGCTGGGAGGCCGGAGGAGTCGGGAAGGAAAAGTCCTCCTGGGCCTCAGTGCCCTTTCTCAGATGGTGATGGGGCAAGGAGCGGGGCCTCTTGAGCCCATGACCAGCCAGCACGTGCTGACAGAGCCCCCCTGCCCACTCACCCTCTGCAGCACGTGGTGCTGTACCCACTGGTGGCCAAGAGTCTACGCAACATCGCAGCCGGCAAGGACCCCCTGGAGGGCCAGCGGCACTGCTGTGGCATCGCCCAGATGCACGAGCACAACTCCCTGGGCCACGCCGACCTGGACGCCCTGCAGCAGAACCCCCAGCCTCTCATCTTTGACATCGAGATGCTGAAGGTGAGGGACCACCAGGCCAACCCCCTACTGCCCAGCTTCAGAGCGGGTGCTGGCTCTGCCCGCCTGCCCAGAGCTGGTGGCCTCCCTGACTGTTCAGGGGCTGGGGTGGGACAGGCATAAGGACACCTGGCAGTGCCCTCCCTCCTGGGGCCCCTCCCTGCTCCCTCAGGTCTCTGCCAAGACAGGGCTTTTTGCCATCTTGCTCACTGCTCTGTTTCTGGACCCCAGCACAGTGCTGGGCACGCAGGAGATGCTGCACACGTTTGCTGAATGGTCAGTGGATGAAAAAGTGACTGCTTCTGGTACCCGGTGTCCCAGGCCCAGCCAGCCCAGGGGCTGACCCCGGGCCCTGACCTGGCCTATGCCCCGGCAGGTGGAGAACCCTGGCACGTACCAGCAGGACCCGTGGGCAATGACGGATGAGGAGAAGGCAAAGGCAGTGCCAGTTATCCACCAGGAGGGCAACCGGTTATACCGTGAGGGCCACGTGAAGGAGGCCGCTGCCAAGTACTACGATGCCATCGCCTGCCTCAAGAACCTTCAGATGAAGGTGCTGCCTGGAGGCTGCAGTGGGTGAGGGGAGGGGTCAGGAGGGCCCCAGGGGGCCCAGGTTTCAGCGTCTTTTGCCCCCTCCCTGCCTCCGTGCCCCCAGGAACAGCCTGGGTCCCCCGACTGGATCCAGCTAGATCAGCAGATCACCCCACTGCTGCTCAACTACTGTCAGTGCAAGCTGGTGGCCGAAGAGTATTACGAAGTGCTGGATCACTGCTCCTCCATCCTCAATAAGTATGATGGTGAGCACTGGGTGCTGGGTCGCCAGGGCAGGGCAGCAGCCTCCTCCATCACCTCTGGGCCTTCAATATCACCCCCATTCTGAACTCCCATAGGAGCCTGACCCAGTAGCTCCCACCCAGTGGGGCCGTGGGCTGTGCTGTGCCAGTGAGATAGGAATGGGGCTTGGGGGCGGGGTTGGCATCCTCAGGGCAGGAGGGCTCCGTCCACGCCGGGCCCCTGGTGCCAGCAGTTAAGGTAGGGTGCTGGCTGGCGCCCCTTTCTCATGCCCTTGTGTGCTTGCCGCCCACTGGTACCCCCTGCAGACAATGTCAAGGCCTACTTCAAGCGCGGCAAGGCCCACGCGGCAGTGTGGAATGCCCAGGAGGCCCAGGCTGACTTCGCCAAGGTGTTGCAGCTGGACCCAGCCCTGGCGCCTGTGGTGAGCCGTGAGCTGCGGGCCCTGGAGGCACGGATCCGCCAGAAGGACGAGGAGGACAAGGCCCGCTTCCGGGGCATCTTCTCCCACTGATGGGGCCCCGCTGGCCCGGCTGCCCCGCCCGCTGCTGCCGCTGCCTACGCTGCCACCCCACCCACCCCTCCACCCCCCACTATATAATGCTTCTCTGTATATAAAGGCCTTATTTATCTGTCTCTCTCTGGGCCTGCTGAGCTGATCCACTGGGAAAGCTGGGGTCATTGCACCTCATTTCCTGGTACTTGGGTGGTTTGGGTAGGCAAACAATTGGGTTCTAATCCCAGCTCCCCGTTTGTCAGCTCTGAGACCTCTTTGGGCCTCCGTGTGCCTGACAGAGAAGCGAAGATGGTCTCTGTCACAAGGGGAGTGTTTCTTGCCGGCCAGGGCCGAGGTGCCTGGGAGCCTTCAGTCTTAAGGGGGAGATGAAGCAACTGCAAGCCAGGAGGCTTAGTGCCCGGGTGAGGTGGGCTCCCAGCGCAGCCCTCCCCATCGCCCCCCCCCCCCAACCCCCAATCTCATGGTCTCAGCTCAGGCAGGCAGTGGTTCCAGTGAGAAGCCAAGTCTGGGTCCCTGGGAACTGAAAGGCTGGCTCAGGTGGAGAGGGGGAGGAGGGTGGGGGAGGCTGGTTCTCCAGGTCCCAATCTTGGCCCTGCCCTCTGACTTGCTGCCTGACCCTGGGCACATCCCAGCTCCTCTTTGCCCTTCAGCATCTCTGCTGAACTAGAAACCGTGAGCTGGGCTGCCCTGTGATGCCATGCCGGTGGGCAGTCAGGCGGGATGCAGGCGGTGTTTATTTCCGTGGAGTTACACACGCTGGAAAAGCCTCTGGACCTTTGCTGCTCCCTCCTCCAGCCCCCAGGGCTGGGTCCCCCAGCATGAAAGGGAACTAACCCTGAGGGCAAACGGATGCAGGCGTGGGCCCAGCCTTCCACAGGCGGCCCCTGGGGCTCCACAAGCGTATGAATAAATAACCCAAGCCCAGCCACAGTTGGGGCCTCACTCTTCGCTGTCCAGCTTGAGGCTGATGCTCCGCGCCTTGCCGCGCGCCAGGGTGGTGGGTGGAGTCCCTGGGCCCTCCCGTTCCACCTGGCTGGGGCCCCTCGAGCGGAGCAGCTGGCTCTGCTTCCGGAGAAAGTCCACAGGGGCAGCCCCACCATAGCTGCTCTTGGCCAGGGCGGCCCTTGAGGGTCCCGCGGTGGCATGAGGGTGGGAGCCGGCCTCCAGCTGGCCCAGGTGGGCCACGTAGCCATCAGACAGGAACTGCGGGCAGAGGTGGGCTGGGTGAGGGGATGGCTGGTCTCAGGCTCACACACTGCCCTCACCTGCCCTTCCCAGGCTCTGGGCAGTGCTGGCTGCAGTACCAGGCTGGCACAGCCTGACCAAACCCCGCCAGGGAGCCTGCCCCTCTCTGGGCCTGTCCTGAGTTTCCTCATCTGTACAATGGGGTTTTGGAAGGAAGTAACAGCAGCTAACATTTAGCAGGCACTTGCTCTGTGCCCAGCCCAGTGCTCAGCTGACATGCAGTAAATCACCGGCTCTTCCTGACAGCCGCGGAGATCTGCGGGGGTTTATCCTTTCCATTTTACAGATAGGAAAGTGAGGCTCAGAAAGGTCAAGGCTTGTGCCCAGAACCATGCCAGCGTGGAACGAGCACCCAAGGTCTTGCTCATACTCCAGCTTGAGTTACCCATTCTGGCCTGTCCGGCAGCTTCCAGCTGCTCGTGACCTCCCCAATTCTAGGAGAAGCCCAAGTTCCCCGAAGCCGGCCAGCCTGTTCACAGCCTCCCTCCTAGGTTCTTCTTAACACGCGAGTGGTCCTCAGGGCCCAGCCTCAGGCTCCCATGCTCCAGCTGGCTCGCAGCCCCACCTTCACTCGGCCCTCACCTGACACTGCGCCTGCAGCTTCCGCACGGCGCGGCCCACGATGTAGGTCTGGCTGGGGGGCAGGCCCAGCGCCGCATACACGGCCACGTCTTTGGGGGACCCGTAGCCGGCCACGAAGTTCAGTTCCACCTGTGGCCGGAGAGGCCAATCAGCAGCCCCCCCGGGGTGGGGGAGGCGGGAGACAGAGGGTGGGGTCTGGTGGGCGATCTGCACCGAAGGGTTAGGGGCGGGGCCGCTTAGTCTCCATCACCAGGTCTGGCTGGGGGGTGGGACCAGCCGGATCTCCCTAGCTGGCTCCAAGGACTGTAGAGACCCTTGCGGGGACGTGCAGTCTGTTAGGCTAGGAGCCGGGGCCATGTAGGTGGTAACAAACGGGCCTCCTCCCGGGGCAATCGCGGGGTTCGGGGGCTCTCCCCAGCCACCACACCTCCTGCACCAGGCTCTGGAGGAACATCGCCTTCTGGCGCAGCGGGTCGTGAGTGAGGCCATCGCAGAAGGAGACGACGCCGTGGGGGAAGTTATGCTGCGACAGCCAGGCTACCACGCGGTGCTTCTGCATATCAGGACGGCCCGTCACGTACACGATCAGGTAGCCCGCGTCCTGCCAGTGCCTGCAGGGAGCAGCGGCGGTCAGCCCCGAGAGCCAGGGGTGGGGACCAGTCCTCACAGCGAGCCGGGAAAGGGAAGCGGCAGCCGCTCCTACCTGACCACGTCCACGGCGCCGGCGCGCACCTTGGGGTCGCTGCCCATGATGGACACACTGGCGGTGAAGGAGCCGTCGATACTGAAGACCACGGCCTCAGTGCCGCGGGCCACCACCGTTAGGCAGCATTCGGCGTAGGTGTGGTCGCCCCTACGGCCGGGGCGGGGGTGGGGGTGTTGCTGTGTGAGCGGCGTGGGGGCGGGGCCCACGGGAGCCCCGCCCCGCAGAGGCCGGGCCCGCCCCGCGCTCACCTTACCACCATGCGCACGGGGTAAACGCCGACGCCCAGCGCACGCTCTAGGGGCACCGGGAAGGTGAGACGGCCCGAGCTGTTGGTGACCTCGGTGCCAAAGTGGATCCACTTGCCCGACAGCGGCTGCGTCATGATGTAGATGTCCACCTAGCAGGGAGAGAGGGCCAGAGGGTCCCCCTGAGCGGAGCGGAGGAACGGGGGAGCCCTGAGCGTTGTGGAGCTGCGCGGAAGAGGGCTGAGGCGGGGGAAGGAGGACGGGGTTGGGGGCTCAACCTGGCAGGACCCGGAGCTGTCCAGGGAACAGGAGGCGGGACCGGGGAGCTCCCGCTTGCGGCCAGGTCAGCCCGAGGAGCGGGCTGGTCTACCTGGGACTGAGGCCTCTGTGTCCTAACCTTCTCTCCCGTGAGCGTGACCACATCCAAGGGTCCGTACATGAAGCGCCCGTTCAGCACCTGGGGGCGGCCCTCGCACACCACCGTGTCGCTCGCCCGGTGGTTGGAGGTGACGTTCTGGCGGGAGGAGACAGTGTGAGCCCGCGGCCAGGAGATGACAGGGAAGCGGGAAGAGCTGGTGAGGGGGACCCGCGCCCAGACGTGTGTGCGAGCTGCCTGGAGGAGGCGGGCCAGCTCGCTCCGAGAGAGGGGCGAGGCCCGAGGAGTGGGCGCTTCTGCTGACCCCGATCAGAGGTCCTGGGGGTCCTCTGTGCGGACAGTGGATCCAAGGGGCGGAGGCAATATAGACCCGGTGCCGAGGCTGAGAGGGGCGAGGCGAGCGAGCGCCAATCCGAGACCTGACTTGGCGGAGGGGGCGGGGAAGAGGGAGGGGAGGAGACTTGGTGGTACCCGGGGGCGGGGCTGAGGCAGGAGGAGGTGGGACCTGGGAGGGGCTTAGGGGAGGGGATCCCAGGGAGACTTGAGGTCGCTAGGGGCAGGGCACGCACCCGAATCTTGACTTGGGTGCGTTTGCGCTGCCACTTCTCCCTGGGGAAGGCTGGGCTGTAGATGGACGGCTCCTCGCACTCGGTCAGGTGTGGCCGCTCCTTCTCGATCACCTGCGCGGGATGGGCCCCAGCGAGGCCACATGAAGCGGGGGTGGGGGGGGGGTGTGGGGGGGTGGAGAAGGGTCCCTGGGGCTGCCTCTCCCCCAGCTCCGGCTCCTCCTTATCCTGGGCCTCTTCCACCCCCTACCCCCATCCCCACCCCGCCGCATCCCTGGGCCCACCTGTCGCAGGATGAAGGCCACCACGTCGGCCGATTCCCAGTAGCTGGCGTGGAAGAGGTGGGGCAGCGTGACGGTGGGGAAGGCGGTGAGCGCCTCCGGGCAGTACAGCGAGTAGTCAATCCGCTTGGTCCCCCACCAGCGCTCTAGGACTGCTCGACCGCGGTGGGCAGTGAGTCAGGGGTGGCCTCTCACCCCAGGCCCAACTGTCTGGCCTCTAGGGCTCTTCCCTCCCTCTCTTCCACCAGCCCTGCTCTTTGGAGTCCAGAGTTGGGTGCTGGGCCCTCTCCTTCCAGAGCAAAGGCTCTGGGGCAAGGGTGTTTCTGCGGGGCTTCAGCGGTGGAACAAGTATCTGCACCACCACTACCGCCCCCCACCCCCAGGTGGGGCAGCTGGCCAGACTTACTCTTAACCACCTCACTAGTGGTGCTGGGGGCAGTTGGCTGGGCTGGTGGCTCACCGCCCAACTCACTGCCTTTCCAGAAAGCACCACTGGCAGACGTGGGTGTTGAGGGCACCAACATCTCCAGCTCCTCCAGAAAGAGGCCTGAGTGGGTCTGCAGAGTATCGGCTGTGGGTGGAGGGCAGCCTCAGTGGTGGGCTGGGCCAGGCCATCCTCCTGTCTTCCCACTGGGGTTCCAGGACTGCTCCGCCCCACACCTCCCCCATCTCTGCTGCCAGCCTTCCCTATTCAGGTCTTGGCTGAGGCTGAACTGCCCTAACATGTGGGTGGACACGAAGGATGGGGGCATTCTCCCCTGTTAGCAGCATTCCTGCCAGAATGCCTGCCACCATCACCCCAATCCAGGCCCGCTTGTCTCATGGGGCCAGATGGGTACTCACTTGCATGCATGTGTACACAACCCACACCAGGACGTGAACTCAAGTGTCCCTGGAGACACAGTGCATCCCTAGACACAGATACAGCACCCCTTCACCCCCCGTCCCAGTGGTGAGTTGCTGCTTTCTATGTCACTGCCTCCCTTCTTTAGCCCAGTCACCACCACTGCCCCCAGCTTCTGGGCAGAGGGTCTTGGGGATCCAGACTGCCCAAGGGGCCAGGCGACGGCTCCTGGTCCTGGGAGTGGTGACCTGAGAGAGTACCAATGATGCAGGAACTGCCTCTTGGTTGGGGGAGGGGGGTCTATCTCCATCCCTCACTGTTGGGGCCCTTCTCCTCCTCTTCCCTGTATTTTGGTTGGGTGCATACCCAGCAGCAGAGACGAGCCATCTCCCAGAGGGAACTTCTGGTAGCGGGGCACCGCCAGGGGAGCGATGGCCTGGAACTTGGGGGCCAGCAGGGGCTCAAGGCGGGAGGCGCAGGGGTCGGCCGCGTGGAAGAGGTTGTAGATCTGCTCACAGGCTGGCCGCATCTGGGCCACTGGTACCCAGAAGATAAAGGAGAGAGGGGGTTCAGCTGGGCATCCTGGGAGGTAGGGGTGGTGTGGAGCAGCTCCCTGACCGGCTGGGTGACCCTGAAACAGCGCTTCCCAGACTGTACTCCCTGGGAGGTCCCCGGGGTCCCGCTTAAAAGTGAGACAGCTCTCTTGGCTAACAAGGGATCAGAGCCTTCGATTTGCTGATGCTCGGGATGAAGCGTTCCCTAGGCCTGTTGGACCCTGGGCATCTGGGCGTACGAGTTCCTCCTGGTGCATGCTGGGAAACGTGGCCTTGGCAAGTCCCTTCTTTCTGGGCCTCAGGTTCCCCTTCTCTAGCCAAGAAACTTAATTTTTTCAGTGGGGAATGGCATAAATGCTCGAATTTCCGGTGAGAGGGAGAGGTTGGAGGAGCTAAGGGGAGGGGCAGATGGAGGAGGAGGCATGCCCCGACTTGCACCCCAAGGGCTCACCCTCCAACGTGGGCATCACAGTTTTGCGCAGAGCCAGCACCAGGCCGAGCGGGGAGCCAAAGAGGAAGAAGCCGGAGACCTTGAAGTCAAGGCGGGCGGCACAGGGGGCACCGTCAGGAGCCTCAGAGGTGGCAGTGGGTGGGCAGGAGGCTGTGCTCGCCCGCCGGGGCTCCCCGGAGGAGGTGGCTGGGGGTGCTGCCTGCAGGCTGCGTGCAGAGGTGGCCGTCAGTGCTGCTGCCTCCGCAGCCCAGCACAAGCCCAGTTTGGGGTTGATGGGGTGGGAATGTCACCTGTTTTGAGAGCCCTCGGGCTCGGGACCAGCCATGTCACTGGGGGTGCGCTGGGTGGGCAGGGTAGAGGTTTCTGGGCTGGCCCGGCCCAGCCCCTCAGGCCCCTCTGCCAGGGGATCCCGCGTTGGGCCCGCCTCAGGGGAGAGCAGCTCATTGTTCTAGAAGAAGCAGGAGACAGAAACATCCTTAGGACTGGAGACAATCGATTTCTACTTATTTGGAAGTGAGGAAGGAGGAATGGGGGTTGGGCAGGGACTTAGAGCCAGCCAGCAGAGCCCCAGAGGGGATGGACAGAGGCAGCAGGGAACAGGCTGGAGAGAGGTCAGATTCCTGGGGCCGAGAACTAGAGCAGGGGAGTCTCCCCGCCCCTCCTCCGGTGGAGGCGGGTCCAGCCACACTGACCATACTTCCACGGCGGCTGCTGCTCCGGCTCCCGGTGCCCACGCTGGCACTGTGGCAGAGTGCATCAAAGCCCAGGATTCCGCCGACACCGTCTCCGATCAGCACCACCTGGGGGAGAGGGCAGCGCGGTCAGGAGGGGCTGGAGCAGGGGCAGGAGGGTGGGGGAGGCTCGGCCGCCAAGTTCCCCCCAGACAACCCCTAACCCCTGACCTGCCCGCAGAAGCCGGCACCCTCAGAGGAGCGCAGGAAGGCCGCATAGGCCTGGTTGGTGCGGGCGATGACTGTGGCCACGGCGCCCTGGTATCGGGATGATGAGGTGGCCAGCAGCGGCAAGGCGGCCAGGGGAATGTGGTCCTGGGAGCGGGACAGGCCGTCACCATCATGGCTGTAGGGGCTCAGGCTGCAGGAGGAGGGGCGGAATGGATGGGTGGGCACCTCCAGGCCCGCCCCTGTCCCCTCTAAGTCCCCCTGACCTATTGGCAAGTCCCAGCACCACAGGGGCTTTGTGGGGACCACCAGTATCCCAGAGGGCTCTGTGATGGAGCCATAGACTAGAAACAGGCCAGCTGGGCGGGTGACTGGCCTAGGTGTCTAGCTTCCTGGCCTCTTCCCTCTCCGCCCCCCCACCCCCACCCCATGGGGGCCTCTCTGGTTCCAGGAGCCTCCAGGTGGCTGTCCACACCTCGGGGACCCTGTGTGTCCACCCCCCCCCACTTCCACCCCCCAGATCAGTACTTGGAGACGAGGGCATAGGCAGCAGCGCAGATGGGTGGGCAGGGAACCAGGCGCAGCGCCACATGGCCCAGGGCCTCGGGAAAGTGGACGCGGGTGACGGCCTCGAAGGCTAGGCTCAGCGTCTGCACATCTGCCCGCTTGGAGTCGGCATCTCCCGGGCCCGAGTCTAGGATGCTGCCACTGTGCAGGACGAGGAAGAGGGCGTGGACCGCGCACGTCTCTGCCCCCAGCTCCCCGGCACTGTCTCCATCTGGGCCCTGCAGGGGGCACAGTGCGACGCCAGCGACATCAGACTGGTGGCTGGTGGGTGGCCAGGCAGAACTGAGGCACAGGGTGGCTGGCAATACTCACTTCCGAGTCCCTGGGTGCCCGGGCCCCGTCCCCTGGGTCTTTGGTGCCCTCGGTTCCAGGGTCTATGGGAGGGGGAGAGCCAGGAAGAGAGACTGAGGGCTCTGTGGGGATGCCCTCACCTGGCAGTCCAGATGCCCCCACTCGCTGTCTGCCTGGGCACTCCCCCCTGCCCCCATCTCCCTCGGACCTGCCCCTCTCACCCAACTCCCCCAGGTCATTTCACACTTCTAGACCTTTGCACAGGCCAGCCAGTCCCTGCTGTTCCCAGAGACGCCTCTCCCCACAATGCCCGTTTGCCTGGAAGATTCCTTCTAATCCTGCCCTGTCCCATGTGCCTGTTTAAGTTGAAGTGAATTAAATTACTGTGCAAAATTCAGGTTCCCAGTCACACTCACCACATTTCAAGAACTTGAGAGTCACATGTGGCTAGTGACGAGTACCTTTCCATCATCTCAGAAAGTTCTTTTGGACAGAGCTGGTCTAATCCTTCAAAATCTGGTTTAGACCTCACCTCCTGCATGAAGACTTCCCGGCCTCCAAATGAATTCCTCCATTCTTCGTTCTATGTCTGTTTACATTCCAACCATCCATCCATCCATCCATCCACCCATTATCCACTCATCATTCATCTGTGTATTTAAAGAGCACCCTTTCTGGGTTGCCATTCATCTTAGGACCCCATTACATTTAGGAATGAGTAGTTCTCTGAGTCCCCACCACTTAGGGGGTGCGGGTGGCCGGTGAAGGGATAGGGGACACTTACCTGGTGTCCCCTCAGCCTCCATGGGGGAGGCAAAGGCGTCGATGAAGTCATTGGAGTTCCACTTGGTCATCTCCTTGGGGAAGACTTCGTCACTGTCCGAGAAGCCTTCTGAAGGGACCAGGGACTGTGTCATGGGGGGGTAGGCACTGCTCAGGGCCCCCCCGCCCCCGGCAGGGCTGGGGTGCTGACCGTGGGCATCAAAAAACTCCTCCTCGGAGCTGTTCTCAGAGTCCCGGGCGATGTTCTGCATGCGCCACTCAGACAAAGTCTGGGGAGACACGCCCCCTGCAGGGCCACACGGGCCTCAGCCTGGGCGTCCAGCCAAGGGCCACACTCCCCGACACCCCACCACCGGTTCCCAGGCCCCAGCCTCACCCCCATGCTGGGACGAATAGGAGGAACGGGAGGATGAAGACCACTGCTTGCTGAAGCTGGCATCGGGCGAGGCATCGGGGCCCGGGGGAGGCTCGGGCCCATCGGGGGTGCCGGCGTGGCTGGCCCCGGCGCGGACCTCAGAGCCGGGCTTCCCCGGGGGCTGGGCCTCGGGGCCCTCGCTGCCTGTGTTGCACTTGGCCATGCGCTGTGCCAGCATGCGGGCAGTCTCCTCCTCCAGTGCCCGGATGTCAGCCATGCTCAGCTCTGTCCACTCGTCCTGCCAGCACCAGGCCTGTCGGTGGGCCCGCAGCATCACCCGGCGCAGACCTGTAGGTGCCCAGACATCAAAGCTGTGCCCTCCCCACCCCCAGTTTCCCTGCCCTGCATATCAAGCCCTTGAATTCCCTTGAATTAGGGTAATGGCTCCCTTGGGCACACCACCCACCCAGAGCCACAAAGTAGGGAAGGCTGAGTGCGGTCCAGGAGATGGCAGTGGGAAGTGGGGCATTTTTCTTTCTGTCCTACCCACAGCCTCTTTTATCCCTCCAGACACCCCAACTCTTAGCTCCGAGCTCACCCCGACACCTCAGGAAGCTGGGAGCAATGTTTGTTCTTGCTCTTTCAGCTGGCTTCCTGCTGACTTCATCAGAGGAGTCAACAATTAAGGCGTTAACAGTTAATGAAATTGTTGATGGTTAATGAAGGTGTTAATAGTTAATGGAAGTGTTGGCACTTAATGAAGCAAAAACACGATACCCATTCTGGGATATTTTCATCTTAAGCAGAGGAATAAAGTTAGAAACCTCAGTATGTAGGAAACAAAGTAATAATGATTGAATTATAAACTTCTAGAAGGAAATGCATTAGAATCTTAATAATGGTTATATGTGGGTGATTTTCATTTTCTTTTTTTGGCTGTATCACATGGTGAAAGTGAAAGTGAAAGTTAGTCACTCAGTCGTGTCCGACTTTTTGTGACCCCGTGGACTGTAGCCCATCAGGCTCCTCTGTCCATGGAATTCTCCAGGCAGGAATTCTGGAGTAGGTTGCCATTTCCTTCTTCAATGGTATGTGGGATCTTAGTTCCCTGATCAGGGATCAAACCCACGCCTCCTGCATAGGAAGTGCAGAGTCTTAACCACTGGACCTCCAGGGAGGTCCCCAATCTTCTTATTTGTGCTTTTTGGACTTTTTCCAAATTTAGGATAAAGAGCCTGTATTACTACTCTCTGAGCTAAATTTCCTCGTCTGGAATCATAATAGTCTTTACCTTGAGGGGTGTGGGGGATGTGAAAGATATCTTGTATGGGAAGTGATTAGCAGAGGATTTGGCTCTTGTGATCAATATCAGCTTTTGCTATCAGGCCCAACCTTTTCCTCATTTCCAAAAGGGACAATTAAGGAAGCAGCTCCCTGGGGAGAGGAGATTCCATGAGAGCTGTGGCGGAGTGGATCCCAGGCCCCTGAGGGCCCCCATCCTTCTTCCTTCGGGGAGCCCAGCGTCAGACCTGGGAGGTGGGGCAGGGCTAAGCCACAGGAGTATGACCTAGGGCTTGCTGGAGACCAGAGCAGGAGGATGGAACTCAGAGCTGGGGTGGGAGGGACTCTGACAGAACCCAGCTTCGGCCTGCACTCCACAGCGTGTTGCCAGTTACAGCTGGTGACCCTCCTGAGAGTCTCTAAGCCTCGCTTGACCCACAGAACATTGGCGTCTTAGAATTTTAATGGACGAGCAGCTGCATCTCTGAGTGAACTGGCATGAACCTCAGAGATCATGTTGCCAGCTTCTTGCCCTTCTGACTCTTCCCTGTACCTCAAGGCAGGCTTCCCCAACCCCAGCTAGGCTGCGATGCTCCCCTCTGCCCCAGCACCCACCCTATCAAATGGAAAGGATGGCTTTATGTTTCTGTGTCCCCGGCAGACTGGGAGCATCCCTGGCTCAAACATGTGGCCTAGTGCATGCTAAGTGGAACCTCCCAGGACAGGGTGCTCACCAACATCGTGGATGAACTGCTCGATCTTGGCCTGCATGCCCCAGTAGCGGAACTCGACCTTGCACAGCTTGTAGGCGCACATGAGGGGCCCGGTCTGGGCTGCTGTGCGCGCCCAGTCATCACCCAGCGGTCCTCGGCCTGTCTTGGCCGAGCGGTACAGCCGGGGGTCCTCTTCTGCTTTGTACTCGCCTGGGGCCACAGCATCCCGCACGATATCGATGGTATCTGGGGGGTTCCGGCAGCCCTGAGCAACAGCAGCCCCCTCCAGCCCCTGCTACTCCTCCCCCACCTTGGGATTGGGAGGGCAGCTTTTCACGCACAGAAAGCCGAGGCCAGGAACTGAGCCTGGGACTTGTCAGAGGCCACCTGTCCAGGTGGCAGGTGGCCTGAGAGGGGCTTTGGGGTCATTACTGGCTGTAGGTCTCACCCAAGATGCGCTGTCTCCGCTCAGCCCCACTCAGGTTGAAGACATTGGGCTGCTGCCCCCCATCGGGTAGGTAATAGGTCTCAATTTCAATGGAGAATTTCTCCACAAAGGGGCAGGTGTACCTGGGCAGAGGGCAGGGGTAAGGGTCACTGCTGGGCCCACCAGGGCCCTTCCCCTCCTGGCCCCTGACCTGCCCCACCCACTCACCGGGTTCGGGTGTAGGGATAAGCATTCCAGGATTCCTCCTCCACCTGAAGGGCGGCCTTGGGCAGCAGTGCCCGGAACCAGCCTGGGATGTGGGAGCCCACGTGGTATACCTTGTGCGTGTACTGTCCACTGCCACCCGGCCCATCCGTGTAGGGCCGGTTGGCCAGGATCTCCACGCCACTGCCCTCGCCACTCGACTCCTCTCGGCTCTTTTTCTGCAGCCCAGGGCAAGAGGAGGATAGGCACCTCAGTCCTAACTCCATTCCTGGGACGGGCTCCCCAGTTAGGCCTCATCCCCAGCGCACCTCTGAGGCCTGAGTCCCAGCCTTTCTAGCTCTCTGAAATTCCACCTGCTCCCCTATAGCTACTGGGGTCAGGATTATAGCCTCTGACCAGTCCCCTCTGGGGTTCTGCAAGCCGGGACTTGTTCAGTCATTCAAGTATTTGCTGTCTGCTCTATTCCAGGCACTGTCCGGGCTTATATTCATTGGGATCTGGTGATGTACAGAGTAAAGACCCCTGCCTGCCCTTGTGGAACTGTACGCTCCAGCGGAAGGAGACACAGTAGACAGAAAACAGAAAAAAAGCATCTTAGAGGGTCCTAAGTGCTGTGGTAAAAAGAAAGCATAGACTAGGGTTAGGTGGATAGAGTTGGGGGTTGCAGTATTGATAGGATGGTCAGGAAAGGCCTCACTGAAAAGATAACATGACCATGATTTAAAGATGACTTGGGGGGAAAAGGAGGGTGCGGGGCAGATATGGGGTGGGGGGGTGTGTTTCAAGCAGAGAGAGAGCCCGTGTAAGCTCCTGAGGGGGACAAGCTGCATGCCCTGCCAGCAAGGGGCCAGGGTGGGCAGGCTGGAAGAATCAGGAGAGTAAAAGGGATACCCGCCTTTCTAGGACCCCAATACCAGCTCCTGCCACACCCCTCCTAGTTGGAGAGCACTCAGATCCTGTCCTTATGTAGCTCAGGAGTTTGAACATGGCCCACCCAACCCTCTGAGGCCAGATCCCAGCCCTCTTGCCTGTTCAGATTCTGGTCCCACATTTCAGGGGACGCCTCTGAAATGGGCACCGGCCTCCTCCCGTCCCTGGGCACCTGCCTTGGCTCAAGCTTGTCATCCCAAGCCTGACTCCCTGCATGCTTCCTCTCAGCCCAGATCTCACCCTCTGGGGTCCCTGCCTGCTCCTCTGACAGCCTCCGCCCCTGAGCCTCAGCCCATCTCCCTGACCTTTGGGGGTGGCCAGGTTCCTTCACCCTCTGGGAAACCTCTCCTAGTCTTTCTCTACCCCCTGGGACCCCTCCTCACTTTCTGCCCCCCACTCTTGTCTCCTCATGCGCTTCTCTCCCTACCCCCTGAGGATTACGGATTCTAAGGAGGATTAAAGGAGATCAGATAGGGGCTGAGCGTTCAGCAGGGGCTGGGCACTCAGGGAGGCACCACCAGGCCCTTCCGTCCCTCTTCGCACGGTCCTTAATCACCCCACCCCTCCCCCACATCCGACTGGGGACGCGTTCTCTTCTGCTCTGGCCTGAGCCCTCCTAAGCCTCGGGGCTGGACTGGCAGGGGATTGAGCTGAGCCCGGCCCCTTATCCCAGGTGTGGCCTGCGCGCTCCTGCGGACACCCAACATGAAGCATGTTCCCATCCCCTCCTCGGCCTCCTACTTGCCACCGCCCTCACCTGGATCATGTAGAGCTGGGCCACCTGGTATTCGTCCAGGCTCATGGGCAGCAGGATGTGGTATTCCTTGATGAGCATCCTGAAAGCGCTCGGCCGGCCGCGCGCGGCCTCCGCGGCTCCTGGCGCAGGGCACCGCGCGGCCGTCAGTGCGGGGCGGCGGCGCGCGGCCCCGAGCCCTGCGCGCGGGCCGAGGGGCTCAGGCGCAGGGACCCCATGCCCGGGCTCGCCACAGGGCAGGCAGCGGCGAGCCCAGCTCTGCAGCCAGCGCCGCGGGGGGCCGGGAGCCGCCGAGAGGCTGAGCGCTGACCTCTTTTCCTCGCAGCCCCCGCCCCCCGCCCGCCCATCGCCATGGCAACCGCGCGCTGACGCGGGCCCCCAGGAGCCGCGGGAGGTGGCCGGCGGGCTGGCGGGCCAGCCTCGCCTCTCCGGCCGCGGCGGCGTCCTAAGCCCCTCGGAACAGCATCCTTTGGGGACCCGCCCCTGGGAACCCCGGGGCCCCTCCTTCCGGGCCGCCTTCCACCACCGGCCCCTCGGGGCCCGCCCCCTGCATCCCTTTCCCCGAGTCGGTCCGTGTCCCCACTCCTGGACGTCCACTTAGAACCTTGTCCCCCGCGTGTCTCTCCGCGGAGCAGCCCCGGGCGCCCCCCTCCCCCTGCACCCGAAACTACCTTCAAAGACTAGATAACACTTTCGCCCCGAGACCTGTCTTCCCCACCCTGGCGGGCAGCCAAGTCCCCAACTCCCCCTTCCCCGCATCGTTCCTGGACCCCCGGCACTCGTCTATGCAGCTGCCTCATCCTCCTTCTCCAGGGCTGACCACTCTTCAGGCTCAGGCTAGAAGTACCCTACGGGCCCCCGCCCGGCAAGCTGCTCCGTCCACCTGCGCCCCGACTTCGCTGCCGCCGTACCCCCACCTCGCACCCACTGAGCAAGCGAGAGGCCCCGTTGCCCCCACTTCCCTCTGCTCCCCGGCGTCCCCGTCGCCCGCCGTGCTCTCGATCGGCCCGCCCGCCAACGTCCCGGCTCACCTCTAGTCTAGGGTGGACGCCCCTCACTCGGTACGGGCGGGGGCCGACGGGCCGCGGGTCGGAGCCCCAAGCGACTCCAGCCCCGGCCGCGGATTCCAGCAGTGGCCGGACCCTCTGGAGGCGCAGCGCGGGCCCATGGCCCCGACCTTCCTCCCGGTCTGCCCGCCGGCACCCCTCCGGTCCCTCCCCGCCGCCCGCCGCGTCACTGCGGCCGCCCCGCCCCCTTCCTGGGCGCGCGGCCTACCCACCCCGGCGGGGTCCGGGCAGCCCCGCCCGCGGTGGCGGAGGGCGGCCTCAACCTTCCTTCCTTCCCCACGGCGGCGGGGGAAGAGGCCCTTCTCCAAATGCTGGCGCTGCGTAGTCCGGCCGTGTTCTTTGGGATCCCCAGACACCCTGGGATCCTTCCTCCACCCTGGCCCGGCCCTCCAGTGTGCTATGGAAATATGACAAGAGTCCCAGCCCCAACTTCCCGGGCCCTGGGAATCCGGGGCCCAGGGTGGGGGAAACGCCTTCCCGTCCCAAGTCTAGCCAGCGGCTGGTCTCTGACATCACTGGCCTAGCCGGTGGGGTTCCGGTGTCCCAGACCGCCAGGTCATTCAGAGGGCTGCAGTCACTTTCACTTCCAGTCTTGAGGCTCCTCCCGGAACAGGGCCCCAGAGCTTTCCCCACCTGTGTCTTCCGGGTTCACAGGTCTGGCCAATAGCGCCCAGACCGTGGGCAAAGGCTGCCAGGGCCTAGGGCTGGGCTCTTGGGACCGCACCCAGTTGGCTAGAGGGCACTGGGACGGTGCAAGGCGGCACCGCGCAGGGTCTCACCCGTCCCGGGGGTGGGGAAGCAGCTCGGCTCCTTTTCCTTCCTCTTAGGACTCAGAGATAGGGTGTATTCCGAGCCCCAGGGCTGATTCCAAGCTTAGGATGTTAGGGTGTTAAGGCATGCGAGGGTGGGGCTTAAGTGAACTGGCATTTCCACCCTCCAGGCACCTTTAGTCCAGAGAAAGAACCCTCTAGGTTCAGGCTGGAGACAGAGCCCTCCAGCTGTGGAAGCAGCCCAGGCTTTGTGCTGCCCCCTGGTGGCATCTTGTGAAGGAGGGCAGGGCACTCAGCTATTGGAGTTCAACTCTTTCCACAAACAGCTGGCAGGCCGAGGGCCAGGGAAGGGCAGGGTCCCACTCAAGGTCAATGGGCTGTGGAGGCAAGGCAAAGCTAGGCTTGGTGGGCCTCCCTCCCACTCACTGTACCCAACCATCTCACTCCGAGTCTCCTCTTTCCCTTTCTTCGTGGCCCGCCCAGGCTTAGCAGAGGCACCAGGCTCAGAGAAACTATGAACTGTGTGGGCTTCTCTGGTGGGCCAGTGGTTAAGATGCCATGCTTCCAGTGCAGGGGCACGGGTCCGCAGTGCACGGATAAAAATAAATAAAATAAAATAAAAAAGACTACTAGCTGAGAGAACAACTCCAAATTATATTTTATTTATATAAAAAGGGCGTATTTAGCAAAAGACACACTGAGAAAAGAGTTGTTATGGCCCAGGAGAAAAGGCAGGGAGGCCATGGGCCTTCTGAGGCCCTGCTTGGGGAGAAGGGGTCTGGGCAAAGTGGATAAAAGTCCTGGGTAAGTGCTGAGCGGTGGGGGCCACAGAAAGGAGGCAGCTCCAGTTGGATCAACACTGTTGGCAGGTCATGGGTGAGACTCACAGTGACCTCGCTGCTAACTCTTTCGGGGTTTCCAGTTAGTGCTGCCGACTGGAGTTAAGAGCCACCTCACTGGTTCCTGGAGGGGACCCACCAAAGGACACAGGACAGGAAGCCCAGGACGGGAAGTGCAACTTGGGGTGAAGGCCAGGGAGAAGCAGGTGCTCTGCAGTGGCCAGGAAAGGTCCAGAAGCTGAGGTGGAGTCGAGTCCTGTTACGTGCGGGCGTTCCGCTCTGTCTCTGCCAGGCACTCTCTGACGAGGGCCCGGGCATGGATGATGCCTGGGGTGGGCATGGGCAAGTAACATACAGGATCTCAGCGACCCTCCACAGTCCCAGGTCTGCCCTCCAGAGGAAGACCCCTCCCTCACACCCCCTTTCCCTTCAGTGAAAGGGACTATAATCTAATGAGGGACTCGATGATATCAGAGGTTTAGACATTAACCAGCAAATCTACCCCGCTGAAATACAGCATTGGATGGCATCACCAACTCAATGGACATGAGTTTGAGTAAACTCCGGGAGTTGGTGATGGACAGGGAGGCCTGGTGTGCTGCATCCATGGGGTCTCAAAGAGTTGGACACAACTGAGTGGCTGAACTGACTGACTGAAATACAAATTCCCTGTCCTTCCTTAGAAACTGACTCAATTTCAGTTCAGTTCCAACGCCTCTCTGGATAGTGATCCTGGCCCTCGTCTAGGCTTGGCTCAGGCGGCCTCCAAGTCTTTCCTTCCCTACCTTGTGAAGGGTTGCTCAGTGTTTGTCTCCTGGTCTCACTCACCTCTCTTCAGGCGCTCCATGGCGCTCTTGCTGCCAGCATAGGTGGGCCGGATCTCTTTGCCCATCTCTTCTATGACAGATAGCAGGTCGGTGTAAGTGCTCTGGGAGCCCTGGGCGCCAGGTGGTTTCATTGCCTAAGTCAAAAGAGAACAGGGCAGTGAGTTCAGGCCAACAGGGCACCTCCAGTCCTTATCCCACAGGCAATCCCTCAGCTCCACTCACCTGCACATAGCCCATGGAGGGAGGTCCAAAGTCATTAAACAGTGGTCTGAAAGGGGCAGCGGCTCCCGGCACAGAGCCCGATGGTGATGGGACACTTCCAGCTGCAAGAGGAGCGAGTAAGCGGTCAGAGCGGGTCAGGAGCGCCTCCTCCCGGCGCTCCAAGCCTCGGACTAGATTCGCCCCGATTCCCTCCAAAGGCACGCTCCATTCCAGGCCGCTAAACTTCAGGACAAGCCCCCTCCCGCTGCGCTCAGCCAACAACCCTTACGCGACCACGCCCACTTTACAGGCCAGCAAACTGAGGCTCGGCGAGGACAGGCGGCGGGCCTAGCACACTGCAGAACTCGGGCCGTCTTCTCTTCGGAGACCTTGACTGCCCGGGCAGGCAAGCAGGGATGGAGCTGGGTCCTCACCTGTCGGGACCGGGGTGCCGGGCCCAGGCGTGCTGGAGCCGGGGGTGCTGCTGGGGGCGGGGGCGATGGGCTTGTAGGACATCCCCAACTCCTGGGTGCGGCGGACGCCGGCCGGCCGCTCCTCCCGGGTTGGCTGCCTGGCCTCTGAGCCGCGTTCTGATTGGCAGGCCGGCAGCACGCCCCTAGTAAATAGAGCTCGGGCCGGAAGGGCGGGCGGGCACGAAAGATCCTTCACTCCCGATTGGCGCGGGGAGATGTCACTCGGCCCTCCTTATTGGCAGAGACCGGCCCCAACAGGCCGCAACCGCTGCTGATTGGCCTCCGCCTTCCGGACCTCGCACCTGTCTGCTTCGGATTGGGCGGTGGCCGACACCCTCCACAATTGGAGAGTTCGCGGCCCGGGGCCGGCGCGCTTTCAATCCGATTAGTCCTCAAGCCTAAGGGGCGGGGCTTCGGCAGCCTGAGAGCTGGGTCTGGTCCGCCGCGGTTCGCGCGGAGCTGGGCTTCCCCGGCGCGGGTGCCGCCCTCGCACCTCACTCACGTTGCTTTGTACGTCAGCGTCCCGCTGCCCCGTCCCGGTTCGGCTGGGCTGTGGCCGCCGCTGCCGTCACCGCCGCGGCGCGCGCGCGCGCGCCTCTCCTCCGCTCTGGGTGCCGGAGGACGCAGGGCTTTGACGTTCCCAGCCCCGCGCCCCACCCCGTGCGCTTTTACGTCACCTTTCACCGGTTCCACAACCTGTCCCCGATTCGCGCATGCGCCCTCCCCGAGGCCTCCCCGTATGTTCCCATGGCAACGGGTCCTGCACCTACGCGGGTGATGCGCCTCTCCTTTCCAATTGCCTGGACCTCGGGTCTAGGTTGGTGTAAGGTCCAAGGGAGACTTCAAGGACTCCTCAACCTGCCCCACCCCCCCGTCTCAACCCCACCAAATCCCCATGCCAGTGACTCATAATGACAATCGCAGGAACAGCTCACCGTGAACACTTAAACTGTCCTCTTGCCCTCAATTTTTCCCAGCATCAGGGTCTTTTCCAATGAGTCAGTTCTTCAAATCAGGTGGCCAAAGTATTGGAGTTTCAGCTTCAGCATCAGTCCTGCCAATGAATATTCAGGACTGGTTGGATTTCCTTGCAGTCCAAGGGACTCATAGGGTTGTGGGGGTTAAATGAATATTCATAAAGTGTCTACTGTTTCATTTTCCTTTTTCCTATCCATATCTCCATTCAGATCCCTCCCCTCAAATCTCATTCCTCACAACCCTGGATCTTAGACTCTCCTCCAAACATTAACCTTTTTCCTGAGACTCCTCCTGCTCAAAATCTGGTCCCCCCCCACCCCCCACCACCCTGCCAGCTCTGTAGATTTTTTTCATGCCCAGGACATTGTTTATTCATTCAACAAACATTTTCTCCATCTCAGGCCTTGTGCTGGACACTGATGGAAATGAACTAGTCATGGTTTCTGTCCTCAAGGAGATCCTAGTCTCAAAGAGAGACAGACAGGGAAGTAAAGCCACACAATAGAGTAAAACAGTGTGGATTCCTGGGACAAGGAATTCCAGAGGGACAATTCCTCTGGAATTCAGAGTAAGGGTCCAGCCTTGTGACATCACAGAAGGCTTCCAGTAGAGGGGGCTTTCAATAGGTGAGTCAACAAAGAAACAGATGCTTTTATACAATGGACTCTTATTCAGGAATAAAAGGAAATTATCTACCCACAAAAAGACACAGACATATTGCTAGGTGAAAGAAGTCAGTCTGAAAAAAGACACATGCAGTATGATTCCAATGATATGGCATTCTGGAAAAGGAAGACTTATACAGAAGGTAAACAAAGTAATGGTTGCCAGGAGTCGGTGAGGGGTAAAAATGAATAGGTAAAGCATAATCTGGAAATTGGAAATGAGTGGAGCCCATAAGAACAAAAACAAAAAGCACTCCACCCTAGCTGATGATGTGGTTTCCCATGGGAGTATGGGCTAACAATTCTCGATGTTGGAATGAGAAGTTACAGGTAAGTAAGGAGGAGGAGGAGGATGCTAGAATGATCCATGTGGTAATGGACTAGAGTTGGAGATACCAACAGGAACTCATGTTTAGCTTGATATAAATACAGTTGGTTATATGCAGAAATACTTAAAATTTTTTATATCCACGTTAGTGTACATATATATATCCTCATTCTATTAGCTTAGAGTGCCTAGAAGCAACTTAACATCCAGATCTTGGTCTCAAATACCATTCTCCAATAAAATGAAGCAGAGTTCCTTGGAGAAATGGCTGACTCTACGACTGGGACCGGAAATATGCAAGATAATTCTGGAACCGCTAGTAGTGCTAGAAAGTAAGAAAATGCTAAAACAAAACTCAAAACTCCCAAACTCAAGCCCCTACAGTGATGGGGGCATGTCAGAGGGGCACAGGAGCCAAATGAAAGAGCTCTCAATGGCCAAAGATAGAGCACTTTGAGCAAGAAAATCAATAAAATAGTCCTGGATTATAACTTGTATAAAATAAATATGAATCCATATTGATATAGAAAAGAGTGAGCAAATAAATAAATGGAGAAAAGACAAATGGACCTTTAATAGGACTGATATAATAGGAGAAAGAAAATGAAATGAGTAATTTTACAGCACAGAAACCTGACAGAAATGCTACATTCAGCCAAATGATCAATGTCAAAATCAATAATGATGTCATGTTGATAATATAAATAGTATATGTCGGGATGAGAACGCCATTCTTTTTTAAATATTTATTTGGCTGTGCTGTCTTAGTTGCAGCATGTGGAACCTAGTTCCCTGACCAGGGCAATTGAATCCCAGCCCCCTGCACTGGGAGCCGAGAGTCTTAGCCACTGTACCACCAGGGAAGTCCCAAGAACCCCATTCTAACTGTGGTAAAAACAAACAAATCCCAATTTAGGGACATTCTATAAAATACCTGACTGGTATTCCTTAAAACTGACAAGATAATTAAAAAAGAAAATTCTGTAAAACCATTACAACCAAGAGAACCCTAAAAAGACATGATTTCTAATGTAAATGGTGTCCTGGAAGGCACTCTGCAACAGAACAAGGGAAGAAGAGATGAAATCTGCATAAAATATGGTTTTTAATAATAAGGCGTCACTATTAGTTCTTTTGGAGAAGGCAATGGCAACCTACTCCAGTATGCTTGCCTGGAAAATCCCAGGGATGGCGGAGCCTGGTAGACTGCAGTCCATGGGGTCGCGAAGAGTCAGACATGACTGAGCGACTTCACCTTCATGCGTTGGAGAAGGAAATGGCAACCCACTCCAGTGTTCTTGCCTGGAGAATCCCAGCCATGGCGGAGCCTGGTGGGCTGCCGTCTATGGGGTCGCACAGAGGCGGACACGACTGACGCGACTTAGCAGCAGCAGCAGCAATAGTTCTTTGGGCTTCTCTGTTGGCTCAGACTGTAAAGAATCTACCTGTAATGTGGGAGATACAGGTTCAATCCCTGGGTTGGGAAGATCCCCTGGAGAAGGAAATAGCTACCCACCTCAGTATCCTGGCCTGGAGAATTCCACGGGCTGCACAGTCAGAGGAGTCTCAAAGAGTCGAACGCAACTGAGCAACTTTCCCTTTCACAGGTGTTCTTGCCTTGAGAATTGCATGGACGGAGGAGCCTGGTGGGCTGTGTAGTCCATGGGCTCGCAAAGAATCAGACACGCCTGAGTGACTTTCACTTCACTTCATTAGTTCATGAGCAGTGTCAGAGGTACCATTCTAATGTAAGATGTTACTAGAGTGTCGTGGTTCATTCTGTGTGTCGATCTGACTGGGTCATGGGGTGCCCAAGCCAAAGGTCCAACATTATTTTGGAGGGTCTTGAGGGAGCGTCTGGATGAGATGCATTGCATCTGAGTACTAAGTAAAGCGAATGCGTCTTCCCAGTGTGGGCTGAGTGAGATCTGAATGGAACAAAAAGGCTGAGTGAGGGGGGAGTTTTGCCTGCCTGACCTTTGAGCAGGGTCACCAGGCTTCTTTCGCTCTCAGACTGAAACTTCCAACATCAACTTTTCTGGTTTTTGGGCCTTTGGGCTCGGACTGGAACTATATCACCAGGTCTCCATATCACTAGCTTGCTGACTACAGATCTGAGGATGGCTCAGTGCCCATAACTGCCTGAGCCGATTCCTTAATAATAAATACCTTTTTCACTGCCACATCTCCTATTGCTTCTGTTTCTCTGGAGAGCCTTGACTAATACACGCGAGAAACCGGATGTGAGGTATTCAGGAGCTCCCTGTCCTGTCTTCAGTATAATTCTGTAAACCGGGAACTATTCTTAAATAAGTGGATTAATATCTTTATTGGGATGATGGTTACCTGGCTGCATATGCATGCAAAAACTCACTGAACTGTACATTCATCCATGTTACTGCATATACATTATACTCCAACTATTTAAAGTGAAACTGAGACTTCTCTGGTGGCTCAGAGGTTAAGAATCCGCCTTCCAGTTCAAGGGACATAGGCTTGATCCCTGGTCGGGAACAAGGATCCCACACACTGCAGGGCAACTAAGCCTGAGCACTGCGTTCCTGAACCTGCAAGCTCTAGAGCCCGTGCTCTGCAATGAGAGATGCCCCCACATGCTGCTGCAAAGACCCAGTGCAGCCGACATTAAAAATAAATAAATATATAAAGTGGACTTAACGTAAAAGTCTCAACTGACAGCTTCTCTTGGAAAACCAGGAGAACCTGTAGCTCTAGCCTATTCCAACTGGCAGCAGTCAGTGGAGCTGGAGGGCAGGTGCCCCCTTCAGACGGAGGACGGGTTCTTGGCTCCACATAGTTGTCGTCTGCGTATTGGTCCTTCTAGCCCTGATCCCTGCTTCAGCTGTGTCTGCTTGGAACTTCTGGGCTAACAGCCTTTTTGGGGTGGGAGGGCGCGTGGTGGATTTGGGGGAGCTGTGGGCACTGCTGATGCCAGCAGATACAAGGCAGCCAATTAAAACCTCCCCACCAACCGTCCCCTCTCCCCAGTTCCAACCATAGCACCTACCAAGCTGCGGCCGGTGGGAGGCTGACCTTGACCAGGGTCTGCTCTTGCCCTGGCCCATGCCCATCATTCTCCCCAGCCCCTGCAGAGGGGACAGATTTCTTTTCGGGCAGCAATGCCATCTGTGCTTGCCGGTGGAGGGTAGGGGGAGGGAGGGAGGACCATGGCTCCCAGACAAGCTGCAACTCCCCCCTCATCCCCAAGCCTGCCAGACTGGCAGGAGAGATCATCTAATTGGGGATTAAGGATTAATTGTGATCTGCCAGGCAAGTGGTGCTGAGGCTGCTGCAGCCAGCCCTGGCACCTCGGTGTCCAAGATCCAGACTGAGCAAGACGCTGGTGGCAGCCTGCCTGCTCTGTCTCAAGGCCATCTTGCTGGCACAATCACTGAAAGCTCCTCCCCTTTCTGGGCCTAAAGGTCAAATTCATCCTTCCTCCCAGCAGGTGGGAATGGCGCCTAGTCATACAAGGCTAGAAGAGGCCTCAGCCTGTCCGGGGTCGACTCCGACCTGAAGGCACCCTTTCTGGTTGGCACTGTGACTCTATAGTCCCCAGGCCTGGCTGAAGTCTCCCTGATGCTTCTTCCTAACGTGCGTGACTGTGCGCCAGTTCCTCATCCTCATGGAGCCTTCCAGTGCCAGGCACAGGGACTGGATCAGCCCAGGGGGCAATGGGGGACCCAGTGGCCAGTTTCTGGATAGAAGTGTGACAAAACACAAACGGCATTTTAGAAAGAAAAATCCGGCAGCACGTGCTGCACGGCCGGGAGCAGGGAGAGGGCAGTGGAGCTGGGAGGACTCCCGCACACTGCTGAGACCTGGCCTCCCGGGTCCCTCAATATGGAAAATGGGGTTATGAAAACCACGGCAGGGCTGGACTGAGGAGCTGTGTTATTTGGTTTCCCTGGGAGGCAAACACCAAGATGAAGTTCGGAATGTGAAAAAGAGGAAGTGTGATGAAGAAGGACTGGGCAGAGAGTCGCTGATTCGGGGCTGACCTGACCACACCTCGGCTAACCTAGAGGGGAGCTCGGAACAGAGCCCATCTGTGTGCTCGGTCAGTGGCTGCAGGCTCCAGGGAAGAGTGAGGCATGTGCCCAAAGGCTGAGATATATCCTGAAGGGGCCTGTCAGCTCCCTCACCCCCTGCAGCCCACCAGCAAGCTCTTTCTTGCAGGGAGCTCTGAGCTGCGCCCCTCTAAGAGGAAATGGGAAGGAGCTTGGGAGAAGCCCTTAGGCACGTGGTCTTCGGTTGTAACCTTGGATCCAGCAAGAGCCCTTCACAGGGTGAGGGGCCACCATGCACCCAGCTCTGGGAGAAGCAGGTTGGGTTTACTCATCTGGGAACATTTCCCAGTACTTGTTCTGGGCTGGCTGCAGGATCCAGGGAGGGCCCCTTACCCACCTAAAGTTCACAATCGAGAGGACTTCACTTTGGGGGCCAAATATATGGAGGATGAACAAGTGAGCAGTGGAAGCTGTGTCCCTAGCTCGAAGATGCTTTATTGTCAGAGAAACAGAGCTGGGCAAGGGGGCTTGGTGGAGGAGTGGGGCGGGGGTGTTGCAGGCAAGGGCTGTGCTCACAGGCCAGGGAGGGAGGAGAGGGGGAGGGGTCCCAGCTGGAGGTGAGGGGCTCCAAGAACACACTGGCAGCCAGTGGCTCTGGTCCCAAGTCCTGTCTGCTGCTTCCAGCTTCTGTGCAGGCTCAGCGAGACATCATTCGCACAAACTCTGCCAGGACAAAGCCAACATTTCAGTCTGCTCTCTGGACCTCGACCCCCCAGAGTGAGGCGAAGATACTGACTTCGAGGTGGGAGGGAGTGTGGTCAAGGGCAGGGCCTACGATGGAGTCCCCTGGATTCAGTGGAGAATAGGCCAGGAAGAGGGGCTTTGTTTTATGGGAGGGAAAAAATCTTGTAACTGAACCTACTTTCCTCTTTGCTTTGGCTGCTATGAAGCTCGGGAACACTTTTGGGCCTACCTTGGAGAATTTCTACACACTGACTTTCCTTGTGTGTGTTTAGTCGCTCAGTTGTGTCTGACTCGTTGTGACCCTATGAACTGTAACCCGCCAGACTCCTCTGTCCATGGAATTCTCCAAGCAAGAATACTGTAGTGGGTAGCCATTGCCTTCTCCAGGGGATCTTCCTGACCCAGGGATTGAACCCTGGTCTCCTGCATTGCACGCAGACTCTTTACCGTTTGAGCCACCGGGGAAGCCCTGACTTTCCGTGAAAGGGAAAGTCGCTCAGTTGCGTTCTGCTCTTATGGACCCCATGGACTATACTGTCCATGGAATTCTCTAGGCCAGAATACTGGAGTGGGTAGCCTTTCCCTTCTCCAGGGGATCTTCCCAACCCAGGGATCGAACCCAGGTCTCCTGCATTGTAGGCGGATTCTTTACCAGCTGAGCCACGACGCAAGCCCAAGAATACTGGAGTGGGTAATCTTTCCCTTCTCCAGCAGATCTTCCCGACCCCAGGAATTAAACTGGGGTCTCCTGCATTGCAGGTGGATTCTTTACCAGCTGAGCTATGAGGGAAGACTTTACTTTCCTTGGCTTCCTTTTATTATTTAATCCTTGTTTTCCCTCTGATGGGAAGGGGTAGGCTTCCTGGATCTAGATGCTGGCTCCATCCACTTCTTTTGCTAAGCACCCTCGCTTCCCTGAGAACCGATTTTTTCCTCCTTATGGGGTTAAGCCTGGCTTCCTCCCAGGTTCTCCTGATGGTTAGTCGGGAGAGGAGGTAGGTGTGCTTAGCACAGAGCCTGGCACACACACACAGCGCTTGAGGCTCTTCCTCTGTGAAAACTCGCGCAGGGTCCGCGGGGCTGAGCGTGGGGGAACGGTGGGCGGTACCTTCGAAGTCCACCAGGCCGTCCCCGTTGAGGTCAATGTCGCGGAGGATCTCGTCCACCTCCCGCTGGCTGAGCCGCTCTCCCAGCAGGGCCTTCAGGGCCGCCCGGAGCTCACCCAAGCTAATGCAGCCGTCCCCGTTGGTGTCGAACTGCGGCGACACCGGGTCACGGACCGAGTCATGGACCGAGTCATTCATTCGCGCGGCCCCTCCCTCGCCGCCGACACGCAGGCCCCGCCCGCGCCGTCCCCGGGGACCCCACCTCCCGGAAGGCGTTCCGCAGCTCCCGGACGCCGATCATGTCCGCGGTCTCCGCCAGCAGCTTGGGGCCCATCAGCTCCACAAAGTCGTCAAAGTCCACCTTCCCGCCACCTGGGGGCCACGCCCATAGAGACCCGGAACCATCAGAGACCCCTGCCCAGCCCTGGCCTCCTCCGCCCTCTCTTCCTGGCCTGTGTCCCTCTCCCCGCCCCACTGAATGGGCCTTTCCCTCCTTCTGTGTCTCCTAGGCTGTGTCTCCTGCCGGCTTCCCTTCATTTTCCTGAAGAGCTCAGTTGGGCTCAAGTTCCTGGCTCCAGTGACCTGGCTGTGCGACCTTAGGCAAGTCACCGGGAGACTGTGGCTGTGTGCTAAGTCGCTTCAGTTGTGTCCAGCTCTTTGTGACCCCATGGACTACAGCCCGGGTCCTCTGTCCATGGGATTTCCCAGACAAGAGTACTGGAGTGGGGTTGCTATATTCTCCAGAGGATCTTCCCAACCTAGGGTTTGAACCCCGGTCTCTTAAGTCTGCTCCATTGGTAGGCAGTTTCTTTACCACTAGTGGAGACTGTTGCCTCATCTAAAAAGTGGGCATGGTAGCCCCTTGACCCACCCACCTCACGGGGGATGGTGAGATTCTCTGGAGGCAGAGAGCTTGCAGTGAGAATGACCAAAGTCCCAGGTTCTGGGAGCCAACCTGTGTAGACACCTCGGTTCCCTGGGCTGCCCGGCTGCCCTGACCGTGGTCATGGCCTCTGGAGAACTGGGGGTGGGACAGGTCTCAGGCACATACTGATTTGCTGGGAGATCTCGATGAGCTCCATCTCGGTGGGCATGTAGCCCAGCGTCCGCATGCAGGCCCCCAGCTCCCTGTAGCCGATGTAGCCGTCTCGGTCTCGGTCAAACTCCTGGAAGGCGGCCTGCAGCTCTGCCAGGCAGGGCGGGGTCAGTCCTTTCCGCACGTCCCCTGGGACCCCAGCCTGCATTAGACCTTCCCACCTTGGTCCTGTCGTGTCCATGCTTTCTAAACAGTTGTTTCTCTTTGCTACCCCAGGGCCTTTGCATGTGCTGTTCCTTTCATTCCCTCTGCAAATATTTAAGGGACATCTGCTCTGTGCCCAGCACTGCTCTAGGTACTGGGGATGTGGCAGTGAAGAACGAAAAAGATAAGGGAGAGAAAGAGAGAGGGAGGGGAAGAAGGAGAGAGAGGGAGAAAGAAAAGAAGGAAGGGAGGAAGGAGAGAAAGAAAGGAGAGCGTGAAGGAGGTGAGAAAGAAAGAGAGGGGGAAAAACAATCCTTGACCTCATGGAGCTCACATTCTGGAACATCCTTGGTCTTTATGCCACCTATTCAAAGAGGTCTTCCCTCTCAATTCAGTCCTCTGGCTCCTTTGATCACTTCCTTGAGAGCGCATAGCACCATTTGTACTGGCAGTTGACCTGTTGACATCTCTCTCCAGAGGACGCAGGCCAGATCTATCTGGTTGGCCACGTTTCCCAGTACTCAGAACTGGGCCAGGCCCACAGTGGGCACCCAGGAAGTGTTTGCTGGATGAATAAAAGGGGACCACGTCCTGCCTGGCAAAGAGAACCAGGAAACTGACAGCTGGGGGTTCTCTCAACCCCGCCCTGCTCAGTCTGGTCCCCGTCTTCCCGCTCGGATCCCCTCCAGCCCGCTTGCTCCCAGTCCTTCCTGGAGACTGCTCAGACCCCCACCCAGTGCCCCCCACCCTGGAAACTCTAGCTCTTTCCCCAACCCTTTACCTTCAATCTCCTCTGGCCGCAGCTCCCGGTCCTGAGGGAAGACAGAAGGGTTACGAATTCCCTGCACAACCCCCCAGGTACCTGCACCTCCTCTTGTTCTCTTGGGGCCCCCACTCAGCCCCACAACATACAGGCACTCCTCTTCTCCCACCATTCATGCTGATGGGCCGGGCATCTGTCCCCTGTGCCCCGCTCCTGGAGCTCCATTAGCCAGAGGTGGAGCTGGGGTTGGGCAGACCCTCCGGCTTGGCCATGGGGGCATCAGTGTCACCGTGTCGCTCTTGTTCTCTCTATTCCTCTTTGGGGGCCCTGTCCCTTCCCTGCCCGTCCCCTTGGTGGCTTCTGTCTCCGCCGTTTCTCTAAGTCACTCCCTGCCCCCCTCTTCTCTCTTTCCTGGCCTGTTTCCCCAGGTCCCCCTCATTTTGATCTTCTGTCTGTCTCTCCACGCCTCTCTGTCCCCCACGTCCCTAGGTCTGTGAGCCTTTGCTCTGACATCCCCACTCAGTCCTCTCCCCCCCGCTCAAGGAGAGGCAAACGTGGGGGCAAGGGTAGGGACCGGAGGCAGGCAGGTGGTGGCCGTACATACGAGCTGGGTGGCGGCGATGCTGGGCCGCAGAAAGATGCAGGCGGGCCCCACCACGCTGCTGAGCACGGAGTAGCCCTGGACGCCCGGCCAAGGGGCCCCCGGCTCCTCGGGACTGGGGCTGGGGCTGGGGCTGGGGCCTAGGCCACGGCGGGACCCCCCTGGGGGGGAGCCAGGCCACTGCCAGCGGTCCTGCAGCAGAGCCAGCCATGAGCAGGGGCAGTGACCCCTCTCCACCCTCACTTGCCAGCCTCTCCCGTCATTAGAACCCAGCACAGGACAGTGGAACCTCACCATCAACGCTCTCGACTAGAAGGGTCCGCTCCCTTACTGTTCAGGGGGGCAAACTGAGGCCCGGAAAAGGGGCAAGGCACAGGGCCATGGTCACTCCAGAGGGCAAGGGCAGCAGCAGGAAGGGGGCAATTGGATGGGCAGTTGGGGGGCCTGACGAGCTTGGCAGCAGAAGGCCCAGAGGTCTGCAGGAACCAAGACTACGATGGGTCAGAGTTTGGGGTCTGCCAGGGAAGATCTTGGTCAACAGTGGTGGGCACCAACCCCTTCATCCCCCTGCTGTGCCCACCTGTGACCCCAGTCAGGCCCTGCCCACCCCATCAGACCCTTTCAGGGTCCAGCCCAGCCTCCCGGCCTTGGCTTCTCCCCCTTAACCCTCCTACCTTAGGCGCCCGGTGCCGGGGCCGCTTGGCACAGTTTCCCATGGGCCCTTGAACCATGCCAGGCCTGGAGTCCCAGGGGCAGCCCAAGGCTGGGCCTCAGAGGATGCTGTGGGCTCCCACCGGCTCCCAGTGAGAGTCTGAGATCACTGCAGGGGATTTTCCGAGGGTTTTGTGGGGAAGATCGCTGGCGGGTGGGCAGGCGGGGAGCCCGGGGCACAGGGGCTTGGGTCCTAATCTGGGATTATCTCTGAGCATCTCTGCTGGTGAGGGTGGCCACTTGGGGCGCAAGGCCCACCCCCGCCCGGAAGGCACAGCTTCCCCATGCTTACTCCTGAGGGTCTTGCAGACACGCCCTCTCCAACATTCTCTCCCCCCGGCCCAATCTGGAGAGATTTAATGTCTTCAGAAGCAGGGCCTAGACCTGGGAGGAGGAAGCCAGGTGCCTTAATTGCCAGGGTGGGCTGGGTCATCTCTCCAGGGAAGGGCAGACCCAGGAAGCACCTGCCCCTCCCTGCTGGACCCCTGCTGTCACCTCAGAGCATCCGCCCAGCCTGCCTGCTCTCGGCACCCCTGCCTGGACCTGCCCCGGCCCCACTATTTAAGTAAGGACCCAAGGACAGCTGACTCTGGGCTCTGCTGGCTGGAAACAGGGCTCAGTGATGGCAGAGGTTGGGGGGGATGCCAGCCTCCCTCTGGGCAGCTGAGTGGCTGCTGGCCCCTCCATCAGAGTGCGTGTCTGAGCTCCCCTTCCTGGGCTCAGCCCTGGGTTTGTCCTGTGGGGCCCCAGCTAAGGCGTGGGGTCCCCGCTGTTCCCTCACGGTGCCCTCAGCTGAGGATGACCCCACACCCCGGCCCCCTTTACCTGCCCGTAGGCGGCCTGCACCTGAGCCTCCAGTTCCCGGAGGAGCGCCCGCCGCTTGGTGGCTGCTGGGCTGGCAGGGGCCCGGCTAGGCCCTGGCGTGACTTCAGAGGGGGTGGGGTCCCCCATGGGGAGGCTGCCATCTGCTGGGCCCCGGGGAAGAGCCATGGAGACGAGTGCTTGGCACCTCCTGCCGTCTGAGGGGTACTTTCCCAGGGCCTGCGGGAGGGTGGCCTTGTGGGCAGCTGTGGGGGTGGTCCCCGCAGGGTCCCTGCTATTCTTCCTGTTTCCGGCTCCAGGGGCTGGTGCGCCCAGGCCCTCCAAAGAGCCCCATCTTTCCTAGCCCCCTGGGCCCCTCACACAGCCCCTCCCTGGAACCCTGCCTCGCCACCCACTGCGCTCAGGCTGCCACAGACCGTGCCCAGGGCTCCTCGCATCCCAGCGGCCTCTCTGCCCATCTCCCCATATGCCCCGCTGCCTCTGAGTCTGTGTTGCTCTCTGCCCCTCCCTGGCCCCTCTGCTCCAGGGGGTCTCTTTGTGTCTGTCTGACGTGCTGTTCTCGCTCCGCCCCCTGCCCCCTGCTGATATCTGCCCAGCTGTGTCCCTGTGGGTCCCTCTGCCCGCTCATGCCCATCTCTTTGTCAGTTTCCTCCCTCTGTTGGGTGAGACTCTTTCCCACATCGGTCTGTCCCTCTTTCTGTCTGTGCATTCTTGCTCTTCCTGTTCTCCGTAGGATGCCCTCTCTCAGGATGGCTCCTGGACTCTGGAAAGACCATCCCCCTAAGCCCCATCCCAGATCTGCCCCCTTTCCCCGACCCAGAGCCCTGGGGTATCTCTGCACTTGTCCACCACCTCACTTCCGCCCACACCGCCCACCTAACCTGTGCCGACCTCCAACTTCCTGCTTCTCGGGGAGAAGGGTGGGGGTGGGCCAGGCAGCCTGCAGCGGCCTCTTGTGCGCCCCTCCCCCCAGGTTCTTCCCCCCAGCCCGCTTACCACCCAGCTGCAGGCTCTTCACCTCCCAGAATGAGGTCAGTTGTCCTGCCCCAGCCCTGCTCCGGGCACCTCATGATTTATTCACCTGCCTCCCGCACCAGCCTTTGTCCAAGGGAACCAGATCCCACCAAGCACCTGCCACCTGAGCTGGTGGCGCTGGCCTCTCTTGCCACAGCATGGCCATCCATTCATGTCTTTCTTTTGCAAACACCAAAGGTCTGCTGGGACCCAGCCCCGGGCCAACACGACAGAGCCCGTCTGCTCTGAGGGACCTGCTTTCAGGCACATCTAATTCAGAAAAGGGCCAAGAGACAGTCTCCAAGTGCTTTGGGGCAGGGACCTAGGCATCAGGAAGTCTTCATGGGGGAGATGGGCGGATAGGCAGCATTCTAGGCATTGCCCACTGATGTTTACCTGGGTGAGTCCCAGGGTCCCTAGCAGGGACCAGCTGTGAACATAGGGTGTTCCAAGGCGCTAGAATCCAGCAGGGTCTGTGGGTGGAGGCCCTCAGGAGGGAGGAAGGGCTTGTAACCCCTGCAAAGGCCGCAAGAGGTAGGAGAAAACTCCCAGGAGACTCGATTTCACCAAATGTTTGTGGACCCCCTAATGTGCGCCTTCCTGGGACTTCCCACCTGGTTTGCACCTTCAGCAAACCCAGAGCCGCTGTGGAGGGGTGAGCGCAGGGAAGGGCCTGACCCGCTGTCAGAGGAGGAACGTGGGGACCTTGATGCGATAGGGGCTGGGGAAGTGACCTGTGAGTCGAGACCAGAGGGATGTTGACAGTGACCGCATGAAGAGGGGTGGGTGGACTTGCAGGCAGAGGGAACAGCCTCCACAAAGCCCTGAGTGAATCTGAGCAAAGGCCAGGGTTGAGAGGCCAGTGGATGCTGGCCAGTGGTCAAGGGTGGCTCACTGTGACCATTCATGTTGACCATTTGAAGGCTCAGCTTCAGCACCCTTCAGTCCCTCTGCACTCTGGGTCACAGTTCCTCCCAGAGGCTAGGTGTGCACAGCATCCCCAGCGGGACTGCAAACATCCCTTAGAGAATTCTCCTGTTCTCTGCATGGTCTTAGAATGGACCTGCAGGCCTGGGGTCTCCCCTGCATTTGCTGTGTGACCCTACACAAGGTATTTCACCTCTCTGAGTCTTACTTTCCTTACGGAAAGTGGGTAAGAAAGTTTCCTTATCTGGAAAATAGGGGTTGACCTAGTATTTGCCTCATGGTGCCTTTGTGAAAATTAAATGATAAAAGACCAATCAGGTTCCTGGCATGTTGGAAGGGCTCAAAAAACTGTGGATGTCACATGAGATGAAAGAATCCATATCCAAATAACCTCCTAAGAAGATGGGGAAGTGTTGAGAAATGTGTCCCAAAGTATAAGCCAAAGAAGTGGGGACTATCACTGGTCAGTGTATGTGGGCTGGAAGCATTTTCTTCTTTTTTTTTTTTTTTTGGAAGCATTTTCAATGAAGAAGCAAAGCCTTCATGTCTGGCTCCAGGGTCCAAGATGAACAGGTGGATCAGTGGTGGACAAATGAATGGATGGATGGTTTGGTAGATAAGTGAGTGGTTGGATTGGTTGCCAGATGATTTGATGGGTTTGAATGGTTGGTGGTGGGAAGGATGAATAATTGAGAAGCTGGATGGATAAACAGACATGGATGGAAGGATGAATGAATGGACGGGGATGTATAGTTGAGTAGACAGATGGGAAGTTGGATGAATGAATGGATGGACAGTTGGGTGACTGCATGGAAGGATGGGTAGATGATTTGATCAGCTAATGGTTTCACAGACAGATGGTTGGTTGGATGGATAGATGGGTGAATGAAAAGATGGAGGGACAGGCAAGTAGAGGATGGTTGTACAGGTAAATGAGTAGTGGCTGGGTAAATGAGATGGTGGGTAAATGGACAGGTAGATGTTTTGATGGACTACTGGTCTAATGTTTGGTTGTTGAATGGCTGAATAACTGGGTGAAACTGAAAGTCGCTCAGTTGTGTCTGACTCTGTGACCCCGTGGACTATACAGTCCATGGAATTCTCCAGGCCAGAATACTGGAGTGGGATCCTTTCCCTTCTCCAGGGGATCTTCCCAACCCAGGGTTCGAACCCAGGTCTCCCGCATTGTGGGTGGATTCTCTACCAGCTGGGCCACAAGGGAAGCCCAAGAAATACTGGAGTGGGTGGCCTATCCCTTCTCCAGAGGATCTTCCTGATCCAGGAATCAAACCAGGGTTTTCTGCATTGCAGGTGGATTCTTTAGCAACTGAATAACTGGGTAGATGGGTATATAGATGGACAGACAGATAAGTGGAGGCAGAGAGATGGCTGGGTGGATGGACTTGCCGTTGAAGGTCTTAGATTCTTTAGTCAAAGAGTTCACTAGGGTAAAGACCATATTTCACTTGTTTCAGTGTCTTCCCTTATGTCCAGTCCAATCATTGCTGAGACACACTAATCAATGTGTGAATAAAGACCTGTGCTTGGGGACTTCCCTGGTGGTCCAATGGTTCAGACTCTGCACTACCAATGCAAGAGGTGTGAGTTTGATCCCTGGTTGGGGAACTGAGGTCCCACATGCTCCACAGCACAGCCAGAAAAAAAAAAAAAAAGAATCTCTTAAAAAAAAATAAGACTTGTGTCTATCTCCTCCTACTCTGAGTTGAGTTGTGATTCCCCTAAAGGCAAAGATGATGGTTCCTTCTCTACCCTGTTCCCCACAAGCCAAACCCAGGCATGGCCGGTGGTAAGATATCACTTAAGACAAACACACACTCACTAGGATAGCTACAGTGAAACAGACAGACAATTACAATCATTGGTGGGAATGTGGAGAAGTTGGAACCTTCATAGGCTGCTGCTGGGCTTATACAATGGTGCAGCCACTTTGGAAGAGAGTTTGGCAGTTCCTCAAAATGAGTTACCACATGACTCAGCGATTTCACACTTAGGTATATACCCAAGGGAATTGATAAGTTCACACAAAAACTTGTGTGTAGCACTGTTACAACTTTCATAAAGTGAAAGTTGCTCAGATGTGTCTGACTCTTTGTGACCCCTGGAATTCTCCAGGCCAGAATACTGGAGTGGATAGCCTTTCCCTTCTCCAGGGGATCTTCCCAACCCAGGGATCAAACCCAGGTCTCCCGCATTGCAGGCGGATTCTTTACCAGCTGAGCCACCAGGGAAGCCCAAGAATACTGGAGTAGGTAGCCTATACCTTTTCCAGCAGATCGTCCCACCCAGGAATCAAACCAGGGTCTCCAGTATTGCAGGCAGATTCTTTACCAACTGAGCTATCAGGGAAGGTGTTACTCATAACAGTAAAAAAATGAAGCAACCCACATGTCCATTAATACATAAATGGGTAAACAAAATGTGTATGTTCAGACAATGGAATATTATTTGGCCATAGATAGAAATGTCCTGAACCATCCTGCAACATAGATGAAGCTTGAAGACATTATACTAAGAGAAAGCAGCCAGACATGAAAGGCCACATTGTGTATGATTCCATTTATATGAAATATCCTGAAGAGGCAAATCCATAGTGACAAAATAGATTGTGTGCGTGCGTGTTAGTCGTTTAGTCGTGTCTGACTCTTTGCGACTGTAGCCCACCATGATCCTCCATCCATGGGATTCTCCAGGCAGGGATGGCAGGAGGGGGAATGAGGTGTGATGGCTAATGGGTCCAGGGTTTCTTTTTGGAGTGATGAAAATGCTCTGGAATTAGTGGTGATGATCACACAACACTGAATATACCAAACCCCACAGAACATACACTTTGCAAGGGTGAATTTTGTGTACCAATAAAGCTCTTACATATACTTTAAACCCCACCAAAGACAGGAGCTGACATATACATGGACTGGAGGTGGGGGATGGACACAGGAAGCTGCCGGCCCCATGCAACTGGAAAAGCTGTGCTCTGGGCCTCAGAGGAAGAGGCCCCAGGGTGGCCACAAAGCTAGACCACAGGCTGGGCTGGGGGAGCCAGAGGACTGTGGGTAAAAGCAGTCAACAGAACACTGCAGCATGGTGCTAAGGCCTGCCCAGTGGGCCCGTCATGACGGCTAGGGTGTGAGCTAGCAGGAGGCCTGCTGGCTGGCAGGGTGTCTCCAAGCTCCCAGGTGTGTGATGCTTGTGCACAGAAGGAGCACAGGTGTGCCAGGCCAGAGCGGGTAACTGAGTCTTTCTGAGCCTTGGTGTCCTCTTCTGCGTAATGGGAACATGACCCCGTTCCTCCCAGGCTGCGGTGGAAATAACATAAAACCATTTATGCAAAAGCTCTTTGTAAGCTACTAAGTGCTGGGCAGATGTTCCTGCAGCTGTGAGTCAGGGATAGATCCCAGCTCTGGGGCCACCTCCCCCACCCACTCCCAGACCCAGGCAGCTGTGGGCTCCATGAGGCTCAGGGATGCTCCTAATCGGGCTTGCCTGGGGTTTTCCCATGCTTGGGCTGGGAACTTCTGCACCTGGGGAAGGACAGCCTCCTCTTTCGGGTGGCTCTGTTGGGAAAACCAGGCTCAGTCAGGCGCCAGTTCCTAAGGAGGACCCCACCCACCGCCACCCCCAGCACCAGGAAGGGGCAGCCAGGAGAACCGGGCTCCGGGTGCAGATGGGCCCGTAGGGAGGCTGGTACAGGCCCCGCCTGGAAAGACACAGCCCTCCCAGGCCCAGAAAGTCTTGCTCACTCCAGTTCATTTGTCTTTCCATTCACCTGTATCCCTTCAGCCTGTATTTGAAGAGTACAGAACACTTTGTTGTTGTTTAGTCGTTGATTCGTGTCTGACTCTGCAACTCCATGGACTGTAGCCCACCAGGCTCCTCTGTCCATGGGATTTCCTAGGCAAGGATACTGGAGTGGGTTGCCATTTCCTTCTCCCGGAGATCTTCCTGACCCTGGGATTGAATTCATGTCTCCTGCATTGGCAGGCGGATTCTTTATCACTAAGCCACCGGCGAAGCCTCTTACAGAGCCCTTGCTGCTGCTGCTGCTAAGCCGTTACAGTCATGTCCAACTCTGTAAGACCCCAGAGATGGCAGCCCACCAGGCTCCACCGCCACTGGGATTCTCCAGGCAAGAACACTGGACTGGGTTGCCATTTCCTTCTCCAATGCATGAAAGTGAAAAGTGAAAGTGAAGTCGCTCAGTCGTGTCTGACTCTTAGCGACCCCATGGACTGCAGCCCACCAGGCTCCTCCATCCATGGGATTTGCCAGGCAAGAGCACTGGAGTGGGTTGCCATTGCCTACTCCAACAGAGTCCTTAGATGTAGTCAAATAACAAGGCCCTGCAGAAGACACTGAGGGTTGAAAGTGATGCCCTGAATCCAACCCGACGTATTCACTAGCCCTCTGACCTTGGGAACATCACTGTGTGCTTCAGTTTCCTCCTTGGTAAAATGGGATCTGAACAGGACCAAGTCTTAGGGCTGTAATAGGCGTAAATTTCTCAGCGGCAGCCCTCAGTCCCTGAGGACTTTTGCTATTATTATAAAGGAGAGAGGCTGCGGAAATGGGTGTTTATTGAAATAGCATTCATTCAAGCAAAAAGCATTTATGGAGCACCTACTGTGTGCAGGTGCTGGGGCGCTCAGTCCTGGCCCTCTGGGGGCCCTGAGGATGCTGTGTTCAGGTGCGGTGAGGAGGCGGGTAGTGGCGGCCGGGTGCTGAGTGTGGGAGCCTCTTGTAAAACCACTGCGCAGCAGGCAAGGTGCACGGCTGCGGAGAGCCGGTGGGCCCCTCCGCCCGGCTTCACCACACCCACACCTCGCCCCAACCCAGATCCGCTCGGTGACTCGGCGGATTCCCGGGGTGGGGCGCCGGGGTGGAGCAGGACCTTAAATATACGGCCTCCGGGTCCTCCCCACTTCCTGCCACACTAGAACTCCGCCGCCTCCAGTGAGTAGGGTCTGGACCGGGTGGGGGAAGGGGCCGGGCGGGCCACCCCCCTCCCCGGGCGGCCTGACCCCCGGGCGGCCTGACCCCCGGGCTGCCAGCCCCTGGGGGTCCTTCCTCCCGCATCGTCCGGTCTGTCTGCCTCCCCTAGTGCCGCCCTACACCATCGTCTACTTCCCGACCCGAGGTGCGGCCGCTGCTCCTTTAGGAGGGCGAAGGGCCCCTGGCAGGACGCGCAGTCTGGACAGAGCCCGAGGCGGAGGCGGGACCCCGGGCAGCCGGGCGGGGTCGCGGACTGGGGTCCCGCCGCGGCGTCGTTTGTGGGGGCGGGGGGCCCGCGGGCGGTGCGCTCTATTCCTCCCTCTCGGGTCCCTCCCTGGGACGAAGTGGGCTGGGCCTCCAACCCTGTCCCCCTGGCCCAGACGCTGTGGGGGCCGGGGGCTCCACTCTTTATCCGCTGCATATCTACTCAGCGGGCTCAGAATCTAGTCTGTGTCCTGTCTCCACATCCAGCTCCCACCCACTCCTGACTTCCCCAGGGGGCTACTGCGAGGCTGGGGTCTCTGCCCACCCCCACTGCCCCATCCTCCCCTCCCCCAGGGCGCTGCGAGGCCCTGCGCATGCTGCTGGCCGACCAGGACCAGAGCTGGAAGGAGGAGGTGGTCACCAAGGAGAGCTGGCTGCAGGGCCCACTCAAGGCCTCCTGCGTGAGTGACGGCGCCCAGACAGGTGGGGCAACCCTTGAGGAGGGGGCAGCTGAGCTCAGTGTCCCTCACCGAGCCGTGCCCCACCCGTCCCAGCTGTACGGGCAGCTCCCCAAGTTCCAGGACGGAGACCTCACCCTTTACCAGTCCAATGCCATCCTGCGACACCTGGGCCGCTCCTTTGGTGAGTCCTGAGGCTGAAGGCAGCCCAGTCCAGGAAAGCTCCTTAAGGGTCCCCCCCAGATGTCCTGGGAACTGGTCCTACGGCTGGGCCCGGGCCAGATGGCCCTAGAGGAAGGGGCAGGGCCTGGGTTAGGAGGGCTCTAGGTTTCAGAGCTGGGGCCTCCAGTCCCCCTGGGGCAGGGACCACATGGCTTGGGCCGGCAGCCCTCCTGGGTTCATTGCTTCCTGCGTGACAGCTCAGAGGTGGTCACTGGCCACCACATGGTACATGCTGCTGTAGTCTAGAGTCACTGTGGGTGTGACCAGGAGCTTCAAGGCCGGTCTCCTCCTGCCCTAGCCTCACCTGATCTGCAAAGCCTGGTGCACACAATGAGCAGGCCTGTGGCCTTGTTTCACGGGTGGCAGGAATGTGGCTTGGGGAGGTGACTGCCTCTTTTTCAGCCAGCTTGGGGGGTGGGGGGTGGGTACAAGAGGATGCGGGAAGGGGATCCCACATCAGGGAGGTCAGGGAAGGGGAGTGGGAACAGGCAGTCCCAGGCCTACCCTGACTTCTTCGAGAGCCAGGGTGAGAGGACGGAGGCCTCTAGTGTAGCCTGCCTCTCATTGTCCCGCCCCATGCAGTCCTGCACTCAGAGGGACATGCCAGTCTGCAGAGCCGAGTTCTGGCCAGGCCCCACAAGCAGGCACCCCTCAGGCCTGGGGAGGCGCGATCAGAGCCTGGCTGGACCTTGCAGGGGGACAGCTTAGAGGAGGAACTAAGGGTGGCTTGGGCTGGGAGTTCCCAAGTCCCAGGGACCAGGGTCTGGTCTCAAAGACGAGCGCCTGGGCTCCTGCTGGGTACTTTCCTTGGGCTCGTGGAGACGGGAGTGGCAGAATTGGGCAGAGCAGACTCCTCAGCGCAGGGGACCTGGGTGCTCAGACCTGAGGCCTTCAGGTTTGTGGGGAGAGGGGAGCACTGAGCGGGCTGGACCCCAGGCCGGACAGAACCTGACCCTCCGCCCGGCCGCTGACGCAGGGCTCTACGGCACAGACGAGCGGGAGGCGGCACTGGTGGACATGGTGAACGACGGCCTGGAAGACCTCCGCAGGCGCTGCAGCCACCTCATCCACCACAAGCGCGTGAGCCGCCAGGGCCGGCGCTCAGGGCTGGGGCGGGGAGGCTGCCCGGGGCCAGGCCCACCGCAGACCGCCGCGGGCATCACTTCCTTTCACAGGAGGAGGACAAAGCCCAATATGTTCGGGAGCTGCCGGCACACCTGAAGCCTTTCGAGACCCTGCTGTCCCAGAATCAGGGGGGCCAGGCCTTCATCGTGGGCAACCAGGTGAGCACTGGGTCCAGCCATCGGAGGTCCATTTCTCAGATGGGCAAACTGAGGCCCAGAGCAAGGCCGTGACTGGCTCCCTGGAGCAGCCAGTGTTCTGCCCCCACAGCCACACCCCCTCTCTCCTGATCCCACTCAGGCCCTCCCACCCCCTGCCCTGCAGATCTCCTTCGCCGACTACAACCTGCTGGACCTGCTGCTCAATCATCAGGTTCTGGTCCCCGGCTGCCTGGACCCCTTCCCCCTGCTCTCAGCCTACGTGGCCCGCCTCAGCGCCCGGCCCAAGCTCAAGGCCTTCCTGGCCTCCCCGGAGCATGTGAACCGTCCCATCTTTGGAAGCCGCAAAATATGAGCCCAGCCTCCCCCGGGAGAGGGGCTGCTCTTGAGACGAATAAACACGGTGAGAGGAAAGCTGTGCTGTGGTCACTGAGGGACCAGGTGGCCCCTGGGGATCCCCAGCCCTTCTCAGACTGTCTCAAAGAGGATGAGGGCTGGGCTGGGCCTTGAAAAAGCTTCAGGCCGTCAGAGCTGCCAAGACACAAAGAGGAGTTCCAAGTCCAGAGAGGAAGGTGAGATTCCACACCTCCAAGATCCACCCTGGAGGGCCACCTGCAGGAGGGGGTTGACCTCCCCAGGGCTGTGGCAACCTGGGAACCATCTCCAGCTGAGAAAAGGGCCGCCGTGTAGGGAATATGCAGTTCCTGACAGCTGTGTGATGGGTCTCTGCATGCTCCGGTGCTGTGCACACGTGCCACTTGGAGTGACACACACACTCGAGTGTTTCACACGTGTGTCCATGTTGCCCGTTCTTGTGTTTCACCCACTGTCACCCCCAGGCAGTGTGGCAGGTGGCCAGCAGGGCCCAGGTCTATGGCTGAAGACAGTCCTGGGAGTTCTGGGCACGCCGTGCTGCTTGGGGACCTGGGAGGGGGTTAGTCAAGGTCCTCCAGCTCCTGGGGCCTCTGTCAGCACCCCCTCCCACCGTGGGAGCGCCCCACCACCTGCCCAGGCCCAGCCCAACTCTCCTTCCTGCAAGACTGTGACCGCTCAGCCTGTCCCGGGCCTCCTGCTGCTCCTGGGACAGTGTGGAGGCAGATAATTCCAGAAGGCCTGCATTCCCAACACAGCTCTCATGGCTCCTCGCTGCTCTCCAGGCAGAGTCCTCAGAATGATGAGCCTGCCTGGCCTTCCTACATCTGACTTCTCTGGTTTCCAGAACATTCCCCACCTCCAGCCACCTGGTTCACCCTTAGAGCTGCTCTCTGCTCTCCAGACAGCCCACCTCTCCTGCCCCTCCCTGCCTTCGTCCCGCTGATGACCCACTTCCCCGCCTCCACCTCCCCTCCCCCACTTTCCCCACCACCCCCCACAGTTACACCCCTCAGCCCTCTCCCAGGTTCCCTGGGCACTTCTGCCTCTCCGCTCTGTGGGGTCTGGCCTGCCCAGCTGTCACCCTTCCAGCCCTCCCCCTGTGAGGTCAGAGACCGGATCAAGTTCATTTCCGTCTACCCCGGCCCCAAGGGAGGTGCTGCTGACTCACCTTTGTTGTTGCTCATTTGTGTCCCCATGGACTGCAGCACGCCAGGCTTCCCTGACCTTCACCATCTCCCAGTTTGCTCAAACTCATGTCCATTGAGCCGGTGATGCCATCCAACCGTCTCATCCTCTCTCGTCCCCTCCTCCTTCCACCCTCAATCTTTCCCCCCACCAGGATCTTTTCCAGTGAGTCGGTTCTTTTCATTAGGTGGCCAGAGTATTGGAGTTTCAGCTTCAGCATCAATCCTTCCAGTGAATATTCAGGCTTGATTTCCTTTAGGATGGACTGATTTGATCTCCTTGCTGTTTGAGGGACTCTGAAGAGTCTTCTCCAGCACCACAACTCGAAAACATCAATACCTGTGGTGGTGGTGGTTTAGTCACTAAGTCTTGTCCAATTCTTTGCGACCCCATGGACTAGCCCACCAGGCTTCTCTATCCATGGGATTCTCCAGGCAAGAATACTGGAGTGGGTCTCCATTTCCTTTTCCAGAGGATCTTTTGAAACCAGGGAGCAAACTCAGGTTTCTTGCATTGCAGGCAGATTCTTTACCATCTGAGCCACCAGGGAAGCCCGTAACCTCCTTTAAGACCTGCCACAAGTCAGGATTCGAACCTGGGCTCTCTGGTCCCAGAACCTGTGCTTGTAACAACTCTCTCAGCTTGAACCACTATTTTTTATATCCTGGTCCAGGGTGACTGCAGTTACCAGGTACCCTGCGAGCTGGTAACTCTGTTGACCCCTTCCCCCCCTCAATTATATGGAGACAGGAACCCTAACAGGTTGGGCTTCCAGCCTTTCGGGGTTGGGATGGAAGTGAAACTGGTTCTAGTTGAAAGGCTGAATCAGGAACTTCCCTGGTGGCACAGTGGACAAGAATCCATCTACGAATGAAGGGGACATGGGATTGATCCCTGGTCCAGGAAGACTCCATGTTCTGAGGAGTAGCTATGCCTCTCTGCCATAACTACTGATGCCCACACACCCAGAGCCCATGCTCTGCAACAAGAGAAGCCACCACAGTGAGAAGCCTGTGCACCGCAGTGAAGAGTAGACCCCCCCTCGACAACTGGAGAAAGCCCGGGTGCAGCAACAAAGACCCAGTGCAACCAAAAATAAATAAATAAAGAGTTGCAGGGGAAAAAAAATGGGGGGAGGGACTGGAACGTTTAAAGCCTGTTGATTGGATTTGCTCTCCAGCTGGGGAGGAGGGACAAGCAATTACGGACTCAAAACGCCGGTCCTTGTGGGCGCTCCCAGTCCTCAACCAGCTGCAACTGGGTCAGAAGAGGTGGAATAAAGGGGTTGATCCCAGTTTCTATGAGGGTTTGCCCTTTGGTGGCAGCTCTGAGACTTGATACTCTCCCTCCCTGGGTATTAGCCCAGGGAGGTTGGGGGTGAGGGGTTCAGGGAGACACCGCTGACCTCAGAGGTAGAAGCCCAGCCTGCTATGGGGCCTTGAGTCCAGGTCTCAGCCTATGGGCCCTGCTCTGCCGCCACTCCAGAAGCTGTGGGAACATCAGCTGAGTCCTTCCCAGGCTCACCTCTGGCCTGCAGCACCTTCTCCCAGCTCTGTCAAGGTCTCGGATGCCTCTAGCTTGGGCTCCATTCCCCGCCTCCAGCCCACTCCCCCGAGCCCACTTGGTGAGGCACCTGAAGACTCTTCCCAGCCCTGGAGGTTAGAACCCCTGGCTGCCTTTCCCCAGGTGTATACCCTCTCTGGGCCTGTTTCCTTTTCTGACATCACAAAAGGCCACAGTGTTTACCAAACACCTTCTGTGTGCCAGACACTTGGTGGGTCTTAAAACTTCCATTTTACAGATGAGAAAACTGAGGTCAGAGCTGGAATTTGCACCCAGGCAGACTGATGGCCTAGCCTACATTCTTTCCCAAAGAGCCCCAGAAAATGCTCTCAAATGTGCTCTGCACGAATCTAGCCATCAACGGAATGGTTATTTGCAATGTTAACGTTAGTGAAATGTTAAATATCCTGATTGCAATCAAGAGGGAGCCACAGGAATTTTAGAAGCCAGAGTACAGGTCATGTTCAACCTCTGGCCTGCTTTGCAGTTTGCTTTCAAGGCCGAGAGGCTGGAAACCAACTCTGCAACATGTGGAAATGAAACCAGGGTGAGCACGAACAACTGGGAGGATCCTCTCATGACCCTATGGAGACGTTTACCCCCAAGAACTGTTTGTCCAGGAAGTGCTTTTGGCAGCAAAACCTGAACTCCGAATCTTCCTCTTGGAAGACTTTACACTGGGGTGGGGGTGGGGAGCCTATACATCTCCAGATGGGATTTTCCACAAAGTCAGGAAAATAGCCCAGGATCCTGCGAGCTCTGTTTACTATCCCTCCAACTTGCTTGCCTGAGCCTTGATCTTAAGAGAAGCATCTAGGGGAGAAAATAAACGAAGGCTTTTAGTTCACCCATTGGCTGATCCCCAGCTGGGTTCTGGCTCAAAAGTGTGTCAACCTTGAGAAAATGGTGGTTTCTCAAAGATTTGAGCTCAGTAGGTTTAAGTCTCCAGCTAGACCTACTGATCAGGCCACATCTGGGGAAAGTTGGTGGCTCAGTGGTCAAGAACCCACCTGCCAATGCAGGAGACATGGGTTCCATCCCTGGGTCAGGAAAATCCCCTGGAGGAGGAAATAGGAACCCGCTCCAGTATTCTTGCCTGGAAAATCCCATGGACAGAGGAGCCTGATGGGCTACAGTCCGTGGGATCGCAAAGAGTCGGACATGACCTAGTGAGTAAACAAGAGTGAGAGTGGAAAGTTACCATTTTGAGAGTTTGAAGCAGTGGCTTTTTCCTCTTATACCAAAAATAAGGCAACTGGGAATTGGGCTCATAAATCAGGCTCTGGGAGACTGAGACACACAGCTGGCTTGGTCGCTCAGCTCTAACCTGGTAACGTCTGTGGGCTTCTCTTCCTCTGACTGCCAGCCCTCATCGTCTCCTGCTGGTACCAGGCTCTGCCCTCCAGACACGTGTGACCCAAACCCAAGCCCTAGCCCTGGGCACAGTGTGGTCCAAGGGCTGAGCCCTGGCAGGAAGCTGGGCGCATCAGAGTCCTCCCCTGACCCAGGCCGGGCAGTGCTGGCCGGGCAGTGCTGGCCAGGCACCAGGAGCTTCCTCTGCAACCAGAGCTTTCTTTTCTTCACAAAAGTCTGTGAGGGGACTTCCCTGGTGGTCCAGGGGTTAAGAATCTGCCTTCCAATGCAGGCAAAACGGGTTCAATCCTTGATCAGGGAACTAAGATTCCACATGCCACTGGGCAACTAAGCCTGTGCACCACATCTTAGCCTGCCCACCACAGTGAAGATCCAGTACAGCCCCTGAACAAAAAGAGTCGGTAAGGGTGTGACTTCAGAGCAGACTGTGGGGTTGGTTATAGCTGAGAGAGATGAGCCCGTGTGTGTGTGTGTGTGTGTGTGTGTGTGAGAGAGAGAGAGAGAGAGAGAGAGAGAGAGAGAGAGAGAGTTTTTCAGCCATGATTCCAGTCCCCCAGTGGCCATGTCCTTCCTCTGATTTGTTCATGTGACCTCATACATGCTTCCTTTTTGGAGCTGAGCTTCTGTGATTTCAGCTGAAAGAGACTGTGACAGTTTTCAAATATGTCCACAGACCCATTTTCCCCGTCAGAATTTGGAATCAGTCTCCTACGCCTTGGGTGTGGCTGGACTTAGTGGCTTGTTTCCAGCTCACAGGTGTGGGAGAGATGGTGCAGATCGTCTGGGACTAGGTCGTGGAAGCTTTCTGGCCTGCTCCTGGCTCCCTCTCTCAGTTGCCAGCCAACCAGGAAGACACTCAAGCAGCCCTGGGGAGAGGTTCAGGTGATAAGGAGCGGAGGCTTCCTGCCAAGGCAGCATGAAGTCACCACCCACCTGAGCAGGCGGTCTGGAGGGCCTCCTCCAGCCCCAGTCAAGCCTTCGGATCGCTGCAGCTGCAATGCTGACTGAAGCCTCCTGAGAGACTGTGGTAACCGCGTGGTTTAGTTTCTGGGTTGGTTTTGTTTTGTTTTTGTTTTTTTGGCTTTGCTGGGTCTTAGATGCAGCATTTGGGATCCAGGTCCCTGACCAGGGATCAAACCGTGGCCCCTTGCATTGGGAGAGTGGCGTGTTAGCCACTGGACCACCAGGGAGTCTGATTTTCTGTATTCTGATGCTCTAACTCCTAGGGCCTGACTGACCCTGCAGGGTAAACGAATTCTCATTGGAAAAGACCCTGATGCTGGGAAAGATTGAAGGCAAAAGAAGAGGACAGCAGAGGGTGAGATGGTTAGATAGTATCACTGACTCAGTGGACATGAATTTGACTAAACTCTGGATGACAGTGGAGGACAGAGGAGCCCAATGTACTGCAGTCCACCACTTGGTGACTGAACAACAACAAAGGGGATGGTTAACAACTGGCCTGACGGTGTGCCTTTCAGATGCAAACCAACCAATTCAGAGCCCATGTCCCACCTTCCTCAATGGGCTCTTATACTCTGGCCTTACACCTGCCATAGTCATCCCAGGGCCAGGTACTAGACAACCAGAGATGGCCCCTATGCTCTAGAGCCCACTGCAATGATACAAACTCACCAATCCTTGGCCTGCTTACCCTGCCTTGTGTGTTTCTTTGCACGGAAACCACAATAGAGGCTCTGCCCGAAGTTTCTCATCTCCCTCTGCCTCCTGACCACCCCTGGTGCATCCTCAGGTGGACGCCTCCCACTCCTACCCCAGAATGGCATGCCCTGTTCTCTTGGGATCTGTGAGAAACTATTTCTTCGATGGCAGATGCCTCTTGGTCTGTTGGCCTTGCCAGACCTAAATAATAATAAAGCCTATATTTAAAACAGTGACTCTGGGCAACAACCACTAAGTCAAGCCACTCCCAAATTTCTGAGCCAAAGAAGGATATAATAAATGTTTATTATTTTAAGTGAGTAAACATTGGGGTCATTTGGTAGACAGCAGTAGATAACTAATACAGGGTCGGAACCAGGCCAGCAGCATCTGGTCCCAGCATGGGATGGACATGGAGCAACTTTCCAGGTTCACGAAGCAAGGCAGGTGCCCTGAGGTTTCATGAGCCACTTTCCAGAGAGGAACTTTTCTAGTGCCTTTGGTTGAGGTTTGGTGTCTTCTCTGACACCACTGGGCACAAGTGCTGGTTAGTGCTCGGGATAAAGGTGCATTCTTCAAACAGGAATCTTTCCTTTAATGATCTCAGTTCCTGATTGCAAACCCAGCACAGCCCAACACCCTAGTGCATATTCCAACAATTAGTTTTTCCATGCAGGTCATTCACATTGAAGAGCAGCTAATGAGCTTGACTTCAGGTCCCATCCCTTCCCCTCATTTGTTCTGTGATCTTGATCGCCATACCCAAACAAGGCAATACATCTAAAACAGCTCTGGACTTTCCAGGTGCTCCAGTGGTTAAGAATCTGCCTGCCAATGCCGGGGACACAGGTTCAATCCCTGGTCAGGGAAGATCCCATATGATGTGAGGCAACTGAGCCCATGTACTACAACTACTGAGCCACACACCTTGAGCCTGTGCTCCACAGCAAGAGAAGCCACTGCAACAAGAAGCCCATACCCTGCAATGAACAGCAGCCCCTGCTCACTGCAACTAGAGAAAGCCCATGCAGCAAAGACCCAGTGCAGCCAAAAATAAGCAAAGCAATCATTAAAAATTTTATCTGTGTCTCCCCTACTGCTTCTGTTTCTGGATAGAACGCTGACTAATACACTAAACAGAAGAATAGGATACTTCCCTCATGGTCAAATGGCTAAGACTCCACACTCCCAATGCAGGGGCCCAGGTTCGATCCCTGGTTAGGCAACTAGATCCCACACTCTGCAGATGAGACCTGGAGCAGTCAAATAGATAAAAAATAAGCATTTAAAAATAAATTAATATAATTAAATTTAAAATTAAAAAAAGACTCACCTATTGAGGGCTGTCTCTGAAAAGATCAATTTTCTATCTGTTGTGATTAGAACAATCCATTTGGTTTTTATTCTTTTTCAAAAATTTTTATTTATTTTTAATTGAAGGATAATTGCTTTACATTATTGTATTGGAGTCTGCCATACATGAACATGATGGCTTTTATTCTTGAATAACATGTTGATTTTAAAAATTGAATAATAGAAAACTGATTTAAAAAACTTTACTTGGAGAGGAAATCTCAAAGTAGTAATATTTCTTTATTTTATTCTAGATGCAAGTGCTAGTGCTCAATGTTGCTAGTGCTAGTGCTCTAGTGCTCAAATGTTGACTTGGCTGAAACTGTCGAACTTCAGGTTTTGCTAGAGGTCAACATATTACCAGTTGTTTTCTTTCCCCTCTTGCTCAATTGCATATTTGCGCAAAACGTATGGTGAAAGAAGAGATGCCACCTTCCCAAGATGTTGAGATAGCCCTGAAGGTAAGGGTGATGAAAATATCTGCAGAACTGGCTTCTTACAAAAATTGTGTTCAGCCATTTATTAAACATTTATTATGGGCCAGGCATTGAGCTAAAGGTTTTCTTTATTAAAAAAAAAAATTTGAGGGGGGGTCTTCATTGCTACATGAGGGCTGCCCTCTACTTGTGGTGCACACTTGTCACTGAGATGGCTTCTCTTGCTCAGGGCATGGGCTCTAGAGCACAAGCTCAGAGTTGCCCTGAGCCACATGGAGTCTATTTTATACATAGTAATTTGTATCTGCCAGTCCCAAACTCATAATTTACTTCTCCCACCCTTTTCCCCTTTGCTGCTAAGTCGCTTCAGTCGTGTCCGACTCTGTGCGACCCCAGAGACAGCAGCCCACCAGGCTCCCCCATCCCTGGGATGCTCCAGGCAAGAACACTGGAGTGGGTTGCCATTTCCTTCTCCAATGCATGAAAGTGAAAAGTGAAAGTGAAGTCACTCAGTCGTGTCCGACTCCTATCGACCCCATGGACTGCAGCCCACCAGGCTCTTCCGTCCATGGGATTTTCCAGGCAAGAGTGCTGGAGTGGGATGCCATTGCCTTCTCCGTTTTCCCCTTTGGTAACCACAAATTTGTTTTCTATGTTTGTAAGTCTGTTTCTGCTTTATAAATAAGTTCCTTTGTATCATTTTTTTTAGATCCCACATATAAACAGTATCACATGATGTCTGTCTTTCTCTGTCTGACTGGGTCACTTAGTGTGATACTCTCCAGGTCCATCCCTGTTGCTGCAGATGGCATTCTTTCATTTTCCCACTTTTCCCTGGTGGCTCAGACGGTAAAGAATCCGCCTGCAGTGTGGGAGACTGGGTTCGATCCCTGGGTTGGGAAGATCCCTTGGAGAAGGGAATGGCTACCCACTCCAGTATTCTGGCCTGGAGAATTCCATGGACTGTATAATCCAAAGGGTCCCAAAGGGTCAGACACGACTGAGCAACTTTCATTTTCACAATTTTTGGTAGGTGTGCTTAAGCATGTGCATGTGGGTGCCAAATTGCTTCAGTTGTATCCGACTTTTTGCAGCCCTATGAACTGTAAGCCCGTCAGGCTTCTCTGTCCATGGGGTTCTCCCAGCAAGAATACTAGAGGGGGTGGCCATTCTTTTCTCCAGGGGATCTTCCCGACCCAGGGATCAAACCTGTGTCCTCTGCGTTGTGAGGAGGATTCTTAACCACTGAGCCACCTGGGAAGCCTCCAGACTAACACAGATATCCTTCAGTGGGTGAGTGGTTAAACATACCAAGGAATACGACTCAGGAATAAAAGGAATGAACTGAGACATCCGTAGTGGTCCAGCGGCTAAGACTCCACACTCCCCATGCAGGAATCGGGGGTGGGTTTCGATCCCTGGACGGGGAGCTAGATCCCACATGCTGCAACTAAGAAAAAAAAAAAAGAGAGACTCCTCGTGCCGAAACTAAAAGACCGAAGATCACAGGTGGGGCAACTAAGACCCAGTGCAGTCAAATTAATTAATTAATTGATTTTCAAAAAGAGGAATGAACTACTGATACACAGGGCAACCGGAATCCAGAGAAGTGTGCTTAGTGGGGGGAAAAAAGCTGATTCCAAAAGCTTACATACTGTTTGATTCCATTTATATAACATTCTTGTCATGACTAAATTATAGAAATGGAGGACAGATTGTGGTTGCCAGAGATTAAGGACAGGCAAGGGGATTGGAAATGTTGTGGTGTTGGGGCGGGGCTGGGGGCGTGGGGGTTGGTGTGGTTATCAAAGATGATGTAAGAGATTGTGTGGTGAGGAACTGTTCAGGGTCCTGACTGTGGTGGTGGATGCGTGAACATACACAGGTGATAAAATTGCATAGAACTAGACACACACACTCACATAGGAGTCCAGCTGAAACCAGGGCGATCTGCACAAGATGGTTAGATTGTATCAATGTTAACATCCTGGGTGTGATGGTAGCACTCCAGTTTTGCAAGATGTTATCTCAAAAGGAAAAGTTTACCTCAAAAATAGTAAATAGATATAAAGGTTCTAATTAAAAGACACAGGATGTCAGGATGACAAAAGAACATTAAATTATATTCTATGTATAAGAACACATTTCAAGCGTAGGATACAGAGGGGTTGAAAGTGAAAGGATGAAAAAGGCATGCTGTCCAAGTACCACCTGAAAGAAAGTGTAGCCACACCAATAACAAGAAAACAGCGCTTGGAAGCCAAAAGTCAATACGTCGTGAATAAAAAACTTAAACAAATATATAGAGGGGATTTTGTTAATGAGAAAAGCCTCAATATTTATCCAGAAGTAAAAAAATCCTGTTGGTATGTATCTAATATCATGGCCTCAAACTTTATAAAGCAAAACATGATGAAATTGCAATGAGACATACACAAAGCTGAAGTCATTGCATGTGTGTGTGTTTGCCATTCTTGTTTCATTTATATTTTCTTTCAGTCTGTGTTCAGGTATTTTAACATGCTTCTCTTAGTAACTGATAGATCGGGCAGAGAAAAACTTCAAAATAATATGGAAAAGCCAAACAACCACAGAATACACTTTTGTTATTTCTTTGGCTGCGTTGGCTCTTAATTGTGGCATGGAGGATCTTTCCTTGCAGCACATGGACTCTCTAGTTATGGCGAGCTGGCTCAGTAGTTGAGGAGCATGGGCTTAGTTCTACTGCATTGGGGATCTTAGTTCCCCGACTAGGGATCGAACCTGTGTCCTCTGCGTTTCGAGGAGGATTCTTAGCCACTGGACCAGGGAAGCCCCAGAATACACTTTCTTTTCAATACGCGTGTCACATACACCAAAATTGATTCCGTAGAAATGTCAGCGCATTCCAGTGGGTTGAAACTGTAGAGTCCGTAGCCTGTGCACAGTGCAAGCGAGCTAAAAGCCAATTTCCAAAAAGGCAACTTAGATGTTTGTGATTAAAGGACTATTTCAGGAGCTGAGTCCTCGTGCCAGTGAACCACAAGTACCACAAAGAATCGTTGCTTCATAGAAAGCAAACCAATATGCAAAATGGTAAAAGAAAAATTTACCTCAACTTTTTTTTAGAAAATTCGTTAATTTATTTATTTAATTTTAATTTAATTTGGGTCTTCATTGCTGTGAAGGCTTTTCTCTAGTTGAGGCGAGTGGGGGCTACTCTCTAGCTGCGAAGTGCGGGCTTCTCATTGCCGTGCCTTCTCTTGTTGTGAGGCATAGGCTATAGGGTGTGAGGGAGCAACAGTTATGTCTCGCAGGCTCCAGATCACAGGCTCAGCAGCTGTGGTGCGTGGGCTGAACTGCCCCCTGGCATGTGGAATCTGCCCAGATCATGGATCAAACCTGTGTCTCCTGCATGGGCAGGAAGATTCTTTATCACTGAGCCACTAGGGAAGCCCAAATGTGTATTTTGTTTTTTAATTTTAGGGGTAAATTTTGCTGTTGTTGAGGTATTACACATCCATAAATACACTATTATGCCTCCATTGCACATACTGTAAAGTGCATTTCTCTTTAAGTGGATTTTGTGAGTTTTCATATTCTTGCAGACCTCTGCAGTTACCACCAGATCAAGAGAGAGAGAATGTTTCTAATACCTCAACCCCATAAAGCCCCCTCAAAGTTAGTGCCCTCCTCCAAACCACACATCCTTCTGGCTCCTAACGCCATGAACTAGTTCTGCGTGTTTCTGAATTCATATAGATGGAGTCGTGCACCAGGCATTATTTTGTGTGGCTTCTTTGGCTTAATGTAATGTCTGTGGGTTTCATCCTTGTGGTGTGTGGCGGCATTCCACTGGGTGTGTTTGTCACTTAGCTGTGCCCAACTCTGGGATCCCATGGACTGTAGCCCTCTTGGCTCCTCTGTCCATGGAATTCTCCAGACAAGAATACTAGAGTGGGTTGCCATTTCTTTCTCCAGGGGATCTTCCTGACCAAGGGATCGAACCCAGGTCTCCTGCCTTGCAGGCAGATTCTTTACCGTCCAAGCCACCAGGGAAGCCCTCCCTTGGGTGACCATATCATAATTGATTGGTTGACATTTGGGTTGAATGTCTGGTTTGGGGCTATTATGAGTTAAGGATCAGCTTATTTGATTGTGGAAGCTTGGTAAATCCAAAATCTGAAGGGTAGGCTGGCATCGTCTACTGATTTAAATGTCAATCTCATCTAAAAAAAAACAAAAAACAAAAACCTTCAGAGAAACATCTAGAATAGTATTTGACCAAACATCTGGGAACTGTGGCTTATTCAAGTTAACACATAAAATTAACCATCACAAATATGTACCCAGGAGTGGAGCTTTAGTAGAGAACATGATTTTTCCAAGTAGTTGAATCATTTTAACACTCCCACCAAGAAAGCATGAAAGTTCCAGTTGCTCTGTATCCTTGCTAACACTTGGAATTGTCAGTGCTTCCAATTTTTCTAATGGATGTATGTGAAGTGAAGTGAAGTCACTCAGTCGTGTCCGACTCTTTGTGACCCCATGGACTGCAGCCTACCAGGCTCCTCCACCCATGGGATTTTCTAGGCAAGAGTACTGGAGTGGGTTGCCATTTCCTTCTCCAGGGGATCTTCCCGACCCAGGGATCAAACCTGGGTCTCCCGCATTATAGCCAGACGCTTTACCATCTGAGCACCAGGGAAGTACCAGTGGATGTATAGTGGTAAGCTAATGGCATTGTGGTTTCAGTTTTGATTTCCTTGATGACTAATGATGTCACACACCTTTTCTTATGCTTGAGGGTTGTGTAATATTGCCACACAGAATATTTCCAAACAGCAAACTCTTTATCCCGCCTTAAATTTTACTGAAGAATAGTTAATTTACAATGTTGTGTTAATTTCTGCTCTACAGCAAAGTGACTCAGTTGTGCACATTTATGCATTTTTTTCATTTTCTTTTCCATTTGGTTTATCACAGGATATTGTTTGTAGTATTTTATGCTATTCAGTAGGACCTTGTTGTTTATCCATCCTATGTATACAACAAGTAGCTTTATTTTCTTTATTTGTTTTGTTGTGGCATGTGAGATCTGGTAGCCTGACCAGGGATGTAACCCGGGCCCCCTGTGTCGGGAGTGCGGGGTCTTAACCATTTCCCTGGACCATCAGGGAAATCACAAACACTTTATTTTTTTAAAGATGAGAGTTGGACTCTGAAATATGGGCACAAGTGGCTAGTAATCTGCTCCCCTTTCAAGCCAAAGGTTTTAAATATTTAGTCATCACATATTAAATATTAAGTTTGGCCATATAGAATATGCTTTAAGAAAAGAGATTGTTTACAGAAACATATTCACTTTCGGGGGCTGGAAAAAACCTTCCTAGCCATTGCCTACCTTTCTGCTTCTTTGTTATTACTCTCTACTCTGTTGTGTCTGATTCTTTGCAGCCTCGTGGACTGTAGCCCACTGGGTTCCTCTGTCCCTGGGATTTCCCAGGCAAGAATACCGGAGTGGATTGCATTCCCTTCTCAAGGGGATCGAACCCACGTTTCCTGCATTGCAGGTGGATTCTTTACCACTGAACCACCTGGGAATTCTTGCTTCCAGTTGTGTATTAATTGGATATAAGTTCAGCTGAGGTTACAAAGCTTTCAAATAACAGAAGCTGAAACAAGTTAGTTTTTTTCTTGTTCAGCTAACAGTCCAGAGTCATCTGAATGGGGCTGGTATCCACTCCCCGTGGTGATGGAGACCCAGGCTCCTTCCAGCTGACTCTGTTACACGGTTGGCCCATCTCTGAGTTCTAGCCAGGGGAAGGGGGTCTCTGGACCACACCTCCTGGGGTGGCACCTTCTGGGGTTTACCATGCAGTTGGCAAACTTGCTGCCAATACCCAGCATGACCCCATGCAGCATTTGGTTTGGAAGTTCTGACTTTCAATTGACAATGATTCCTAGTGAACAGGCCTTGCAAAAATCCTCAGCAAAGAGAGGCAATGTTATCAAGAAGTCTTTTTTCTCCATTTTCAGCACTTCGTGGAGGGGGGGCGGGAGGGCGGCGCGGCACAGATCAATTCATATTCAACCAGTTATTTTAAGGAATCAAGGTTGGGGGTGGGTAAGCTGCCTACTGTATATACGGGCCCCCTGGGAAGCTCCCCGTGGGCTCCGCCCAGGCCCCTGTCTGACTAGGGTAACACATCCCCGGTTTGACAGCAGCTATTCTCTCACATTCTACCAAGCATCTCCTGAAGCTCACAAACGTGCCACCACCACAGGGCTGGAGGGCTCACTCCTAAACTCTCTCCTCCACTTGTGTTAGAACAATTTGGACTGCAAGCCACAGACACCTCACTCAAAGCAAAGTGAACGGATTGACCCAGCCCGCGGGGCGAGGACGGTGCTTCTGACTTGAGGCTCACCGGTTCAGCTCCAGCCCATCCCAGTCTCCCTGGCCCCTCACCTGCCCCAAGCCATGTCCTGGTCTTGGACTCTGCCGTCTGGGGAGTCCCAGCCTGAGACAGAAGGAGCTTGTTATGGTAAGTTTTTTGGGAGTATTTCCAACCTTGGGAAGGGGAGTGGCTGATACATTTAGTCCCATGGGTGTTTATTGACAGGATCTGTCAATGCACGGGGAGGAGGGGCTCAGGCAGGTTCCGTGGACTCAGGGACTCTGTCTCACCCCCTGCTGAGTTCTCAGTGCCTTGACCAGTTCCTGATATTCAGCAGATTTTCAAGGAAAAGCTGTGGAGGGCGTGAGCGGGTGGGTGGCCCCGCTCCTTTTGGGCAGCATCTTCTGGCCCTGCCTCTCTGTGCCAAGTTTCTGCCTGGGTTGCACCTCCCTCCTGGTTGCTGCACTCCCTGGTTGTGCCTCAGGAGGGTGCCAGAACCTTGGCATCTAGAGAGGAAGGGTGCTCCCCACAGCTCAGGACCCACACCTGACGGTCCCTGGCTGGGTGTCTCAGGACATGTGTCAGGAGGAAAAACCTTACCAGCTTCTCCCGCATGAGGCAGGAACTCATCAGCCCCTGGCAGGTATGGGGATGGCTCTAGGGTGGGGTGTGCTCCCTGGAGCCAGTCTCAGGGAGCAGAGATCCTGAGAGCAGAAAAGGCATTTATCCCAGGATAGATGGGGAGGACCAGAGGTTTGGATCCTGAGTTGGCCCAGTGGGTTCTGACCACCTTCTCTCTGCTAACTGGGGAGGTGGGAGAGAAGAATCTGGGGCTCTATTTGGAGTGCAGACAGTGGGCAGGGACCAGGCTGGGTATGAATGATACCTCTGTATGCCAGTGTCATCTCATTTAATCCCCACAGCTTGTCTCCACTTTGCACGTGAGGAAAGGGAGGCAGAAAAATTCTAAGGAGTGAGGCCAAGGTCCCTGAAAGTGTGGGGGAGCTATAATGCAAACCACTTGGCCCCAAGAGTGCACTCTTGCCCTTGAAGCCCAAGAGGGGGAACTACAACCCAAGTGCCACCAGGGCAGGGGACTTGTCTTCTTGACTGCTCAGTTTGTGGAGGCCTATGCTTTCAAACTATGGTATTGGAGAAGACTCTTAAGAGTCCCTTGGGCAGCGGAAATCAACTCTGGATATTCATTGGAAGGACTGATGCTGATGCTGAAGCTCCAATATTTTGGTCATCTGATGTGAAGAGCCAACTCTGGAAAAGATCCTGATGCTGGGAAAGAGGGGAGAAGCATAAGGGGGCGACAGAGGATGAGATGGTTGGATGGCATCACCGACTCAATGGACATGAATCTAAGCAAACTCTGGGAGACAGTGAAGGACAGGGAAGCCTGGCGTGCTGCAGTTTATGGGGTTGCAAAGTCACAACTTAGAGACTGAACAACAACTCCTCAGTTCTGGACCCTAACTGTGTCTTCCCAGGGTTTTAGTAAAGCAGGCGGGGTGCAGGCTGGTCCCTGAGAGCCGTGCAATGGTGAGGTGTGGTCTGTCTGGTGGCAGGGCTATTATTTTTAAATTAACAAAAATTTTTTTTTGAATTTATTTTGGGCTGTACTGGTCTTTGTTGCCACACATTGGCTTTCTCTAGTTGTGGCGAACACGCTTCTCATTAGATTATGGTGGCTCCTCTTGCCTCAGAGCGCGGGCACACAGGCTTTAGTTGCCCCCAGGCATGTAGGATCTTCCTGGACCAGGAAGTCAACCCGTGCCCCCTGCATTGGCAGGCCGATTCTTAACCCCTGGACCACCAGAGAAGTCCCTGTACTATTATTGTTTTATTTATTTGTTAGCTGCACCACTTGGCATGCAGGATCTTAGTTCCCCCACCGGGGATCGAACCTGTGCCCTCTGCAGTGGAAGCACAGACTGCTAACCACTGGCCTTCCGGGGCTGTCCCAGGACTGTTGCTGCTACTTTCTCAAGGCCTGTGCGGGGGGCGCCGTGCCTGCGGCCTTCACCTGTCCTCGAGCGCAGTGGACGCCCGCATCCTGGCGCTAAGAGGACACACACCCTGGAAGAGCCTTGCTGTCACCAGCTGGCCCTGCTCCAGCACGGCCGGAGATGGAAGCCCTTCTGGGGTTTCCGGTTGTTCCGGGAGGTTTGAGGGGATTACTCTGAATGCTAAACCACTACATGAGCTCACCTGGTTATCAGGTTGTGCTGGGACACCACGAATGATGCGAGCAGGACCCCGGAGCCCCAGGAATCCAGCCCCAGTCCCTCTCAGCCCTCTGGGGAGCGGTGGGGTGAAGTCGTCTTCCCTTTGTGCCCCTGGCTTGGCCTCTGAGGCCTGACCGAGCCCGAGCCCTTGGTCGCTCTTCCCATGGCAGGTCGGCGGGCATAGAGCGGCATTGGATCAGCCCAGGGCCGTGGGCTTTCCCTGGCATCAGCCTGCTCTTGAGGACCGGCTCTCCCATGGGAGGTGGAGCTCCCAAGATGGGCTGTTGTCAGCCTCTTTCAGTGAGGCCCACGGCTGGGCCCCCAGAGGCCAGGCACTCACGGTGACCAGCCCATGTTTGGCCGGGCCCCTCAGCAGGCTGCTGAACCCACCACGGGAGGGGCCCAGAGCGATTTGAGGGGGAGCCTCCCCATTCTGGGCCTCCTCCTCCCAGGGCCTGGCTCACAGAGGTGTCAGCCCCGGCTGCTGGGTGCTGTTGGGTTTGGGGGAGCAGAGAGGGGCTCCAGGTCCCTGGTCTACTTTCTTGCTCCACACTCTGATTTGGCTGCAGTGAAACGTCACACGGATTCCTAAGAAAGGCATGGAAGCTAGATTTTTCGAGGCCTTCATATCTAAAATGTCTATCTTTCCATTTGACCCATCATTTGGCTGAGTGGACATTTGTGGTTGGAAATCATCCGCACCTCAACCTGGAGGTCCTCTCACCTCTACCCTGGGTTGTTGAGGTAAGGAGGAGGCGGTGGGGGGGATGTTGGGGGGGCGGGGGCTAGGGATTTAAGGCCTGTCTGATTTCACTCTTCTGTGAGCAGTGCTTTTTTTCCTCCAGGGAAGTGTTTAGATTTTTTCACTCTGGACATTCTGAAACTCCTCAGCCATGCCTGTAGATGTCAGTTTTTTTTTCCGCGCCCCTTCATTCCCCTGGATTCCTAAGGTTTTTCAGTCCGGAGATGCATGTCCATTAGCTCACAAAACCCTCTGCTACCACCTGTGCAATAATGTCATTTTCTCTGCTTTGTTAGTTGGATGGCAAAACTCTTGGTTTTATTTTTCCTGTCGCTAGTCTTTCTTTTACCTGCTGAATAGTAACAACAAAAAAAATAATAAAACATCTCTTTATACTGCAACCCTTTGGTTAGATTTTTGTGTTGGCAATCATTTTGAACTTCTAAGAATTCTCTCTTGTATGTTTCAGTTTTCCTCTCCAGGGAGATGCTGCACTTGCCTGCTGAGGAGAATTCCCTTCTGAACCAAGGGGCAGGACCAGCTCCCCAGCCCTGGGCACACTGGTGGCAAACAGCCCTAGGCAGTCTGTCCTCTTTGGAACTGCTTTGGAAGACATTTGAGTTCACGCCTCCTTCCCAGCCCACATCCAGTGACTGGTTGATTTATTTTTTACTGGAAGTTCTGCTTATTTGTTTATTTGGCTGTGCTGAATCTTTTTTCAAAAACTAATTTGATTTATTTGTTTTGGGCTGCGCTGGGTCTTCCTTGCTGCCCGGGCTCTCTAGCTGCGGCGGGTGTGGGCTACTCTCGAGTTGCGGAGCCTGGGCTTCTCATCGCCGTGGCTTCTCTTCCTGCAGAGCACAGCCTCCAGGGTGTGCGGGCTCAGTCGTGGTGGCTCCCCAGCTCCAGGGCACAAGCTCAATAGCTGTGGTCCACGGGCCTAGTCGCTCCTTGGCATGTGGGACCTTCCTGGGTCAGGGACTGAACCCATGTCTCCTGATCTGGCAGGCAGGCAGCTTCTTCAGCACGGAGCTGCCAGGGAAGCCCCGGTGCTGAGTCCTAGTTGCGGCGCTCAGGAGCTTCGGTCTCTGTTGCAGCGAGGGGTATCTTTAGTTGAGGCATGTGCGATCTAGTTCCCTGACCAGGAATTGAAACCCCAACTCCCTGCATTGGGAGTGCAAGTTTTGGCCACTGGACCCACCAAGGAAGTTCCCAGTGACTGGTTGACAAAGGAGTAAAAACACTCAACCTTTGTCTGAACTCAGGACAATCTTCCAGAACCATCCAGCTTCCACACTTCCCATGGGGTTGGCTGAGACCTTCATGGATACCCCACTTCAGCTCAGTTCATCCCTCCACCCAATCCTGTTTCCTTCCTTTCTCTCCCCTGGGTGTTGACCCTAAGAACTCTCCCTATAAACCTTCCGCAGGCTGAGCTCTGCTTCCTGGGGAGCCCATACAGCAGCTGGTAACAGAAGTGACCCAGAAAGCAGACACTCAATGGGAGTTTGGAGCAGGGTCACTCGTCACCCAGCTGGCTGTGACGACAGGCCACGCTGGTGGCAGAGAGAGCTCCTGGCCCAGGTAACAGAATGACTGCCATACTTTAACTGGGGGTGGGAGGAAGCAGTGGAAAGGAGTGTACCAGCTGTGGAGATAGATCAGGCATATGAGAAGCAGGAGGGCAGGTGTACCTGCAAGGATGGTGGAATCAGATGTCCACTGCTAAGCTTGATTGATGCTTTGGAAAAAAAGACAGTGAAAGGCTGAGCACACTGAATTGGGATGAAAAGCTAAGGGGTGTGAAGGAAGAGAGGTAGGCTTCCACCTCCCTGCAGAGCTGGAGGGCAGAGTGCCAGGCCAGGAACTTAATCTGGAGAGCAGCTGAGCTCTAAAGAAGGTACAGTTTCCATCGAGGCATATCTGCTATGCCCAGGTCAGGAGACTCTGCCATACGGCAGGGCGACATCTGGGCTGACCCCCCTACCCCATGCAAATTCTTGAATCCCCAGCTTCCGCTGAACCTTCAAGCCAGAAGTGGCCCACCACTCTCGGTTAAGGGCTAATGCTCACCCCCACCCCTGTCCCACTTGCTTGAAGAAGATGCAAGCAAGACAGCACGCAGCGCCCCCTCCCCTCCAGCCTCTTCCAACCACTGTGCAAATAACTAGGTGAGATCACCGTGGGACTAGGTGGGGACAAGCTGGGCTGATAAGGAAGGAATAAGACCGCCTTCAAAGGAGCTAGAGACCCAGACGGCATGGACCAGGAGAATGTGCTAGGGGCTGGATGGTGATCAAAGGAATCTGATGTTGAACCAAGGAGAGTTTATTGACCTGGGACACTCCCCAGGGTTATTGGACTCAATTTCTGGCAAGGACCCCAGGAAATGGGGCACTAGAACTGTTAGGGTGGCTCTCAGCAGTAATATCCACACCAAGTGAGGCAGAAATGCTAGGATTGCCATGGTAGATGGTGGAAGGTACAGTTACGGGTCAAGTCGCTAAGTTGTGTCTGACTTTTGTGACCCCAGGGACTGTAGTCTGCCAGGCTCCTCTGTCCATAGACTTTTCCAGGCAAGAATACTGGAATGGGTTGCCATTTCCTTCTCCAGAGGATCTTCCTGGCCCAGGAATCGAACTCGGGTCTGCTGCATTGCAGGCAGATTCTTTACCGACTGAGCTATAAGGGAAGTGCAGGCATAAGGCTCAGAGAAGTAGGCACGCAGGACTGGATATTCTGCGTAAGGCTGGGAACTCCACATAAACCAAAGAAGTAAAGGTTGCCCTGACGAGAGGGCCCCAGCCTCGTTATGCATCTCACGGCCGTGCCCCTCTGCAGGCCAGGGCTGGCAGTAGGCGAAGCTGTGCAGATCTGGGTTCCCCATGGCAACGGGATGCCAGAAGCCTGCAACAACATAGCCAGGTGGGCGCTTACCCAGAAAGAAGTAGGAGCAATTACTATTAAAAAAAAGAGAGAGAGTAGAATCAGTCAGGCTCTGATCAGCAGCTCAGGTCCTGATTGCAGAGGGGTATGTTTGTTTTTTCACTTTGGAGCAGAAATTTGATGTCATGGTGATAAAGAGGGAGAAGAGAAAAAAAATATCGCAGCATTTCTAAGAAGAAAACGTCTCCCTAAAGAACATATCCAAAGTGCAACCGCAGCTCTCCCTCTTGCTGGAGCTCCGGATGCATTTAAAATTGAAGCGCAAAGAGAGGATGAAAATGTCCCTCTGGACCTGTGGTTTTCAATTGTTGGAGATTGAGCGCCCCCAGGGGACATCTGGCACTGTCTGGGGACAGGCTTGATCATCCAGCGAAGGCTGCTGGCTCTGGTGGTCCAGCGGCTAAGACTCCTTGCTCTCAGTACAGGGGGCCTGGGTTCGATCCCGGGTTGCTTGCACATGTTTGCATGCCACAGGCTGCAACTAAAAGATCCCACGTGCTTCAGCTAAGACCTGGCACAGCCAAATAAGTAAATTAACTAAATAAATATTTTTTTGAAACATTATGGCACTGGCCAAGGAACAGACACAGAAGAGAATGCAGAACTGCCCAGCAGACCCAACAGCTTCAGGAGCTCAATATATAAGTCGGCACATTGTTCAGCAGATGGTGTTGGCGAGGCGAATTCCTCCCTGACAGTACAGGCAAGGTGGCCTCTTGATGGACTGATGGTGTAAATGTGAAAGTGACTTGACAAAGTTAATAAAAGAAAACATAAGGGCATATCATTGTGATCCAGGGCCATCATTAAAGACTTTTTTTAAAAGTTGTTTTTGTTTTTATTATTAATCCCCAAGCTGTGGGACCTAACTAGGGAATATTGCCTCTTATAAGTTACGCAAGCATAAACATTCCCTGTCTTCTCTCCTGTTGTTAAAACAAGCAGTAACAGGACTTCCCTGGTCGCTCAGCGGTTAGGACTCCATGTTTCAAATGCCAAGGGCACGGGTTCCGTCTCTTGTTGGGGAAGTAAGATCCCGCGTGCTGCACAGCACAGCTAAAAACAACACAGAACAAAATAAAAGCGTTCAGAAATAAAAGGATTTTAAAACAAAGTTTCAAAAGCACAAAACAGAAGCGATCCACTCCCCCAGAGAAAACCCTCCTGATGAATTTGATTACACTGTTTAACAAAACACGTCTATGAATTTGATTACACTGTTTAATGAAAGACATCTTGAACAAAGGGAAGAGACAGACTGAACAGAGGTTTTTGTAATGCTTGAAACGTTTGTGACCTCAAGGACTGTACCCCTCCAGGCTCCTCTGTCCATGGGATTCTCCAGGCAAGAAGAATACTGGAGTGAGTAGCTGTTCCCTTCTCCAGGGGATCTTCCCAACCCAGATGGGAACCCAGTGCCTCCATCATTGCAGGCAGATTCTTTACTGTCTGAGCCACCAGGGAAGCCCAGCATCTAGAATAAACTCCTGCAAATCAGCAAGAAATAGGAAGCAAATCAAATAGAAAATGGTCAAGATATGAAGGGCAAAACAGAAGAGGAAAGCAAAATTCAAGGTGCATGGGACAAGAAGATGCAGATCCTTAGGAAAGAGGGATGCCATTTAGAACAACTTTATACCAATAAGACTGGCGAACATTCCAAAGCTGCTGATGCTGCGTGTTGGGGGTACATGGGTCTGGACGGTAGGAATGAACCTGAAGAGTAGCTGGGGTTTGGGGCAGGCTGGAGCAGCCATTTGGGACAGCAGCCTGGCGCTACTTATGTAAATCAAGCGTTCACATACCTGGGACGCAGCAGAAAGGAATGTGGGGATAAAAGGAACACGGAACTAACTAAATACACACAAAGGGGGAGGGCGGAGCCAGAGCAGACGAGCAGCGACATCGGACCAGAATCTGAGGAGCAGGCGTGCTCCACACACACCACACAAACCCTTGAGGTCCAGCAGGCAGGGACGGCCCAGGATGACCCTGCGACTGCGCCGTGGGAGGAGAGGGGGATGAGACCAGTTGAAATGAACCCGGGAACCACCAGAGGAGCGGACGAAACACCTAAGCCAGCCCTCCGGCCTGACCCCTGGGACACACCGCTGCTACCCTCACTGAATATAAGGAACAAGCTCACCACCGCCGCCCCCACCACACGCCGGACAGCGAGGGAGATTGTTGTTTGCCCTGTTCTCCATCTCCCTTGCTGTTACCAGGAAGTAAAAGTGAAAGTATTAGTCGCTCAGTCATGTCAGACTCTTTGGGATCCCACGGACTGTAGCCCACCAGGTTCCTCTGTCCATGGAATTTTCTAGGCAAGAACACTGGAGTGGGTTGCCATTTCCTCCCCCAGGGGACCTTCCTGACCCAGGGATTGAACCTGGATAGAGGCCGCAATAAAGCCCTGCCTGAAAAAATAAAACTAACCCTGGAGATCTCTTAAGATCCACATGGCACAGGGAAGGAGGGTAGGGGTAGACAAATGCTCCTGTATGCCCCAGGGCAATCAGGGAGGTTGAGTTAAGTCTACTCAGAACTGGGGGAAAGGGACAGAGATCTGGGGCTGGGGCCACAGCAGGACGGGTGGGGGCGGGGAACACCAGCCAGGGTCACCCCCCAACATCGTCCACCTCAACCCCCCACTTCAATTGCCCAGACCTAGGAGGGGAAGGGGGCGACAGAGGATGAGATGGTTGGATGGCATCACCGACTCGATGGACATGAGTTCGAGGAAGTTCCGGGAGATGGTGATGGACAGGGAAGCTTGGCGTGTGGCAGTCCACAAGGTCGCAGAGAGTCGGACACGACTGAGGGACTGAACAGCAGCAAGAACACTGGGCTGGGTTGCCATTTCCTCCCCCAGGGGACCCTGCCTGTACAGGAAGATCGAGGTCGGGCTGTCCCTCTCAGGCCCTCGAGAGCCCAGAGGAGGGGACCTCTACAGTGCCTGGTGAGATTCTAGTCCCGATCTTTGTGCCTGGGGGTGTGCAGGTGTGTCTGAGTGTGTGTGATGTGTGAGAAAGGGTTGTGCCGGTATGGGGGTGTCTTTGCAGGTGGGGGTGTGTGGTCCTCACCAGGGCTGTGGAATGTGCTGCAAAGCGAGAATGTAGCAGGAAGCGGCCGGTACAGGAAGGTTGTTTTTGACATAAAATTGCAACTGTTTATGTTTTTCTTTGCTCTTTGTAGCTCATTGAATACAGGATGTTAAGAACTGGGGGAGGCAAATTTCAGGTGACTTTTAGCTCAGGTCAAATAAGCAAAGGGAGCTCTTCTGGAAGAAAAAGAAGACAAAGCAGAGTTTTGTGCCTTAAGGGATGAAGACAGTGTTGGTGGGACCTGAGGGAAGAGGGTCGTGAGTAGGGGAGGAGCACAGACCCTAAGTGCTGGCCCCTGGCGGGTGGGAACCTGGAGCGTGTGCTAAGGCCCAAGGACTGTGGTGATGGGTTGGCCCAGCCCTTCCGGGGGCCAGAACTGACTGCCTCAGAGCAGTGCCTGTCCTTGCCTGTACCTCGTGGTGATGTATAAGGAAATGATTGTTTCATTATCCACTTAGAAAGTTACATATTGACGATATTGTTCAAGCTTTGCATGGCCCCTAAAGAATCCCTGCTGGGGTGGGGTAGGGTGGGGGTGCAGGAGATGTCAAGGGGGTCAGGTGAGGCGCACTGGTCCTTAGGCAGGAATGCGCTTCTCCTGACTCCTGTCTGGGTTTTCTTTCTGCCTCTGCCCCGACCGCCACCCCAATCCCACAAACACCTGGACTCGATGTCCTCCCAGTGGCTGCCTCTCCTCCCGGGTCCCCCTCTCCGTCTCCCGTAAGGCTTCCTTCCCCACACAGTCACCAAGTCCCGAAGCTTCCACCTGGATGTGCTTGGAGAACTTGCCCAGGGCCCAACCTAAGGTGTCCTGCCTGGGGCCTGGCTCCTCTGGATCGTCAGCCAGCTCAGCCAGCTCTAGGGGAGGGGTCCTTATGAAACACCACCTGGACACCCCTCTCTGAAGCTTTCTCCATCACTGCCATCAGAGAGACCCAGAGTAGGGCCTGAACAACTTGGAAAGGGGCTCCCAGGTGGACAGTTGGGGTTAAATAGCTTGGAGCTTGTCCTGGAATCCTTTAAAATCACTCTCAATCCTGATGGAACTGAAGGACGCTGATCAGGGTGTTATTGTGCCAGAAACACCTAACCTTGTTTGAAACAGGAGATCAGACCATAAAGAATGTGCCTCCAGTGCAGGAGACCTGAGTTTGATCTCTAGGTTGGGAAGATCTCCTGGAGAAGGAAATAGCAATCCATTCCAGTATTCTTGCCTGGAGAATTCAATGCACCACAGAACCTGGTGGGCCACAGTCCATGGGGTCACAAGGAGTCGGACAGGACTGAGCAACTAACACACACACACACACACACACACACACACGCACACACACAGTGTCCCGTTGTCTGGGATTTAAAAAACCATCTTGTCCTCGGGCCGCATGTCTATGGTGAGGTGCTTGTCGCAAGTGGTGCTTGCTTCCACTTAGGGGAGTAAGACAGGTTCCCTCTGCAGGCATATCTGAGCTGAAGTGAGAATTAATTAATTTATGTGTGTGCTCAGTTGCTTCAGTCTTTTCCAATCCTGTGACCCCCTGGACTGTAGCCCGTCAAGCTCCTCTGTCCATGGGACTCTCCAGGCAAGAATACTGGAGTGGGTTGCCATGACCTCCTCCAGGGGATCTTCCCGACCCAGGGATCAAACCAGGGACTCCTGCACGGGCAGGCAGGTTCTTTACCACTAGCACCACCTGGGAAGCCCAATTAATTTTTAAATTAATTAATTTAGAGAAAAATGGTAAGGAAGGGGCAGCAGGGCACATGAGTCATACAAGAACCCCACGGTGGCCTCCAAATGGTCCATGGGTCTGAAAAGCCAACCTAGGGCGTGAGCTGGGTGTGCGCGCGTCGGTGCGCAGGGGTGTGTCTCCGTCTTTGTGTGCAGCACCTGCCTTTTGTTTGTGGAACAAGTGTCCACACGCAGGGGTTTGCGTGTCTGGGGTCTGCGACCCCACTAGGGGCCGGACCGCGCGGACCCTCCGGGCTCTGGAAGCCCTCGCCCATCAGTGCCCGGCAGACGTTCAGCAATCGGTCCCCGGGGTGCTGCGGGCCCCCAGGGGACGGAGATTAATTGGTGGGGCCGGGGGCGGCGGCGCAGCGGCTCTTGGCCAGCGCCGTGACTCAGCACGGGGGGCGGGCCGGCCGGCCGGGCCGGGGCGGGGCGGGGCGCGCCCACCGCTATAAGGCTCAGGCAGCCGCCGAGCGCGCTGGAGTTTTGCCGCCGCCGCCACATTTACCGACTTCCCCGTCGCCAGGAGTGAGTTCCCCGTTGCCTGGGGCTCCCAGGGATTCCGAAGGGGGCGCCCAGGGTGTTTGGGGGTGCAGTTGGGGCTCTCAAGGGGGCGGGCTGGAGCGCCCAGAGCCAGGGATGGGACCCCGGGGAGGACGGGCCGGTGTCGTCTCCCCCGGAACAGGCCTCTCCCGCCGCTAACTGGCTTCTTTGTGCATCTTGCAGTGCCGCCCTACACCATCGTCTACTTCCCGGTTCAAGGTAGGGGCCTGGGACGGCGCGGGTAGGGCGGGAGGGGAGCCAGAGGTTGGGGGCTGCAGCCCACACCACCGTTTTTTCCCTGGCATCGCGTGGCTATTAACTCGAGCCTCCTTCCTGGGCCCTGGAGCTGCCCGGGCTAGCGTACTTCTAGCTTCCAGGCCCTGGCCCGCCCCTCCGCCGTGTGCTGTGGGGTCCTCGGAGCAGTCCCTGGCCCCTTGGCCTCTGCCCAGGGCACTGCCCACCCTCATTGCCCCGTTCTCCCCTCCCCCAGGGCGCTGCGAGGCCATGCGCATGCTGCTGGCCGACCAGGACCAGAGCTGGAAGGAGGAGGTGGTAGCCATGCAGAGCTGGCTGCAGGGCCCACTCAAGGCCTCCTGCGTGAGTACTTTTGTCCTGTCCCCGGCTCAGGGGCTGGACCTTGTGGGGATGGGTGGGGGGTGCAACACTGGGGCAAGGGGCAGCCGAGCTCAGCACCTCTGACAGAGCTGTGCGTCCCCTCAGCTGTACGGGCAGCTCCCCAAGTTCCAGGACGGAGACCTCACGCTGTACCAGTCCAATGCCATCCTGCGACACCTGGGCCGCACCCTCGGTGAGTCCTGGCACTGCAGGTGGCTCAGCCCAGGCCTGGCCGGCAGGCATCAGCCAGCCTTCCTGAGCACCTGCTGAGCCTCCTCCATGTCAATCAAATCGCCTAGCCACCCTGTGGAATCGAGGCGTGCAGAGGTTATCTAGGGCTTCCCTGGTAGCTCAGTTGGTAAAGAATCCACCTGTAACGCAGGAGACCCCAGTTTGATTCCTGGGTCGGGAAGATCCCCTGGAGAAGGGATAGGCTACCCACTCTAGTATTCTTGGGCTTCCCTTGTGGCTCAGCTGGTAAAGAATCCACCTGCAGTGCTGGAGACCTGGGTTCGATCCCTGGGTTGGGAAGATCCCTGCCCTAGAGCGGGGCCACCTGCCCCTGAATTCTACCCGTGGACTCAGCCCCTTCCTACGCATCCCCCTCCTTCCTGCCTGGCCATGGACACCAGCAGCCACGTGGCCTCGCTGCGGGGGTGGGGGGGTCAGGTTGCCTCGGCTTTCAGGCTCCCACTCATGCCCTCTGTTCTCCCGCCACCCCAGGGCTGTATGGGAAGGACCAGCGGGAGGCAGCCCTGGTGGACATGGTGAATGACGGCGTAGAGGACCTTCGCTGCAAATACGTCTCCCTCATTTACACCAACTACGTAAGCACAGGCGCGGGGGTGGACACGGAGGACGAAGAAAGAAAGGGGCTTGTTTCCTTCTCACCCTATACCACCCCCCCTTGTGGTTTTGGCTGATCCCCCCCGGGGCTGCCTCTGGTTCTGGGGAGGGGGTGGTGGGAATCGAGAGCCACTTGTAGACTGGACACACCCTTCTGCCTCCCTGCCTGGGGGAGGGACTGGTCAGGTAGCAGGCCATGGCAGAACGGTGCTAGGACAGGAGACAACCAGCCAGAGGTGGTTCCCTGATCCTCAGCCCGGGGAGGTCAGGAGGGCTTCCTGGAGCAGGTGTAGAAGGAGGAGGTTCTGGAAGGGATGCTGGTACTTTAAGATGCAACAAGTCTGCAGGCACAGGGCACATCTGGGCACTTGGGAGCAGTTAACACAGAGGCAGGGTGTGCCTCTGTGTGTGTGCGAAGGAGAGTGTCAGGAGATGGATGGAGCTGGAGGGACGGCAGGCCCACTCCTGAAGGCCTTGGCCAGCTGGCTTGGAGATGCTCTTTGGGGAGTCTAAGCAGGGCGGTGTCTGTGCGATCTGGAAAGATAATGTGAGGCTTTTGCAAATCTGGGCAGTGATCATGACCAGAGTAGACTAGAGAAGACTCAGCCTCTGAAATGGAGGATGTGGCAATAGCCTGGGGTGGGGAGGGAGGAGAGGAGGGTGGGGCTGGGCGGGTGGCCATCCACTCGTCCCTGGGGGCGGGGGACGGGGACAGGGTGGGCCGCAGGCCAGGGCCAGGAGGATGATACCCAGTGGCCTCTCTCTGGCAGGAGGCGGGCAAGGAGGACTATGTGAAGGCACTGCCCCAGCACCTGAAGCCTTTCGAGACCCTGCTGTCTCAGAACAAGGGTGGCCAGGCCTTCATTGTGGGCGACCAGGTAAGCTGGCTCTGCCCGCCCCTTCTGCACCCTGCTCTGTCCAGATGGCACAGCCGTGCAGAGACAGCACGGGAGTCATGGGTTCAGCGAAGCTGGAGACCGCCTCGGGCGCCCTGCCCCCCAACTCCCACGCCCTCTGAGTCCCACCCTGCTCTGCCCTGCAGATCTCCTTTGCGGACTACAACCTGCTGGACCTGCTTCGGATTCACCAGGTCCTGGCCCCCAGCTGTCTGGACTCCTTCCCCCTGCTTTCGGCCTACGTGGCCCGCCTCAACTCCCGGCCCAAGCTCAAGGCCTTCCTGGCCTCCCCGGAGCACGTGAACCGGCCCATCAACGGCAACGGGAAACAGTGAGGGCTTGCGGCGCTCTCCCCTGAGGCAGGGGGCTGCCTGCTTCCCTTTCCCCAGGACCAATAAAACTTCCAACAGAGAAGCAGTGAGCCTTGAGTTTTCTGGGCAGGGGCTTCCCTGATCCTCTCGGGCTCTCAGGTTTGGGGAGGGCTGGGGCAGCTGACTGGGATACTTGGATCCTAAAACACAATCGGGCTTCCCTGGTGGCTCAAACAGCAAAGAATCTGCCTCATATGCGGGAGACCCAGGTTTGATCCCTGGGTCAGGATGATCCCCTGAAGGAGGGAATGGCAACCCACTCCAGTATTCTTGCCTGGAGAATTCTATGGCCAGAGGAGGCTGGTGAGCTACAGTCTCTGGGATAGAAAAGAGTCAGATGTGACTGAGTGACCAACACTTTCGCTTTCAAAACATAATCGGTGTCTTCCTGAAGCCCTTGGGTTGGTCTGTGTTTACTGAACTCCAGAAACAAAGAGAGGAAAGAAAAAAAAAAAAAAAAAACAGGAAGAGAAATTAACTATGGTCCCTGCCCTGGATATCCATAGTCTAGAGAGACAGGCTCACTTAAATAAACATGTTTTCTGGTCTCAGCCAGCCACTTGCCAGAGGGCCCCTGTGTAGGACAGCAGGAGCTGAGGGGCCCTTGGCCGAGAGGAGGGGCATGGAGAGGAGCTGAGTGGCTCAGAGCAGCCCTGGCTGGGGCGGTGGGAGGGTCAGTCACATGTGCTCAGGTGGGGCTCTCCTTGCTTCCCCATGCATCCCGGCGTAGGAGCAGCACTGTGATCCAGGTGGCTTGCCTGCTGCCTTCTCTTCCCATCCTTGTTAGCTGGGCAGAGAGAACAGCCCAGCCTGGGTGAGCTGGCTGTGGGGTGTCCACAGTGGGGAGGCATTGGGGTGCAAATAGCTTGGGGCTCTCGGGGCTCCCAGGAATGGCTGGAGGGAAGGGGCCATGGGCAGCCCCCTGTAGTTCAGCCTGGAGGAGAGGACCCTTTTCTGGGAATCCTTGCCCAGCATCAGAGCTTCCTGCTCAAAGTAGGAAATCTGACCTCTCAGGAAGTCTACCTCATTTCTTTTTTAAAGTAATTTTTAAAATTAATTAAATTTTAAAAAGTCTTGGCTGTGCTGGGTCTTCCGTGTGGCGCACATTCTCTCAAGCTGCAGTTGTGCGGGCTCAGTTGCCCTGCAGCTTGTGGGTTCTTAGTTCCCAGGCCAGGGATGGAACTCGCATCTCCTGTATTGGAAGGTAGAGTCTTAACCACGGGACCACCAGGGAAGTCCCAGCCTCTCTTGTTTCTTATGAGAGGACTCATAATCGGTTGAGACGTCCAGGAAATGTCACTTGAGGGCCCAGGGGGAGGCATCTGTGTGGTGACTAAGGTGACTTGCCTGCATACTGCAGCGATGGTGGTTTGACAGAAATATCTGCATGTACCCATCCCACATCCAGAGGCCCTGCTTAGGGGCCATTCGTGATGTCAGAGCAGGTGTGGCTCCAGCATCAGGACTGAATGCCTGAACACCCTTGGAGAGGCCTGGGAGCACAGAACAGCTGAGAGCAGTGCCATTGGGTTGGGGGCTGGGGAAACTGACTAGAGGCCGGAACAGACATTGCCAGTGGGGAACTTTGGGTTCAGGGAGTGTGGATCAAAACTGAAGAGGCATTCATCCCCCAACCCTCTGTAGCTGCCCTTGCAAATAATGATAATTGCTAAAGTCCCTTGGATGCCAGGCATCATACTAGATGCTTCAGTATATATGATCTTTAATTCTTACCACCCTTGAGTAGGTATGCTTATCCCCATTTATGGATGAGAAACTGAATCACAGTTTAAGTAACTTGTTGATGTGTGAACAAAGGCACTAGCAAGATTATTCATTTTATTGCTTGTGATCACATGCAGATTGAAAACAGACCAGGTGTCCATCAACAGGAGACTGGCTGAGCACACTCGGTCCACACACAATGGCTCTTGCTGGTGTGCCATGGATTTTACTGCTGTGAAAAAGAGAAAGGGGGTCAGGATTAGACTTTTATGGAGTACAGGAGGCTGGGCCAACAGTGAAGCCCTCTTTGCAAGACTTTTTCTATTGCACAGCTATAACGTGGGAAAATCAAACTTCCCTGTCCCCTCTGCAGTTGGGAGGGGCCAGATAACAGGTTCTGATGCTGGGCTGTGGGTAGAGTGCGTGATTCACTTCCAAGGACAGCATAGAGCAAGGCGTGTGGAGTGGCTGAGCAGAGACCTTGCGGTTTTACACTGCTGGCAGTTTTTTAATATAAATTTTATGACTGCATCAGGTTTTAGTTGGAGGGTGCAGGCTTCTCTTTGGTTGAAGAGCATGCTCAGTTACTCTGAGACTTGTGGGATCCTAGTTCTCCAACCAGGCATCAAACCCACATCCCCTGCATTGTAAGGTGGATTCTTAACCACTGGACCACCAGGCAAGTCCCACTCCTGGCATTTTTGAGTTGCCTATTACTGCAGCATAACTTGACCCAACCTGTCTGATCTACCCTTTACTCTCAGCTCAGGTGAAGGGAATCCAGTCACCTCCCACCTTTGTCCTGCCTCTGAAGGTGATCAGGGAAGGAGAGAGGGCTGTGACCCTGGGGTATTCTCTCTTGCCCAGTACTAGGTCCCTCTGGCTCTCTCAGAGCAGGCCCTGCGAGCTGTCGTGATGGGGAAATGACTGAGAAAATGTCTATCTGGAGGGCGGTTGGGAGGAAGACACCAAGCTGATGAGAGCGACTAAAGGGCACAGCCCTCTCCTTGGCATGGACATTCAGCTGCAGAGCCAAAGTGGGATAGACTTTGGCCCCTAGGAAGAGCAAAGGATGGTTTCAGAGCTGGGCTGGGCTGCCCCCTCTGCCTGGGAGCTCGCCGCACTTGCACACCTAGTCCACTGACCCCATGGACAGAGACTAGCGGTGCTCCAGCATCTCCTGACCACAGCACCTCCATCATCTCTCTTTCGGAAAGCCCGCTTTCCTCCTAGCTGGTTCTAGCAGCCCTCTGGAAAGTGAAGACCAGCAAATGAGAATAAGCAGTCTGTGTCCTCAGGACAGGAAGTGCTCCAGCAAGGGAGTCAGCCTCAGCCACTTGATTGGTAGGGCTCAAAGGCAGGCAGAGGAGTGGGAAAACTTATGGGGTTGAAAAGGGGAGACCAGGTGTGCCCTGAATGGAGGCTGTCGGCCTGGGGCGCTCTAAGCGGACTGACCGGAAGTGGGACATCCTATGTCACTGCTTAGAGGAGCAGATTTGGCTTCCTCTGGTTGGTCCTAAGTTGGAAGGTGGTGGTTAAGTTGTTCCGTCTTATCCCCGATTCTTGTGACTCCATGGACTTTAGCCCGCCAGGCTCCTCTGTCCATGGGATTCTCCAGGCAAGAATACTGGAGTTGGTTGCCACTTTCTTTTCCAGGGGATCTTCCTGACCCAGGGATTGAACCCAGGTCTCCTACACTGCAGGCAGATTCTTTACCCACTGAGCTACGAGGGAAACCCCCTAAGTTGGAAGAGGGGATGAAAATTAAGGAAGCAGTCACTTATTGGGGTAGTCATTACAAGGGTTGTCTTAAATCATCCTAGAGATGGTCATCAGGCTTCCTACAAGTCTGACCTCTTGTGGGCTGGCTTCCTGTCTGGTTATTGTGAATAAGAGGTGGGTTTTCAGGCAGGTCACTGCAGGCCGTGGGTCAGGTTCTCCTTCCGTATATAGTCTGGCCATCGTCTGTTGTGTTTCCAGTCTCCTCTGCAGAGAGATGACCCAGCCATAGCAACTGGAAGCCTTTTCCTCTGGCATTTTCCTCCTCGAGTGGAGAAATCCTGTTGGGAGAAAGCAGGAGCCCACACAGTCTCTTTCCAGGAACAGTTCTTGGCTCATTTCTGGGCCCTGGAGGAGACTGAACACTCGGGGCATCAGAGGATCAGTCTGACTTGCCCCTGAGAACACCAAGACAGAGATGGTGTGCTAAAGGGCGCTGCTTCCACTGCACGTGGCTACTGAGGGACCCTGGAAGCTGCAGGAGTTGGTGATTCATGTTGCCAACATGCTGTACACCCTCCCCCCCGCCCCCCCCCCCCCCGCTCGGCCTGGAGGGCCCTGGAGAAGGATGCTCTCCCCAAGGAAGAACTTTGAGTGGCAACTCTCACTGCCCACTTCGCCAGGAAAAGAGAGAAGGCCAAGGTCAGTGTCCAGAATCCGGGGCAGAGGCCAGTGAGCGATCAGAAACTTGGAGTAGGCAAGACTGGGGGTTGGGGGTGGGCAAGATCAAGGGGGTGGGGGATGGCTGGCATTGAGGCTGTTGGCATAAAGGGTTAAGGGAGGACCTTACAGTGGCTGGTGGGATCACCCTGCTGCAGGAAAAGAGCTCCGAACAATCGGAGGTGCTGACCTCTAGAAGGTTCTTGGCTTCCTCCCTCCCCAGCTGACTCAGTCCTAGTGGGTTTTGAGGCCCCTACTGCAGCAGTGCAAACTTGGTGGCATCACCCTCTATCAGGAATCCAGGCCCGGCGGATTGGATTGGCCTCCTGTGCTTGGCGACAGGCAGTGGGCGAGGCTGGCAGCCTGTGAGCCCTAGCACTGGCCCCCAAGCTCTGCCCGCATCACCAGGCCGGCTCCAGCCAGAGCATGTGCAGACAGGCCCGTGCGGAGGGCAGAGCTGAGGGGGCATCCGCGAGAAATGGAAACTGAGCCGATGGCTGCAATCCTGTCACCCGACTGCTGCTGCTCAGTCGTGACTCTGTGACCCCATGGACCGCAGGAGGCAGACCTGCTTCCCTGCCCTTCACTATCTCCCGGAGTTTGCTCAAACTCCTGAACTTCTGAACTTCCGTCAAACTTCCTGCTCATTCCTAACACTGCAAATCAACAGACAACAAACAATGGCCAGATATTTGAGAGAAGTCTCTAGCATAAAAAAGATAACAGTGAACAGGAGGGAGAAGAACTCAGAGAAGACAGAGACTGCATGAGAAAACTCGAGTTAAAAATAAACTTTAATAATTATCTTCAGGGAGATAAGAAAAGTTACTAACTCAGAAGATTGGCGGTGGTAGTGGTGGTCAGTTGCCCAGTCCTCTATGCCTCTTTCTGACCCCATGAACTGCAGCACTCCAGGCTTCCCTGTTCTTTATTATCTCCCAGTTTGCTCAAGCCCATATCCATTAAGTTCGTGATGCCATCCAACCATCTTGTCATCTGTCACTTTTTCTCTTCCTGCCTTCAGTCTCTCCTAGCATCAGGGTCTTTTCCAGTCAGTCAGCTCTTCGCATCAAGTGGCCAGAGTATTGGAGTTTCAACTTTAGCTCAGTCCTTCCAATGAATATTCAGGGTTGGTTTCCTTTAGGATTGACTGGTTTGATCTCCTTGCCGTCCAAGGGACCCGGAAGATAAAGTGAGGCTATTAAGAAAGTACATTCCCTGGGACTTCTCTGGAGGTCCAGTGGTCAAAACTGGATCAGCTTTCATTGCAGGGAATGTGGATTCAATCCCTGGTCAGGAGACGCGCAAGACACATGGTGTGACCAAAACGAAACAAACAAAAAAGTTCTCAAAACTGAAAGTACTTTTTAAAAAACCTAAAATATGATAACAGAAATGAAAAATCCCAGAAAATAAAGTTGAAAAAAAGAAGACTCTTAAGAGTCCCTTGGACTGCAAGGAGATCCAACCAGTCCATCCTAAAGGAAATCAGTCCTGAATATTCATTGGAAGGACTGAAGCTGAAACTCCAATACTTTGGCCACCTGATGCAAAGAAATGACTCATTGGAAAAGACCCTGATGCTGGGAAAGGTTGAAGGCAGGAGGAGAAGGGGACGACAGAAGATGAGATGGTTGGATGGCATCGCTGACTCAATGGACATGAGTTTGAGTAAACTCCAGGAGTTGGTGATGGACAGGGAGGCTGGAGTGCTGCAGTTCATGGGGTCGCAAAGAGTCTGACACGACTGAGCAGCTGAACTGAACTGGTGTTTTATATCAGAGACCGGCTAGATATTCCAAACTCATTTCCTTTCCCTGGGCACAGAGCCCCCTTGTATGTGGACGCAGCGGAAGTGACGAGCGTCACTCCAGGGCTGGGCAGTGGGAGCAGGTGTTTCTTCATCTCTGCTCCCTCCTTCCCCTCCCTCTCTCTCCCTCTCCCTCCAGCTCTGCTCTCTCCACAGGCGCGCTCTCTGTAGCAGCCTCAGGGCAGCTGGACCTTGGACGCAGTGACTGAAGTGAGTGTCTCCAGAGACACCACAAAGCTGTGTAACCTTCTTGAACTTAGCCCGGGAAACCCCACCATGTGGTGTCCTCTGTCTTCACTGAGGCAACAGCAAGGACCTGCCCAGCTTCATGGGAGGGCACGGAGATGCCTAAGTGTCAAAGCGCTTGTTTCGTCATCACCACAAGATAAGATGCAGTTTCAAATTCTTTATGCTTTGTGTGTGGTGTTCTCTCTTCACAAGGTTGCATTTGCCTCCTGAGGGCCCTGGACTTTCATGGTTGGCTCGTGTATCAGTCTTGGGTCCATTTTCATTCAATGTGCGGGGTACTTATTATACTTTTCAACGTGACAGCTCATCTTCTTCAGGCCTGAGATTATGTATTATTCATCTGATAAGTGAAAGTGGCTCAGTTGTGTCAAACTCTTTGAGACCCCTTGGACTATACAGTCCATAGAATTCTCCAGGCCAGAATACTGGAGTGGGTAGCCTTTTCCTTCTCCAGGGGATCTTCCCAACCCAGGGATTGAACCCAGGTCTCCCGCACTGCAGGCAGATTCCCTACCAGCTGAGCCACAAGGAAAGCCCATTCATCTGATAATCTGCCCGCTATTATTTTTTTTCTTGTCTCTCTTCCTCTCTAGATTTCCTTGACTAATACTCTATTTTTCTCATTTTTCCATGCTTTTATCTTTTCTATTTTTATGCAAATTTTTCAACTTTCAGTTCAGTTCAGTTTGGTCGCTCAGTCGTGTCTGACTCTTTGCAACCCCATGGACTGCAGCACGCCAGGCCTCCCTGTCCATCACCAACGCCTGGAACTGGCTCTTCCCATCTGGGGGCCAAAGCATTGGAGCTTCAGCTTCAGCATCAGTCCTTCCAATGAATATGCAGGACTGATTTCCTTTAGGATGGACTGGTTTGATCTTGCTTAAGATCTCTGCATATACAGGAACCTGATGTGTAATAGTAGTAGCATGGCAAATGTCTGAAGAGTTGCTTAGTAAAACTGATTCACTGTATTGAGAAAAATGAGTGGCTCTTACCTCATGCCATTTACAACAATAAACTCCAGATAGATCAGTGGTTCTTAACTGGGGGTGATTTTGTCCCCCAGATTATGTTTGACCATGTCTAGAGATATATTTTTATTCCACAATTTAACTCTGATGTATTTAACCAAGAGAAATGGAATTATGTGTCCACAAAAGACCTGTGAATGTTCATAGAGGCTTTACTCATGACAGCCAAGAACTGGAAACTACCCAAACAGCCATCAGCTGACGAGTGGGGCTTTTTAATTATGTAGAGATATTTTTGTTGCCACAACTTATGGTGCGCTGCTGGCACTTAGGGATGCTGCCAAACATCTTCTAATGCACAGGAAAGCCACCCACAACAAAAAATTGTACAGCCTCAGATGTCCATAGTATCCAGATTCAAAAACACTGCCATAGGGCTCACTTATGTGTGAACAGGAAACATAAAATACCAACAAAAAATATATAAGATTTTTCTTTGTGACCTTGGACTGGGGATTAATTCCTTAAATGAGGCCCCTCAGATGAATGAACTTGACCAGATCAAGACAGGATTTCTCAGGGACTTCCCTGGTAGTCCAGTGGTTAAGACTCCAAGCTTCCACTGCCCGGAGCATGGTTCAGTCCCTGGGCAGAGTAAGATCCTGCATGCTATGTGGTGCAGCCAAAAAAACAACTCAGGATTTCTCTTGTGTGAGGATAGCTACTATTATCAGTTATTAGAGAGATGATAAAGGAGATATATTTGGAACATCTGACGGGCAGAGGGGGCCCAGGGGTTTATGATGTTGCAGATGGTGTTCCCACAAATCTTTCCGAATCCCCTCAAAGCCACAAAAAGCATAAAAAAGCAAACACACACTCCATCTCTCATGTTGGCAGGAAACATCTGAAGTGTTTATAGTTATGAGCTTCTATGCACCAAATAACATACCCTGACTTTCATAAAGAGAAAGCTGATGGGAAGATAGAGGCTGAGACATCTGGAGACAACAAATGTCAAGCTCTGCGATGAGGAAACAGAGAAGGCACTGTCCTTTCAATTGTTCTTGGGATATTTACTTCAATAACTATATATCATGGCTCAGAGGAAGTTTTACAACATTCCAGAGGGAGAGAAAGAAATAGTACAGACAACAGTCTCTCATTATAAGTGATTAAATAAAAAAAAAAAAACTCAGGAAACACAAAGACCCTAATGTTTATAGATGTAATATTTATATTTATAAGTGTATTTATAAGTCTCTATTAAAATGACATGTCAAAAAAGAAAACAAGGGCTTTCCTGGTGGCTCAGTGGTAAAGAATCCTCCTATCAATGCAAGCAGACATGGATTTGATCCCTGATCTGGAAAGATCCTACATGGCATAGGAGCTGAGAGAAAATCCCACAGCCTGGGAGCCCATGTGCTGCAAGTACTGAAGCACCCGTGCCCTAGAGCCCGTGCTCCACAGTAAGAGAAGCCGCCGCGATGGGAAGCCTGCTCGCTGCAATGAAGACCTAGCCCAGCCCAAAATAAATACAAATAACTTTATAAGTAAGATTTCCAAAAAAGGAATAAATCAAAATGGCAGAACTTCTAGAAAATGATGATAAAGAAGCCCAATACATCGGAAGCCTGGTCTCCTTGTCTTGATCACTCTAGCTTTATAATTAGTCTTACTCTCTGGCAGATCTCCCCTCAATTCTTTTGTTCATCTTCAAGATGAGGTTGGCCATCCTGGGCCCTTTGTTCTTCTATATCCATTTTATTTATTAAAAAATATTTATTTATTTGGCTGTGCTGGATCTTTAGTTACAGCCTGCAAACCCGGGCCCCCTGCATTGGGAACATGGAGTCTTAGCCCCTGAACCACCAGGGAATACCCTGTATCCATTTTGGAACCAGTTTTCCCAGTTCCATGAAAAGACTTGAGGGGATTTCGATCAGAATTGCAATGAGTTTGTAGATTAACTTGGAAAGATGTGACATCTTTATGATATTAAGTCACCCCACCTGGTAAAGTCTCCCGAGCAGCTGCAGTGCTGGCTGGAGGCAGAGGGAACGCGGGATTCGGGAAGGAGGAAGGAAGCCATAAATACTGGCCATGGCGTCATGACCGTTGTAGCAGTGGCGCCCCCGACCATGTGTCCTTCATGGCTCTGAGTTCTGTATATTGGGAGGAAATTGTCTTTGGAAGGTGCAAAGTGGTCATGGGAGGAAGAACATGTAACAGAAGATGAATGGCTCAATCTGTTTCTAATAAACACTCAACAGGTTTTGCTTTTTGCTGATTTATAAGGTAGGTCCTGGCATTTCTAAAAACTGAAACTTGAGTCTCGTATTTCTAACAGCTTGGGATTAGTCAAGGGGTGTGTAAGCTCTTCCTGGTGTCTATCATCCCAAATAGCAGTCAAGGGCTACATGGGGCAAAAAAGAAACTAGAGCGCTTGTGTTAAGGGCCAAAGGGGGTGTAGGCAGAATGCCAAGGGACAATGTAAAGACGGGAAAGGGGCTGACACGGAGACCCTGCAGATACCTCAACCTGATCTACCAGGTGTCTGAGTATGCGTCTGCCACCAAGGAGGTGCCAGGGTGGGTGGGCTGAGGGGACTGTATTGATCCCTGGGACTGAGATGTCACAGGTGCTCCCTGGTGGAGGCTGCAGACGGTCCCCAGGGCTTCAGGACCAGTATAAACCAAAGAGGGACCCTGAGACCCTGGCAGGCCGACAGGGTCTCACACCAGGACCAGACGGTCTGCAGGGCATGTGTGGGCGCTCTGCTCTGGAGAGCAGGGAGGGAGGCTGGGTCACATGAGCCATTAATTACGCTGTTTGCACTCACGGTGTCCTAAGTGTACCTCACCAGCGAAGGCTGGTTGACTTTACTTTCTCAAGTTTAAATTAGTGGGAAAAAAATAGGGAGATATCCAGTTGAAGATATAAGAGTAGAACCGAAGATGCACCGTTTCGCTGTCAAAGAAACAGAGAAGGAAAAAAAAAGCATTAGTAGTGACATTCCAATCGCACAGAAATGAACAAGGGAATTCTGTGTAGACTCGAAATAAGGCTCTCTTTGAAGGAAAGAAATAGGAAGGAACCCCTGGCCTGGGGTGGGAGCAGAAGCCTTGTGACTTAGCCAGGAAGCGGGAACACGGCCAAGCTGAATGCACAGGGCCTGGGGCCAAATCTTCAGTCTGCAGCCAGTGCTGGTGAACAAGACTGAGAGGCTTCAGTGGCGGAGGCCAGGTCTCCACCAAGAGCATGAAGCCTGGTGCCAGAAATGCCCTCCCTGCCAGGTCATAAATAGGGCCAACCCAGAAAACAGGGATGCAGAATTTGTGATAGAAATCAGTACAGAGAGACACAGTACCACCTGTTTTTGTTTCAATTCAGCAGGAGGATAGACGTTTAGAATAGTTTTGCTGGAAAAGGAAATTTCCATCTGAGTGTTAAAAATGTAAGGGAAACCACTAAAAATAGAAATAAAATGTATAACTTTGAAACCAATACTGGGGAAGAATGGAGTAGCACAAAGAAAACTCAATTAATTCAATAGAAGTTCAGAAAACAGATGAAAAAGAAATCAAGAGAAAGAATGCTAAATAGAAAACATAATATAATATGGCAGATATATGTTCCAGTGGAAATACCAATAAATGTAAATAGGTCATACTCTTTACTTTTTTTTTTTTTTATTTTTTTTGGTCATACTCTTTTTAAAAGGCAGTGACATTGGGTTAAAGTAAAACAAAATGAAAAGTTAATTATAGGTTGTTTTTACAGTCATCCCGAAAACAAGAGAAAGATGGAAAATAAAAACAAAAAAATCCCAGGGATTTCCCTGGTGTTCCAGTGGCTAAGACTGTATTCCCAATGCAGGGCTAACAGGTTCTATCGCTGGTCAGGGAACTAAGATCCCTTATGCCACACAGCACAGCCAAAAAAAAGAAAAGAAAGAAAGAAAAGAAAACCCCAAATACTAATAAAAAGAAAGCTTAGGTAGCAATAGTAATATCAGAGACCCTAGACCTCAAGGCAAAATTGTTAAAAGCAGAGAAATATTTTATATTAGAAAAAGGGACAATCCATGAAGAAAACATTCTTTAAAATATAGGTGTTCAAACCTGGCTCAAGGAAATAAACAAATGGCCATAAAAGAAATGGAAACAGTGGTCAGCTCACCCCTAAGCAGAGGCCCCAGCTCCAGATGGCCTTACAATGAGTCCTAGTGATGCTTCAGGAAATGATGACTTAAAAGTCACCCTCAGAAAAATCCTGCAATGTATAGGAAAAGGAGGAAAGGGGTGCACCACAGCTATCTATCCAGTGAAAAAATATGACAGCATGACCAAAAGCCTTGTCCCTGGAATAATAAAAAATGAGAACAGCAAACACAGAGCGCTTACAATGTTCGGGGCCCCAACGTAAGGACTTCACGGAGATTAAAGCAGGTCACCATGGTAACTAGTCAGGAAGCACAGAGAGGTCAAGAAACTTGTCTGATGCCAGGCAGCTGGTAGGTGATAGAACTGAAGATCCAAACTGTCCTCTTAGAGACCTCACTGTGCCATCCTTTTAGGTCAAAAATAACTCAGTAGATTAGAAAAAAGATTGATGTAATTAAGAAGACCGAAGAAACACAATACGATCATCGCAGATGCAGAAGAAGCATTCAGTGAAACTGAGCCTTAATACAATCAAGAAAGTGAAAGTGAAGTCACTCAGTCTTGCCGACTCTTTGAGACCCCATGGATAGTAGCCTGCACCAAGCTCCTCCATCCATGGGATTTTCAAGGCAAGAGTACTGGAGTGGGTTGCCATTTCCTTCTCCAGGGAACCTTCCCAACCCAGGGATCGAACCCAGGTCTCTCACATTTTAGACAGATGCTTTACCGTCTGAGCCACCAGGGAAGTAAGTCAAGGTCTCTATCAAAAGCCTCAGCAAACTTCATACTAACAGGCTGTCTTGACAATCGTCACACTTAGCTTTTTTTTTGGCCACACCACATGCTTGTTTTCAAATAATAAATGGGCCAAAGTCTTCAGGACATTTACAATCCTGCCTAACTGGAGGAGAAATCCATTTCCAAGGTGCCCTGGGGCAACTAACAAAACCATGCCCAGATCTGGTCAGTTCAGTTCAGTTCAGTCGCTCAGTCGTCTCCGACTCTTTGCAACCCCATGAATCGCAGCACTCCAGGCCTCCCTGTCCATCACCAACTCCCGGAGTTCACTCAGACTCGTGGCCATCAAGTCAGTGATGCCATCCAGCCACCTCATCCTCTGTCGTCCCCTTCTCCTCCTGCCCCCAATCCCTCCCAGCATCAGAGTTTTTTCCAATGAGTCAACACTTTGCGCGAGGTGGCCAAAGTACTGGAGTTTCAACTTTAGCATCATTCCTTCCAAAGAAATCCCAGGGCTGATCTCCTTCTGGTTGAACTGGTTGGATCTCCTTGCAGTCCAAGGGACTCTCAAGAGTCTTCTCCAACACCACAGTTCAAAAGCATCAATTCTTCGGCGCTCAGCCTTCTTCACAGTCCAACTCTCACATCCATACATGACTACTGGAAAAACCATAGCCTTGACTAGATGGACATTAGTTGGCAAAGTAATGTCTCTGCTTTTGAATATGCTATCTAGGTTGGTCATAACTTTTCTTCCAAGGAGTAAGCCTCTTTTAATTTCATGGCTGCAGTCACCATCTGCAGTGATTTTGGAGCCCCCAAAAATTAAGTCTGACACTGTTTCTACTGTTTCCCCATCTATCTGCCATGAAGTGATGGGACCGGATGCCATGATCTTTGTTTTCTGAATGTTGAGCTTTACGCCAACTTTTTCACTCTCTTCTTTCACTTTCATCAAGAGGCTTTTTAGCTCCTCTTCACTTTCTGCCATAAGGGTGGTGTCATCTGCATATCTGAAGTGATTGATATTAATCCCGGCAATCTTGATTCCAGCTTGTGTTTCTTCCAGTCCAGCGTTTCTCATGATGTACTCTGCATATAAATTAAATAAGCAGGGTGACAATATACAGCCTTGACGTACTCCTTTTCCTATTTGGAACCAGTCTGTTGTTCCATGTCCAGTTCTAACTGTTGCTTCCTGACCTGCATGCAGATTTCTCAAGAGGCAGATCAGGTGGCCTGGTATTCCCATCTCTTTCAGAATTTTCCGCAGTTTCTTGTGATCCACTCAGTCAAAGGCTTTGGCATAGTCAATAAAGCAGAAATAGATGTTTCTATTTCAAAACCATGCCCAGATCTGATAGGGCAATCCAAATATTATTGCCCAGACCCACCCTCCTCCCACCCACTGCATGGTTTGGAAGCAAGCCATTGGGAGGTTCAAGGTCACACCTCTGATTGACTAGGGAAGAAGATGATCTGATTATCGCTATTGATTGTTTAGTCGCTAAGTCATATCCGACTCCTTGGTGACCCCATGGACTGTAGCACGCCAGGTTCCTCTGTCCATGGGATTTCCCAGGCAAGAACACTGGAGTGGGTTGCCATTTCCTCCTCCAGGGGATCTTCCTGACTCACATTCCCTGCATCGCAGGTGGGGTCTTTACCACTGAGCCACCAGGGAAGCATCCAGACCTGTGACAGAAAAAGACAATAAAGCCTGTTGGAGAAAAGACTAGGGTTGATGCTGTTGTGAATATTTCCAGACTTCAACTTTATCTAGAAAGGTTTTTAGGTGTTATTGCTTAGCATTCCAGAAGAGGCAATGGCAACCCACTCCAGTACTCTCGCCTGGAAAATCCCATGGATGGAGAAGCTTGGTGGGCTGCAGTCCATGGGGTCGCTAGGAGTCGGACACGACTGAGTGACTTCACTTTCACTTTTCACTTTCATGCATTGGAGAAGAAAATGGCAACCCAATCCAGTACTCCTGTCTGGAGAATCCCAGGGATGGGGGAGCCTGGTGGGCTGCCGTCTACGGGGTCACACAGAGTCAGACACGACTGAAGCAACTTAGCAGCAGCAGCAGCAGCAGCTTAGAATTCCATCTCCTTTTGCACCTGCATCGGTGGTTCTTTTCTGCAGTCACTCTGCTTTCATTGTCACGAGCAGCTATTACTAATTAGGAGGGAAATAGACACTTACAGCAGGAATTCTGTTTCTGAGCTGCCAGTTAAAATGTGCTGGTCTAAGGAAATCTAAAGGCACATGAAGTGAAAAGGAGAAACAAAAATTCTAACAAATGCAATTGAGCTTTCAATATTAAGCTTTTACCACTCCAATTAAAGTTACACCCCATATAAGGAAGCTCTGTTGTTCAGCTGCTAAGTTGTGTCTGACTCTTTGCAACCCCAATGGACTGCAGCACATCAGGCTTCCCTGTCCTTCACTATCTCCCTGAGCTTGCTCAAACTCATGTCCCTGGAGTCAGTGATGCCATCCAACCATCTCATCCTCTGTCGTCCCCTTCTCCTCCTGCCCTCAATTTTTCCCAGCATCAGAGTCTTTTCCAATGAGTCAACTCTTCGCATGAGGTGGCCTACTACACTATTCAATCTTATTCTGAAGCTCTTAGTTGATGAAATAAGAAAAGAAAGTAGAACCTGACATTAGAAAGGAACATGCTAGACTCATCATTTCTCAATAATACAATCATCAGCGCAGAAAATAGAAGAGCTTCAGTGGACAAACTTTCTTACGGAGAATTCCATGAAGGGTTCCAGATGTGAAATCAACTACAGCAAAATAACACTGTACTAAACTCAAGCATCCATGGCTCAATGGTAAAAAAAATCTGCCTGTGATGCAGGAGACACAGGAGATACCAGTTCAATCCCTGGGTCAGGAAGATCCCCTGGGGGAGGAAATGGCTACCCATTCCAGGATTCTTGCCTGAAAAATCCCATGGACACAGGAGCCTGGGAGGCTACAGTCCATGGGGTCACAAAGAGCTGGACGCGACTGAAGCGACTGAGCATGGCGTTTACAAACAACAGTCAATTAGAAAATGTTATCAGAACAGAGATCACAAAAACATCCCATAAAATTCCTGTATTTTACAACGTGTGGAATTTTTTTAAATTCTAAATGCTTAGTGAAGGACCTAGGTTATCTGAAAAAAATGAGACCATATCACATGGCTGGATGGGAAGACTCAATAATGTAAAGATACGGATTTTCTGAATTAATCTATTTAATCTAACCCAGTGCCTTTAACTGAACATTCTTAGGGCGTTGTGTCAGGCACTGCTCATTTACTTTCCTCAACCCTAACAGTGCTCTTTTAGGATGTATGTGATCCTAATTTCCCAATAGAGGCATGGGTCATAAAATTACACAGGAAGTAAGTGGGGGAAAGCAGGATTTTGAATCCAGGTCTTTAACCTTGATGCTCTGGTGTAACCTGTAGATAATTAGGTTTCTAAATCTATTTGTAAAATGGACTACTCTCAAACACAGTTTTGATTGAAAAAGCAGGGTGAAAGATCATGTTATAGTTAGACATTGTTTCTACAAATAAAAAACACTAAACACTCATTTTTCTGCAGGTAAATGATGTACAAACAAAGTTGCTTTTTTTTTAAAAAGGATTTAAGATAATATTGGATTAAATAGTATTTGGCTCTGGGGTAGAGGCACTTTAGTTTTTTTCTATTAAAGTCTAAATTTTTAAGGGTCAGTATATTCATATGCTGGGAAGATTCCCTGGAGGAGGGCTTGGAAACCCACTCCAGTATTCTTGCCTGGAGAATCCCACAGACAGAGGAGCCTAGCGGGCTATAGTCCATGGGGTCACAGAGTCGGACACGACGGAAGTGACTTAGCACATATTCATATGCTACTGTGAAATGTTTTTTAACCATCTAGAAAACAGTGGAAAGAAGCAAAAATAATTTCCCTGGTGGTCCAGAGGTAAAGACCCCACACTTCCACTGCAGTGGGTAGAGGTTCCATCTCTGGCGGGGGAATTAAGATTCTGCATGCTACACAGCACAGCCAAAATAACAAAAATACTAATAGGGACTAAGTCAGGGCAATGAAAACACGTGGCATGCATGCTAAGTCGCTTCAATCATGTCTGACTGTTGGCGACTCTACAGACCATGCCCTCCAGGCTCCTCTGTCCATGGGATTCTCCAGGCATGAATACTAGAGTGGGTTGCCGTGCCCTCCTCCAGGGGATCTTCCCGACCAGGAAGGCAGTTCTTTATCACTAGCGCCACCTGGGAAGCCCCTGAAAACATGTTACAACTTCCTCTTGTTACTACTCTCTTTTTGCTATTTTGTATTTCTTAAATTTCCAACAAAGGAAAAGCATCTAGTTTTTTCATTTTCCAAATATAAAATTAGATTACAATATTGAGTAAGCCCCTCCCGGGAGAAGCTCTGTCCTGGGGGTTGGAGAAGAGGGTAGATCAGATCAAGCTGTAGTCACGCTGGTCCCATGGCAGTAGTTGTGCAAGAGTTGTATGAAGTGGTGGAAAAAAGCTTCCTGGGAGGTGACATCCAAAGGGATCCTCTGGGGAGGAGGAGGCGGAGGAGGAAGGGGAGGAAGACCGATTCCCCAGTGCAAAGCCAGCTGGCATGGGCAGAGCCAGCCAAGCTGAGTTGGGCTCTAAGTTGGGGGCTTGGGTTTCTTCCTGAGGACACGGGGAACCACGAGGGATCTCAGGCAGGGGAGGAGCAAGACGGATCCCAGGTTTACAACAGTCCTGCTCGTTCCATGGTGCGAAGAAGTGATCGCAGGGCACAGACTTGAGGCTGGGAGACCTCAAGGAGGCTTTGCAAAATTCCAGATGAAAGCTGATGGGCCATGGCCATGGGGTGGGCCCTGAAGGCACGGGGACGGGGTGTGCTCAGAAGGCAGGGCTGGCAGGATGCAGTGGATCTGGGGACAACGAGGCATCCTGGATGCCTCCCAGTTTCTGGCCTGGGGGCTGGCAGGGGAGACAGTGGTGCAGGATGAGATAGCCGAGAGCCAGGGTCTGGGATGCCTTAGAAGAGGGCTTCCTGGAGGAGGTGATACCTAGTGGAGCCTGGCACGCATGGGCTCTGGATGGGTGGGGACTAAGGATCAGGAGACCTCAGGCCGAGTTCTGGCCACTGTGCTGTCCTAGGCAGGCCACTCCGCATGGCTAATACTCTCTGTCCTCTTCTGAAAACAGGGGCTTGTCATTCCTATGCTCTGGGTTGAGGGAGGATTAAGGAGATAACACATGGCAAGTGCTTGGCATTGAGCCTGGCATGGGATGATCTGGGGGCCCTGCCCGTTGTTCTTACTTTCCCATCACCCCGTGCCCAGCACCTCCCATCTGCAGCATCCCCGAGCTGCCTTCTCCCCATGGCTGTGTGTTCCCCTGACCCAGTTAGGCAGGGATGAGGAGAGAACCCACCCTCCGGCTCCATCCTGCCCCACTTCTGCCAGCCCAGAGGGAGGGATCCACGGACTAGGGTCTGAACCCCGGATTAGCTGTGTAATCCCCAGCTCTGACTGGACAATCTCTTCTCCTGCCCGGGAGAGGGGGCCTGGGGGTGGGAGTCAGGACTGCTGGGCCCTGGGCCTGGGGCTGCCCCACCCCTCTGGGAGCCCTCAGACAAGGTGCCCCCAGCTCTTGCCTCTTCTTTTGGAAACACCACTGACACCCGGCAAGGATTGTCACGCATGTGCCAGTTGGTCTGTGTGTCTGCTGTGTCTGGGGCGCTCTGCAAAGGAAGAATGGCCTGGGTCGGTTTCCAGCTCTACACGCAGCAGCTTCACGCCCCTGGACAAGAGATGAAACCACCATGGCCCTCCCTTTTCTTCGTGGAGAAAATGGACTTAACAGTATCCGGGGCTACTGTGGGAAATATATGAGAAATTAAGGGCCTATTACTTTGTAAATGGCACATTTCTTGAGAGATAAGAAAGGATGGGTCTTCCCTAGTGGTCCAGTGGTTCAGAATCCGCCTTCCAATGCAGGGGACCCTGGTCCAGGAAGATCCCACATGCATGGGGCAACTAAGGCACCTGTGAGCCACAACTACTGAACCCCGAGTGCCCTAGAGCCCCTGCTCCAAAACAAGAGAGGCCACCACAAGGGGAAGTCTGAGCACTCGACTAGAGAACAGCCCTGCTCGCTGCAACTAGAGGAAGCCTGTGCACAGCAAGGAAGACCCAGTGCAGCCAAAATAAATAAATAAATTTAAAAAAAAAGGATGACCACAGGATAAGAGAATAGAGGAGCTGGGGAGAGAAGACCCAAACAGACATCTTGGGACTCAGAGCCACAGCGTTCCAGAGAACTGACAAACTGATTAAAAAGTTAATCAAGCTTCGGAGACTTCAGGCGAAGGCAAAGATCAAAAGACCTTCTCAGGTCACTGGAGCCTGGTGGTGTTGGTGGTGGGCGGGGCAGGGGGGCGTGGGGGGGGGATGTGTGTTGGGGACAGAAAGGCCCTAAAGTCCCAAGCGCAAGAGGTCCTGGGGAGAAGGGGGCGTGACGTGGCCTGGGCCAGAAGACCCTGCGCGGGAGGGGCAGAGTCCTTCTATCCAGGCCAGGGCCAGGTTGCCAAGGCAGCAGGGACCACGCCAGGATCTTGAGCAGCAGCGCCAAATGCCAAACTCTCCTGACCCGCGCCGCGGGAGAGATGGTGCGGAGAGCGCAGCAGCACCGGGGAGAGGATGTACCGCCCGATGACCATCTCCACCCTCTTGGCTTCACCCCAACCTAGAACTCTAGACACCCCTCCTCTGGGAGACTCTGCCCCAGACCCCTCGCCTGCCCCGCCTCCCTACTTCCCTGAGCCCAGGGGTGCCCGCGGTGGGTGGGGGGAAATTCACAGTCTGGCAGGGCTGGGACAGGGCTAGAGCCGTACAAGGCAGGCAGGAGGGTGCAGCTGCATAGCTGCCTCAAAGGCTGAGAGTCCGGAGGCAAATGCGAAAGAACAGAGCTGGCGGGCAAGACAGTAAATAAACGCCAGGCCCGCGGCAAGAGAAAGGCGGTCGGGAGGCCCACGGGACTACATCTCCCAGCAGCCTCAGCGCCAGACAGAGCACTTCCGGCCCTCCGCGCTCCCTCGAGGAGGCGGGGCCAAGGGCGGGGCGGGAGCAGCGCGGGGAAGTTGGGGCGCGCCCCGGCGTCAGGGCGCGTGTGACGTTCTTCCTGTGCGCCGCCTAGCGTCTCGGTCGTGCCGGGTCCTGAGCCTCAGAGCTGTGAAGGTGACAGCGGGCGGTGACCGGCTTGCTTCTCTCCGCCCCGCCCCGCGATGCTGGCGGCACGGCGGCTGCTCGGCGGGTCGCTCCCCGCGCGGGTGTCTGTGCGATTCAGCGGCGACACGGTGAGGCCCGACCTGGCTCGTCCAGGGGCGCTCGCGGGCCGGGTCTCGCTGTCGCGTCTGCGCGCTCCATGCCTGGGTCCGTAGTGCCTTCTGGAGAAGCCTCTCGTCTGACAGGAAGGTTGCCGGTGTAGAAGGGGACGGGTCCCAAACGGGAGGCTGACTCTCCCCTGCCCCCTAGCCCTCCGGCTCCTTGGCTTCCCCTTAGTTAACAACTGCGCGACGTAACGGAAAATTTTGCAGGTGGCAAAGCGTCCTTGTCTCTCTCATTCCTTCCTCGCTACAACCTTGTAGCTCGTGAAGGAGTCATTACCCCATTTTACAGATGCAGAAACAGCTTTGGAGAGGGCCGTGCGCCTCCTCATTCCTCGTTCAAAGTTCTGCTCCCTGTATTGGCCCTTAAGGAGTTGGGTGTCTGGAAGCCAGGTCCCCTTAGCCCTCAGCTGTGGTTCTCTCTGTCTCGTGGGATTCCAGAGCCATCTCTCCTCAAGTTTTATCCCGAGCGGGTCTCCCGCCATCATCTTGTTTCCCAACCCCAGTGAAGCATTCCTCTTTCTTCAGAAAACACATTTTGCCTCCAGCAGAGTTTAGTCATATAAGCAAGACTTTGGCCAAATTAAGGTTTGGTCCAGCAGAGCCAGACAAGTAAATAAATGGACGTGACATCACGCTGGGCTCAGGGCGGTAGTCTGTGCTGTGGATCCTGTGTGGGCTTTGGCCACAGACAGACCTGATTAAATTCCACCTGCTCCTTCAGGCTGTTTGCCTTTTGTAAGCTGATTTTGCTCTGAGTCTTGTTTCCTCTTCTGTGAAATGGAGGAAATCATTCCTATCTCAGGGTTATGAGAATGAAATGAGATCTTGGATATAAAAAGCTTAGGCTAGTGCCTGCTAACAGAAAGTGCTTACTAAGTGGTGATGGTAGTTATGACCCTACGAAGGGTTCTGAAGCTTTGGCCCCTGCCCTCCTCCCAATCCAACCCTCCTTAATTAGGGGACCCAAAAATTTGTAGCTCCTGGCCTGGCCCCTCATAATCCCAGAGCTCTGCTGGGCATACTGACTCTCTGTGTCCCCAGACAGCGCCCAAGAAAACCTCATTTGGCTCACTGAAGGATGAAGACCGGATCTTCACCAACCTGTATGGCCGCCATGACTGGAGGTGAGATGGTGCCCTTAGGCTGGTGGGTCCCCAGGCAGGGCCTCCTCCTCACTGCCTTCCCCACCCTGTCCAGGCTTAAAGGTGCCCAGAGTCGAGGTGACTGGTACAAGACGAAGGAGATTCTGCTGAAGGGACCTGACTGGATCCTGGGTGAGGTCAAGACGTCGGGCTTGCGGGGCCGTGGAGGTGCTGGCTTCCCCACTGGCCTTAAATGGAGCTTCATGAATAAGCCCTCAGATGGCAGGTGTGTATAGGCAGGCAGAAATGGAGTTGCACCTCGGGGCGGCTGGGACTTACCTGGGCCTTGGGGCTGTTTCCTTGGAAACCAAGAGTGAACAAAGTGGGAAAACCTTACCAGAGCTCCAGTAGCAGGGACTCGGTTCCATCGTCTTCCTCAGGGGAGTCTTGAAGGGCAGCAGAGTCTACACAAGAGTTTAACCCAGCAGACTTAATTGATCGATTCCTGGCTCTGCCATTTAATCATATAGTTTTGGGCAATCTCCTGGCCTTTCTAAACCACAGTATTCTGTTCTGTAAATGTGTATTGTGTTGTGCAGGGATTAAAGAGATACTGTGCCTAGCAGCTTTTGGCCTGCCCTTTGATCTGCATGTAGAAAGTAAATGATAAATGTCAGCTCTGCCTCCTTTTGGCTCCAGATATATGATGGAGGTTCACAGAATGCTCATTGTGACCAAAACCAGATTTGGGCTCTTGAGAAAGCACTGGGAGAGGCTTTTGGGCTGAGTAGAACCAAGACCTTGCCTGTGGTCATAGCTGCACCAGTGTGGACTAGGTGGTGAGCTCCCCGTCGTTGTTGGTGAGCAAGCAGAGCCCTGGGGACTTGTTGCAAGGACAGAGAAGGATTGGCTGTCAGATAAAACCTCTTTGAGGTTTCCTGGTGGAGTGGGGTGGAATACGGTTGAAGGCCTGAGCCTGGTGGCCCTGTAGCCCAACTGACCTGCTGGCCCCCGCAGGCCCAAGTATCTGGTAGTGAATGCGGATGAGGGGGAGCCAGGCACCTGCAAGGACCGAGAGATCATCCGCCACGACCCCCACAAGCTGGTGGAAGGCTGCCTAGTAGGGGGCCGGGCCATGGGCGCTCGCGCTGCCTACATCTACATCCGCGGGGAGTTCTACAACGAGGCCTCCAATCTGCAGGTGAGCAGGGGGAGGGCCAGGTGCTGGGCGGGCACTTACATGCCCCAATCCAGGCAGAGTTCTTCTTAGGTTCTCATGTGGGATCTATCTGGAGTCACGCTGGGAGGGTGGGGATCCCTTGAGCTGGCCTGTGTCCTGAGTGGGACGTGCACCCCAAAGCCACCGTCTCGCTCTGTGTCCCAGAGCCTTAGCCTGGGAAGTCTCCCTGGAGTAGGGGAGAGCTCCTGGGGTGGGGATAGGCTGGAGAACTCAACACGTGGGTTTTTTTTCCTGAAGGGTCAAGAGGTCGTGTCAGTAATTTTCAGCCCACTGATGCCTGTAGTAATTGTCCAGGGCCAGAGCCTCACCTTTCTGTTAGGTTCATAACCTGGCACATGGTAGCATTATGTGTGTTATTACATATTTAAAACTCAGCCTCCAGGGTCTTTTCCTCTACTCAGAAGTAGTACTCACTCATTGTAAAGACAGGAATTCACACACACGCCAAAGAAAAATCTCCCATAGACTGGCTACCTAGAGAAACTACTTGCTGAAATTTTCATTATTTCCTTAAAGTCTTTAAAAAATACGTATAGTTGGAGAATTTGTTAAATGTTATTACGCAAGCAGCACACACATTGTAAACATCCCCACCCTTCTCCCAGCACGTCTTCTGCCTGCGTCCAGAGGGAGCTTGGCCCTGGACTATGGTGATGGGCTCCCTGGGCCTGTACCCCGCCCTCCCACATGCAGTGTTCCTGGGCTCGTGGGGACCTTGTCCGTACACCCCTGTCCCACAGGTAGCCATCCGAGAGGCCTACGAGGCTGGTCTGATTGGCAAGAATGCCTGCGGCTCCGGCTACGATTTCGATGTGTTTGTGGTGCGTGGGGCCGGGGCCTACATCTGCGGGGAGGAGACCGCACTCATCGAGTCCATCGAGGGCAAACAGGGCAAGCCCCGCCTGAAGCCACCCTTCCCTGCAGACGTGGGTACGACCTGGCGCCTGGCCTCATCCCGGGCCTTGTCCTGTGGAATCTGGGATCTGGCTTCAGGTCGCCACTGATCATTCTTGGGGAATTTCTGAGTCCCTTCTGCACTGGGGGGCCTGACACCGAGAGTAGGTGGGGACAACCTAGCGGCTGCACCAGTGCCCCCGGAGTCTCACCCTGCCCCAGGGCACAGGCCACACACCCGGCTGTGCTCCCACCCCCCGGGAACTTGGAGCAGGGTGGTGGAGACGCAGCACAGCTGGGATTGGGCTCCCAGGGGATGAGAATCACACAGGGGTGGAAGCAGGGCTCTCTGCCCCAGAAGCAGACCCTGGACAGATGCCACCTCCAGGGTCAACTGTCCCCAACCTGCAGCAGCCACTGGTTTGTTTCCTTTTTTAAAAACAAAATTTGTTTTTGGCTGTGCTGGGTCTTCGTTGCTGCGTAGGTTTTTCTCTCCTTGTGGCAAACGGGGCCACTCTTTAGTTCTGGTGCCCGGGCTTCTCATCACAATGGCCTCTGTTGCTGCCGAGCACAAGCTCTAGGGCGTGTGGCTTCAGTGGTGGAGCTCCTGGGCCCTGGGGAACAGGCTCAGCAGCTGTGGCGCACAGGCTTAGTTGCCCCCCTGGCGTGTGGGATTGAAGCCACGTCTCCTGCGTTGGCAGGTGGATTCTTTGCCACCGAGCCCCCAGGGATGTGACATCCACCAGGTTCTCATCCTCCTTCCCCACAGGAGTGTTTGGCTGCCCTACAACCGTGGCCAATGTGGAGACAGTGGCCGTGTCCCCTACCATCTGCCGCCGTGGGGGTGCGTGGTTTGCCAGCTTCGGCCGAGAGCGCAACTCAGGCACCAAACTGTTCAACATCTCTGGCCATGTCAACAACCCCTGCACTGTGGAGGAGGAGATGTCTGTGCCGCTGAAGGAACTGATTGAAAAGCATGCCGGTGAGGCCTGGGGCCAGCCAGCAGGGTGGGCGGGCCTCGGGGGCCTGGGCTGGGGAGGGGGCTGACAGGTGTGCCGGCCCCCACCCTGACCATCCATCCTTTCGGGGCCTGGCTGGGGCCCCAGGGGGTGTCACGGGTGGCTGGGACAACCTCCTTGCTGTGATCCCTGGCGGCTCGTCCACCCCGCTGATCCCCAAGTCCGTGTGTGAGACGGTGCTGATGGACTTCGACGCGCTGATACAGGCGCAGACGGGCCTGGGCACAGCTGCCGTGATCGTCATGGACCGCTCGGTAAGGAAGGGCTGCCCACGCTCCCCACCCAGTGCCTTAGGCCAGCCTGGTTAGTAACCCGGCCCAGGCTTCTCGGAGACACCCGCCAGTTCTTGGAATCAGTTCTGACAGAACTGTCAGGAATCAGTTCTCCGATTCCTGTCACCCGAGATACAGGGAGGTGGGAGAGGCTGGGGGGCAAGGCTTCTCTCGGAGGAGCGGCCGTGGAGCCTGGCAGCGCAGGATGCCTGGGGTGGGTGGAGGTGGTCAGAGCGCTGCTGGAATTGGGCGGGCGTGCCACCAGGGGCTCAGGCTCAGGCTCGGGCGCCTCCTCACTGCCCCTTGTCTCCGCAGACAGACATTGTGAAAGCCATCGCCCGCCTCATCGAGTTCTACAAGCACGAGAGCTGTGGCCAGTGCACCCCGTGCCGCGAGGGTAGGCGCGCTGGCCAGGCTGGGGGTTTCTCTGTGGCTCACGCCAGGCCTGGGGGAGGCACGGGGCACAGGTGGCCTGGGCTCTGGACCCTGAATACGCCGCTGCGGATGCCCAGCCTGCTGTGGCTTCTCTCAGCCCCCTCGCCCCATGACCCGCACCCCTCGAGTTCCATCCCCTGCACACCGGCTGGAGGGGTCAGCAGGCTGTCTCTTGCTGCCCCGGCGCAGGTGTGGACTGGATGAACAAAGTGATGGCCCGCTTTGTGAGGGGAGACGCCCGGCCGGCAGAGATCGACTCCCTGTGGGAGATCAGCAAGCAGATCGAGGGCCACACCATCTGCGCCCTGGGCGACGGGGCCGCCTGGCCTGTGCAGGTATGCTGCCCCGTGAGGGGCACGGGGGCTGAGTGCCTGGGCACAGGGGCCGGCGGGGCTTTCAGACCCTGCTTCACACAGCGCCCCCTGCACCCCCCACCCCCACCCCAGGGCCTGATCCGACACTTCCGGCCGGAGCTCGAAGAGCGGATGCAGCGGTTTGCCCAGCAGCACCAGGCCAGGCAGGCCGCTTCCTGAGCCCACGGGACTGGTGTCTGTCTGTCTGGATGGCTGGATAATAAAGCTAGCAATACCCATTCTCTCGTTGCATCTTCCCTGTGGCCTTGCTCGCCTGCACGCTGCTGCTGCAGCCCATGACTCACAGACGCTTGTTTCTCAGACAGTGGGGGGAATAGGTCAGGACAAGGTCGTGTTGAGAATTGACACCTTGACTCCTGTGTGTCAGCCTGTCACAGACTGGGCGTGCTCAGTCATGTCCAATTCTTTGGGAGCCTTTGGGCTGAAGCCCGCCAGGCTCCTCTGTCCAGGGGATTCTTTCCAGGCAAGAATACTGGAGTGGGTTGCCATTTCTTTCTCCACGGGATCTTCCTGATCCAGGAATTGAATCCTTGTCTCCTGCATTGCAGGCAGCTTCTTTACATACTGAGCCACTAGGGAAGCCCCTGTCATCGACCTCCCTGAGCATTTATCCCTCAGTGCAGGAATCAAGAGTTGGGAGGGGAAAACTGTGACCTGGGGTCCAGACCTGGGCCTGGCCCAGTGCAGGCCTCTGGAGGGTGGGAGCAAGGAGAGCAGGGCCCATTCTGCCCTGTGAGGCGATGGCAGGGAAAAAATGGACTGTCTGGTCTGTTTGGGAGGAGAGGTTTATTCTTGCTTCATGATTTGATGGTGGGGTGAATTTGGAAGTGAGAAAGGAAGGAAACAACTGACCAGGGGTTGAATAGCGGGGCTGAAGCAGTCCGGCGCCTTCCAGCTCCGCAGAGAGACTGTGGGTCAGCCTGGGGAAGGGGCACTGAGCCGGCCAGGCTGGGGGTCCTGCTAGTCGCTGAGCTGGAGGGGCGCGCCGTCCAGCGGGTGCCACAGCTCCAGCCTGCGGTCACTGTGGCCCAGGCATTCTCGCCAGTGTTGCTGGCGCTCCCCGCCGGCCTGGCTGCTCAGCTGCACTCCGCCTGGGTTGGGGGACAGGTCAGGAGCCATGTGGGAGTCCCGCCCCCCGACCCAGCTCCCCCGCATTCCCGCTCACCAATGAAGTCATCAGCCGTGCCCATGTCGTAATCCCATACAGACACCAGCAGTGTCTTCTGGGCCAGCTCCTCCCGCGGGCCTGCGTAGAAGAACTCCTGCAGGGGACGCAGTGAAAAAGAGGCGGCCTTAATCCTTCACAGCTTCAGGAACAGACGTAGGCAAGTGGCCCAGGGCGACTGGGGTCTGCACTGTGTGAGATAGGATGCCAACTCCCCTCCCCCAGCAGCCAGGACTGCCTTCTGTCCGGCCAGCCTACCTCGTTGAACTCGGGGTTCAGGGTCTTCTTCCGGACGCTGGTCTTGTATTTCGATTTCTTCCCTGCGTTGGGATGCAGGAAACTGGGAGCGGGGAGGTTGGTTTCAGTGTGGCCCCGGAGAGGTGAGCCATGGGGGCGCTCTGAGGAACCCCCACTGCCCACCCGGCCGCCTGCTTCACACTCACAGGCGGACATAGGGGTCCGAGTAGCCGTTGGCGTCCATGGGGGCAAGGTGGGCGCAGCGCAGCACCCCCACCAGCAGGCCACCCCGCTGAGAGCCGTAGCACAGCGACAGTAGGACACGCCCGCGCTCCTCCGAGGCTGGCTCCACCTCCACCTTCTGCTGCAGGGGTTGGCCGGGTGAGCCCCGCACAGCCCAGTGCCCACAGGGTAGGCTGGGTCAGCTCCGGGTGGCCCAGTGCCCAGCTGCCCACCAGTATTGGCCCAGACAGGAGAACTCAAACTGGCCGCAAAGAAATCGGGCCAATGTTCGATTTCATGGTTCAGTTTCCCGATACTGTCACTGACTTAGTGTCCTGGAATGAGACTTTCTGGTCCACTCTACCCTCTGGACCCTGAGAAGGGGAGGGGGCTTGTCCGGGTCTCGTGATCGGCCACTTGCGGCTGTGTTTGTTGTGGAGAGGGAGGGAACTGATGTCTCTGAGGGTCAGAAACTCTCAGTAGGAGCTTCCTAGGTAGCCTTCCATTAGGGGCCCATCTCTTCCCTCTTGGGGAAGCCTGGAAGCAGCTCCCAGAGGGTCGTCCCTCCTCAAAGCACACACAGGCCTCGTGAGCTGCAAGACCCTCCCCCCTCACACCCCACAGCCCGGGGGGGCCAGATGCTGAATGCCCTTTGCCCCCTCGGCCCCTGGTGCTTCCAGAAGGACTCGGAGGACACTGTGGAAAGAATATTCTTCTCCCACACCTAATGTGATTTGCAGAAAGCCCAACCGCCTTGCTTGTGTTCATTCCTCAGTATGGGGGGAGGCGGGGTTTGTGAGTGCCAGCCAGGCACCAGGGGGCTGCTGTGTGTGTCCGGGGGTCTGGGACGGGAAGGGCTTGTAGTAGGGCTGCTCCCCGGGGAGGGCTCCCCAGCCTGGACTTGACTGACCGACAGTTGCAGCCTCCACTAGGGGGCAGGGCAGCAGCGCCTGGGGGAGCTGGGACGGGGAGGGCCCTGCCCCAGCTCTGCGGGGCCCTGGGGCCCTGGGCTGCAGCGGCTTTGGCCAGGTCTCTGGTTTCATCCTGCCAGCCCCTCGTGGTCACCTTCACCCCTCCTGACAAGGGCCAGTCCAGAGCTCCCAGCCCAGGAGCAGTGCCTGCTCGCCCCGGGGCAGGCCTAGCAGCCATGGGCCCACCACAACTGTTCGCCCCTGAACTCTGACCTGCCCCACCCGCATGGGCCACTGACCAACCGCCCAGCTCCAGCCTCTGTCTCAAGCTGGCCTGTGCCTCTGAGACTATGAGTGTTCACGGGCCCAGAGGGAGAGAGGGCCTCAGTTTCTCTGAGCTGCCCTGGCCCCGGAGCCCTGCCCAACACCCGGCTCTGGGTCCCACGTCCCACCGACCTCATACAGAGACATGCCACGTGCTGTGTCCAGGCTCTTGGGCCTCTTGGTCTGAAAGAGCAGAGAGCCTGGTCACCTGGGCCAGTTGCCGCCCGGGTCTCCCTCCGTGTTCCCTGCCCCCCAGCCCCACCTCACCGGCCTCCGCCTCTCCAGACACACGTCGAAGCTCCTGGCCTGGTTGGGCACCAGCTTCCTCAGGGGCACCCGCAGCTCTCCCAGGGGAGGCACCCGCCTTCGTCGCCGCAGCCACGGGTCTTCACACACGCATAGCCTGGGGGCCACTCGGGTCAGCCTGGCCAGGCCAGCCCCACCTCCCTGTCCCCGCCTGGCCGCCCCCCTTGTGGCCCAGACCCCATCCTCACCGCAAGGTCTTGCACCGGGCATCCTGGAGGGTGAACCCATGATAGGTGAGCGTCTCCTCCCAGACAGGCCCCCTCGTGCCCCGAACCGTGTGCGTCCGCAGCTGGCTGGCCTGAGGGCCAAGTGGGGGGTGTGGTCAGAGCCCTCCTCGGACCCCGGCGCCCCACCTGGGTCCCCTCCGTCCCAGCAATGGGGGGACCCCTGCCTGAGGGGGAGGCCTTGGGGAGGAGGGGCATGGCAGACCAGGTGGGCACTCCAGGCCGGGTACCTGGCCAAGGGGCAGCGGCGGGGGCCTGTGTCTTGCCCTCACCTTGCTGGCTCCGGGCAGCAGGTTGGCTTTGACGAAGGTGTCCACAGAGCCCGAGGCCGGTGGCTTGAGGCCCTGAGAAGGGAGAGTGGCTCTGGGAGAGGCCCGGGGTGCAGGCGCGAGCCCCAGGGACGCCGCCCACCCCCTCCTCACCTTGGCACGGTGAGCCGTGCAATGCAGGGTGCTGCTGTCCACGTCAAAAAGGAGCGTGAACTCGAGGGTGCCAAGGGCGGCTAGGGGCAGGTGGCAGGCAGGTCAGTGTCCGCGTCAACTCCGCCGGGCACCACGCCTCCTGGCCCTCCCTGGTCGGACACCTGGCCTGCCCTAGACCCCCTTCCTGGATGGACGGAGCCCAGAGTGTCCCCCCAACCCCGCCCCTACTCACTGCTGTCGTCTGAGTCTGCCTCTGGCTCTGGGTCTGGCTGGGGCTGGGGTGCAGAGCGGACGGGGGTCACTGGAGGGCGTGGGTCTGGGGGGTGCAGGGCGGGCTCAGCGGTGGGGTAGAAGTGCGGGAAGTAGTGGGAGATGAGGCGGATGGGCCGGATGGGGCCCGGGCTCACGTCGATAGCCATGTGCTCCTGCATGCTCACCCGCCCCCGGCCCGCCATGGGGGCATGGACATGGGCAGGGACTCAGAGGAGCCCCCAAGGACCGCAGATGAGGGGGCGGCACTGACCCACCCAGACAGGGCCAACAGGCATCACCGAGGGCATCATGGGGGGTCCTGGGAGGCAGCCGGGACCTGAGTACAGAGGACAGGGTCAAGGCTGGTGGGGTGGGGGCCTCCAGCCTGGGGGGGCACCCCGTGTGCCGGCAGCTAGGCCTGCAGGGCCACTTACCGCTCCGAGAGCCCCTGCACCTGCCTTGGGTGGCTGCTGGGCGCTGACTGAGGTGACCGGTGAGAGCCGGGGAGGTGGAAGGGGCGGGACTCAGGGCCCCCCCAGAGCCCAGGAGCCCACAGCTCCCTGCCCTCCACTGCAAGGGTCCCTTCCCCCCGCAGTTCGCACTCTATTTTCTATTTTCACCACCATCATGTGGCTCTGCTCCCAGGTGAGGAGGCTGGAGGGCCAGAGGTGACACAAGAGGTGTGAGGGGCAACAGGAGGCAGGGTTGGGGGGAAGGAAGGGTGAGAGGGGGGGGCTGGGGGGAGCAGGTGGGGAGTCACGCGGGAGGGGGAGGGGCGGGGAACGGGGAGGCGAGCCGGGAGGGCTCCCTGGAGACAGGAGGGGGAAGGCAACCTGGTCCCCTTGCCGCTCAAGCCTTTAAAACATCAACCAATTACTTGGGCTCCTCTCGCCCTTCTCCCAGCTTGGAATAAAATCCTAACCCACCGCTGAGGCTCGGCCCCTCACTGCGGTCCCCTGAATGGTGGGCCCCTTTGCCCCCACGTTTCCTTGAACACGCCAAGCTTTGTGCATGTGTTGCTTCTTCTGATTGTTGTTCTCTCGCTCAGTCGTTTTTGACTCTTTGCGCCCCCATGGACTGCAGCATACCAGGCTTCCCTGTCCTTCACTATCTCTGGAGATTGCTCAGATTCAGGTCCATTGAGTCAACGACGCTCCTTCTGATAGGGATAGACTAAGGATAGTTATGCAAGTAGTTGCAGAAGTCCCAGTAGGGGACTAGAGACAGGGACCCTAGGGAGCTCCAGGGGCCACTGCAAGTTAGTGATCACTCAAGAAAGCTATCAGAACATCATGGGACGAAGCAGGCTTGCTTAACTATAAAACCATAAATGGAAGCATGAGATATGCCCCAGGTCATTAAGTGAAAGAAAAAGTATTCTGCTGATTGAAGCACTGAGACAGTCCTAGTTTGACCTTCTAGGGTCAGATACTCTCCTGTCCGATGTGAAGGAGGAGCTAGTGATGAAAAGTGAAAGTTGCTCAGTCGTGTCCAACTCTTTGGAGACCCCATGGGCTATACAGTCCATGGAATTTTCCATGACAGACTACTGGAGTGGGTAGCCTATCCCTTCTCCAGGGGATCTTCCCAACCCAGGAATCAAACCAGGGTCTCCTGCATTGCAGGAGGATTCTATACCAACTGAGCTATCAGGGCAGCCCACCTGGTGATGAAAGCCTGAGGTCTACTCGAAGAATGAGAAGGCGGTCTTTCCCCTCTCCCCAACTTTCCTTCGATTATGAAAATGTAACCCACTTAATCCTTGGGGCAGAGCCTCCTCTCTCACAAGCGTCCTATATTAATAAATCTACTTCTTGCCCAGCACTTTGCCTCTCGCCGAATTCCTTCTGTGCTGAAACATGAGACCCTGAGCCTCAGTACGTTGAGACACCAGGTGAGTGACACCAATTATAAGACTGTGGGCTCAAGTCCTAATCGGGGTTGCACTTTTGCCCCAACTTCCCTCCCTTGCCCTTCGACCTGCCCTGCTCCTGTTTATCTATGGTCTCAGGGTCACTCTCTGCAGGGGAATATGGCTGCCTTTTGCCTACTCACCTTCCCTTTCTCTTTCCATGGGATCTTTGGGGGGCCACCCCTTCCCTACTCGCATTCTAGGAAGTTCACCCTGTTCCCCAGGCCTGTGCCCCAGGCCCGGCTGATCAATGAATTCCAAGTCCAGCAGTCAAGTGACAGGCTCAAGGAAGGTCATGTGACCCAAAGTCAGCCAAGAAAGTGTAACTCTGGGATAGACTGGCCCAGAAAGAGAAGCTGTTTTCTGCTGATGGGATGCTGGTACTGTTCTGTCCTACAGCTGTCGTCTTCTCCTCTCCTCTCATCTCTGGGGAGTGGAGAATACTCCCAAGAGTGAGGCTGATACAGTGGAAAGCACAGAAGGAAGAGTGCCCGGAGCTCCTGGATCCAGCTACACCTGAAGCTAGTCTATCTGTGGAGTCTGCAATCACTATTCCTCCAGATGGCGACTGCAGCCATGAAATGACAAGACATTCACTCCTTGGGAGAAAAGTTATGACCAACTTAGCATATTAAAAAGCAGAGACAATACTTTGCCAACAAAGGTCTGTCTAGTCAAAGCTATGGTTTTTCCAGTAGGTATGGATGTGAGAGTTGAACCATAAAGAAAGCTGAGCGCCAAAGAATTGATGCTTTTGAACTGTGGTGTTGGAGAAGACTTTTTTTTTTTTTTTTTAGTTTTAAAAATATGGAACGCTTCACGAATTTGCGTGTCATCCTTGCGCAGGGGCCATGCTAATCTTCTCTGTATCGTTCCAATTTTAGTATATGTGCTGCTGAAGCGAGCACTGGAGAAGACTCTTGAGAGTCCCTTGGACAGCAAGGAGATCCAACCAGTCCATCCTAAAGGAAATCAGTCCTGAATATTCGTTGGAAGGACTGATGTTGAAGCTGAAACTCCAATACTCTGGCCACCTGATGGGAATGGCCAACTCATTGGAAAAGACCCTGATGTGGGAAAGACTGAAGGCGGGAGGGGAAGGGAACAACAGAGGATGAGATGGTTGGATGACATCACTGATTCAACGGACGTGAGTTTGAGTGAACTCTGGGAGTTGGTGATGGACAGGGAGGTCTGGCATGCTGCAGTCCATGGGGTCACAGAGTCAAACATGACCGAGTGACTGAACTGAACTTAATTCCTCCTTTGGCAAAGTCAGCCACTGGGTGGCGTTTTCTATCCCTTGTCCTACCTAATACTGCCCAGTCCACCATGTCCAGGTCAGACTCCCCACCTCTTCAACTCAGAGATTTACAAGATGGATATGTAATTCCATTACACATCTGTGAGTAATTAATGTGTAATCACACGATTATCTATGTGACCTGGTCTAAGGTTGCCCCAAGACTGAGCACCTTTAGAGGGCAGGGTAGCATCTGGCTGGTGCACAGATGTGGCCCCAGCGCAGCACCTGGCACGGGGAGAGCCTGGCACGTCACAAGTTTGCAGTAACATGCAGGGCTCCTCTCTGGATGCCTGCTGCCCGGCACAGCATCAGCCAGGCTCGGAGGACAGTTCTGCAGTGGCTGTGGTGGCTGGGAGTTTGGGCTCTGGTGTCAGACAGGGTCTGGTTCAAATCCCAAACTGGGGTGACCTTGGGCAAGGTGTCTGCCCTCCCTGATCCCGTCTCACTACCCAGGGCAGCAGTGGTCTCACCTCCCAGGGCCATGGTGAATGTGAAATGTGAAATGAGAGAAAAGACGCCAGACACAGTATGCGCGCATAGCAAGTGACAGCGTGATTATCCCAAGGTGCCCCAGCCAGCAGGCCAGCTGTCCCATGGACTCTGCCCCAAGGTCAGGGCTCCAGTGCAGAAGATGCATTTGCCACGGTGTTTGGAAAGGCTCTTTATTCAGTCCTGGAGAGGAGCCGGCCTGGCCGGGCAGAGGCAGGGCCCGCTTGGGGCCAGGCCTTCAGCCCCGGGGCAGCTCCGGGCCAGCCAGGCGGGGCTGGTAGACGCCAGGGGCCAGCAGCTTCAGGGTGAACTCAGTGATGACGGCTGTGAGGCCCCAGACTCGGTGCGGCCCATGCAGGAATACGGGCAGCGTGTACTGGAAGTGGCCACCGCGGCAGAAGTGGGTGTAACCTTGGTTCTGCTCCTGCAGCAGATGGGCCAGGGGCAGGGCGAACACTTCATCCACCTGTGGGCAGGGGGCAGCGAGAGGGCAGACAGAGCGCTGGCCACTGCAGCCTCCCTCATCAGGACAACCCGCCCTCCCCCTCCCCAGATGCCCCTACTCACCTCCTCGGGGTTGGGCCTGAGGCTCTGGGGATCCAGCGGGCCCACTCCAGCCAGCACTGGCACCACCGTGGCCTTTTCCTGTGGCAGGAGGGGAGCAGGCCGTCAGGGCAGGGCTGGGCTGGGCTTGGCGGAGCTTTGGGCCAGGGGAGCCTGAGGGGAGGCCTCTGGGGCCTACAGCCGTGCAGGCCGGGTCCACCCGGCCCTGCTCGTGGACTTGCTCCAGCCATGCTGACTGGCTCAGTCCTCCTCAACACACTAGACCCACTCGGGCCTCTGCGCCATTGCTCTCCCTTACTTTTACCACCCTCAAATCACCCCTGCCTAGCCTGCAACGCCCTCCCCAACCTCTGTCCACCAAGCTGAGTGGAGCTGGTTCACCTGGAGCCACCTCCATCCCAGGACTGAGCCTCAGGATCCCCTGTGAAAGGGGAATCAAATACCCCTGGCCCCTTCCCGACAAGTGTGGGAGGTTGGAACACAACGGCTGGGCAGGTTGTCTGGGACCCCACCGCCCTCGGTGACTGCCACAGTCCCCAAGGCCACCCTCCTGGTCCCTGAGCGCCCTGCTCCTAGCCAGGGGTGAGCAGAGAGGCCGAGTGGGGTGAGGGCCTGAAGGGCTTACCCGGTCGTGCACGGGCCGCAGAACTCCCCACACCTGCTCCTCAGGCACAGCCAGGCCCAGCTCCTCCTGCGTCTCCCTCAGGGCCGTGTGCACCACGTCCCGATCAGTGGGGTCACACTTGCCACCTGGGAAACTGAACAGGCAGAGGGAGCCTGCTTCCTGGGCTACTGGGGCCATGAAGTGCTGGGGGTGGCCGCTGCGGCAGGGACTCGCCTAAAACAAAGTCTCTGCCCCTAGTTTGCAGAGAGGGCTATGAAAGCCCCATGGCCTCTGCAGGCTCGGTTTACCTCCCTGAACAACAGGAGAAAGGGGGAGAAGCCCCGGGGCTGAGACACGCTAACTGGGCTTATCGTGGGTCGCCCCAGAGGTGCTGACAGTGACCCTAGGGTGTCCCCAGTTTCCCCCGGGGGGAGGGGGATCACGGCCTGGGCGGGAAGCCAGATAGCCCCGCCCCACGCTCCCCCTTGGCTCCCGGAGGGGAATCATCCTGCAGTTGCAGGGAAAAGGCGAAGTTCTGCCTTTTTAGTATGTGTGCTTGGTCGCTCAGTCGTGTCCAGCTCTTTGTGACCCCGTGGACTGTAGCCCGTCAGGCTCCTCTGTGCATGGGGATTCTCCAGGCAAGAAGACGAGTGGGTTGCCATGCCCTCCTCCAGGGGAATCTTCCCCACCCTGGAATCGAACCCCAGGTCTCCTGCATTGCAGGCGGATTCTTTACCTTCTGAGCCACCAGGGTAGCCCAAGAATACTGGAGTGGGTAGCCTATCCCTTCTCCAGGGGATCTTCCTGACCCAGGAATCGAACCGAGGTCTCCTGCATTGCAGGCGGAGTCTTTATCTGCTGAGCTACCTTATGTCCCGCGCCCGCGCTTCGAGCGTCCGCGCGGCGGCGCCGGGGCAGACGTACCCGCGGCTCCAGGCTCCTCCCTCCGCAGCCGGCTGGCCCAAGGGCTCTACTTAGACCCATTCTGCAGAGGCGGAAACCAAGGCTCGGGTAGGCTAAGTGCTTTGCCCACGACCCGGCGGTCTCCGGAGTTTAGCAGCGCCCTCCTAGAAGGGAGAGGAGGTCCCGGCAGGTGTACCTGACGTCACCCTTGTGCCTCCCGGCCAGGCGGCTGGACCGCAGCGTGTAGAGTAGCGCCGGGACCCCGCGCACCGAGCACAGCGGCACGAGGACCGCGGCCGCCGCAGGCCGCGCGCGCAGCCGGGCCGTGGCTCCCGCCAGCAACCGCCGGCAGCGCTGTTCGCCCTCCGCCGACAGGCAGTCGGGCAGCATGTCCGGTCCAGCGCGGCGGGGACACCAAGGGCACCGGGCGGCGAGAGGGAAGAGGCTCGGGCGAGCACACTCGGGGAGGTCTCTCAGGAACTTGGGGGGGCGGGCCGTGGGAGGAGTCTGACCGCCTTGGAGGGGCGCGGTAGCGTCAAGGCCACGCCTACGAGGGCGGGGCCCGACCAAGGGGCGGACCCAGGCAGGGGAGGGGCCGCTCTGAGAATTGTGGGGCGGGGCGGGAAGGGGCGGGGCTCGATAGCCTGGGCTTCCGGCAGGGGCAGGCCTGGGCTTGCGGTAGGGGAGGGCCTGAGGCGGGTCTGGGGCGGGGCGGGAAGGGGCGGGTCTGGGGCGGGGCGGGAAGGGGCGGGTCTGGGGCGGGCGGGAAGGGGCGGGTCTGGGGCGGGGCGGGAAGGGGCGGGTCTGGGGCGGGGCGGGAAGGGGCGGGTCTGGGGCGGGGCGGGAAGGGGCGGGGCGGGAAGGGGCGGGTCTGGCCCGACGGGTCTGAAGAGTGTCTCCTGCCTAGTGCAACTGGACTCGTGTCTGGCCGGCGACCAGGGTCGGCCGTACTGACCGCGGGGTTTGGAATTCGGGGTGTCTGATTGTTGAGGTCCCGCATTTCTCTGCGCCCGCAAGTGCTGCAGGATGTTTGGAGTCGGCGTTTAACGAGTAGAGATGCCTGGGGCCGCGGGAAGGAGTGCCCAGCCCTGCCCACCGTCCGGGCCCTATCTCCTGGCTCCGCTGGGAGGCATGAGCTGCGCCCTCTCGCTCCAGGGAACCCACTCCAGCCCCAGACCTTTCCCCTCCTTTTCCCACCTCCAGGACCTGGCCTCCTCCTCTCCCATCTCCTCTGCAACTTCTACTCTTACAGGTGCTGGTCACTTTCTCTAGAAGCTCTCCTGCCTGGAATTTTGATTGAATTCTCAAACTCCTAGCGTCACCCCCACCATGACCCCTGTGGTCACTGCCTGTGGCATGCTGCACCCCTCTGCCAGACTGTGGCCCCCCCACCAAGGACCAGACACCCTGGTTTTGCACACAGCACCTAAACATGAAATGAATGGCAGGTGTCCCATGCTTTGCTTCGACTTTGAGCAGTGCCTCCCTGAGCTGCAGTTTTGGTCCTCATCTGGGTGGGCGAGGCAGAGGGCAGGAATACAACCTCCCTCACAGCCCTGCCACTCAGCTTGTGTTGCCAGCTTTACCATGACTCTGCTCCCTGGGATGCCAGCAGCACGGGGCAGAGCTTTGTGATGTCTGCAGCCCAGACTCTGGGGTGTGGGCTTTCCTGAGGCCCTCCACCCTGAACTCCAAGGACAGAAGTGCTCTGACCACCCATTCCAAATGGTTTAATGTTGGAGGGAAGAAAGAGGTAAAGCAGGGTTTGGAGGAGTCACCCCCAAGGCAGAGGGGCAGCTTGGAGATAGGGGGTCCAGTTCCAAGCCTGGCACCACCGCAGCCTGGTAACTCTGGTCGCTTTCTTCTCTGGGCTTCCACCTGCCCTGCTCTCCTGGTCAAGTGGGTAGGAGGGGGGCTCTCTGCAGAGGTAAGGCCAAAGAGAGTGGGCTCCAGGGTGAGAGGACTCTGTCCACAGGGCCCCCACCATCACTGTGGGTCCTGGCCAGGCCCCAGGCACATTGCAGTGGGGGAGAGGAGCCCCAGCCCCGCTGGGAGGGGCAGGCCCCCCTGGTCCCTGTCAGCCTGGATATTGGGGAGGGGGTATGGTGTTGGTCGGGCCCTTGGTCGGACGGGGCTTGAGGCTCCAGTGTACAGGCCCTGGTAGGCGAGAGGCGGGTAGGTGGCTGGGGCCAGCAGTGCCTCAGGAGGCGCCAGCAGCTGATGGTGGAGCCTGGCGGGAATCCTGGAGGTGAAGGCTTTGTTGGGGTCTGAGGGGGGAGGGCGTGGTCTCAGTGGACCCCAGGCCTCCCCTCACACCTTCAGCCCGCTGCTCTGAGACCCGGCTGCTCTCCTTTCTCAAGTTGCCCAGCACTTAGCCTTTGTGCTTGCTCTTACCTCTGCCTGGAATTTCTTCCCCTCCTCCTCCCTCCTTCTCAGTCCTCCAAGGCCCAGCCCAGGAACTGCCTCCTCCAGGAAGTCTACCTGACCTCCACCCCTGCTCTCCGCACTTTGTCCCTGCCCAACTGTTCTCCCTGCCCTGGGTCCAAAATTGTCTTAGACATTTCTGCTCCCCCTCTCTGTCCACACAGATGCCTGGTGAGCTTGCTGAGCAGTCTACAGCTCCTTCCTGGGGGGCCCGTGGCCTTGTCCCCTCCCCTCCTGCCTGCTCAGCGGGCTCCAGTCCCACAGTGTCTGTGGGCCTGGGGGCTGACCTTTCTTCCGCTCAGTAGAGCCTTTCAGCAGGTGGGGGCCGAGGCTGCTGCGACTCCGGGTCGGGACGCTGAGCAGGGGCCGTGGAGATATAGGCCTGGAGGTGGGGCAAGCAGGAATGGGGGCAGGGGTCATGGTGGGGAGCCCAGGCCAAGGGTCATGGTCTGAGTCAGGCAGTAGGACCCCAAGACAAGCCAGTGGCTGTGACCCTGAAAGAAGGGTCAGGAGCTGAGACCTTAAGAGATGCCTAGGGATAGAAATGGGGTGAGGGGATGGGGCCAGAAGGTACCAGGAGTCTGGGTCACTCTCCCGAAAGCCCTTGGCAAAAGGGTTGCTGGCAATTTTCAGCTGGGTGATCTGCAGAGGAGAGAGTGTAATTAGAGGTCAGCCTTGAGCTGGGGAGAGGCTGTGGGGCCCCGGGCTAGTTACCCTCTCCTCTCCGGATCCCCGCAATCTGGAGGCCCTGCGCCTCTCAGTCCAGGAACCACAGAGCCAGTGGGCGTGAAGGCAGAGGAATGACTGTGGGCTGATGCCCATGGAGCCCCGGAAGGACAGACGAGCAGGGCTCTGTGTGCCTGTCGGGCCTAAGAACCTGGTACTTCAGTTTCTCCCACGTGATGGGCTAGGGGAGTCAGGTCAGGAACGGTGGCCTGACGCACCCGGTGGTTCTGATACGCTGTCACAGCCGTGAACTGGGTCTCTGCGAAGATGAAGGACTTGAAGTTCTCCTGGGCGTAGCGCTCACTGTCTTTGCGCGGATCCACGAAGACCACGTGGAAGCGCGGCTGGTAGCGGTGCATGGAGTTGAGGATGATCTGTGGGGTGGGTGGGGAGGGTGGCAGCCAGCCCTGTTGAGGCTGACGCCCTTCCTCCAGGGCCCCCCACCCCCGCCCCTGTCTCATAACTGCTGGTGCCCGATGTGAGGTTGCGAGTCTGCGGTTCTGAGTCAAAGGCCCCTTTGCGTCTGAGCGTCTGGGCGGCTTGGCCTCTTTCACTCCCATGTCCCAGCCATCACAGGACGGTCTGGGATCTGACCACCTCTCCTACCCCGTGGCCTCCAAGCAGCCCAGCCACGACCATCTTTCTCCTGGATTTCTGCAGCCGCCTCCCAGCTGCGCTCCCTGCCTCCACTTGGTGCCTCTGCCCGTTTTCCACACAGCCGCCCTAATGAGCTGCAGCTCAGAACCACCACCCCCCATCTATGGCTCCCGCCCCACACAGAGTAAAGATCCGAATCCTCTCCGCAGCCAACTGGTCCTGCAGATCAGCGCAGGCCGCCCCTAGTATCTCTTCCCCTCCCGCTGCCCCTCCTCGCTCCACTCCAGCTCCACTCCAGCCACACAAATCCCCTCGGCTCCCCAGTATCTTCTTGCCTCAGGGCCTGTGCACTCACTGGGCCCTCTGCCTGCCACAGCTCCCTCTTCTATATACACAGGCTCCCTCCTCCACTCCATCAGACTTCTCTTCTAATAGCCTCAGTTGCTGCCTCCGTCTCAGACCCCTTCCCTGTCTCTTTTTTCTCCTGACGTCAGCCTGATCTTTGCCTTGGACAAAGTGTCAACGATGCTATGTTCTTGCATCTGTGGTGGGCCTGGGCAGTTCCCTCTGCTGTTCGACCCCCTGGCCAGGTGGAATTGGGCATCAAAGCCCCAGCCGGTTCTGGCCCCAGGCTTCATCACACCCAGGCCCCAGTGTCCCCTGTCCTGGCCCAGCCCCTCCCCACGGTGGCCCGGGCCTCACGTGGCCGTTTTCATCCAGCAGGTTGTTGGTCAGCTTGAGCTTGTCGAAGGACACGATCTGACGCATCCACTGCGCGCCCTTGGCTGGCGAGTCGGGGTGGAAGTGCACACGGCCAGGCGTGGCCGGGTCCGCCTTGCCTGCCACCAGCCAGGCAGAACTGTGGAAGGCGTACCTGGGGATGGAGCGAGGTGGCGAGGGCGCCCTGACTGCACCCCAGGGCGCCTACCTCATCTGCTGCCCCCACCTGGAGCCGAGACTGACGGGGGTCACCATCTCCCCTACTGCCCACGTGCTGGCCCATCTGCACACGAGGAACCAGAGGCTCCAGAAGACTGTCCGGCCTGGGGTCCCTGCGGTCGCACCGGCCGCCCTGGACTAGCCCCGTCCATCCCCGCCTGGCAGGGATAGACCCCTTGACACTGTTCCGACTGACCCCTATTCACCCAGGGAGCGGGTGGGCTTCTGCTTCCCCGTCTCAGTGCCTGAGGTCTGAGCTGCGAGCCCCAGCCAGCCCCGGACCTGTATCTCTTGTCGTCCAAAGGCACGAAATCCATGAGCAGGGCGTAGTCAGCCAGCGAGTCCATGCCCAGTATCTTCACCTGGAAGGTGGGGAACATCCTCCTGCGAGAGGGGGTGCTCAGCGGCCCCGGCATGGCTCCAGTCTCTCCACCCCTCCCGCCACCCCCTCACCCCCCGTGCTCATACCTGCCCGCCTTAGTGACGATCATCTCTGTGCCCAGCTGGTTGAACTCTTCCCACAGAGCCTTCATCTCCAGCTGAACCGTCACACTGGACACATGTGGGTTCTTGGGGCCCTGCACCGTGGGCTCAGCCACCGCTGGGGCCCCTGTGGAACCAGTGGAAGGGCCTGATGGTAACATGGAGTCTGGCTGGGGCTCCCAGCTGGAGCTGGTCTTGGGCAGTGTGTAGGTCTCTGAGGGGGCAAATACCCCAAGGCTAGCAGAGAGGAAGGCTGGGGAGAGAGGACACGATGTGGGCCTTTGGCCTCTGTTCTCCTCACCCACCCCCACTCCACCTAGCCAGCATTCATCTTTCAGGAAGCCCTTCTTCTTCCAGGGCTTGATGCCTCTTCTTCCAGGAAGCCCTCCCTGATTTCCAGGCCTGTGTTCCCATAGAATCCCTAACTCAGCATCACTTCATGAGGTAAATGTTCACTTAAAGCTCCTGGAGGCCAGAGACAAGACCTGTCTGGCTTCCCAGGGAATCTTTGAGCCATCAGGAGGCCGTGTGACCTTGAGCAAATTATTTCACCTCCTGGAACCTCGGTTTCCACATCTGTCCCAAGGAATTCTTAAATCTGTCTTATTGGGCTGACGTGAGGATTTGTGAAGACACACACAGGCCCTGACACACAGTAGGCCCTTCAGAAAGGACCTTGTTATGGATTATGGTACAGGTGGGGTTGTGAGGGGTGGGGGTGGGGGGAGTCTTTCTCAGTTCTGTGCAGACCTGGCTTCCTCGTGCTGCTTAAGGAATACTGAGCTGAAGGAGATCCCCAAATTACTGTGAATGACTCTTACCTATCTCTGACCCTGAAGTTGTGTTAATCACTCAGTCGTGTCCGACTCTTTGTGACCCCATGGACTGTTGCCCACCAGGCTCTTCTGTCCATGGGATTCTCCAAGCCAGTTCTAACATCTTTCCTCTCTGGCCTCCTCACATTTTTTTTTAAAGAGCCCCTCTTCGGGGCTTCCCTGGTGGCCTAGTAGTTTAGAATCTAACTGCCAATGCAGGGGATAAGGGTTTGATCCCTGGTCTGGGAAAATCTCACATGCCGCAGAGCCGCTAAGCCTGTGTGTCGTAACTCCTGAAGCCCACGGACCCTAGAGGCCGTGTTCTGCCTCAAGAGAAGCCACCACGATGAGAAGCCCAAGCACTGCCACAAAGAATGACCCTTGCATGCAGCCATGGAGACCCAGAGCAGCCAAAACTAAATCTTAAAAAGATAAAAGAGCCCATTTTTGGTCTGCAATCCTGGCACACGGCTTGGGCAAAAGTTTGCCTCGGCTCCATCCTTCTTATTTAAAAAAAATTATTTTAACTACAGTGAGATACTTTTTACCCACGGGGATGGCTATTACCAAAAACCAAAGCAAGTAACAAAACCAATAACCAAAAAAGTGTTACACGTGTTGGTGAAGATGTAGAGAAATTGGGACCTTTGTGCATTGCTGGTGGAATGTTAGACGGTGTAGCCTCTGTGGAAAACCACTGATGGTTCCTCAAAATATGAAAGATAGAATTACTATGAAAAGTGGAATTGTTAGTCAGTCATGTCTGACTCTTTGGGTCTCCTGCATTGGCGGGTGGATTTTTTACCACTGTGCCACTTGGGAAGCCCATGTCCAACTCTCTGTGACCCTGTGGACTACAGCCTGTCAGCTTCCTCTATCCATGGAATTCTCCAGGCAAGAATACTGGAATGCCCATAAGAACCAAGAGCAAGTACCTGAACAGATATGGGTTCACTGGTATTCAGAGCAGCATTGTTCACAACAGCTAAAATGTGGATGAGACCCTAGTGTCTGTGCACTGCTGGATGAATGGATAAGAAGAACGTGTGTATCCAGACGATGAGATATTATTCAGTCTTTAAAAGGAAGGGTGTTATGAGGCAGACCATGGCATGGATGAACCTTGAGGATGTTACGCTAAATAAAACAAGCCAGTCACAAAAGGACAAAGACTATATGATTCCACTCATAAGAGGTGCCTAGCAGTGAAATTCATAAACGGAAAGTGGATGACGGTTGCCAGGGGCAGGGAGAGGGAATGAATTAATGTTCAATGGGGACAGTGTTTCAGCTTTGCAAGATGCAGAAAATTCCGGAGATGGATGGTAGTGATGGTTGCACACCAATATGAATGTGCTTAAGGCCACTGAACACTTTAAAATACTTAAAATGATAGTTTTTATATTATGAAAAAGTGAAAAAGAAACTGTTAGTCGCTAGTCATGTCTGACTCTTTGAGACTCCATGGACTGTTGTCTGCCAGGTTCCTCTGTCCATGAAATTCTCCAGGCAAGAATACTGGATTGGGTTGCCATGCCCTTCTCCAGGGGATCTTCCCGACTCAAGGATCAAACCTGGGTGTCCTGCATTACAGGCGGATTCTTTACTGTCTGAGCCATCAGGGAAGACCCATGTTGTGTATATTTTAACACAACATCTTAAAACTAGAAAAGGCATCCTGAAAAGCAGACTGTTCATTTCTAGCAGCCCCACATGGGTTGGGAACCTGGTAAAACTGTGTGATCCCCCGGGTAGAGGTAGAATTATGGTGCTGGATGGATGGATGGACAGGTCCGTGGGTGGAGGGAGTTTCCTGGGATAATACAGCATGTGATGAGTTGACAGGCAGGCAGCACCTGGCCAGAGCCAGTGCAGAGTAGGTACCAGGTGAGAGTGTGGGGTCCAGGGTCCGTGGTCCCATCCTCAGCAGCCCTGAAGTGGCACCTCACTAAAGTCCCTGGAAGCTCTGCAGTCTGGGGATGGGTGGGTCTTACAGAAAGGGGACGGGACATATCAGGTCTAAATCCCCCAGAGATGAAGGGTGGATGAGCCGATGTCCCCCATCACCTGGACCAGGCCGTCAGCTGGGCAGTTGCCCGTCACTTAGCTGTCCTGCTGGGGCAGGAACATCATCCAGATAACCGACGCCAGCCCCAGAGTCTTTGGTGATGTGTCCCAAGGGAGAGAGGCTCGTGGTTTTGCTGGGCCTGGGGGCTTCGCAGGCTGGTTACTGGCTCCCCAGTCTTTTCTGAGCCTAGACCCTGCCCCTCCTGGTTCACAAGCTGCCCTGTACCGCCCTCAGTAACTCTGGGGAGGGGCCTGTCCTCTGCCCACTTTCCCTGAAAGCCAACACCTCTTGATTGCCAATTTCCACTGACATGGAGTCAGATTTGGAGGGGAAGTTGCAGCTCCTTGTCCACCTTGATATGCAAGGGGTGAGGCCCAGAGAAAGGAGGGGCCAGGCCCAAGGTCCCCCAGGCCTGATAAGGCTTTCACCCCCAGAAATGTCTCTATCCTGCTGCCTATCAGCACCCCCACATTTGCACTTGGATGGCTGCGTGGGCCCCGCCCTGGTGGGGCCTGAGGCCTCAGCCTGGGGTGTCCCTGCCCCATCCTCTTGCCCAGGCCCTAGGTACAGTTATGTTTCCCTGGTCCCTAAGCCTAGACCCTGTCCCACCCGACCCACCCCGGAGCTTGAACTCACTTGTGGGACTGCCTTGGCCGCCTGCCCCTTACCTGCCATGGAACAGCCTGGACTTCCAATTCCTGGAGACAGTGGTTCAGCTGGGGTCTCTGCCTGCTGCCCCAGTAGTCAGCCTCTCCCGGTCTCCCAGTCCATCGGCAGCACGGCTCAGTGCTCAGGCCCTCCCTCAGTCCCCAGCCTCCTGGCAGGACTGTCCTCCCCTCCTGGGTCGTCTACGTCTTGGTTCTGTCCCCAAGCCAGGCAACTGGTCTCTGCAGGTGGGACCTCGGCGCTGGGGTGTGCAGAGCCCCTTCTGCAAGCCACCCTCAGACTGGACTGTGCGAGGCCCCGGGCTGGGCTCGTCCGGTTCCAGGCGCGATGCTGTGCGGGAGGAGGGCAGGTGGGGAAGCTCTGACGTGGTGAGGCCGCCTCTCCCCCTCCCAGTCTCTGCTCCTGGCTTCCTCCCCTCCTTAGCTAGGCGCCCCCCAGCCATTCCTGATCAATGGGCCCAGATGCACGCAGGGCGGGGGCCCACCTCCAGGACAGGCTGGGAGATCTGCAGGGGTTTGGACCCGGCTGAATGGAGGGGCCAGGGCTGACAGGGCCTCAGGGAGGTCGAGGGGCTGCGGTAGAAGCATGGAAGGCTGAATGGCAGAGGCGCTGCCTCTTCCCAGGACCCAGACCCCTGACCGGGGCTGCTGTCGTGGAATCACCAGGGACCTCGGGCCAGAAAGGCAAGGGGGCAGCAGCCACGTGTGTGAGCAGAAGCAGAGCCCTTGGACTGGGAGGTGGGAGGCCAGGTACTCCTGACCGCTCAGCCCATGAGCTGTGACACTGGCAGGACCTGACGGCCCTGTGCCTCGGTTTCCCCAACTGAACTAGGTGCGTACTCGCTTCTGCCTGGGATGGGCTGGCCCCGCCTGGGGGGTGCAGTAAGCTGTCCCCATCTTGGCTGATGGTGCCTACACAGGCCCCACAGGGTCAGGGGAGGCTGGCCCAGGTCAGAGGCCGCAGGGGCAAGTCCTGACCGGGCACCTTCCCCAGCAGCCCCTGCCTATTTGGAATGGGGCATTCAGGGAACACACAGGTGGCCAGTCAGAAAGGGAGGGGGGGTCTCCCCACGTTGCTTGCTGCCATGTGGCTCAGCACAGGTCATCGGACTAACCCTGGGTTGGCCCACTCTAGGGCCATGGGCCAGGGCACCAGGCGAGAGCACACTGGGCTGGGCTTGGCATGCCCGATCGGGGTTCCCAAAGTCGACTGGACCCCACAGCTCCTCCACAGTCTAGCTCTGGGGATACAGCGTGACACCCCGGCCCCTCTCGGACCCACTCGATGAGGGCAAACTCTCCTCCCTCAGCTCAGGGGGACTGCTGCCTCACCCCCCACCACACTCCCCAGGTCCCTGGGGCCAGGCTGGGAGAAATCCCATCAGGAGAGTGAGGGCCGACCCTGGCACAGACCCAGCCCTGGGGTCTGCTGCTGGGCAGGATGGGGCGAGTCCTCTGCCTTTTTGAGGAGTGTCCCAGAGTCTCCCAGGGATGAGGGGCTGCCTAGTGAGGCGAAGCCATGCCACCCTGTCCCAGGAGCCACGGTGGGGCTAGGGGGAGATAGGAGAGGTGATGAGGTTGGCGCCCCCTCAGCCTGGACTCCCAGGGACCTAGGGGTCTACTGGCTTCTGGTGTGTGTTTGTGTGTGTGTGTATGCACTTGCACTTGCCTTGGGTCTGTGAGATGGGAAGCCTGCCACATGCATGTGAGCTCACTGGCATGCCAACCCATGGGCACACACAGACTCAAGACTCAGTGACCTGCCACCGCCCGTGTGCACAGAAACACATGCTGTCTCTCACATGCACGCCACGCACACACACACAGGCACGCCTCCCTTCTTCAACAGCCTCTTCCCCAGCCGGTCTGCTCTTCCCGCCCGAGGCACCTCCTGGCCCCCTGCCCCCTCATCCATCTTGCTTGCCAGCCTGTCCTGGGTGCCCCCATATCCTTCACACCTTCTCATCTCGCTGCTCAATAGCAGGAGGCAGAGCGGCAGCCATGGCCGCGGGGAGACGGATGGGCTGGGTGCGGGTGTAGAGGGCCCAGGGAGGGAGAGCTGGGGAGGACGGAGCTCTGGGCTCCTCCAGCCCCTCTGTCAGGCAGGAGCAAAGCTCTCAGGCACGGGGGGCGGGGGAGGCCTGGACGGTGTGAGGCTGTGCTCAAGGTTCATCCCACCCCAGCAAGTGTGGCCCTGCGGTGGACACTGCAGAGAGTGCCTGGTTAGGATGGAGGGGACCTGAGGGGCAGGACTGGGCCCGCTCCCTCCTGGACGCTGACCATCTCAGCCTCCCTGGTGGGACTTCCACCACCCTACCTGCCCTTCCTGTACCTCCCCCCTGCACCCCTGCACCTGGACAGGTGGTCCCAGGTGGGGAGAGCCTTGTCAAGCTGCACCTCTTCCCCAGCCTTGACGCCCCCTGAGTCCCATGAGCACTGGGCTCATCACACACTTGGAAACGCACATCTGGGCTGTGCCACCCACCACATACGTATCCTTCTGGAAGAAGGGCCAACGTGCTGAGGCTCTCAGAAACGTGTGCTTACACACACAGCGCCTGGGCAGACACACGCCTAGACACCTGCATACGTGGGCACATACACAGCCGCACACTTCTGCCTCCCAGATCGACTCTGTGGCCCTGTGAACAGAGAGGGCTTGAAGCCCTCCTCTGGACCATGGCCTCCTCTGAAAGCCCCTCTGCTGGTCCCAGGGCAATCTTTCTCCAAGTTCCCCTCCACACACTCACACGCACTATGGGATCTTCCCTCTGGGCTGTGATAAAATAGTGTGGGCACAGAGACAGTCAGCCCTGGCCCCAGAACGCACAGCAGGTCTAAGACCACCCTGAGGCAGACCTGCCCCGGATCCCAAGGTCACAGAGAGGGGTCCTCTCCCACACAGGAGAGAGGACAGGAGCCATGGGCCCCTGGACACCTTCCATTTTATAGAATGGGAAACTGAGGCATGGAGGTGCGGGTTTGGCAAGAAATGTGGCACACAGTGGGGGGCAAAGGGGGGCCCTGGGCTCCAGATTGTGTCTCAAGACCCACTGTTCAGAAGGGAGGTCTGAGGCCGGACAGGCCTGGCCTGGGTTGGGGACCCAGGCTGGGGCGGGGGGCCAGTGTGGGCAGGGCAGGCCCGGAGAACGTGAGCTTCTCAGTTTGGATGAAGACAATGCCCCTCTCATGGTTGGCACCGTGCTGATGAAATGGGGTATGCAGTGGGCTCCCCCTCACAGAGCACGTCCTCACCACTGAACATCTGGAAGACAAGTCACAGTGGCCAGAAGGCTTGGTCCTGGGAGAGGACCCAGGGGCCAAGGCTGCTGGGGCCAACTTCTGCCCTGGCCCCAAAGGGGGAAACCCAGCAGGGAGCCAAGAGATGCCCTTCACTGATGGCCCTGCCCACCCGCCCTTCACCTCCTCAGTCAATGCAACAGGGTGTCTGCTGAGACGCCAGCTGGCTGCGTGTCTAGAGATGGAGACCCCGGTCACCCCAGAAAGATGCTTGTCCTTGTGTGCCCTAGTGGCCACAGGCGCAGACGGCGAAGTCTGGCTTCAAGGCCTTGCTAGCTGTGTGACCTTGAGCAAGTCATTCAACGTCTCTGGGTCTCAGCCTTCCCAACCCTCAGTAAAACTGGGATTATACGACCTCCTCCTATCGTCCTGAGGTTTAAATTAACAGCTAACAGTGCTTAAAGCAGGGCGTGGGGGGAATTCCCTGGCAGTCCAGTGACTAAGACCCAGTGCTTTCACTATGGTGGGCTCAGGTTTGATTCCTGGGGAGCTGAGATCTTATAAGCTGAACAATCCAGACCATAAAACAATCCAACAAACAAAAAAAACCAGCAAAAATAACAACAACAACAAAAAAAAAAAAACAGTGTCTGACACGTAGTAACTACAATATAAAAGTGTATTAAATAAAATTTTAAATTGTGGCAGAAATCACTATTATTTAGCATCTGCAGGGAAGATGGGTCTTTAGCCCAAAACACTGAAAGGACGGTGTTTCCTCCACCATAATGTTACAAGTAACGTAACACCTCAAAATAAAACCTGAAGCTGTAATTAGAGCAGAGAAGTCCAGCCAAGTTCTGACTTTTTCTTCTCATTGTTATTTGGTCCTTTAAAAAGGATCATATTTTTGACATGTCAGCCCCTTTGTAATATTTCTCTTTGCACCCCCATTTTGCTGTGCCCTCGGCTGGGGGATCGGCCTGCTGTGGGAGCCAGATCTCAGCTGCTCCAGGAGGGATGAGCAGGGCTGACAAAGGAAGGAGGTGGAGGCCCCTGAGATAGAAACCCACGGAGGAGGCTGCTCCGGCTGGTCCCTGGGCTCAGGTGCACAGGGCGGGTGGGCCAGTGCCCGCAGATGGTGCTCGTGGAAGCTCCTCCCCCCTCTGAAGGCCAGCTGAGGGGCTTTGCTGCTGCTGCTGCTCAGCCGCTCAGTCGTGTCTGAAGCTTTGCCACCCCTTGGACTGCAGTACACCGGGTTCCCTGTCCTTCACTCTCTCCCAAAGTTTTCTCAAGCTCATGTCCACCGAGTTGGTGATGCCATCCAACCTCCTCATCCTCTGTTGCCCTCTTCTCCTCCCGCCTTCAATCTTTCCCAGCATCAGGGTCTTTTCCATTCAGTCGGCTCTTCGCATCAGGTGCCCAAAGTATTGGAGTTTCAGCTTCAGCATCAGCCCTTCCAGTGAATATTCAGTGTTGATTTCCTTTAGGATTGACTGGTTTGATCTCCTTGTAGTCCAAGGGACTCTCAAGAGTCTTCTCCAGCACCACAATTCAAATCATCAATTCTTTGGCGTTCAGCCTTATATAAGGTCCAGCTCTCCCTGGGGAACAGTTATTAAGCGGGCTAGGGCCCTGCCTCTGGGGCTGCAGGACCTGAGGGCCCCTGGAGGGCAGGGGTGTTGCTCAACAGCGACCCCATGTGGCGGACCCTACAGAGCTGCGGCTGGTGGGCTGCCCCTTCTTGCCAACCTCCTTCTCGCTAGGTGTAGAAGCAGGAAGACCCAGTTCCTATAACAGCGAGGAAGAGGAGATGGGGAGAGGGAGACGCTGGACTTCCTGCTAATGCGCATAGGGATGCTCACAGAATCCATGGGAGGGTTTAACGGAAGAGACGGTTCGGTAATTGCCCCTCCCACCGGACGGACTGGGCGGTGCCTGCTCCACGCCCTCTCGCTCCCACGGTGAGGGAGGGGTGTCCAGGCTGTGAAGGCGCCCCCTCCTGCCCTCCACAGCACTGGGCCCGCGCCAGTGCCAAGGTTGCCTGAGCAGCTCCACCCTCCAGGTGAGCCGCCCCCACACTGGCGATGTCCTGAGAAGCCCTGCCCCCCGCCCCCCGGCAGTGACCAGGGCCACCGCGGCAATGAGATGGCTGGCATCTACATGGCCGGGCACCAGCCGCGGGCCCCGGGGGAGCTGCAGAGCCCCAGCTCCTCCGCACTGCCTGTCCCAGGGGCCTGCTGCCACCGTGACGTAGACCCGGACCTTAGTCGTGTCGGCACCAGCTCCTTCCTCACCTGGGTGTCCTGGTCTGCTGCGTTAGGGCCCCAACCGGCAGGCGTCCAATCTGAGCCCACCGTCGTCCTGCTGGTCTCAAGGCACAGGGAGGGCAGGATGAATACTATGTCCCCAGCGCCTACTGGCTGCCCATGCTGGGGCCCTGAGGCTGGGTCTCCCCCGGGGCAGCTGGTCCCAGGCCTTCTTTATGACCAGCCCTGCCGGGAGCCACCACGGGAGATCCCACCCATGACAAGGTCATGTGGAAGAGAACTGTTAAGCAAGGCTTCAGAACTCAACAGGCTCCCTAGGCTTTCTCGAGCATCTACTCCCAAAACCAGAATCTGTCTGTTTTACTACTTCATGACTTTCACTAACTCCTCTGACATTAACAGGGGGCTAACCCTGATCACCTTTCTCTGGAGAAAATTAACTTAGGACTATAGCTAATAAGTCTCCTGGACATGAGAGGAATATTTCCAATCAAAACCCCTCTGTTAGCATTATAGCTTGCTTGGCAGGTATATCCAGACTCTTGCAGCTACGCATATGATTATTTACATCCTCCCAACTGTGAGAGGCACGGAAAGCCTAAAACATAGAGCCTTTCAAAGAGTTAAAAGTTATTAGAGTAGTGCTAATGTAAGATTTCATTATTGGGCCAATGCTTGTTGCTAAGTTCCCATATCTCTTATCCACTCTGCACCTGGGAGTGCATTAGTTAACATAGTTGGAATGTAAAAAAAACAAGTGTAGCCTTGGATTTAACCACATCAGACTTTTGAGCTAATTGGTTCTTTCTTGTAACTCACTGCACCTTTGCTTCGTGAGAATGTAACTCTGTTTAATACTTTTTGAGGCTGACATAGATTAGAAATATAAGAAAAAACATTTCAAGGGAAAATAAGTTTTCTGGTTAAGAAGCCTTTATCAAAAGAGGGTCATAAAATGTTCACAGACCTCCAAGGACAAAAGATAATGTATACAATATTGTTTATGGGAAAGGTTTGCAAAAAAATCCTGGTTTCGATAAAGACAAAACACATATAATGTTTGGGCTGACTCTGTATGACTTTGCATCTTTCATTTCCCTCTATGTACAAGTAAAGGTATAAAAGACCCTTTTAAAAATAAAAACAATGGGCCTCGCTTGAAAAAGCTTGGTCACCCCGTGTTTTTCTTTTCTCTCTTTTTTTTCTCTCTCACTTTCTTTTTCAGGCTGATCCCTTGAAACATAGAGGCTCCCTGAGTTCATTTATCTGCCCAGGTTTCTAAGACCTAAACGAAAAGACGTTCTGCATCTTCACTCCCTCGGGAGACCGGGAAGGCACCTGTGGCCTCTGTGAACAGGGCGAACTTCTTGTCTCGAAGTTTTATTGGCTTTCTATGTAAACCAAAAAATATCAGCCTCTTTCTCTCCTCTATTTTCTTATCTACAATATTCTTTCCTTATCTCTCTCTAAATCATCCGCCGACACCATTTTTCCTTCAGGTTCCCCTGGATCCTGCAGGGGCTGGACTCCGGCACAGCCCTTGTCCTCCCAGGAGGTCTCGGCCTGGCTCCAGAGCCAGCCCAGCAGCCAGAGCTCCCTCCAGGCCAGCCCTCTCTGCAGCGCCCAGCTCACACGCTTCCTGCCGTCCCACCCTCCACCCAGACGGCGGGGCCTGTGGAGCCTGTCAGGGTGCTGGCACCTCCGTAGGGTAGCTGGCGGGGGTGGACGGGGTTGCAATCTGAGGCTGGGTCACCCGAAGGGGTGGGGGGCCCTGCTAGTGCCCTCCAGGGATCTGGAGCCTCGGCAAAGGGAGGGCTGAGTCCTGCCCCAAGGCCACAGGTGGGAGGCCTTGTACCAAGGCCACTGACATGGAGCCCAGAAACAAGGTCTGCTCCGGGCCCAACAGATCCCCTTTGTTGCCCAAAGCTCCCCTACCCCTGCCCATCATCACTGTAGGCTTCCTGACCCCAAATTAGGCTAGAATGCACACCCCAGCAGTCTCTCTCTATGCCCTAACCAATCACCTAACCTCCTAGCAGGAATTTTGTCTTGAGGCTATAAAACTGGCGACTAACAGGAGAAAACTTTCAATTCTCCCTGGTCTGTCAGGGGGTCGGCAGGCTGCATTTGCAGCGCCCTCATCATCTCTGTCCCCCACTCTTCATAAACTCAATCCCTTCTGCAATGCTCTGTCCCTGCAAATTCCTTTCCAACCCGTGCTCCAGCTGCCTCAGTGTTAGGGTCCCGGGGCGGGACTCTGGAGACCTGCGGAGGCTGCAGGGCGAGACCTGGGCTCCGGGAAGCTCAGCGACTTGGCCGATCCCACGGCCAGCAGTGGTGGAGCGAGTGTGTCTGCCCGCCTTAGGGTCCCTGCTCCCTGCTTCTCCCAGGGCAGGGGCCTCGGGGACCCACTTTATGAGTCAGAAGCCACAGCCTTTGTTCGAGGGGCCCGCCCAGGCCGCTGAGCCTCCTGGGAAGGAAGGGGGGCCTGATCAGCAGCCCCCAGCTATGAGGGGCAGTTTCTGGAGACCCAAATGCTTCCTGCCAGGAGGTGTGGGGCCTCCTGCTCTGGGAAGGACAGCATTAGGGGATCCTGAAAGTTCAGTTCCCTTGGCTGAGGTCCAGCTTCTGTGTCTCAGAAGGTGTTTTTATACATGTATTTTATTATTATTATTTTTTAGATTGAAGGATAGTTGAGAGGCCCTTAGACAGCAAAGAGATCCAACCAGTCAATCCTGAAGGCAATTAACCCTGACTATTCATTGGAAGGACTGATAATGAAGCTGAAGCTCCAATACTTTGGCCACCTGATGCAAAGAGTCGACTCATTGGAAAAGACTCAGATGCTGGGAAAGATTGAGGGCAGGAAAAGAAGGGGGTGACAGAAGATGAGATGGTTGGATGCCATCACCAACTCAATGGACATGAGATTAAGCAAGCTCTGGGAAATGGTGAAGGACCTGCAAGCCTGGCGTGCTGCAGTCCATGGGGTCGCAGAGTTGGACACGACTTAGTGACTGAACAACAACATAGTTGAGTCACAATGTTGTGTTTTATGTATATACTTTTCAAATAATTTCCATTACAGTTTATCATAAGATATTGCCTATAGTTCCCTGTGCTGTATAGTAGGACCTTGAGGTTTATTTTATATATAGCAGTGTGTATATGTTAATCCCATACACCGAATGGATCTCTCTCCCACTTCCCCTTTGGTAACCATACATTTGTTTACTATGTCTGTGAATCTGCTTCTGTTTTGTAAATAAGTTCATTTGTACTATTTTTGTGGTTCCACATGTAAGTGATAGTGTGGAGTATTTGTCTTGCTCTGACTGACTTCACTTAGTGTGATAATCTCATCTCTAGGTTCATCCACGTTGCTGCAAATGACATGATTTCATACTTTTTATGGCTGAGTGGTATTTCGCTGTGTATATATGCACCACATCTTCCTTATCCATTTATCTGTTGTTGGACATCTAGGTTGCTTTCATATTTTGGCTGTTGTAAATAGTGCTGCAATGAATATTGGGGGTGTACGTATCTTTTTGAATTAGTCTTCTCCAGATATATGCCCACTAGTGGGATCGCTGGGTCATCAGTTTCTCTATTTTTAGTTTTTCTAAGGAACCTCTCCGTACATAGTAACTGCACGGATTTATGTTCCCACAAAAAAATGTAGGGGAGTTCCCTTTTCTCCACACCCTCAGAAGGTGTTCATAGAAACGAAGGGCATCGGGGAACTGGCACAAGAGCCCCAAGAAACAGCAGCCTCCAGCCCCAACTGAGTGTGCGAGTGTGTGTGACCGCTGGTGTCTGCCTGTCTGAGGATCTGTGTGTTCACACCTGTGCTATGTGTACCAACATGTGTTCATGCCATAGCAGTGAGACCAGTCCGGAGGTGGGCCGGCTGTTGCCCCTCTGAGCCCCAGGAAGTAGAGGGACCCCCAGCCCCCACTGGCTCCGACACCCCCCTCCCCGAAAGGCTGTGTGACCTGGGGAGTCGGTGCCCTCTCCGGGCCTTGGCTCCTGCCTGTGAGATGGGAGTGAGGCTCCCTCCTCGGTAGGGGCAGCTGAGAGGAGTGAGGGGCGAGGGGGCAGGTGCAAGTTTGGAGGACAGACATGGGCACAGCAGATGCTGGCCTGGAGGGCACAGACGTCTCCAAGGGCCCACGTTCGTCACTGCAGTTGGGGAAACTGAGACCCAGACAAACCCAGCTTCCCAAACCAGGTCTGGCTGGAGCTGTTAGAAATCACTGTGTACTTTGGGAACCTAATTATAGATCTGACATGAGAGAGGCCTTCCTAACCACCAGGACTGCTCAACCTAGGGGGTGAGTTCTCTGTCACCAGACATGTTCAAGCAAAGGGTCAACAAATTTATCAGAAAGCTGCAGAGGGGACTCTGGTCCTGAAAGCGGCTGGACTCATGGCCCAGAGGTCTGTCCAGCCGGGCGTCTGTTCAGACAAAGCCCCAAGGGCAGGACCTTTCTGTTCCTGGACAGGACGCCTGCCTTTTGGGGGCCACTGAGTACCCAGGCGGCAGCAGGATAGCGGGGTCGTGGACAGAGACTTGGAGGCAGGCAGGGTGCTCACAGAAGGGTGCACAAGTGGCTGCCCATGGCCCAGGTGAACAGCTTCTGTCTGCAGTCAGAATAGGGTGGGTAGCGGATGTTCTTCAGCACCTCCAGGCCCGAGTGGGAGAGCAGGCAGGCACGGTGGTGGGAGAAGGTGTCGAAGGAGAACTTGCCGTGGTATCTTCCCATCCCACTTTTGCCTGCACAGGCATGAAAGTGAGGGTCTAAGGCCAGGCCGAGGAGCCCACCACCACCACCACCACCAGCAGCCCGCCGCCGAGCAGGGAGCCCAGGGAAAGCCAGGCCACACGATGAGCCATTTTGCAGAGAGGGAAACTGAGGCCCTGAGAGGCCAGGGGTCTGGATAAGGTTGAACTGTGAGTGAAGGCCAAACCGAACCTTCCTGGGTCTGGAGCACCCATCTGGGCTTCCCTGGGAGTTGGGGCTGGAGGGTGAAGGAGGGCGGGGCTCACCGACTCCCCCCAATGGCAGGGAGGTAAGACTCATGTAGGTGAAGCCTTCATTCCCTACAAAGCTGCCGCTGCTGGTCCTGTACAGCATCTGGTTTATTACCTGGTGGGAGGGGGAGGCCGGGGTCAGGGGTGGAGCGTAGTCTCCTTATTCCACAGTGAGCAGAGGTGCCTCCCCGGTCTCCATGCTCTGCTGAGTGAGTGTCGCCCCTCTGGGTTCACAAAGAGGAGCCCGCAGCCCTGAGAAGCGCCTGTGAGGGCTAGCAGCCACAGCAAATAGGCAGCCAGCCCAGCTCCGCCTGCAGGGCCCCACCTTTGCTCTGCCTAATCCCCCTTCAGGGGCTCTGCACACCCATACAGAACTTTTGCACAATTCAGGAAAAGAAGGGTGTTTGGGGCAGGGCAGATAGAAAGGGCACCTCCTTGTCTGGGTGGAGGCTGCTGTTCTTGGTGCTGCCCCCGCCAACCACACCCCTGTCTCAGCGGGACACCTGTATTCAGGGAGCTGTTGTCCAATGGCCTGGATTATTTTCCAGTGGTCATGTATCGATGTGAGAGTTGGACTGTGAAGAAGGCTGAGCGCCGAAGAATTGATGCGTTTGAACTGTGGTTTTGGAGAAGACTCTTGAGAGTCCCTTGGACTGCAAGGAGATCCAGCCAGTCCATTCTGAAGGAGATCAGCCCTGGGATTTCTTTGGAAGGAATGATGCTAAAGCTGAAGCTCCAGTACTTTGGCGACCTCATGCGAAGAGCTGACTCATTGGAAAAGACTCTGATGCTGGGAGGGATTGGGGGCAGAAGGAGAAGGGGACGACAGAGGATGAGATGGCTGGATGGCATCATGGACTCGATGGATGTGAGTCTGAGTGAACTCCGGGAGTTGGTGATGGACAGGGAGGCCTGGAGTGCTGTGATTCATGGGGTTGCAAAGAGTCGGACACGACTGAGCAACTGAACTGAACTGAATAGTCACCCTGGTTGTCTGCTCCCTGACCCTTGTAAGTGGGCTGGGAAAAGGGAGGTGACTAGTCTCACCCCTTTGGGCCGCTCTGTTGCCCCCACCTGCGTCCAGCCCCACCTGGCTGCTGTTGGAGAAGGCGTACAGGGCCAGGGGCTTCTCCCGACGGTTGATGAAGTCGATGGCCTGGCCCAGGCTCCTCACGTTCACGATGGGCAGGATGGGCCCGAAGATCTCCTCCTGCATCACCGGATCTGTCTCCTGCACGTCCACCAGCACCGTGGGGGCTGCCAGAGACAGGGGCCGGCTCAGCCCAGGGGCGGGGCCCTCCGGCGGGTGGGGCATCGGTGGGCAGGGCCTCTGGTGGGCGGGCCCGCGGGCTGACAGGGCCCAGAGACCCGGATGTCCCAGGGACAGTACTCTCCCCTCAGCCCCCGGGAAGTGACCACGAGGGGCTCCCCAGCCTGACCGGGCTCGTGGGGCCCAGAGAATCACTCAGCCTTGGTCTCACAGTCAGAGGGTGATCTGATCTTAGACCCCAGAGTCTGAGGCCCCAAGCCCCAGCCTGTTAGACACTCTGAGTCGTTTGGCCCAAGAGACCAGGGTTCTTTGTTCACAGCAGAGCAGACGCTCAGGACGGGCTTTGGGAGCTGAGAACCAGAATCGTGGGCGCGTAGCACTAGGGGTCGTGTGGCCCGTGGAGCAGCAGATCGTGGGGCTGAAGTTGGGAAGCTGAGCCTAGAACTCTGGGGTCTGAGCTTGGAGAACTTGGGCCAGAGTGTGGAGTCGTGGGGTCGCGGGCTCAGACCCCAGCACCAGGACACACCAGGGTCACGAAGTCGTGGCACCAGGCTGGGCTGTAGCGGTGGGGTGGGGGGAGCCTCAGAGCCCAGACTCGGGGCCCAGCTGTGGACCCCAGCGTGGAGGGGCCTTCGCTGGGGTGTGGATGGGGGTGGGGCACAATGGCAGGGAGGGCGGGTCTCACCGATGTAGAGATCGCTTTCATCACTCTGGCCGCCGATGACCACGCGGCCACAGCTCAGCAGGCCCCGGAGCCGCTGGAAATGCTTCTGGCTGATGATGCGGCCCAGGTTTGGGGAGCTCTGGGGGTCGTTGCCATAGAAACGGGTGATGGCGCTCTGCAGGGCGGGCACCAGCCGCGCCTGCATCTCGGGGCTGCACAGGACATAGTCGGGGGCCGCGCAGGTCTGGCCGGCGTTGAAACAGCGGAAGAAGGCCACCCGGTTGGCCACAGTCTGGGGGTCGCAGTTGTCGTCCACATAGCAGGGGTTCTTGCCTCCTAGCTCCAGTGTGACGGGCGTCAGGTGCTTGGCGGCGGCAGCCATGACAATCTTGCCAACTCGAGGGGTCCCTGGGAGCATGGGATTTTACTCAGCTGCTCTTGGCCGGAAGGTTCAGGCACCACCTTCCTGGCCCCATCCTGGCCCACCCACTGGGATCTGCCCCCGCCCTGCAGCCCCAGGACCCCACCCTGCCAGGCCCACTTGCCCCAGATGATTGCTATCAGGGACGCTCCACACGGCTGGCCATCGCCTCCTCCCTCCCCCTTTTCTCCAGCCTCTTCTCCAGCATCCCTCTTTCCCCAGGACACCAGCCGGGGCCACCCTCACCCGTGAAGAAGATGTAGTCGAACTCGTGCTCCAGCAGCTGCCCCGTCTCCTCGGGCCCGCCCAGCACCACGGCAAAGCAGCTCTGCAAGGGGGCGGGAGGGATGCACGGCTCAGAGGACCCTGCAGGATCTCCCACTGGTGGGAGTGGGGGCTCAGCCTCACCTGGTCCAGGTATCGGGGCAGCACCTTGGCCAGGACCTTCTCAGTGTTCTTGCTGATCTCTGAGGGTTTCAGCACCACGCAGTTACCTGCGGGACGGGGCGGGGCAAGGAGAGGGCGGGGCCATGTGTAGCCTCGCCCATCTCTATCCGATCCTCGGATCCTCCCGCCTAGTGCAGCTGAGAGAGGTGCCTTATTGGCCCCGAGGCCACACAGACCCAGGGATGGTGGCCAGATGGGAACCAGCCCTTTTCAGCCACCTGGTGCCAGCTCCCTCCTCCTTCCTGGCTCTGGGGGCAGCTGGGAGGACAGGCAACCGGGCATGAGGGTGGAGGCGTCCTCTCACCTGCAGCGAGGGCGCCCACCAGGGGCACCAGGCTCAGGTTCAGGGGGTAGTTCCAGGGAGACAGGATGAGCACCAGGCCGAAGGGCTCCCTCCTGATGAAGGCCGAGTCCAGCTGCGTGATCTGGGGTGTGGAACGGACAGTGAGGCCTCACTAAGGATCACCCCAAAGCCCACCCCTCACAGCCCTCGACCTGCCTGTGCAGTGGAGTCCCCTCAAGGAGACCACGGTCCCAAGAAAGTCAGTGACTCGCCCAGGGCCTGGGCTGGGCCGCCCTGAAGTTGTCCCGCCTGGCCAGAGGTCTCACCAGGTTCTTGGCCACTGGCTCGTCCTTCATCCAGGTGCACAGGTTCCTGAGAGCCAAGTCGACCTCATTCTGGCAGATGATGAGCTCCGAAATGTCTGAATGAAAGGCCACCTGTGGTAGAGGTGGGATTCGGGGGTTAGGCCTGGGCGGGGTGGGGAGGGGAGCTGGAGGTTCCCAAGAGTCCTCAGGGTGGACACGGAGACAGTCTCCAGGGTGAGCACAGCCAGCCCCTGGGAACTACAGTGAGGAGCATGGGTCCTGGGCTCTGCTGCTTTCTGGCTGTGGGAACTTGGGCCAGTGACTTAACTCCCACGTGCCTCACTTTCCCCATCTGTGAGATGGGACAGCAGTCAGACCTGCCTTACAGGTTTACTGAGTTGACATAGAGCAGCTAGCAGCCCAGGGAAGAGTCTGCTGAACCACAGGACTGAGCTGGGGATGCAGCTGGCTCCAGCCCCCACCCCTGCCCTCCTCCCCCCACCCCGTCCTCCTCCCCTCACCCCTGCCTGCCCCCACTCACCCCTGACTGCCCTCACCCACCCCTGCCCTCCTCCCCCCACGCCGCCCCCTACCCACCTTGTGCAGGTCCTGAGCCAGCGACTCCTGCAGAAGCTGCTTGTTCTCTTGCAGGAAGCGGCTCAGGCCCTTCAGCTGGGCGGCCCGGAACTCAGCCGGCCGCGTACGCCCCGAGACGAAGGCCTCCCGCAGCCGCTGCAGGGTGTCTGCAAAGGGGTCCATCCTGCAGGGTGGAGGCAGTGTGGGTTGGGGTGCCCCCACCTCTACCACCCCTCCACGGCCCATACTCGCACCCACGTGGGCCCATGGACACCCCCACAGGGCCTCGAGGGGTTCTTTGCCTCAGAGACCACAGAACTTTGCAGTGGCAGATGGGGAAACTGAGGTTGGGGTGTGCCGCAGGGCCCCGGAGCATGGGACGGCTCCCTGTGCTCTGGGGAGGTGGGCCTGGAACAAGGAGCAATGGGGTGGGCGAGGCGTCCGTGGGAAGGCTCAGCTGACAGCCTGAAGCCTTGAGCCCATCTGGCCTTGGTCTGACACCCAAGGGAACCCCGGCGGGGCTGGGAGGGGAGGGGGATGAGGCATGGGGGTGGGAAGAAGGAGCCCAGGAGGGCCTCTGGGGGGAAATACCTGGACTTTGAGCAAGAAAGGTCTCTGAGCACCCCAACCAGGGCCCCAAAACCACACCATTGCCTGTGCCTCCAGGTCCCTCTGAGTGTCTCTCTGTCCATGTCTGTGTGTCTCTCTGTGTCTGTCTTTGTCTCTCTTTTCCCGTGTGCCAATGTGAGCCATTTACCCTCAGGGTCCAGCAGCGTCTCAAAGGCCTGAGCCCAGGACTTCTGCCTCAGAGCCCTGATTGTGGAGTGAGGCAGGTCTCAGCGTCCGCCCCCTCCTCCTCTCTCAGCCGCAGTCTCCTCACCTGGGGAGTGGGGACAGACTTCTCCTTGGGCGTGCAAGCACAGGCCTGGGCTGGGGACACGAGGGACATGCAAGTCCTGCTGGGTGGGAGGGGGAAGGCTGGCCGTGTGGGTGAGGCCCCTCAGCAGGTGGGCAACGGGAGCTCAGCTCTTAGGGGGAACCCAGGACCTGCTTGCTCCCACTTGTGGTTGGCAGGGCAGCTATCCTGGCCCTTTCTTGGGCTGGAAGGGGACCCAAGTTATGCCCTCCCACAGCCAGGCCCGGGGTGGTCCCACCTAAACCCCCGCCCACGCCCCAGATGGCAGAGGGGCCGAGGGAGGTCAGGAAGTCCCGCTGAGGCCCAGGCTCAGCGTCAAGATGAACCAGGGCCATTTCCTCCTGAGCGTCCGGGAGCAGCTGGGCCTGCGGGGCTGCCTCTGGCCACAGGCCCCGCCCACCCTCGGTTCATGGTGGCCAGGAACACCCTTAGACCTTCAAGTTCCAGGGCTGCCCCAGAGGCACCAGCGTCACCCGCGCCACCCAGCTTTCCCACTGGAGTTCCAGTGGCACCTGGTTGCATTGGCCCTGCTCTGGCTTTGTCTGAGCCTCTCTAGAGCCTCGCTAGGGCTGAATGTGGCCAGAATGAACCAAAGCCCGGGGACCATATTCTCAGGCCCACCCCTACCAGTGCCCAATCAAATGAGGAGGCGGATGGCTGGGTAGGGCTGAGGTCAGCAGCTCCCTCGTTTAGGGTTAGGGCCTCTTCCCCCAGCCTGGGGAGCCTCTACCCTTGCCCCGGGCCAGGCCAGCCCATGGGGGCTGCAGGTTTCCCGAGAGTATTCCCGGGCGTCACAGGGGTTGGAAGTGGGAGCGGGGAGCAGGGGGCGGGGCAGCACCACCTCCCTGCACTGAGCCAGGCCCCAGGCCCACGGACCCCCAGCCCTGGAGGCCCCACAGGGTCGGGATCCCATTTCTCTTCCCCACTCCCCCACTCTGTGCTGCTGGCCCGCCCCTCCCCACAACGCTTGACCCCATGTACCCTGGTGTGGACTCCGACCCCGGATCCTTTGCCAAGCCTGGGCGCTTTATGCCTGACATTCTGCCTCCAGATGCGCGCTCTCACCTCGCCTCTGCCAGCTGCCTGTGCAGCTCCCCAACCGGATGCCCTGTGCCCACGTCTGGCAGTGGAGAGGCTCCCGGGTGACAGATCACCAAACCGAAGCTCCAGCCAGTCTGGCCTCCTGCTGATTCACACGTCAGCACTGCCTGAGGCTGCCTCACCTGGCACAGCTGGCCCCCGGAACAGGCCTGGCAACTCCAAGTGACTCCAGGTGATGCTGTGGTTGCTGGGAAGGACAGGCAGGAAGTAACCTGAGAAGGAGAAAGATAAGGTAGTTGTTCAGTTGCCAAGTCGCCAAGAGCCCAGCTCTTTGTGACCCCATGGACTACAACCCCTCAGGCTCCTCTGTCTTCCACTATCTCCTGGAGTTTGCTCAAACTCACGTCCATTGAGTTGGTGATGCCACCCAACCATCTCATCCTCTGTCATCCCCTTCTCCTCCTGACCTCAATCTCTCCCAGCATCAGGGTCTTTTCCAATAAGTCAGCTCTTTGCATCAGGTGGCCAAGATATTGGAGCTTCAGCATCAGTCCTTCCAGTGAATATTCAGGGTTGACTTCCTTTAGGATTGACTGGTTTGATCTCCTTGGAGTCCAAGGGACTCTCAAGAGTCTTCTCCAGCACCGCAGTTTGAAAGCATCAATACTTTGTCAGCGGACCCTGGCAGCCTCCTCCAGGACGCCCTCAGACAGCAGAGCTCTTCAAGCCACTCAGGTCCCCCACCAGACCCTCATGTCTATGCCTTCATTCCCACACTGCAGGGCTCCTTCATCTGCGCTCTCCTCATGTGCCTGACTGGCTTCCTCAGGGCAGAGGAAGGGGCCCTGGCAGCTGCAGAGAGAGAGTGGATGGGCCAGGGGCCCCTGTAGCCACAGGGTATCACATCTTGTTCCTTTTTCCCCTTATTCTTCTGTTTACTGTGTGACCCTAGGCAAGTTTCTTGGGCTTCCCTGGTGGCTCAGATGGTAAAGATTCCGCCTACAATGCGGGAGACCTGTGTTTGATCCCTGGGTGGGAAAGATCCCCCGGAGAAGGGCATGGCAACCCACTCCAGTATTCTTGCCTGGAGAATTCCATGGACAGAGGAGCCTGGGGGGCTACAGTCCACGGGGTCAGAAAGACACGACTGAGTGACTAAACACATAGCACAGACAAGCTGCTTAACCTCCCTGAGCCTCCCGAGGCAGCAACTGCAATTAGAGAATCTCACTATAAGATGAAAGAATAGATATAGATAACCGCAGCTCCTGACACGAAATCAGTGCTTGTAAGCATTGGTTACTAACTTTTCCCCCAGTCTTTCTAAAGCACCTGCTAGGTTCTAGGAAGCAGATGTGCTCAGGCCCCACTGCTAATCCGTCATGTGTGATTTGCCCCTGTCTGCCCTTCACTCCCAAGCCTGTCCCAAGAGATCAAGATCACTCCATGGCCGAGGGCTGTGGAGAGCAGATCCAGGCACCGCATGAGAACCAGCTTGCCCCCTTGGCAGGCGTGTGAGGTGCTCCTTGGCTGTGATGGGAACCAGGCCAGTGGAGGCCACGCAAGACACCAGAAGGGAAGTCAGTGCTGGCAAGAACAATCGAAGAGCCGAGGGGTGGGATGTGGTGGGATGGGGTACAGCCTGCCTCCTGGGAGCCACCGGATTGCGCAATTCACCAATTGTACCTCAAAGCTGCTAAAGCGAGACAAACCAAGGAATTCCCTGGTGGTTGGTGGCTAGGACCCCATGCTTTCATGGCCAAGGGCGTGGGTTCAATCCCTGGTTGGGCAACTAAATTCCCACAAGCCACAGGGTCAAAAACAAGCAAACATAAAACTAAATAAACTAAACCACTTTGAACTGAACCAACAAGAAGCCTGCATAGCCCACAAGCAAATGAAAGTATGTTCGGCCTCCACAACAACTGTGAAATGCCAAGTGCAGCAATGGAGAGATGCTCTGCAAATGCCTCGGATCAGTTTCCTTGGGCTGTGCTAACGAACCACCACCACAACAGCGGTGGCTGGAGACAGCGGGGGTTACAGTCTCCCAGTTCTGGAGGACAGAAGTCTGAAACCCATGTGCTGGTGGGGCTCCAGCGGGGGTCCTCCCCTCCCAGGTCTCAGCTTTCGCAACTGCTGGCCTTCCTCTGCTCTACACCTCTGCAGTTACGACAAACCAGAATGTCGCCAGACTCTGCCAAGTGTGCCTAGGGGAATGACATTTTCCCTAGTTCAGAGCCACCTCACTAGATGATTCTTGCGAACAGTTCTGTGACTTCCGTGCTTCTAGTGCAAACAGGGGGCAGGTTTGATCCCTGGTCGGGGAACTAAGATTCCTGCATGCTGTCTGGCGTGGCAAATAAAATATTAATAAAGAAGGGTCAAAAAATGTAAACAAATAGTTCTCAGAGGGAAGAAAGACTTAAAAGAAATTCTGCTGCTCCAGGGAAGCAAAGAATCAATGATGGCTGAAGGGTGGGTTGAGGTAGAAAGGGGAAAGTCTGGGGTCACACTGGGTGCTTACAGGAATGATCCCCCTGATGAGAATGTCACAGGGGGTGACCCATATGGATGGGGGGTGGGGTCTTGCAGAGTTTGGGGCGGCAGCGTAGTTCCTGTGTTTTCCAGGAAGTGACTACCAGCTAGGGGAGGGGAAGGAGGGACTGGATGTGACAAGCCTCAGGACAGAGCAGCTGACTCTAGGCCATGATCTGCCAGTGAGACCTCCCAGACTTCTGTCTGACTGGTGTCTCCCCAAACTCATATCTGTGTGCAAGCGTGCTCAGTCGCGTCCAGCTCTTTGTGACCCTGTGGACTGTAGCTCACTAGGCTCCTCCGTCCATGGGATTCTCCAGGCAAGAATACTGGAGTGGGTTGCCATGCCCTCCTCCAGGGGATCTTCCTGACCCTGAGATTGAACTCACATCTGCTGCATTGGCAGGCGGGTTTCTTGGCCACTGAGTCACTAGGAAGCCTTTAGGCAGGAAGCGGAGAGGGCCAAGTGGCTGGGTGCCCTATGAAAAGGATCCTTCTTGGGAAGAAAAGAAACAGCAGTGCCCAGGACTCCAGGACCCTGGCCTCCTCAGTGGGACTCAACAGGTTAATTTGGGGACCCTCAAACTTGCCCTGGGGACCTGAAGATGCCAGGTCCCTGCTCTGGGCTTCTGCCTCGGCAGATGTGGGATGGGCCCTGGCATCAGCATCTTTACCAGCTTCCAAATGATCTCAAATTTCAGATGGATTTCAAAAGTGGCATTGGGTTCCCTGGCGGGAACAAAGGGGGTTCCCTGGTCATTCCTAGGAAAAGCTACCCAGTAAGTTTTGTGACAGATCCTGGGCCCCTGGCAGCCTCCCTTCTGGCTTTTCCGCAGGGAAGCTCCCCAGCTGGGAACCAACCCTGTCCAGAATGCCCAGAGTCTCAGTCTCCCCATCCATAGAATGGGGAGAAAGCAGCCAACCATGACACTCATCTCATGAGGTCGCGGGAAGGTCATTATGGGAGCGGGTTGGATGTTTCCAGAAACTTCAAAGCACTGCAGGCAGTGAGAGGCCTGAGGGGTGGGGGGAAGGACAGAAGTCTGTGTGTCCTCTCCAGCCTCAAGGGCCCAGCCAGGTGAGGTGTGGCCAGGAGCAGAGGCGGGGCCAGAGGTGCCTGCCTGCCCTACATATCACCGGCCGAAGGGACAGCTGGGGGCTATGGTCCCAGGACGGGCTTGAATCGTAGTTTGCAAAAACTGTTCGAGAAACTTGACCCAGAGAAATGCACTGACTTGAGAGCTCAAGCTCTTCTTAACCATGCTAAACTTCAGGATATGGAGAACTCTAGCATGTGGGGTGCAAACGGTCTTCTTTTTTTCTTTACACCTTATGTAATATTTCTAGCATACAGAAAATACACAGGATAACGCACGATCGTTCACACACACACACCGCCCAGCCTCATCAGATCTTAACATTTGCCATGTGTTTATAACTTTGTGAGTGGCGGCGTCTTCTACTGTCATTGAACATTACATAGAGCTGGTGGCTCAGACGGTAAAGAATCTGCCTGCAATGCGGGGGACACTGGTTCGATCCCCTGTCTGGGAAGATCCCACATGCTGTGGAGCAGCTAAACCCACAAGCCACAACTACTGAAGCCTAGAGTATGCCTAGAGCCCTCATGCTCTGCAACACGAGAGGCCACCGCAGTAAGAAGCCTGAGCACCACAACAAACAGTAGCCCTCACTTGCCACAGCTGAAGAAAGCCTTCTCACAGCAGTGAAGACCTAGTGCAGCCTAAATAAATATTTTTTAAAAAGTAATACAATTTGTATTTGCTGATGATATGATTCTATATATAAACAAATTCCAAAGAAGGTGAATTCCCTGGTGATCCAGTGATTAGGGCTCTACTCTCTCACTGCCAAGAGCCTGGGTTTGATCCCTGGTCAGGGAACTAAAATCCCACAGCCCACGTGGTGTGGTTAAAAGAAAAAAAAAAACCCGCAAAGAACACACACACACATACTACTAGAGCTAATAAACACATTCGGCAAAGTTACAGGATATAAAATCAATACTCAAAAATCAGCTGTGTTTCTATACACTAGCAGTGAACAATCTGAGAAGGAAATTTAAAAAACAATTCTGTTTACAATATCATCCAAAAGAATAAATACTTAGGAATAAATTTAACCAAGGAAGGGGAAATTTTTTTACACTAAACTGCAAAACACTGTAGAAAGAAATTAAAGAATATATAAATAAATGGAAAGATATCCCATGTTCATGGATTGGAAAACTTAGTATTTTTTAAAATATAATTTTCACTTTACTTTTTTCCAGCGGGTAGTTTTTCTTTGGTCACTAAGGACTTAGCTCCCCACTTGGTCTTTGGCAAAGGTCATGGGGCGGCACCCCCAGTTCTAAATTGGGGTGGGGGTGTTCAGCCCTTCCAGGCTTCACGAGAATGGCTCCTAACTACCTTGCTATGAATGGTACAACTCACACAGTATTGTCGTTTCACATGCAGCTTGGGAGGCACATAGGTATTGAAGACGTGTGCTTCAGAAATGTCCTTGATGGCCGCAGCCTCTATATGTTTTGCATGATGACCTTCTTAGTGGCCTTGTCCTTGAGCGCACACTGGGCACAGCTGGCACCATGGGCTGCACGTGGCCACAGCCCTTTTTGGCTAGACTATCATTCCTTCTTTTTTCTTGGTCACCTTGAAAGTGAAGGCCTGAGAGATGAAAAGCTGAATAATGTTTACTATGGCAGTGCTCCTCAAAGTGATCTGTGATACAATGTAATCTCTATGGAAACTCTAACGTTTTGTGGAAATGGAAAAGCCCATCTTCATATGTAATTGCAATTCCAATCCTCATTGTTTAAATAGCCAAAAATGTATGTAGAAAGAAAACCAAAGTTAGAGGACTGACATTTCCTGATGTGTGAACTTATTACAAACTATAGTAATCAAAGACATTTTGATTATTGCTTAAGGACTGACAGATAGACCAATAACATAGCATTGAGAGTCTGGAAACAAACCCAAATATCAATGACCAGTCGATTTCCAACAAGGATGCCAAGATCATCCAGTATGGAAAGAAGGAAGGCAAGAGTACTGGAGTGGGTTGCCATTCCCTCTTCCAGGGAATCTTTCCCATCCCAGGATCAAGCCGGGGTCTCCTGCATTGCAGGCAGATTCTTTATTCTTTATTCCCTGAGCCACTAGGGAAGCTATGGAAAGAATAGTCTCTTCAACAAATGGTGTTGGGACACCAGGCTAACCACATGCCAAAGAAGTTGAATACCTACTTCACCCCATATTCAAAAATTAACTCATTATGTATCAACAACCTAGTATAGGAGCTAAAACAAATAAAACTCTTAGAAAACACAGGAGTGAATCTTCATCTCCTTGGATTTCACAATGAATTCTTAAATATGGCTCCAAAAGCATGAACAACAAAAGAGCAAATAGATAAACTGGGATTTACAAAAATCTAAAACTTTTGTGCATCAAAAGACATTATTAAGAAAGTAAAAAGACAGCCTACAGAATGTGAGAAGATATTTGCAATATAATCTGGTAAGGGTTATGTATCTAGAATATATAAAGAAGTCTCACAACTCAGCAACAAGAAGCATAAAATCCGATTTAAATATGAGCAAAGTACCTGAATAGCAAAGTACCTATCTCCAAAGAAGATATACAAATGATCGAAAAGCACATGAAAGATGTCCAGTCTCATTGACCGTTACGGAATTTCAAATCAAAACCACAATAAGGTACCACTTCATACCCACTAGGGTAGCTATGATGAAATGACAACTGCAAAAACCCATAAAAACAGAAAATAACAAGTCTTGGTAAGAGTGTGTAGGCATTAGAATTTCCGTACACTGCTGGTGAGACTGTCAGATGATGCCTCTGCCTTGGAAATGAGTTTGGCAGTTACTCAAAAAGTTTAGCATAGGCACTACATGGCCAAGAAATTTCACTCCTAGGTGTGTATATTTCCCCAAATTGAAAACAGGTGTTCAAACAAATATTTGTTCATGAATGTTCATGGAAGCATTAATCACAACAGCCAAAATGTGGAGACAACCCAAATGTCCATCAGTGGATGAATGGATAAACTGATAGGGTGTAGCCATACAATGGAATATTACTCCACCCTAGAAAGGAATGTGAGCCTAAAACAACTCTAAAAAATAGTCTATTTTAAAAAAAATGCAGTCCTTATTCATATGCTACAATATGGATGAAACTTGAAAACACGAGGTTAAGTGGAAAAAAAAAACCCCGACATCAAAGGGAACATGTTGAATGATTTGTTTTATATGAAATGTCTAGAAGAGGCAAATCCATAGAGACAGGAAGCAGACTGGTGGCTGTCAAGGTCTGGGGGCAGGAAAAACCGGGAATGATTTCTTTGTGGGTACAGGATGTTCATCTTGTGGTGATGAAAAAGTTTTGAAACTAGAGAGAGGTGTTGGTTATATCATATGCCAAGTGCAGAAAATGCCACTGAACTTTAACACGGTGAGTTTCGTGTTATTTGAATTTCACTTCCACAAAAGTAAAGGTTATTATTCCACCCGCTCGTGCTCTTTCTGGTTCTTCTTTTGTTTACTCTGATGAAGCCAGCTGCCGATGGAAAGGCCCACACGGCAGAAACTGTAGGCAGCCTCCGTCAATAGCCAGTGAGGAGCTGAGACCCTCAACCTAACAGCCTCCAAGGAACCATAGCCAGCCAACGGCCAGGGGAGGGAGCTTGGAAGTGGGTCCTTTCCCATCGGAGCCCTGAGATGACTGAAATCTGGCCGATGCCTCGGCTGTAGTCTTATAATCTCAGTACAGGATAGCTGCCACAGGCATTCCTGCTCAAAGAGCAAGAAAACAGGAGGCGCAGTGGACCCGGCCGGCCCAGAGCAGTTCTGAAATCCAGCCAGGAACACGTGGGAAGTTCTTTAGTCGGATTCCAAGGTTTGGGAGGAATGCTGCAAGGCTCAGGGCTCTGATCTCTGGGTCCTGGTCGTCTGAGTCTTTCCTTTCTCATAAAAGGGAGCATGTGTTTGCAGCTGAGTGGTTTCCTCAGTCTGCTTCCTGCCAGTAGAATCGGACGGACTGGGAGGGGGCATTCTGATGGCCTCTTTTGCTTTTGCATTGTCTGTGTCCTTTCAGTCCAAGCTGGCGAACTTTCTCCTAAACCTTGTGGGAATTCTGTGACTCTTGCTGAAGTTCAGCGCGTGTGATGAAAGGTGCCCCCACAGGTGCCCCCACAGGTTTTTCTGAAGTAAGTCCTACTCTATGGTTGGACAGCATCACTGATTCAACAGACATGTGTATGAGCAAACTCCAGGAGATCGTGAAGGACAGGGGAGCCTGGCGTGCTGCAGTCCATGCGGTCACAGAGGGTCGGACAGGGCTGAGCCACTGAATAACAACAAATCGTGAGCTCCGGCTGAGCTCCCCAGGTTACCTGAACAGCCCAGCTGTGGCATGAAACCTGTGCCCACAGGCCCTCAGTCATGTGTAGCTGTCCCTAGAATCCAGGTGTGATATTTTATTGACAACACTTTCCACATAAATGTCCAAATGGCTTTTTTTTTTTTTTTGATTGTGCCACATGGCTTGTGGAATCTTAGTTCCCCGACCAGGGATTGAACCCAGGCCCTCACTAGTGAAAACTTGGCATCCTAACCGCTGGGCCACCGGGGAAATTCCCTGCACTTATGCCTTGGGTCAGGAAAGTGGGCCACAGAAACCACCTTGCTACAGTAAAGATAACATCTTTAGGGTAAAGACAGACCTGGGTCTTCTGGCATAGTCTCAACCCTTCCCCACCCCCACCCCCACCCTTGGTCCCTTGCCCAGGACCATGATGCTCTGGGAGGCCATTTTTGCCCCAGAGTCATTACCACTTTGGGGTCCCCTAAAAAATGGCAACTCACTCCAGTATGGGGAATCCCACGGACAGAGGAGCCTGATGGGCTGCAGTCCATGGGGTTGCAAAGAGTCGAACACGACTGAGGGATAACACAGGAATAAGAGAGTAAACAAGACAGGGCTTCACTGAGAGCAGCGGTTCCATCCCTCGTGGGCCCTCCCTGAGCATCACGGGCCTCTCAGCCAGCCGAAGTGGGCACTACCATCAGCACCAGAGCAGGACCCTGACCAGCCAGGACCACAGCCACACTGTTCCTGACCCCAGAGCTGTGGGGCTGGGTTTGCCGTCTGTAAAAACAAAACCACGACATGTATTGCCTCATGACCGGTAACATGTAACACAAAGGGATTCAGCCCATGCCAAATCGTCCAACTTCAACAACTCTCATAAGATCCCGCCTTCTCATAAAGAAAGGCTCATCTCTTGAACAAGATACTTGGGAGAATGCCCACATTTGCAAACTTACATTTAGATTGACACTCTGCAATGCAGGAGACCCCGGTTCGATTCTTGAGTTGGGAAGATCTGCTGGAGAAGGGATAGGCTACCCACTCCAGTGTTCTTGGGCTTCCCTGATGACTCAGCTGGTAAAGAATCCACCCGCAAAGCGGGATACCTGGGTTCGATCCCTGGGTTGTGAAGATCCCCTGGAGAAGGGAAAGACTATGCCAGTATTCTGGCTTGGAGAATTCCATGGACTGTATAGTCCATGGGGTCCCGAAGAATTGGACATGACTGAGTGACTTCCACTTTTCTGAATGTAAACTCTAATACCCTCTGAATAGCAACCTTTACTTTTGTATCCTGCTGATGCAGATCTGCCTCAGTTGCAGAATTTATCAAATTTTACTTTTTGGCCATGCCATATGGGATGCCGGGAAATCACAGAATCTTAATGACTGGACTGCCAGGGACGTCCCCAAACCAGTTTGTTTGTTTCCAGCATCTCTAGGTGACTCTAGAAGACTTTCAAGCTCTCTCATCTGCTATTGAGAAGATAGTTAAAATCTTACACTATAGAGTCTTGGAATCATATGATTTTTAAAATTACCCAAGGGCAGATTGACACAGAATCACAGAAGCCAAGACCATGATGCTGAGTCTGACTTTCCACTTTGGAGTCCAGACGACCACCCAGTCCCCTTCTCCAGAGGTGACAGAGACATCAACATTGTACTTTACATCCAGACCTGGAGCTGCCAAGGGATGGAGCATCCACATCTGATGGCTTGATTAGGCGTCCCTGTAAGAGCTGGCCTGCTGGGGCTTGCCGCCATGACAGTTATCCTGCTTGTTCTGGGTGTGTGTGTGTGTGTTGCTTGTCATGCGTGTGGCCTGTTCCGTGTGTCTCTCTGTGGATCTTGTCCATGTGCCAGGAGCAGTAACAGGGGGTGTGGAGTCTTCTGATGGGGAGCCTATCCCCCTGCAAGGCATGTCATTGAAAGTCATGCTCCCTCCCAGGTGGCTGCTCTGAATGCCTGGGCTCATCCCTGGAAATGACTTGGAACTGAGACCAGCTGTAGAACCATTGTCTTCGCCTCCCCTCGCTTGCCTGGCACGCCCAGATGCCCACACTTTCCCAAACGATGCCCTGCCCTGCTTATGGCTCGAGCATCTGGTTGCCCAGCTCTGTCTGGAATTTGGCTGGAACCCTGCCAGAAGGAGGTCAGCACATCTGCCGTCAGAGAACATTGCGTTCTGTGCTAGATGCTGTTGGGGGAAGGGGAGGACAGAGTGCCAGTCACCCCGCATGACCCCGTCTGGGGCTGCTCGTCATTGAAAGTCTGTATATGAGGCAGGCAGTTTTCAGCCCCTTCATCTGTGTGAATCTTGAGGTCACCTGTCGGGGAGGCTGTGGAGAGGTGTGGGCCTTGCTGCCCCCCATAAAGGCAGGATCCTCGAATCTGCCAAAAGCAGATGGTGACTAGTTTACGCTGGTTCAGAGCAGGGCCTGGAGCATCACAGAGCATAGGTTTAATCTCCGTCCCCAGGCTGGGGCCAAAGATGCTTCAGTTCTCTGGGCAAGGCAGGAGGGGGAGCCCAGGGTCCTACGAGGGCCTCCCTGTAGGTAACTCCGTGCCAGTCCTCTGCTAACACAGAGCTGCCCAAGCATTCCCTGGTCCTGAAACCCTCAGCGTCTCGGTAATTTTTTCACGGTGCTCCTAAAGCCAAAGGAAATATCTAACTGTTCTATTTGTGAATTATTTAGGTCCAATCAATAAGTATGTATGTTCTAATAACTTAGAAAATATATTGAATAATACACAGCAATAGAAAGAAAAAAAATGGTATTTTTATTTCCTTCTCTAATAACCACCAAGCTTCCCTGGTAGCTCAGTGGTAAAGAATTCACCTACAATGTAGGAGACACGTGCAGGAAACTTGGGTTCGATTCCTGGGTTGGGAAGATCTCCTGGAGAAAGAAATGGCAACCCACTCTAGTATTCTTACTTGCAAAATCCCATGGACGGAGGAGCCTGGTGGGCTACAGTCCTTGGGGTCGCACAAGAGTTGGATACCATGTAATGACTCGACAATAACCACCATGACTTACAAACTGGCTATGTGCACCGGCCAGCTTCTCAAACCTGGAATCAGATGGGACACCCCCAGTCTCATTTCTTGTTCCATGGTCATGTCCATTTTTTAGTCTCGAAACCACAGGAAACCCACCTTCTCAAAGCTATGACATGAAAGGATTTGTGGTGTCATCTAACGCTGAAATTGTGAACCAACGGAACCTGTTAATTTGCTCAGAGTGGGGAGATGTCCACATTTTAGACAATTTAAAATATCCTCTGTGCCCTTGTGAGTCTCCTCCAGGCTCTGGGGACCTCGGTGCCACCACAGATACAGTTTACAGAGGAGGAAAGTGGCTCAGAGGGGCTGACCCCCTGTCTGAGCTCAAGAGCCTGGCTCCAGGGCTCGCTGAGGTTCCTGGAACCAAACTCAAGTGAGGGCTGCGGGAGGCAGAGGAGAGAGGGCCATAGTGGGTGGAAGAAGCTAGGAGACCGATGCTTAAGTGGGTGTGGACGAGGGTCTGGGAGGCTGCCAGGGGTCGATGTGGGGTGAGGAGGAATGCTCTGCCTCCAGCATTGCTGGTACCGATCTCCTGGGGTGCAGCTGGGGGCTCCAGGACCCTCCTGCGGTCCCCTTGCCTCTCCTCACAGTGGGATCTCAGTTCCCTCTCCCCACAGTGGTGGGCGACCTCAGGGGATAGGGGTCTGCCCCTCCCACCAGCATCTGCATCCCTCATGGACATCACAGTGTAGGCTGTCACCCCGGAAGATCAGCAGCCAAGTTTAGCTGGGCTCAGACATCAATGCCCCAGGCCCATACTGGACACGGGGTGACCCGCACACGGCTCAGAAATGGACTTGGCCCCAAAAGGAATCCCTTGGGGAGCTGTGGGCAGAAGCGGCCCAAGGGGTAAGGAAAGGACCGTGGTGGAGCAGGAGGGCTGGCGATGCTAGAGGAGGGGGCAGCGGGACCTGGGCTGCGGGACTCCATTCCCTCCTCTAGCCCAATGGGGGGCTGGCTGCCCCCATCACACTCCCCTGAGGTCCCTACTGACGACCCCCAGGCGCCTGTCCTGAGTGGGTGGGGTGGAACTGGCAAAAGCTGGCGGCTGTGAGGAGCGGCAGGACCTCCAGGAGCGGGAACAGCCTGGTGAGCGGAGCTTAGGGGACCCTCCCTCCCCAATCTCAGTTCAAGGCAGGCGACCCCAGTGCCCCAGTCGGCTGGGTCACCCGGCCACACACCCTGGGCCATCTCTGCTCACCCACGACACGCTTCCCAATCAGGACAATACAAAAATCTCTTTATTGCCCATTTTCTTAAAGTCGTCGTACATCTTGGCGGGCTGTGGGGACAGGATGTGCAAAGCAGGCGACACACCGACCGGCCCAGTCCTGGAGCCGGAGCTGGGGCGGGACTGCGGGGTCCCTGCCCTGGGGCTGGGGCCGGGGAGGGGGTCGTGGAGAGCGGCCCCTAAGGTGGGGGGAGGGTTTCCGCTGGGCGGTCTCTTGAAGCCTGGGCCTGGCAGAGGGGTCTCGAGGACCCAGTCCGCCTTGGAAGAGGCTGCGGGGAGGATCCCAAGCTCCAGGTGGCCAGGCTCTGGGAGGGGCGTTTCTGAACCCGGGGCGGGGCGCGCAGAGGATCCTGCCTGAAATTGGCGCGCGGAATCAGAGGGGCCCGACCTGAGACGCGTTAAACCTAGGCCGGAGATCACGCTTGGCCTTTCACTGCTCCTCCGGCCCATCTCCTCCCTGCGCCTGTTCGTAGGGACAGGGCCGGCGGTAGAGACCGGCTGGTTCCGGGCCGGGTCGGGGCCACGCGGGTGGCGCCTCCTCCTCCGCGCAGTCCCCCCGGCCGCCGCCTCCGCAGCCGCCGCGCTCGCCCTCCGCGTCGCTCTCGTCCGAGTTGTCCTCCTCCAGGTAGCGGTAGCCGCGCACTTTGTGCTGGGGCCGCGGGATGCGGGGCTGGCGCGGGACCACGCCTCGCCGCAGCTTCTGCTCCATCCACAGGTACGAGGCGGCGGACGCCACCAGCGTCACCAGCAGCACCGTCAGCTTAGCCTGGGCCAACAGGGGTAGAATGCAGGGGACCCACGGCTGCCGCCCCACCCCTCGCCCTGATAGGCACGCCGCAGCTCCTCGGCTGCCCTTCCCTCCTCCTGGGGGCCAGCCAAGCTCTGGGTACCGTGCTGCCGGCAAGGCCCAAACCCCAGCTCTGTCCTTTATGGCCACCCTACTTCTCAGGGCCTCAGTTTCCCTTACTGTAATGATAATGCTTTTGGTTCCCGGGGTAGATGTGAAGGGAGGCTTGGGCCACTTTAACAGGGCTTAGATTACCCTGCCCCTTATGTGAGGACCATAAGTGACACTAGTTACAGGGTTTGACTGTAAGAGGCAGTCAGACATAATTTTACATCATAAGGCAGTACATTCACGCATATTCCACAGGCATACTCCCTGCTATTTCCTGTTCTATGTCATTAAAAAAAAAAAAAAAAAAAAAAGTTGGCCAGGGACTTCCTGATAGTCCAGTGGCTAAGACTGTGGTCCCAATGCAAGGGGCCCAGGTTCAATCCCTGGCCGGGGAACTAGGTCCCACATGCTCCAACTAAGATCCTGTGTGCTGCAAGTAAGACCCAGTGCAGCCAAATAAATAATTTTTTAAAATTGTTTTTAAAGTTGGCCAGGACCCTGGAGGGTCAAGAAGGGAGAGGGACCTTCAGCATCCAGCTCAGAGCCCGACATCTAGTGAGCAGGTGACCAAACAACCCACCAGGCAGCTGGGATGTGCCCGCAAGGAGAGGGCAAACTATGAACCCTTTCAGACACGGGTAAACTGAGGCTGGCAGGAGATGAAGCAGGAAGTGACGAGCCAGTGATGGGTGTGGGGCCAACCAGTGGGCTTTGCCCAGGGCCTGGCCCTTGGACAGAGAATGCCTTTCATGGTCTGTGAAGCCAGGGCGGGCACTCAAAAGTATCTGTTGTCTAGGGGTTGAGTAGGGACGGCCCTCACCTTCATGGGCAGGCTTGAGCCCAGGTAGACGGTGAAGATGGCCACAGCCTGCCACCAGTGATAGATGGTGAAGATGAAGTCCTGCCTCTCCTTGTCCTCGTACAGGATTCCCAGGAGCGCTGCAGACAGGGCAGGGCAGAGAGGGGGAGGGGCCAGGTGGGCCCAGAGCTGCGGATCTGCCTCAGGGGACCCCCAGATTTCTGCACTGGTCCCAGCCCTTGGCAAGAGCGTGTAGAAAGCTGTTGTAAACTGGTCCCGGCCTGCCCCCTAGTGGTTCGTTGTTGTTCAGTCGCTCAGTTGTCTCCGACTCTGCGATCCCGTGGACTGCAGGACTTCCTTCACTGTCTTCCGGAGTTTGCTGAAACTCTTGTCCATTCAGTCAGTGATGCTAACTAACCATTTCATCCTCTGTTGACCCCTTTTCCTTTTGCCTTCAATCTTTCCCAGCATCAAGGACTTTTCCAGTGAGCCCCCTAATGGACACACCCTGGTTATTTTTCTGGGATGCAATGGACCTGCTCTGGGGCACAGACCTTGATATGTTTCCAGTGTTCTGAAAACTATGCCAAGGTGGACCCTGCCCCCTAGTATGAAATAAGGCCTCCCCAGTGTTTTTTTTTTTACATGGTCCCTAAGAGGTGTCCAATACTTTGGCCACCTGATGTGAAGAACTGACTCATTGGAAAAGACTCTGATGCTGGGAAAGATTGAAGGTGGGAGGAGAAGGGGATGACAGAGGATGAGATGGTTGGATGGCATCATCGACTCAATGGACATGAGTTTGAGTAAACTCTGAGAGTTGGTGATAGACAGGGAAGCCTGGCGTGCTGCAGTTCATGGGGTCGCAAAGAGTCAGACACGACTGAGCAACTGAAGTGAAGAAGTGTCCACAGAGCCCCATACTCAGCTCACGGAACCACACAATGTCACCCTGAATCCCATGCCTGCCCTGGTAGTCGACAGGATGTCCATGCAGGTGACTCTATACCCGCTTTGAGGGTGTCCACAGCCCCCATCTGTCCCCGCAGTGTCCATGAACTTCCCCCCGCCACCAAGAGTGTGCATAGGGATCCCCACCTGCCCCCAGCAAGTGCACAGACCCCATGACAGCCCTCCAGGGTATCCATCGCCCCTAAGTCTATCCCTGGGATGTCTGTGCTCCCCACAACTGCCTCGAGGAGCCCCTGGATCCTCTGTCCAGCTACCCAGGGCCCACGGCTACACTCACTGCTGATCCCAGTCTTGTTGAGGGCACTGCCCACGCCCCAGAGCACGGCTACTGTGTAGAGGATCCAGATGTGCTGCAGGGTCCGGGGCTTGGGGGCCCAGAAGAAGAGGCTGAGAGTGAGCAGCAGGTGCAGCCCAGCCCCGGCCACCAGGGGCACCGGGCGCGGCAGCCACAGCCCCAGCAGGCCCAGGGCCGAGGAGGCCGAGGCGCCCAGGCTGTAAGCCACGAGGAGGTATGCCAGGCGTTCCAGCCCCACCGAGCACACGCCGTAGCCCTAGGGGAACAGGGGTGAGGTTGGTGGTCAGCTGGCCCAGGCTCTCTGACTCACGTCAGGCCACATCCTGCCCTCCCAACTGCCACCACAGGGCCAACTTCCTCCAAAGCCTGTGGGAAGATTCCTCAGTGACAGACCATGAGAAAATGCTTGGACAGTGGCCCCAGACACCAAGGTTGGAACCCACGTGGAACCAAACACTTTCTGGGCACGATTCCGTCTCAGCTGGAACTGAGTCATTAGACACTTCACAAATGAGGAAGCAGCCTGGGAGAGGTGAAAGCAACTTTCCCAAGGTACACAGGGATTGAGGGAAAGAGGCAAAAGGAGACAGGGGGAAATATCCAGGCCTTCAATTGTCCCTCGGTGTCTGCAGGGGGTTGGCTCCAGGACTCTCTGCAGACACCCTCTGTGGATGCTTAAATCCCTTCTATAACATGGGGCAGTGCTGTGGGCCCTCTGGATTCGTGAACGCGGAGGGCCAACGGTGTTTGTATTACACATACTTATAAATTCGAAATTTGAAAAGACCCTGATGCTGGGAAACATTGAAGGCAGGAGAAGGGGACGACAGAGGAAGAAATGGTTGGATGGCATCACCGACTCAATGGGCATGAGTTTGGGTAAACTCCAGGAGTTGGCGATGGACAGGGAGGCCTGGTGTGCTGCAGTCTATGGGGTCACAAAGAGTCGGACACGGCTGAGCGACTGAACTGAACTGAACTGATAAATTCTGAACTTATTCGTTGTTTATCCGAAACTCAAATTTAACGGGATGTCGTGGACTTTATCTGGCTTTACCCTCTGCAGGCTGCACTTACCAGTGCGAGACCAGTGCAGGCAAAGAGCACCTCGAAGCCGCTGTAGATGAAAAAGGGCACGAGGTGGCGCAGGCGGAAGTCGCGCACGTGCTTGAAGGGCAGCTGGAAGATGTTGCCCCAGCCCACACTGCGCAGGTCGATCTCCTCTGTGGGTCGGTATGCGGCTCCGCACAGGCCCAGCACCTGCGGGCCAGGCAGTGAGGGAGGGGGCGGGCAGCCGGGAGCCCTGCCCCCCAGCCCCTCCCCCGGCAAATCCCAGGACGTGCCTCCCGGCCTCTCCCCCAGGTTGAAGCCACACCTCGGACTCTTGCCTCGCCTCCCCCATTGGCCGCACCCCCTCCAGGACCCTGTCTCTAGCTTGACCCCGGATCTGGCCTGGACCCTCTCTTACTGGCCTCTGGCATTCCAGCTCCTCTCTCAGTCCACAGGCATCGGCCACGCCTCCAAGCCTCAAGCCCAGTGCGTAGGCTCAGGTCCCCTCCCGAGGACTCAGCCCTGACTCCAGACTCAGACGAAGCCGCCTCTCTCCCCGCCAAGGGCCCCAGACCTGACCCCGCCACACCCCCACCCCGGGCCGCACCAGCAGCATAGCCAGGAAGGCCACCGCCATGAGCACGCTCTCCACCACAATGAGGTTTCGGCTCCGCGGTAGCGTTCGCAGAACGGTCTTGTTGAAGCCAAGGAGGATGCCCTGGCTGTTAGTGCCTGAGAAAGAGGAGGGTGCGGGGGCATCATGAGGCAGGGAGCAGGGCACACTGGCAACTCAGCCATAAAGAAATGGGACCAAGGAGATGGGTGAGGGGAGGGTTAGAGGGGGTGGCTGAGGATCCGTGCCTGCAAAGGCAGGGTTCCTTTGGAAAGTACTTTGGAGGTGAGGGCCAAGGGGGCTGAAAGTACCTCTCCCCAGGTTGCCAGCCCACCTCCCACCTCCATACATCTCCCTGCATTGAGGGTATACTTGATCTTGAGAGATTCCACAGGCAGCCTCAGCCCAGATGGACCTCCTCTAGGCAGCCTTCCCTGATGCACCCTACCCTGACCCCAGGTTGCGTCAGATGACCTAAGGACAAGGCCCTTTGCTTTTCCCAGTCACCAGAGGTGTGACGGCAGGCTCTCAGCTCTGGATCCTGTGAGCGAGGGCATCCTTTCTGCCCTTGAGGGCCCAGTGTCTGCCGGGTGACTCAGCGGGGGAGGCAAGCAAACCTTAGGGAAGCCACCCCTTGAACACTAACCGCAGTTCTGCACGTTGCACAGCGTGTGGTTCAGGTCATACAGGTAGTGGTTCAGGAAGTAGATCATGGGCAGCTGGGCGCAGGCGAAGCTCAGCTGTGGGCAGGAGGGTGGTGTGGGTCAGGTGCAGGGCATGGAACCCGGTGGAGAGGACAGGCACCATCTGGGAGGGGTCTGGGCACAGCCTTGGGAGGACAGGGGCCCTCCCACTTCTGGGGGGCAGTCCAGTGGTGGGGGGTGCCCGATGCAGGAGGACTTCCTCCTGGTCAGCACCATGGACAGTGAGGTGATGAGGTCTCTGTCACTAGAGGTAAGCAAGCAAGGGTTGGCCTAAGATAGGGCAGTGGACTAGCAGGCTGGAAAGACTGTGGGATAGGCTGCAATATGTGATTCTGGGCCTGGAATAACCTGCCCCCAGGGTCCCCAGGCATGGCACTCACGTGGAAGAAGCTGTAGAAGATGGCTTGGAAGACCAGGAGGTAGGGTGCATGGGAGCCCCGTGGTGGGCGCTGCTGGGGGCCCTGCTCATCCTGCTCCTTGTAGTGGGAGTACTCGTAGTATTTCTGGGCCATCCTGGACCACAAAGGAGAGAAGGCTCTCCCCAGCCCTCCGTCAGCCAGATGCCTCACTCTCTGTACCCAGGCATATGCGTACCCGACCTGTGTCCCACCAAGGGGGAAACTGAGGCCCAGAGGGCAACTAAGGCTGGCCTAAGGTCCCCCAGCTGAGGTGGGCAATACAGCTCTGTTGGGTCCCCAGTCTTCCACCCTGCTGTCCACCAGACTCACCTGGTGATGTAGTTGCCCATGGAGGCCCAAAGAGGCACAATGGCCATGCCCAGGGCCACGGCTGAGGGCACAAGTGTGTAGTAGCGCTCCCAGTAGTTGGTGGAGACAAAGAGGGCGTAGATGCCCACAGCCAGGAACATCATCCACTTGGTGCCAAAAAACCTGCAAGTGGTAGGAAGGATGCTGGCACCACGGGCTACCCAGAGGGCTTCAGCCCCAAACCACAGGGGCCACAGCTCTGGGTCCCAGCTCCTGAGGCTGGCTGAGGTGGGGAGAGACCCCTGGCCCTGGAATCGAGGGACCTGAACTAGAGTCTCAGAGATACGGACTTGCTGGTGGCCTCAGGTGAGCCACTGTAACCACACATATGTAATGTGCACCGTGCCCCAGCTGCAAGCTTCTCACGGCCACTGCAGGGATAGAGGAGAGAAAGCGGGGAGAGGGTGTCAGGAGACAGAGGCCCGTGGACACAAGAAGCCCTCATCTGTGTTCTGGGCTGACTACTGAGGCCCTTCCTCTACCCACGTGCAGTGACTGCAGGACCCAAGGAAACTGGTTGGAGGAAACTGAGGGCCACGGAGAGAGCCCTGGCGCCCCGTCCCCTCTGCCCTTTGCCCTTTCAGTCCAGCCTGGTCATTTGGGAAGCTTCCTCTTCACTGGCTCCTAGAACAACATCCTCACTGGCTCTTGGGAAAATGTCACACCACATTAGGAAGGGGTTGACAAATGACAGGATAAGGGACTATTCGGGGCTCAGAGGCTGATCAGGTTAGAAATCACCCCTCTCATCTTGGGATTAGCTTTGTTTTTTTTTTTTTTTTTTGAGTATTTGTGCTCATTATTTCCTTTCTTTGAGTTTCTAGCAAGCTCAAAGTTCAGTGACTCTGGTTTTCTGATACAATTGCTTTTTCTTCTACAACAGGGTCTTCCTGGTTCTTTTTTTCTTTTTTTTTTTAATTGGAGTATACTTGCTCATGAAGAGATTAAGAAGAGGTGGCAAGAATACACAGAACTATACAAAAAAGGTCTTAATGACCTAGATAACCATGATTGTGTGGTCACACCCCTAGGATCAAACTAGTCAATCCTAAAGGAAGTCAACCCTGAATATTCACTGAAAGGACTGATGCTGAAGCTGAAGCTCCAATACGTTAGCCACCTGATGTGAAAAAGCCGACTCATTGGAAAAGATCCTGATGCTGGGAAAGATTGAAGGCAGGAGGAGAAGGGGACAACAGAGGATGAGATGGTTGGATGGCATCGCTGACCCAATGGACAGTTGTTTGAGTAAGCTTGGAGTTGGTGATGGATAGGGAAGCCTGACATGCTGCAGTCCACAGGGTCACAAAGAATCGGACACAACTGAGCGACTGCACTGAACTGAACTGCCATCTAATAAACAGACAGGCAGCCTCCTCTGATCTATTTGGGGAAGGGCACCGAAACTGCACCGTACACTCTGAAACTGCAAAAAAGTAAAAATACCAACACTCATTGCTGATGAGGCTGTGGTTTTATAAATGACACAGTCAGTGCTCAGGCAGGTGGTACAGTCCTTTGGAAAGTCCGCCTGGGAGTATGGGGGTAGGGAAAGCACGGGGGTTCCGAGTCACTCTGCCCGGGTTCAGACTTTCAGTCTGCACTTCTGCCTGTGGGAATGGGTTCAACCTCTTGGCCTCCCTGTGTCTAAGATTAGAGCATCCACCCTGGATTGTAGGGAATGCGATAGCTTATAAAGTGCCCAGCACAAAGGAAATGAAAGGAGGTCCCTGTGGATAATAGTGATGGGTTTCAAGAGCCATAAAGCCTTTTATATGCTTCTGACCTAGTCAGGGCAGTTCTGAAAGTTTATCCTAGGAGGTTTTCTTCCTTCCTTCCTTCCTTTCTTTCTCAGCTTCTCTCTCTCCCTCACCACCTCTCTCTTTTTAGTTTTAAGACAAGGAAACAGCCCAGGAGCTGGGGGTGGGGAGGGGCGGGGGCGGGGGTTGCTTTTGTTTTGGAAAGACAGGGGAACAGATCCAGGGTGTGCACTGATCTCTGAGTCCCATCTGAACACTGATCTACCACCTGGTGGTTAGGTTCTGGTGGAGGGCCTGGTGACAGCCCCGGATGCCAGTAAGGCTCAGGTCTGGAGAAGACGTCCCCAGGGCACCTACCCAACCATGCCCTTTGCAGTGAGCAATGTCCCTCAACAGTGCCACCCTGATGGGTCCTGGGGTGTGTCCCTGGGCTTTGCTAGCTGATCAGATTCTTTCCAGAAACTCCACAGCCCGGACCTCATAAGGTCATTGTGGCTCCAGGCCACAAAGCAGGGCACGAGAATGATGCCACGTGGGGTACGGGCAAGCTGAGGGAAGGAGCCAGAGCGAATTTCTGTTGCTTGAGACCCACGGAGGCTTCCCTGGTGGCTAAGAGGTTAAAGTGTCTGCCTCCAATGCAGGAGACCTGGGTTCGATCCCTGGGTCGGGAAGATCCCCTGGAGAAGGAAATGGCAACCCACTCCAGTATTCTTGCCTGGAGAATCCCATGGATGGAGAAGCCTAGTAGGTTACAGTCCACGGGGCCGCAAAGAGTCGGACACGACTGAGCGACTACACCTTGAGACCCACAGTGTCTGGGGGCAACGCTCGAGTTTCTTCCCCAAACCTGGGTTTCACCCCTTCTCTCTCACCCCTCCAGGTCAGCAAGTCCTCTCCCCATCCCCCAGGAACACCAGGGGAGCTGGAGACCCCGTGTCCAACAGCCCTTGCACCCCTTCAACGTTGGAGTGGGGGCAGCCCAGCCCTGGCAGGGATGGCCACGGTGCACCTGATGAGCACGGGCGTGTAGAGCAGGGCGGCGATGGGCGTCACGTTGATGCCCATCAGCATCTTGCTGTCGATGTCGGGCAGCCCCATGTTGCCGTACTTCACCTCGCGGTAGGTCTCATCATAGTGCAGGATCAGCTGCATCTGCAGGAGGCCTGGGGTGGAGGCGGGGAGCGGGCATAGCGAGAGCCGCCTGGCTCTGGGGGCAACCAAGCAGAGGTGGGAACGCAGAGCCGGGCGGGGAGCTCTAGGCACCAAAGGGATCCCTAACTCCAATGCCCAGGAGGGCAGCGGGGAGGCCCAGGCTGGTCGAGCGTCCCCCTGCCAGTGGCAACGACGGCGACTTGAATCTAGACCCCCGCTCCCCTGCGTCGCTCTGCAGGACTTTCGGACCCCAGCGCCCCCATGCCCTGCCCCGCCCCCGCCCCCAGGACGGCAGCAGACCCGCCCAGGGCTCCCAGCGCGCCGCCCACACACTCTTGAGGGCCGAGGCTGTCCCCTCCCCCCCGCCGGGGACGCCCCCACTGAGGGGGCGCCGCAGCTGCATCTGCCAGGGCGCAGATTGAGAAGTGAAAGAGGAAGGGAGGCCGAGGTTTCTCTTTCCTTGAGAAACTTCAGGTCCGCAGACGGAGCCGGAGGAGGGGAGGGGGGGAGCCCGCGGGCCGTGCCTCCTCGCCGGGCCCGGGGCCCAACCCCCCGGCGGGGCGCGCCGCCGGCCACCTACCCAGGTAGACGCCGTAGGTGAGCATGCCGCCCGCGCTGGCCGCCAGCACGTTCTTGAGCACGCCGAGCCGCTTGCGGCGGTAGTAGCGGCGCTCCTCCTCCTCCTCGTTGTAGTTGGGGTACGCGCCCACCAGCTCGTCCAGCTGCGGGGCACCACGGCCGCTCGCAAAGGCGCTTCCCGGCCGCTCCCGCGTCCAGCCCCGCCGCCCCCGGCCCCCGGGGCCGCATCCCACTCCCGCCGGGGGTACCCAGGCCCTCCCGGTGCCCGCGCCCAGACGCCATCCACGTCCCTGCTCACCGGGGCCTCGGGCCCGTCGGGGACCCCGAGCCGGTCCTCATCGCCCTGCGGCCCCGCGGCCCCCGCTACCGGGTAGAGCGGCGGCTCCGCCTCCATGGCCCGACCCGCGGGAGGACTCGCCCGGGAGTCCGGCACTTCCTCCCGGCGCTGGGACCCGCCGCGCCCCGCCCCCGGGACACCTCCTCCGCTAGGGGAGGCCCTGCGCGGCTGGGGGCGTGCCCGGCGTTTGTGTGTGTGTGTGTCTGTGTGTGTGTGTCTGTGTGTGTGTCTGTGTGTGTGTGTCTGTGTGTGTCTGTGTGTCTGTGTGTGTCTGTGTGTCTGTGTGTCTGTGTGTCTGTGTGTGTGTCTGTGTGTGTGTGTCTGTGTGTGTCTGTGTGTCTGTGTGTGTCTGTGTGTCTGTGTGTCTGTGTGTCTGTGTGTGTGTCTGCGTGTCTGTGCGTGTAGGGGAGCACCCACGTGCCCCTCAGTGGCCTCAGGGATGGGAGGTGGTAGTTCGTATCCCCACTCTGCCACTTCCCTGTGTTGTGACTGGAGATTAACTCCACTTCTCTGTGACTCTGTTTCCTCACCTGTAAACCAGGGATTAAAAAGCAGAGATATCACTTTGTCCATAAAGGTCTGTCTAGTCAAAGCTACGGTTTTTTCAATAGTTCTGAATGGATGTGAGAGTTGGACATAAAGAAGGCTGAGCAGGGAAGAATTGATGCTTCTGAATTCTGGTGTTGGAGAAGACTCCTGAGAGTCCCTTGGACTACAAGGAGATCAAACCAGTCAATCCTAAAGGAAATCAGTCCTGAATATTCATTGGAAGGGCTGATGCTGAAGTTGAAACTCCAATACTTTGGCCACCTGATGTGAAGAACTGACTCGTTAGAAAAGACCCTGATGCTGGGAAAGATTGAAGGCAGGAGGAGAAGGGGATGACAGAGGATGAGATGGTTGGATGGTATCACCAACTCGATGGACATGCTTTTGAGCAAGTTCCGGGAGTTGGTGTAAGACCAGGAAGCCTGGCGTGCTGCAATCCATGTGGTTGCAAAGAGTTGGACACGACTGAGCGACTGACAACAACAACAAACCAGGGGATACTCAGCTCAAAGGGCTATTTCGGGATTACTGGAGTAATGCAAAGGCTTAGGAAAGTGCCAGGCCCATAATAAGCTCCCCTCAGCCTTACCGCTGTCATCCCTATCCCATCTCCAGGCCCCATCTGGTGTGTTTGCAGGTCACCGAAGAGCCCCCCAAGGATTCCCCGGTGGCTCAGTTGGTAAAGAATCTTCCTACAATGCAGGAGATGAGGGTTCAATCCTTGGGTCAGGAAAATCCCCTGGAATCTTGGCAATGCCAAGGAATGGCAACCCAATCCAGTATTCTTGCCTGGAAAATTCCGTGGACAAAGGAACCTGGTGGGCTACTGTCCATGGGGTCCCAAAGAGTCGGACATGACTGAGCGACTAACACTTCACTTCAAAGAGTCCCCACAGCACCCAGGAGAGGCTCCCAGCACAGGACTTGGCAGCCCACACCCACCTCCTGCTCACCCTGAACTTCCTTTTGCAGGGTCATTGGGAGACAGAAGGTTGTGGGGGCTGCTGGACCGCAGCAGGGCGACCACCCCCAGCACCACACTGCAGCAGGGTTCAGAGCCTCCTGCCCACTTCTGACTGGACACTGGGTCCGGGGCTTCAGTGAGAGCCCAGGAAATTTCTGCTTTGCTGGAGGTGGTACTCCACAGCTCTCGGTATCTGCCTGGTTAGAAATACCTGGGAAGCTTTTAAAAATATTGGTTCCAATATAGTCTCTGGTGTTGGGAAAACTGGATAACTACATGCTCAAAATGAAATTGGACCTCTCTCTGAAGGTACTCACAGAAATTAACTTGAAATGGATCAAAGACACCTTGTTGTTCAGTCGCTCAGTCACATCTGACTCTTTGCAACTCCATGGACTGCAGCACGCCAGGCTTCCCTGTCCATCACCATCTCCCAGAGTTTGCTCAAACTCATGTCCATTGAGTCGGTGATGCCATCCAACCATCTCATCCTCTGCCACCCTCTTCTCCTCTTGCCTTTAATCTTGACCAGGATCAGGGTCTTTTCCAATGAGCCGACTCTTCAAGTGGCCAAAGTATTGGAGTTTCCGCTTCAGCTCAGTCCTTCCAATGAATATTCAGGGTTGATTTCCTTTAGGATGGACTGGTTTGATTTCCTTGCTGTCCAAGGGACTCTCAAGAGTCTTCTCCAGCACCACAGTTCAAAGACATCAATTCTTTGGCTCTCAGCCTTTTTTTAATCGTTCAGCTCTCACATCCATACACGACTACTAGAAAAACCGTAGCTTTGACTATATGGGTGTTTTAGGCAAAGACACATAATACCTAATAACCTAATACCTAATAAAACTCCTAGAAGAAAATGTAGTAGCTCCTGAGAGTCATGCACACACTTCTATATTCAAAATAGATAACCAACAAGGACCTATTGCATAGCACATGGAACTCTATTTAATGTTATATGCCAGCCTGGATGGGAGTGAGGTTGGGGGAGAAAAGATCCTGTGTAAGTGTGGCTGAGTCGCTTAGTTGCTCACCTGAAGCTGCCACAACATTGTTAATCGACTATATCCCCAATACAAAACAAAAAGTTTAAAGCTTGAAAAAAAAATAGTAGTTTCTCAATATGGGTCTTGTAACGATGTCTCAGTTAAGACATCAAGAGCACAAACAACAAAAGAAAAAAAATCAACAGGTAGGACTATATCAACTTAAAAGTTTCTTCACCTGATGCAAAGAGCTGACTCATTAGAAAAGACCCTGATGCTGGGAAAGATTGAAGGCGGGAGGAGAAGGGGATAACAGAGGGTGAGATGGTTGGATGGCATCACCAACTCAATGGACAGGAGTTTTAGTAAGCTCTGGGAGTTGGTGATGGACAGGGAAGCTTGGCGTGCTGCAGTCCGTGGGGTCGCAAAGAGTCGGACATGACTGAGAGACTGAACTGAACTGAACACTGCAAAAGAAACAATTAAAATAAAAAGGCACCCTATAGGACTACCTTGGTGATCCAGTGGTTAAGAATCCTCCTGCCAATGCAGGGGACACAGTCTTGGTCCCTGGTCCAGGAAGATTCCATGTGCTGAAGGGGCAGCGCCGGCACTACTGAAACCTGTGCTTGCGTGCTCCAGAGCCCATGCTCCGAAATAAGAGAAGCCACCACAAGGAGAGGGCTTCCCTGGGGGCTCAGCTGGTGAAGAATCCTCCTGTGATGCAAGAGACCTGTGTTCGATCCCTGGTCAGGAAGATCCCCTGGAGAAGGGAAAGGCTACCCACTCCAGTATTCTGGCCTGGAGAATTCCACGGACTGTATAGCCCATGGGGTCGCAAAGAGTCAGACACAACTGAGCAACTTTCACTTTCACCATAAGGAGAGGCCTACGCACCATAACTCCCGCCCACTGCAACTAGAGAAAGCCCAGGCACAGCAACAAAGACCCAGCGCAGCCAAAAAATAAAATAATCAAGTAACATGGCAGATAGACGGGGAAACAGTGGAAACAGTGGCTGACTTTATTTTTCTGGGCTCAAAAATCACTGGGGATGGTGATTGCAGCCATGAAATTAAAAGACGCATGCTCCTTGGAAGGAAAGTTATGACCAACCTAGATAGCATATTAAAAAGCAGAGACATTACTTTGCTAACAAAGGTCTGTCTAGTCAAGGCTATGGTTTTTCCAGTGTTCTTGTATGGATGTGAGAGTTGGACTATAAAGAAAGCTGAGTGCCGAAGAATTGATGCTTTTGAACTGTGGTGTTGGAGAAGACTCTTGAGAGTCCCTTGGACTGCAAAGAGATCCAATCAGTCCATCCTAAAGGAGATCAGTCCTGAGTGTTCATTGATAGGACTGATGTTGAAGCTGAAACTCCAATACTTTGGCCCCCTGATGTGAAGAGCTGACTCATTTGAAAAGACTCTGATGCTGGGAAAGATTGAGGGCAGGAGGACAAGGGGACGACAGAGGATGAGACGGTTGGCTGGCATCACCAATGCAGTGGACATGGGTTTGGGTGGACTCCGGGAGTTGATGATGGACAGGGAGGCCTGGTGTGCTGCAGTTCATGGGGTTGCAAAGAGTCGGACACGACTGAGCGATTGAACTGAACTGAATTGATGAAATGTGGGAGAACTATTTCAAATCATGCATCTGATAAAGGGTTCATATCCATAATTCATAAAGAACTCATACAACTCAATAACAGTAACAACAAAAGCCAATTTAAAAATGAGTGGGGGAGACTTCCCTGGCAGTCCAGTGATTAGGACTCCCAGTGCAGGTCTAGTCCCCGTTTGGGGAACTAAAATCCCATATACTTTGAGGTCTAAAAAAAAAAATAACAAGAGCTAAACTGACTTTTTTTTTTTCTGAAGAAAACATACAAATGGCCAACAGCACAAAAAAGTGCTCTGTAGATGAAGAATGTCACCTGCCATATCAGTGAATAAAGGACGCTGCTGCCCTCAGTCACTGCAGCAGCCCCGGACTGTGCTCCCCGAGGTGAGTCAGGATGGGGAAAAGAAGGATACTGGCCCTAGATAGTTCAGGTGTGAATGAAAGGTGCGAATGATCTCACTAAGCCTAGATTCTTGCTTCCCATACCTAGAAAAGCACTAAATTCATTAACTTTGGCATGTCTGATTTTCTTTCATTATTGTAACAGTAATATTCTGATGTTCCCACTACGTGGTTTTTATCGCATAACCTCCTATATATCTAGCTCCTCCCTGACCACTTCAGAGCATTCCCTCAGAGCTTATTTGAGAGGCTGCTTCCCAGGCTTAAGTCCGCAGCAGGTCTGTTGAATAAAACATACTTTCCAACTTTGAGGTTGTGCATTTTTTTCATCAACAACACTGCATCATCAGGGAAATGCAAATCAAAACCAGAAGTTAAGATATCACCTCACACCTGTAAGAACAGTTATCATCAAGAGATGACTGGTGCTGGAGAGGATGCGGAGAAAAGAGAACCCTTTGGTTCTCTTTGTGCCCTGTTGGTGGCCCAGCCATTGTGGAAAACAGTCTGGAGATTCCACAAAAAAAAAAACAGAACCACCGTGTGACCCAACAATCCCACTTCTTGATATTTATCCAAAGAAAACGAAAACCGAACATCAGAGAGATATCTGTGCTCCCAAGTGATTGCAGCTTTACTCGGAACAGTCGAGATATGGAAACCACCTGTGTCCATCAGTGATGAGTGTGGATAAAGATGCAATAGATACATACAATGGAATACTATTCCGTCATGAGAAGAAAAAAGAGAATCTTGCCATTTGTGACAACATGGATGGATCCTGATGTTATGCTAAGTGAGATAAGTCAGACAAAGAAGGATGATGTCTCTTCTACATATAATCTTAAAAAAGAAGAAGAATCTGAAAAAACAGAGTGGGATGGTGATTAGCAAGGGCAGGTGATGGGGTATGGGAGAAATGTTGAAGGAACACACTCACACCTGGTAGATAAATAAAGCCTGGGGACCTAATACACTGTACAAGGACTACGTACAACAAAACTGTATTATAAATACTAAACCTACTGAGAGAATAGATGTGAGTTATTCCACCACTAGAAGAAATTTCGTTGTTATTCAGTCGCTAAGTCGTGTCCAACTCTTTGTGACCCCATGGACTACAGTGCACCAGGCTTCCCTGTCCTTCATTACCTCCCAGAGTTTGCTCAGATTCATGTCCATTGAGCCAGTGATGACATCTAACTATCTCATGGTCTGTCATCCCCTTCTCCTTTTGCCTTCAATCTTGCCCAGCAACAGGGTCTTTTCCAGTGAGTCAGCTCTTTGCATCAGGTGGCCAAAGTATTGGAGCTTCAGCTTCAGCATCAGTCCTTCTAATGAATATTCAGGGTTGACTGATTTGATCTCCTTGTAGTCCAAGGGATTCTCCAGCGTCTTCTCCAGCACTACAGTTCTTCAGTGCACAGCCCTCTTTATGGTCCAGCTCTCACATCCACACACAACTACTGGGAAAACAATAGCTTTGACTACACGGACCTTTGCCGGCTCCTAGGAGTGCACCCTCCTAAGCCCATATCAGAAAGAGGGCCCTTGGGCTGGGTGGAGACTAGCGTCTATAGTCTGCTAATGACTTTCCTGTCTGCCACCTTCTGCACTTGAAGCAGTTAAGGAAAAAAACCACTCAGCCAAGTATACCAGACTCCTCCAGTTCCTTGGATAGAGAACTGAAAACCCCAGACGAGCCAGAGCGGAAGGGTAGGGGACAGGCCCTCTCACCATGCAGGGGGATCCCCAGGGTGCCCGGTCTTCTCTGGGTGTTGGTGCGGGAAGGCCCTTTGCCCATTTCCACTCACCCCAATATTTCCTTCCTTGGAAAACAGGCGTAAGTGGAAAAAGCCTCCCCCGACTGAAAACAGGAGGTAGGGTGGCCGGGGGAGGAGAGGAATTCTAGAGACTGAGCAGAACTTTAGGGGTGAGAGCGGAGTGACAGCTGTGGATGAAAATAATCAACCACCCGTAATAGTAATAGAAGAGGGTTTTATTTGAGCCAAACTGAGGACTATAGCCCCGAAGACAGCCTCTCAGGTTACTCTGAGGAACTGCTCCAGAGAAACAGGGTTTTGAGCACAGTTTTATGTCTTGTCAGAACACAGAATATCAAACAAGTCAGGGAGACGTTCCTTCAGGGTTCCTTCACAGAAAACAAATCAGGGTGAATAGAGTGAGTCAGTATGGCCTTGGCGCCCGGGAAAGGAGTCTTATCACCGAAGGGGTTACCAGCATGGGCATCCCAGGAAGAGAGGCATATCATCTTCATTTTTCACGTGGACATTCTTCTGGTCAATGCGCCCTTCTGTTTAACGATTGAAGCGAATGCACAGTGTTTGTTTGACCTGCCACGAGCAGGCTGTTCTAGTTAGCACCAATCCAAGTTAACTCATGGATAAGGCAGAACGGATTCCCTAAACCTCAGTATGTGAGCATTTCTTCTATCACACCCACGGAAAGAGAAGGGCAGTGCCCCAGACCCAGTGGCTCTTAGAGAGAGGCTGGGCAGGGGAGATATTTAGTTGGTACTGTGTTGGGAAAAGGACAAACCCAAAGAATCCCTAAAAAGGGACAAAGGGAAGATGGGGTGACCTCTGAAGGGGCCAGGAAGCTCTGAGATGCAGTCTCTGAAAGCTCCTTCTGGCCAAGAGCTCACCATCCACATTTTGAGGTTCCAGGTGGCCCGGTATTTACCCAGAGTGGCTCTGTGTCCTCGAAGAAAGGGTAAAGGTCACCTAGGTGAGCTTGCATGCTCATGGGCAGACACCCCTGGGCTGTGTATCTCTCACCAGGAGGGACCCCCCAAGATGCAATCAGATGGAGTGTATTTTACAAATTATCCAGAAAGCAAAGAGAAGGTAGGAGGAGATCAAGGACAGTGCTGTAGGAAGAGGGTGCTTTGCCTATACAAGTGGGTCCCCCCACCTCCTCTGTGCTGAGCGCCACTGGAAGCTACTTCTTCTTTTATTTGTTTATTTATTTATTTTTTGGGTCTTGCCACACAGCATGTGGGGTCTCAGTTCCCCAACCAGGGATCACACCCATGCCCTCTGCGTTGGAAGCACAGTGTTAACCACTGGACTGCCAGGAAAGTCCCTGGCATCACTTCTTAGAAGCTGGCTTTCTGCAATATTGCTTGTTTTATGTGGGATCTCAGTCCACGCCTAGAAAAAGATCTATTTTTGTTTGAAAATAATAGATGCTCCTCACAGAAAAGCAAACAGGAGACATACACATCATTCCTGATTCGAACACCCTGAAACAGCTCCAGAGGTCGCGTAAAGCGTCACCCCGACACTGAATCCAAAAGAGCGCTCAGGGTCCGCTGCTAATTCCCCTAACACTGCTCCTGTGGCCTTGAGGCAGATTTTTGCCATTTTTCAAAACTAAAAAGCATGGGAGGACTTCCCTAGGGGTTCAGTAGTTAAGACTCCACACTTCCAGCGGAGGGGGGCCGGGGTGGATCCCTGGTCAGGGAGCTTGCTCTTACATGCCTCGACAAAGATTGAAGATCTTTGCACGCTGCACCTAAGACCCTGTGCAGCCAATGAAATTGATTAAAATAACTATTTTAAGAAATCATAAAAAATACTAAGAACCACGGGGATGACGATTGTCACAAGCTATTGGGAGGTCCCAAGCTAGGATGTGCTAAAGACCCTGCCCAGCACCTGCCGCAGCAAGTGTCCAGGATAAACGCCGCTTTAGACTGAGACCTGGAGGCTCCTGGGAGTGGGGTAACCCCCACCTGGCGCCTAGGCAACACAGCAGGGCCCCCTGGAGACACCGAGGGCTGAGCACTCAGACCTGGCTGCGTTAGAATCCCCACTTGTCCCTCTGTGCGGCCCTGGCCTGGCCACTGGCCCTCTCTGAGTCTGTTGTCTCATCTGGGAAGTTCAGACCATGCATCTGAGAATTACATGAGAGTTTGTGTCATGTGTTAGTGAAGCTTTGCTAGGTGAGCACACAAATGAGTGCCTACTGTATACTGGGCACTGCACCCCAGTGGCCTGTGACTGCCCCACAGGGTCACACTGGCCTCCATGGAGGTGGCTGCCGGGGCGGAGACAGGTCCTGCCTTCAAAGCTGGGGGCAGGAAGGAAGGTGGGGGCAGGGCCCCGGGGACAAGGCCTGGGGTGGCCACTGCCTTAGGAGTGTGGGGAAAGGGGCAGAAAATCCTTCCTACCTACCGAGCACCTACTGTATACTGGCGGCTTTCCAGACGTGCTTGGATTTCACCCTCACAGCAGCCCTGTGAAGCAGAGAGCATCGACCCCGTTTTAGGGGGAGGAAACAGAGGCCTGGAGAGGGGTCAGGACTTGCTTAAGGTTGCCTGGGGAGCAGGCCAGGTGGTCAGATGCTCGGATCTGAGGCTCTGTGAGCCAGGCTCAGCAGGTGAGGGACAGAATGAATGAATGTGATGCCTTAGCCCATGACCTGCTCACCTTCCCCCATCTCTCTGCCCAGAGAGGGAGCCCAAAGGCGACAATCACAAGGGTCTTTTCATCCAGATCTGCAATCTGAAACCCAGAGGAGCTGCAGAAGGGCAGGGCCCGGCTGGTCAGATGTGCCCCCCACTGCCAGCCGCTGACCCCTGTGCTCCCCCAACACCCGCTCCACCGGCTGACCCGGGTCCTCGGGAGACCCTGCCACCACCTGACTGGCTCCAAGAGCGGCTCCTAGCGGTATCTTGGCAACATCCCCCCATTTATCCCAAGCTCTCTTGGACAAGGGTGTCACCCCAGGTCCCTCTGAGCCCCTAGAGCTTTAAGGATCAACAAGAGGCATCCAACCCAGAGAGGGGAGGGGGTTGCCCCCTGTTCCTCCCCAGGGGGCGGTGCCCCTTAAGGCTCAGGGAGCTTCACTCCCAGGCCAGGTTAGGACCCTTGTGCCAGGAGGACAGTCCTCTCTGGGGACTTCCCAGGCTGAACTCGTGACAAGTTCAGGGGTAACCCCTGCGGGAGGGATCCCCAGTCAGGGAGGGGCCACTCAGGATCCTGCAATACCCCTGCCACCCACCAGTGTCTCCCCAGGTGGGCCCCTGATTTGCTGTGTGGCCTTAGATCAGTGACTGCCCCTCTCTGGGCCTGGTTGCAGGCTGACCGGTGCCAGGCTCATCTCCAGCCCTGCCCCGCCTGCCGCTGGCTCTGCCTCTGCCTGGCTCAGCTCCAGGCAGCAGGGCAGGGCTGTCACATGCCCAGCCACGTGACAGGCAGCGGCCGGGGGCTCCATCCCACGCAGAGGACGGGGGCCCCAGCAGCCCCTTACCCTGTCCCAGTGGCTGAAGCCTCTAGGGGGCTACCAGATCCTGCAGGAGGGCCTGGAGGCCTCTCCTGCCCTCCCAGGTAGGCAGGGGCTGCGGGGAGGGTGGGGGCTGTGAGGAGCATCTCCCGGGGGCCCGGTTGGCCCAGAGGCCCTGGGCCATGACCTGGGCAAGACCCAGGGCACCAACGTGGAGGGGCAGCAGCGGGCCCAGGGTGACAGGCCTGGGGCGAAGGCACGGAGGATACGCCTGTCCCCACACCTGTAACCTAATCAGCCGCCTGTCTGACACCAGCACCCGCGGGGGGATCTTCCCCCTTTGTGCTGGCTCTGACAGGTGTGTGGGCGTGGGGGCTGGGGTGACGCGGAGGAGTGGGCACACGGGAACCTCCGTGGCCACACTTGTCATGACGGCGGCCCACCTGGAGGGCAGAGGGCGCTGCTCTTTCCCGAGAGGTTAGGAGGGGGTGGCTGGAGATGGCCCGGCCTGGTGCAGAACGACAGCCTTCTCCTGTGGGTCCCAGCCTGCCACCGTGCCCTGTGGGGTCAGATCCTCCCCCTCTGTCTCCTCCTTGTAAAATGTCACGTTGCAAGGGTGACAGGCGCCATGAGTAGGGTGCTGGGGGAGGTGGTGCTGATGGACACAGACACGTGGCTGTCAGGACGAAGCCTGTGGCCCTTCTGGGCCCTGAGGTTGTGTTTACAGACTCCAGCTGTCTTTGGATCTGAACTCTTCACTTTGCAGATGGGAAACTGAGGCTCAGAGGGGCGGGGGTGGGGGGTTTGTGGGGAGCAGGCTTTCCCTGCCGCTCCAGGCCACAGCCCCCATCCACCCCGGAATTCCTCTGCCTGGACTCTCCTCCTCCAGCCAGGCCTGGGACCCTTCCCACCAAGGCCTCGGGATGGACCCTCAGCTCAGAGCTCCCTCGAGGCCTGCTGTGTGACGCTGGCCTGGTGTTGGCCTTCTCTGGGCCCTGGCCCTCTTTTGTGGTCCAGGGAAAGACCTAGAGGCCCCCCCCCCACACAGAGGGAAGTGCTGATGAAATCTCAGCCTGCGGCCTCTGGCTAGCCCGGAGTCAGTCAGGCACGAGGCCAGGGTGGCCCCGCCCCAGGGGCCGGCCTAGCCCTGGACATTTCATAACGGCAGGGCAGGCAGCTGGGCAGAGCGCGGCTGACCAGGAAGACGGGCAGCTGGGCAGGGCCTCAGGTATGGTACTCCGTGGCGGCTGGTGATGCAGCGACCAGTGGTCAGGGCCGGGGCCTGCTGGCGGGCTGGTGCAGGGCCTCTGGGCTGCTGTCGAGACTCTGGCTGCTCTGGGTCAGGGCAGGCCTGACCCCTCATGGTCGCAGGCAGAAGCTAGCTTTGCCTTCTCAGAGCTGCTACGCCCACCTGGGGAGAAAGAAGGAGGAGGAAGGGACTTCCCTTCACCCCAACTTCAGAGATGAAAGAGAGAAGCCGAGGGTCCCTGAGGCCAGCCAGCACCCATACTGAGTCTGAGCTGGGCTGGGGTTACTGAGGGAGCCAGGGGCCCCAGCTCTGGACCAGCTGCCCCAGGAAGGAATACACCCCTGTCCCTGGGGTGAAGCGGGTGCGGCATCAAGCATCCATCTGACAACACGTTTCCTGGGCATCGGCCACGCGTACCCGCTGCTGGGGTGGGGTTCACCGTGAGTGGTTCTGAGCGATCACATTCTTGGGAATGGACCCAGCCAACGTCCAGGAAGAAAGGTCAGCCGGGGCCCTCCCTCCCGGCCTCGCAGAGAAGCTGTTATCAGATGGACCTCAGGGAGTCCAGCTGCCGGCACAGCCTCTCCATTCGGCGGGGCTGGGTTTGGCTTGGCCCACGGCCAAGGGTTGGTCCCCAGCTCCCCATGGCCCCCACGGAAGGGAGGGGGCTGCTGCCCAGAGTGCAGGAGACCTTGGGAAAATCCAAGTTAGGGCTACACGGCCCCAGGGGTGAGGCCAGATTAGAGACTCTAGAGTATTGGGGCCTGTGGGACTTTCGAGGCAGGCCTGTGACCTCCACCTGACAGTCAAGGGGCTTCCCAGGCCCTCAGACCACCAAGGTCACCTCTGTTGCTCTTGCCAGCTCAGCTTCCCTGCCCCCACGGGGTCCCAAGTTGATGTCCTTGCCTCCCGGGTTTCCACGCTGGGCCAAGGTTTCCTTGGGTTCCCACCCCAGGATCTCCCCTCAGCCCTCTCAGCACAGCCGTCCTTTGCAGTCTTATCTGAATAACAATCATCAGGAACCATCCTCATGGGCACTCACGGGGCTCAGCCCAGCACCAACTGCTTCCCAGCACCACAGGGTAGACACAGGCATCGTGCCCATTTCACAGATGGGAAAAGCGAGCCACAGGGAGGCCAAGCCACCTGCCCAAGGCCCGAGCTGATAACCTAGGATTTGGACCCAGGTCCTTGGGCCCCTGACATGGCATTCTGGGAGCATGCTTTTAGAGGGACTGTGGTGTAAATGGGGAAACCAAGGCAAAAAGCACAAGAGGGTGGACAGGGGTGGGGGCTGGGAGGTAGCTCATCGTCAGGACCAGGCAGGGCGCAGGGGCGGGGCCTGGGCAGCAGTGGCTTCCTGATGCTGCTTTGGAGGCGGCAGACCTGAGTGCCCACCCTGCCTGTCAGTGTCTCGACGCCACGGGCCCCGGGCCTCAGCTCCCTTCAGGGACACCATCCGAACACCACGCTGTACCCATGGCTGGCGCCCCCGCTGCTGACACAGTACCTGCAGCGTCAGCGCCTGGTCATCATTCTTTCTAGTGCATCCCCAGGCCCCTGGCCTTGAGGGAAGGTCCCGGGGCCCCCGGGAAACAAGCCGTCCCTTGTCACATCAAATGACTTAACAGCTCCCAGGGAGGTGAGCTCAGGGCCCCCAGACCTCCCAGTGCAGGAACCTGGGCACGTGTGTTCACAGCAGCTGCTCGGCTCCCTTGTGAGGTCACAGGCCCAGGGTCCCCTCAGGCCCCAGGCCCCACAGGTAGCCTTGGCCCACCTGTTCACGTGGGTTGAGTCAAGCTCCCCGGTCCCCAGCAGGCCCCTCCAGGGGGGGACTCGGTCCTGACCAAATTGCAGGGGGCACTATTGTGTGAGTTTGCCTCAATGTCGCCTGGAGAGGCTGCTGGAATGTTCCAACCAGACCTCCACCCCCGCAGAGCTCCCCGCCCCTCACTGCACTGGGAGATGCTCCCTTCAAGCGAGATGCCTCTCATTTTTGTGGGTTTTGCGGAGACTCAGGAAAGGAACCCTGAGGAGGAGGGAGGGGGGCAGGTGTAGTTTGCACTCAGCATCCATCAGCAGGAATCTAAAGGTGAGAGGGGGTGGGGGGGAGGGAACAGGGATAAATATTTGTCGAGCACTTGGTAACAATAACCACAGCTGACCATTAACTATGCGGGCAACGGCCACTGCTTCCCGGGGTGATATGTCATTTAATCCTCCAGAATTTAGCAAGTGTTACTGGTGGTGGTGGTTTAGTCGCTCAGTTGTGTCCAGCTCTTTGTGACTCCACGGACTGTAGCCCGCCAGGCTCCTCTGTCCATGGCATTTCCCAGACGAGAATACTGGAGTGGGTTGCCGTTTCCCTCTCCAGAGCAAGTGCTATCGGCATCCCTATTTTACAGATGTGGAAACTGAGGCAGTGAGAAGACAAGTGACTTGCCCAAGGTCACACAGCCAGAAGAGGCTGGGTCAGGGTTTGAGCTCACAAGGCAGCCCGGGGGGTCCTCAAGGCTCTGGGCTCCTGGGCCTCTGGCCAGTATGCCCTCTTCCCAGGAGGAGGGTCGGAGCGGAGGGTGAGCCTGGGGCTGAGAGCGGCCCTGACAATGTCCCTGCTCTGGGGCACCGTCACCCTCTTTGGGGGACATGGAGCCCGCCCTGTGCCCAGACCACTGCCCACTTTCTCCTGATTGCAGCAGGAGGCCTGTGGGCTCAGTCTGGCCTCCATCACGCGTGGGGACAGCTCAGGGCTCCCGTCAGGCTCTCGGCAGGGTGTCCATCGGGCCAGGCCATCCTGTCGGCTGGAGCAGCTTGGCCCTGGCGGTCATGGAGCCCTCCAGAAAGCTTAGGGCTGCAGCAGCAGTGGCCACTTAATAGTAGCTGGCATCCCTGGGGGCACTGATGCCACGCTCTGGGCCCTGAACTGGCCGCCAGGGTCTCATCCTTGATAAAAAAACAACAACCCTGTCAGCTGGTAGGTGGAAGGGAGACCTTAACAGATGGGGAGCACAAAGACCCAAATGACGAGCTAAGAAGGCAGAGTGGGGCCCTGCCTCCCAGTCTAGTGGGAGAGGAGAGGGATGGGGGGGTGGGGACAGAGAATTGGGCGAGAAAACCAGTACTTACCACGAAGTACAACACTGTGTGGGCCTCCGTGGTGGCTCAGGTGATGGAGAATCTGCCCACAACGCAGGAGACCTGGGTTTGATCCTGGGGTGGGGAAGATCCCCTGGAGAAGGAAATGGCCACCCACTCCAGTGTTCTTGCCTGCAACAGTCCATGGACAGAGGAGTCTGGTGGGCTGCAGTCCATGGGAATCACAAAGAGTTGGACATGACTGAGCAACTCACACACACGTAGTATGGTGGGGAGCACGGTTGCAGGACCACTGTGAGAATGTATAAGGGAGTAATCACGGTGGGCTGCCTGAAGGAGGCATCAGCCAAGCAGAGACCTGAGGGAAGGGAGTCAGAAGGGAAGGAGGAAAGGGTCCCCATGGGTCCTTGGCACCAGGCCGAGGGCCGAGTGCGTCAGAGCGCTCCTCTCGTGAGCTTTAGGTAAACAGGCGGGGGCCCCGGGGAATGCCAGGGCCCCTACCCAGCCTGCCGGCCCAGGCTGATAACAGCACGAGGGCCGCGCTGCCCCTCACCGCTTGCCACCCCCACTCCCTGTTCCTCCTGCACCGTGGCTGCAGAGTGGGGGTGGGCCACGGCACCTGTGGGAGGCGAGCTCTTCCTTCCCCATCTTGCTGCGGAGCTGGGCCACAGGGAAAGGGGTCCTGTCATCCGGCCTCTGAGCCACCGCCCACCAGCCCGGCCTCCCTGGGCAGGGCCCCCCGCCTGGGGACCGGGGGTGGCAGCACATTCTGCATTGGGAATGTCCCAACAAGGTGGCTGCAGCGGCCGTTGGTGGCCACACTTCCCCCGGTTGCTCCACTCAGGCTTGCTGGGCTCAGGGCTGCCGTCTCTGGGAGGGGTGCGGAGCAGGGCGGGAGCTGTGGCTTAGGGCTCGTTTCCCTGCAGCAGGAAGACCCGTGGTCCCCTGGCCGCCTGCTTGCCCTTAGGGGTTGTGGAGTAGCTGTCACCCAGCCCAGGCCTGGGCCCGTGACTGCCCTGGGGTCCAGGGCCCTCCTGCCCACTGGCCGAGGGGCGTGATCTGTAGTTCTGTCCGTGGGTGTCTAAGTGTGTCCTGTGTGTACATGTGTGTGGTGTGTGTGCGTGTAGGTGGGGCAGCCCGGGTCCCTGGGATTACGTGTGAGTCCCTGAGGGAGTGTCCGTGGGCCCACCTGGGTGCGGGCAGGGGCCAGGGAGGGGGCCACGGAGATGAGGGCGCCCTGACCCATGCTGCCCCCTGCCTGGCAGGATGGACCCCTTCGTAGACACCCTGCAGAGGCTGCGGGAGGCCTTCGTCTCGGGACGCACACGGCCGGCCGAGTTCCGGGCCGCCCAGCTGAAGGGCCTGAGCCGCTTTCTTCAAGAGAACAAGCAGCTTCTGCAGGAGGCTCTGGCTCAGGACCTGCACAAGGTGGGTGGGGGGCGGGGTCGGGGGAGGAGGGCAGGGGTGAGGGGAGGGAGGTTGCAGGGAAGGGGGCAGGGGTGGGGAGGAGGGAGACAGCTGCATCCTCCACAAAGGGGAACTAAAAGCCATCACGCCCACCTCCTTTCCTGCTCTAGAACCCACTCTTCTGCATTCATCTGGTGGCTCATTTCTACCTCCACTCCACTGCTATTTGGGGCTTCCCAGGTGGTGCTAGTAGAAAAGAACCCACCTACCAATGCAGGAGACATAAGAGACACAGGTTTGATCCCTGGGTCGGGAAGACCCCCTGGAGGAGGGTACGGCAACCCACTCCCGTGTATTCTTGCCTGAAGAATTCCACAGACAGAGAAGTCTGGTGACCTACAGTTCGTGGGGTTACAAAGAGTTGGACTGCGACTTAGCATGCACACACACACGCACGCACACGAACAGCTTTTGGGATTTTAGTCTCCCGACAGGGAATTGAACCCGCGCCCTCGGCAGTGAAAGCGCCGAGTCCTAACCACTGGACCGCCAGGGAATTCCCCCACTCCACTGCTATTTATTGAACACTTACTATGTGCCAGGTCCTGTTCTAGGCTCTGGGGATACAACAAATAAAACCAAGTCCAGGGAGCTGGCCTCCCAGGGAGAGACACAATTAGACAGTAAATAAATACAAAGCATGTTGGGTGGTGATGAATACCATGGAGAGACACTCCCAGTGTGAAGGGGGTGAGAGCAGGCTAGGGTCAGGGTGCTGTTTCCTATGTGGGGGTCAGGGGAGGTTTCCTGGAGATGGTGATGTGTGAAGGGGGAGGGAGAAGGGTCCCAGGGACAAGGGGGGAAATGGCAGAGGGCCCAACATGTGCAAAGGCCCTGAGGCAGGAGGTGCCGGTGTGTTTCGCGGTGTAGGAGCGGCAAGGAGGCTGGCGTAGCTGGAGGGGAGGGCAAGAGGTGGAGACACACGAGGGGTGAGGTCCGGAGAGGAGGGTCGCACCCCTAAGGCCGCGTGTGTTGGGGGGACACCAGCTTCACCAGGTACTGTGGGCATCATGGCCTCTGTCCAAATCCTGGACGGCTGGGGCTCAGTCCCTGCCGTTTCCAGCAGTAGCCTTGACAGGACCCCAAGAAATATCCTTCCTTGTAGTCAGCCTCCCACCCTCTCAGCCAGTAGGGCCCACCCATGTGGTTGCCGCTGCCCCAAGACAGCTGTCCCCGGCGTTTTTCTCTGGACAAAACATCCCTGTGCTTGCCACAAAGCCACAGTGTCCAGACTCACCCCTGGACATTGGTGCCCCCCTGCCCTTCACCACCAATAGCCCTCCAAGGCTGTGACTGTTTGCCAGCTGGTCAGGTGCTATTCTGAGACTTCACACCAGGACAGGCCCAAGGTGCACGTGGGCCGCTGTCCCCGGGGGCTGCAGTCCCACATTGGCTCATGCTGAGCACCGAGCTCTTCTTCAACCCTCCTGAGCCCACGAGCAGAACCCTCCAGGGAACCCTGGAGTCATCCCTTACTGCCCTCCGGCCATCTTCGCCATTCTGCTGGGCCTGCTGGCTCCACCCAGTTCGTGGGAGAGATGTCAGCCCTGGCAGACCTGGGGGTGCCTCTGCAGCCTCCTTGGGACCCACCTGATTTGCAGACACCCAGCCGGGTGTCCACCCTGGCTCCAGAGCAGGCCTGAACTCGGAGACTATGGGGTTTCATGGCATCTGAGGTCATGGATCAGGGCACCCTCATTCCATAGGGACAACAAAAGCTGGGCACAAGGACTTATCCTCAGGATGTGGCCTCCTGGTGATGCCTAGCCCCTTTCTTAGTGTCCTCAAACCTTCTATTTATCACCATGCTCCGGGACTACAGCTGGGCTCCCTCATCAGCTTTTTCTGGAATCATCTGTTGTCCCATTTATGAAACCATGGTGCCAGAGCATCCTCTCCTTGGCTCTCTGACATCCAAGGGGCCTGGCTCTGCCTCCTTGTGTGGAGTGTCCCTCACTGGACCTGATCCAGGACAGAGGGGACTCCCATCCCCTGCCCTGGTTTATTGGGCTCCCTAGGAGCTGGCACCCCCACGGAGCCTCTGCCCTGCACACCTGCTGGCCTGGCCTGGCCGCCTCTGTGACACCTGACCCGATGGTCTATCTGGTCCCTCTTCTCCCTGCAGCTCAGATTTCACCTCCCGCCTCCAACCCTCAAGGCTTCCGGAGCCAGGGCTCCATGAAGGGAGCAGCAGCCCAGGAAATCCAATCTGTCCCTCCTTCTGGTCTCGGCCAGCCCTGTTCCCACCCTCCCAGCAGGCAGCATCTGCCCTGTCTGCCCTGCACGAATCCTCCCACTTAACCTCCAGCAGCCCTTCCAGGTACAGGTGGTCACACCCCCCTTCCAGGTACAGGTGGTCACACCCAGTCACCCTCAGAGGTGACTGAGAGAGGGCATGTTCTTGCCTGAGGGCACACAGCCCCTGCTGAAAACAGCCTACTCTTCCATGGCATTCAATGGGGTCCAGATCATCCCTTGAAAAGAGTGAAAATGTTAGTCGCTCAGTCGTGTCCATCTATTTGCAACCCCATGGACTGTAGCCCACCAGGTTCCTCTCTTCATGGGATTCTCTAGGCAAGAGTACTGGAGTGGGTTGCCATGCCCTCCTCTAGGGGATCTCCCCAACCCAGGGATTGAACCCGGGTCTCCTGCATTGCAGGTGGATTCTTTACCGTCTGAGCCACCAGAGAAGCCCCTTAAACAGGCCCAAACCTCACGCAGGTCACAGGAGATCTCACTGGGCCTGTAAACACAGGCACAATTGAAGGCGTGCCTGAAGCCGGCCGGTGGACAGGGCTTCCTCCTCCAGGGTCCCTTCCCGCTCAAGGCTCAGCTCTGGCACCCCTGGGCCCATCACCCTCACCTCTGGCAGGAAGGCACTCTCACTGTAACAGCGGAGTCTCAGGCATGAGGACAGCCTGGCTCTGGAGTCCCGAGAGATGGGCCTCCCAGTTGCCTGCAGCGCACAAGCTGGGTCCCTCCTCCCTCATGAGGGTGGGGCAGGCACACCAGCAGGCAGAGATCAGGACAGTGTCCCTATTGACTTTTGCCTCTTTCTGACTCCTGCCCTTGAAATCTGCTGTTGGCCCCTGGGCTATGGGGACTGATGGCAATTATCCAGAGACACCTGTCCTCAGGGTCTGCTGCAGACTGACATCCACAAAAGCAGGCCAAAGGGGCCACACGGACAGTCCTGTTCAAACTTCAGGTAGATCCTGTCCCTGCTGTGCTCAACAGCCCTCACCCCAGTGGCTAGGCCTCATCACCTCACCCACCCTCCTGCTTGCTAACCAGGAAGAGAGCAAAGCCTGCACTGCCTCAGGGCCTTTGCACATGCCACACCCTCAGCTTGGAAGATCCTGCCTCCAGGCATCTATGGGCGCCCTTCCTTTCTTTCTTCACTGCTCAAATGTCATGCCATCCCAGAGGATGGTACTGACCATCTTGTGTGAAATAGAGCAAAGAGACACACATGCATGTGCACAGGCACTCACACACGCACCCTGAAAACCTGTTTCATCCTTCTATTGCACCTGTCACATCCTAATGGATGAGTCAGTATTCTCCTCATCACGTGGACTGTGCGCTCCCCACGCCCACCACAACGTCAGCTCCGTGGGGCAGGTCTTCTGTCTGCTCAATCACCGCTACATCACCAGCACGGGAATGGGACCCACACACTGCAAGCATTCAGTGAACGCGGAACCAATAAATGAATGAGTGAACGAGTCATTAAGACAGGCTTTGCCCTTCCCAGGGCTCCGGCCCTCTCCAGGGCTCCGGCCACCTGCGGATCCTGGGTCCCTGACCCCAGTCCTGACCGTGCCCTTCCCCCCCCCCCCCCCTGCAGTCAGCCTTTGAGGCAGAGCTGTCTGAAATCAGCATCAGCCAGAACGAGATTAACTTGGCCCTTAGGAACCTGAGGGCCTGGATGAAGGATGAGAAAGTGTCCAAGAACCTGGTGAGTGACGCTGGGGTCAGGAGACCTCTCTGGGTGGAGGGTGGCTGAGGGGCTGGGGTCTCAGCCCCTCACCGTTGTCCACCATGCTGGCCCTGGCCCAGGCCACGCAGCTGGACTCGGCCTTCATCCGGAAGGAGCCCTTCGGCCTGGTGCTCATCCTGTCTCCCTGGAACTACCCTCTGAACCTGAGCCTGGGGCCCCTGGTGGGCGCCCTCGCAGCAGGTGAGAGGGACCCTCCGCCTTCCCGCCACCCCCCCCATCCTCTCCCAGCCTCATGGCTTCACAGCCACCCTCAAAGCCAGGGAGGAGTTGAGGGGGGCTGGCACCAGGTGGCTAAGACGGCCTGGTTTCCATGTGTGAGGATTTGGGGCTGGGACCGCACCTCTCCTAGCCGAGCTGTACTCTTCACCTGGAGAGGGAGTGAGGTGGGCTCCTGCCCTGCAGGTGTGTGAGGACCAATGGACATGGGGCGTGGCTACACATGGCCCTGCCCTCTCCCCGCCCCACCCCGCCCTCCCCACAGGGAACTGCGTGGTGCTGAAACCCTCCGAGATCAGCAAGAGCACTGAGAAGGTCCTGGCCGAGGTGCTGCCCCGATACCTGGACCAGGTGAGCCGGGCCTGGTGCAGACCGGGCAACCACACTGGGGCCGAGCAGGGCCAGGCCGGCCCCCTGGGCCCGGGGCAGACCTGAGTTCTGACCTCCTCTGGGTTGTGTGGCCTTGGCCAGGTCACCGGCTTCTCTGTTCCCCTCTGCGTGAAACAGAGGGTGGGGCCTGTCCCCAGGGGCTCCCTGCCTGTCTCTGGTCACCCTGGCCTCAGTCCCCACCCCAACTCTGCCAGGCCCCAACCTCACACGTGCTGGGCTGGCACTGCCCTGCCCAGTGCCCCTGGGGGGCTCCCCGCTCCCCACCCAGCCCGCCTGGAGCCCTGGCACCGCTGGGTCAGGCCAGGCAAGGGGGGAGCGGCCCCAGGCAGGCAGGCAGCCCCCTGGGCTCTCAGGCTGGGACCCCAGAGGGAGCCTGCGTTTGTCCATCCCCCCTTACAGAGCTGCTTTGCTGTGGTGCTGGGCGGGCCCCAGGAGACGGGGCGACTGCTGGAGCACAAGTTCGACTACATCTTCTTCACAGGTGAGGGGCCAGCTGCGGGGGCAAGTCGGGGGAGTGCCCAGGATGGGAGGGGCGAGAGGCCTGAGGCCAGCCCCACACTCCAGGCCTTGTCCCCAGCTGCTGGAGAGAGGCTCAGAGGACAGAGGTAGACAGCCGGCCAGGGAGGACACGGGGGTGAGCGCTGGGGGGTGCGCTCGGCTCCAGGACAAGCAGCCTGGAGAGTGGCCCTGGACCCCTGGGGACCCTTGGGGGGCTGGACCCCGTCCCAGGGAACAGGCCTCTCCACCAATCACAGTTTCACACGTCGCAACATCTGCCCTTGCTGAGTGAGCTTCGGCTATGCCAGGCACTCCCTCACCACCCCGCAGCCCTTCTGGAAGGCTGGACGGACGAGGGTCTGGAGACTTGGGTGACAAAGAGATGCAGAGCCCACCTCACTAGCCAGGGTTGGGGCAGGCTGGATTTTGCCCCCAGAGGTCACCTGCCATCACCCTGGCATGTGCCCATGGGGCCCAGACACCACCTAGCTTCAGGTGACCAGGACAAAGTTTCCAGAAGAGAAGAAAGGGTGGAGGAGGCAGACAGCCATGTCAGTGGGCCAGGCCCTGGAGGAGAGAGGCCAGACCTGCCTCCCCCATGGCACACCTCGTCCCTGGCCGGGGAGGCTGTCTCGGCCTCTCTCCTCCCCAGACCCTGCCGCAAGCCCAGGACAAGACCTGCCAGCCGCCACTGTAACAGACAGGGAAGGAGATGGCGGGAGGGTGGCGGGGGGAGAGCAGAGGCAGGGTTCTCAGCTGTTCCTCCAGATTCCTGGGACGAGGGGGAATACCAGGAGGAAGCAGCTGGGGGGGGGGGGCCACCACCCACCCTCCACTCACCCTCCACCGCCACACCCCAAAGCTCAATGGGCTTTGAGCCTGGCCCCTCAGGACCGAGGGTGCAGAGGCAAGGCAGGCAGACCCCAGAGGCCAATGTCCAGGTCAGGCCTCCGAGGCAGTCTGTGCAGGGGCCGATGAACTATCAGAAGGCACTCTGCCACATCTCCTGACTTGCCCAGGCCTCAGTTTCCTTATCAGTGGGACAGGGGCCATCCCCAAGTCACAGGCCTGTCTTAAGGATAAATGGATGAATGAAAGCCTTTGTCACAGCATGTGGCCTCGGCAGCATGCACTCACTCGCTCACTTGCTCACTCAGTGAACATTTACTAGAGCGCAGACCGTGCCCGGCACAGCCAGGCCTTGGGATGAAGCAGGGCTAGGAAGGCAAGGTCTCCCGCGTTGTCATGGAGCCCATTCCAAGTTGATCAGGGCAGAGGTGGGAAGGCACATGGCAGGGTTGGTTAGGATGGCCTCATAGTCAGGGAGGTGTTTGACAAAGACAGGAGGCCCTGAGGGAGGAGCTGTGGTCAGGGGAGAGCACCCGGGGGGTGAGGGGGCCTGGATAGAGGGGACCAAGGACAGGGAAGCAGGAGGAAGTGAGACCAGAGAGGTGACTGGGCTTCGGGCTCCCTCACGCCGTGGTGGCTGGGGAGAAAGACCAGGGTCATCACAACACAAACGGCAGCATGGGACCCTGGGTCAGGCATGGGCAGGAGGGTCTCAAGCCCTGGGGGGCATCAGGAGTGGTTGGGGTGGCTGAGTGGAGGAGGGGACTGTGAGACCAGGGAGACCAACACAGAGAAGAGGCAGGGACCTGGGGCGGAGGGTGCCAGGGCTGCCGCATCTGGTCAGAGAGAGGGGAGACCCAGATATTGACCAGCTGGAGTGGGATGCTGACTTTGGGCCACAGGGGTCATTTTCAGAGGCCAGTGGAGAGAAGGGAGGCTGCAGAGGGGAGGGTTAGAAAGAGTCCCTGCAGGTCCCAGCCTGGGGTCAGCAGCCGGGGGACATTGTAGTGTGTGTGTGGGGGTGTTCCTGGATGTCTAAGCGGGCAAGTCAGGTGAGGGAGCCGGGACCTTCCACTGTGTGGGGCTGGTCAGGGTGGGGGTAGGGGGAAGATGATGGGAGGAAGGTCCCAGTGTAGCAGCAACTGACAAGGAAAGGCCAGGTGAGACCCCATTCAAAGGCCTCTCCAGGGAAGTGCAGGGCAGGGAGTGAACCCCCTTGAGAGTGTCCAGCCCTGGACTGGGGCTGCCCCGCCTGGTCAAGTGATGGAGAGCCACCCTGGTTTCCTTCCTTGCCCAGGGAACCCTCAAGTTGGCAAGATCATCATGACTGCCGCCGCCAAGCACCTGACGCCCATCACACTGGAGCTGGGAGGCAAGAACCCCTGCTACGTAGACGACAACTGCGACCCCCAGACTGTGGCCAACCGGGTGGCCTTCTTCCGCTGTTTCAACGCCGGCCAGACCTGCGTGGCCCCCGACTATGTCCTGTGCAGCCCCGAGATGCAGGCGCGGCTGGTGCCCGCCCTGCAGAGCGCCATCACCCGTTTCTATGGCGACGACCCTCAGAGCTCCCCAAACCTGGGCCGCATCATCAGCCAGAAGCATTTCCAGCGGCTCCGGGGCCTGCTGAGCTTCGGCCGCGTGGTCATTGGCGGCCAGAGTGATGAAAGCGATCTCTACATCGGTGAGACCCGCCCTCCCTGCCATTGTGCCCCACCCCCATCCACATCCCAGCGAAGGCCCCTCCACGCTGGGGGCCACAGCTGGGCCCCGAGTCTGGGCTCTGAGGCTCCCCCCACCCCACCGCTACAGCCCAGCCTGGTGCCACGACTTCGTGACCCTGGTGTTTCCTGGTGCTGCGGTCTGAGTCCGCGACCCCACGACTCCACACTCTGGCCCAAGTTCTCCAAGCTCAGACCCCAGAGTTCTAGGCTCAGCTTCCCAACTTCAGCCCCACGATCCGCTGCTCCACGGGCCACACGACCCCTAGTGCTACGTGCCCACGATTCTGGTTCTCAGCTCCCAAAACCCGTCCTGAGCGTCTGCTCTGCTGCGAACAAAGAACCCTGGTCTCTTGGGCCAAACGACTCAGAGTGTCTAACAGGCTGGGACCTGGGGCCTCAGACTCTGGGGTCTAAGATCAGATCACCCTCTGACTGTGAGACCAAGGCTGAGTGATTCTCTGGGCCCCACGAGCCCGGTCAGGCTGGGGAGCCCCTCGTGGTCACTTCCAAGGGGCTGCGGGGAGAGTACCATCCCTGGAACATCCGGGTCCCTGGGCCCTGACAGCCCGTGGGCCCGCCCACCAGAGGCCCACCCGCCGTAGGCCCCGCCCACCAGAGGCCCACTCGCCTTAGACCCCGCCCACCAGAGGGCCCCGCCCCTGGGCTGAGCCGGCCCCTGTCTCTGGCAGCCCCCACGGTGCTGGTGGACGTGCAGGAGACAGATCCTGTGATGCAGGAGGAGATCTTCGGGCCCATCCTGCCCATCGTGAACGTGAGGAGCCTGGGCCAGGCCATCGACTTCATCAACCGTCGGGAGAAGCCCCTGGCCCTGTACGCCTTCTCCAACAGCAGCCAGGTGGGGCTGGACGAAGGCGGGGGCAGGTGGCAGCAGTAGAGACTGGAGTGGGGTCAGCAGAGGGCGATGGCTCCAGGGCCAGAGTGGACCAATGGGCCTGGCAGGAGGGCAGGGGTCCTGGTCCCTCAGGGGCACTGACAGGTGGCACGCTGGGCTCTGTCTCTCTCCTTTCTCCTAGGGGCAGCAGGGCCTCCCTGCTGCCTTTCAATCTAGGCCAAGTTCTCATGGGTCTTTAGTAGGCAGCTCCCCAGGGTCTCCTCTAGGGTCCAGCATCCCCTCTACGTCAGCCCTGGCCTCTCTTGTTCTGCATCATCTTGGCCTTCGGTGCTTGGCTCGTGGAAGGCACACACAACATGGGATGAAATGACTGAAGGGGGATGAATGACCAGAACACGCAGACCCAAGAGTGAGCCCTGGTCCCCTGCCCCTCCCTGGGGGCCCTTTGGGAGGCTCACTTGCGTGTGGCCAGCAATCTTCAGCTCAGGACACGCGTCCCCCACCCCCAACACTCCTGAGATCCCTCATAGACTGGGCGATGCTTCCCCCCGACCCCTACCCCCTTCACTGGAGTGCCGAGCAGCATGCAGTCTTAGTTCCCAATCAGGGCTCAAACTCATGCCCCTGCAGTGGAAGCGCAGAGTCCTAACCACTGACCCTCCAGGGGATTCCCCTGGACAATGCTTTTTTAAATTTTACTTTTTATATCTATTTATTTATTTAGGTTGTGTCAGGTCTTAGTTGTGGCATGCGAACTCGTAGTTGCCTCAGGCCTGTGGGATCTAGTTCTCTAATCAGGGATGGAGGACAGACCTCCTGCACTGGGAGCACGGAGTCTTCCCCTCTGGACCACCAGGGAAGTCCTGGCAAGGCTTTTTTAAAATAAACTTTTAATTTTTAGATTTAAAGAAAAGTTGCAGAGAGTCCAGGGAAGGCCCATATACTCCAGTTTCTCCCCTTACGTTGGTCGAAAGAAACTGACATTGGCACATTGCTGTCAACCACACTCCAGACTTTGGACAGATTTTGCCAGTTTTTCTTTCCACCCCAGGATCCAGGCCAGGGTCCCGAGCTGCATTTAGTTGCCATGGCTCCTCTGGTCCCCTTGTGGCCATCTCTCATCTTACGGGGTGCCGGCCATCTGTCCTGCAGAATGCCCCCATCTCAGTGGTCAGCTGTTTCTCTCATGAAAGAAGCCCACAGGGCCAAGGGCCCATCTCTGCTCATCTTCAGGGGACCATGGGATCCATGCATCACTGGTGAGGTTAACCTTCATCCCTGGCCAAGGTTAGGTCTGGCACAGGTCTCCACCAAGGACTATTTTTCCCTTTCCTTATCCTGTTCTGTGAGAGCAAGTCACTAAGTCTAGCCTACCTTCAATGGGGTGAGAGTAAGCTCTACCTGCTGGAGGGGAACATCTGCATATCCTACCTGGAATCTTGGCTTGGTTCTTTATAGCAGTGCCTTTTTTCTCTTTGGCCGCGCCATGTGGCACGTGCGATCTTAGTTCTCTGACCAGGAACTGAACCTGGGCTTCCTGCAGTGGAAGCACGGAGTCTTAACCACTGGCCCGCCCGGGAAGCCTGGCTCTGTTTATCAGCACGGACTCCAGTGCATCTGCTTTATTTTCCGGGTTACAACCCAATACCACCTGATTTGTTTCCTTGTTCAACCTGTCCCCAATACCACCTGATTTTCGTTCGACCTGTCCGGCCTTTGGGCACTGGGAGCTGCTCTGTCCCAGACACCTGCCCATCCTTTGGTTTTCCCACCACTTCCTTCCTTTCTGGGTCTACAAGCTGCCTGGCCCTAGAATCAGCTGTTCCAAGGAGCCCTTGTTTATCTGCATAATGTTAACTTTAGAAAATGCTACACAGGAACTTCCCTGGGTGTCCAGTAGTTAAGGTTCTGTTAAACCTGCTCCCAATGCAGGGGGCAGAGGTTCACTCCCTGGTGGGGGAACCGAGATTCCACATGCTGCACAGTGCAGTCAAAAAAGAAAGTGCTACACAGGTGTTTAGAAGCAGGGAGGGGGCTCCTCTGGCCAGTCGGCTTTCAAGTTTTTCCGACTCCCCGGTGCTGTTCTAGGACGCACGGTGACACAAACCCTCATGCCACCCCGCATGCCCTGCCCTGGGTCCACTGAGCACTGGTGGTCCCAGCTCCACATTCTGCTGTCCTTACTGCTGGTCTCAACGGGATTTTCTGACCCTGAGGATGGGGGTCCACTCTGCGGGAGGCCCTGATCTAGCTGTGACCTGAGGGTCACACGTTGTAACTAACTACAGCCAAGGTTTTGTGCAACAACTCTTCAGTGTCTGCTCATCTTGGCGATGGACAGGGAAGCTTGGTGTGCTGCAGTCCATGGGGCTGCAGAGTCGGACACGACTAAGCGACTGAACTGAATCTTTCTTTATTGTCCATAGACCGAAGAAGGGCCTTCATTAAGTCAAGCAGGGGTCAAGTTCATGTTTCCAAAGTACAAATCTCAGTGTCCTCCCGGTGGCGCAGTCCACAGGCCTCCCACAGCTTCCCTGCCCCTCGGCCTCCCAACCTGGCCTTCACTCTGCGTGGGTGGGGATCCCTCCTACTCACTTCTGCCCTCCTGGACACCCAGTAGGCACCTCACATCCCTCCTGGGGCATCTCCCTGATCGCCCACCCCTCCATGTCCCCAGGAGGAGGCTGGGTTTCCCGCCTCCCCTACCAGCCTGAGTCTGTGTCCACGGCCGCCTGCGTGGACCCCACTCAAGGGAGGCTCAAGACACACGTCTCCAGTGCTGACGTGGGGGTGGCAGGCTACTCTTCAGCTGACATGGTGGCTTCAGACCCTGCCATGGGCCCCGGGACCCTGAGGGGGCCAGGTAGAGCCCCCGCAGCTCTCTTACCAGCCTCACCGCTTCTTCCCCCCAAGGTGGTCAAGCGGGTCCTGGCCCAGACCAGCAGCGGGGGCTTCTGTGGGAACGACGGCTTCATGCACTTGACCTTGGCCAGCCTGCCTTTCGGAGGAGTGGGTAGGTGCCGTCTCTCACCTCGCCCCGCTCCCCTCCACAGAGCCTGGAGCGGAACCTTCCACGCCGGTCCTGGCACTTCCATCCGCAGGCAGACCCGCAGACACAGCTTACGTTGTTTTCAGCGTCACTGTGAAGTCCGTCCACGGTGCTTGCTGCCGCTTTTCTCCCCGACTGGCCTGGCGTCGCATGCAGGGCGGCCCGGGTGTGCTCTCTACACCACGTGCGGCTACTCGCGGCTCCTTCAAGCCCTCCCTCAGCTGCTTGGGTCCATGATGGAGATGGGGGGCTGCTGTCAGCTCCCCCCTCCACCAGGCCCTAGCAGCCCCCAGGCCGGCTGCCAGGTCCTGGCCTCTGAGGCTGGCCCCAGCAAGCCGACGGCTGTGTGATGTGGGGCCACCACGGCCCCTCTCTGAGCGACCTCCTCCTCAGGGGATGAGAGGGCCCACACTGGGCACCGGAGTAAATGACCAGCAGGGCCTGGTGGGCTGCCCTGGTCATCCCAGGCCCTCCCAGGGCTGGGCACGGGCTGTCCCCCTTCTGGAAGCCCGGCCCCCAGCCCGCCTGGCTCCTACCTCCAGTCCCAGTCACTCTTCCTCAGGGAAGTGAGTGGGTCTGTCAGTGGGGGAACCTGGTCCTCTTACTCCCCTGACGAAGCCCCCCATAGCTCCCAGCCCCTGACAGAGCCACAGGACCCCGACTTGGCTTCCGGAGGCCAGCCCTACCTGGCCTGGCCGTGGAATCCTGCTCCAGCCTCCTCTCCCGTTTCCCTAGCTGCTGCCCCAGCCACACGGAGCTTGACCTGAGTCCCAGCACATCCAGGTCACCCACTTCCAATGCTCTCTCGAGTTGTCCCTCAGTCTGGGGCCTTCCTGCCCCGACACGCCCACTTTATCTGGTCAATGCTGTATCACTCAGGCCTCACCCCTCCAGGAAACCCTCTCAGACTGCCCCTGCTTCCACCAGGCTGCTTCCCCTGGACTTCCTACTGCCTGGTCCTTGACTGTCTCCCTACCTAGACATTGTGGACTCAACACAGCACTCGCTGTATCTATGGGGCTGAACACTTGTCCCTGCAACCCTAGAAGGTGGTGCCACTGTCCCCCCATGTCACGAGGAGACCGAGCCAAAGTCACTTGCCAGTTCAAAGCTGGGATTCAAACCTAGGGAGTCACCCCAGAATCCACTGGGGGGTTGCTTTCTTTACTTTCCATCTTGCCTCCCTTTTTTTTTTAACTGAAGTGTATTTGATTTACAATAATGTGTTGGTTTCAGCAATTCAGTTTTACACACACACACACACACAGGACTTCCCTGTAGCTCAAATGATAAAGAATCTGCCTGCGATGCAGGAAACTAGGGTTTGATTCTGGGTCAGGAAGATCCTCTGGAGAAGGGAATGGCAATCCACTCCAGTATTCTTGTCTGGAGAATTCCATGAACAGAGAAGCCTGGTGGTCTACAGTTCGTGGGGTCTCAAAGAGTTGTAGTAGTCAAAGAGTAGTCAAACATGACTAAGCAACTAACACACACACACACACACACACACGTTTTCAGATTCTTTTCCATTATAGGTTATTACAAGATATTGCATATAGTTCCTGTGCTTTACAGTAGGTCCTTGTCTATTTTCTGTGGTGAGCACTGTTAACCCAAACCCCCAATCCTTCCCTCCCCCAACCCCTGGAACCCACTCACCCACTGTCCACCCATCTTGCCCCAGACCTGGCGTCCTCAACATTTATTTGACTGGGTGCTGGTGCCAGGGTGGGGCTAAGCCCTTTACCCCTAGCATCTCATGATTAGCCCACTTTACATGTGGGGAAACCAAGGCTCGGGGGTGAGCGGCCCACTCAGGTCATACCCTGTGACCAGCAGAGCCCAGGTGTGTCTGACGCCCCTTGGCTGGCCCTCGGAGGCCTGACTGGCGTGCCTCCTGTCCCTCTGCAGGCAGCAGCGGTATGGGCAACTACCACGGCAAGTTCTCCTTCGACACCTTCTCCCACCACCGCGCCTGCCTGCTGCGCCCCCCAGGGCTGGAGAAGATCTACACCATCCGCTACCCGCCCCACACTCCACGCAACCTGAGGGTGCTGCTGATGGCCCTGGAGACCCGCAGCTGCAGCTGCACCCTGCTGTGAGCCCAGCCCAGGCTCGGGGGCACTGAGCATCCCTCCCAGCCCACGCCCGTGAGTCCTCCGCTGCCGTGGCCACCTGAGGCTGGGGGAGACAGGACCTGGGATCCACAATGCAGGGGCAAAAGACCTGCCAAGGCCACAGTCCAGACCAGTGCTTGCCCTCCTCCCACCCAAGGCTTCTCTTTTCAGGCCTTCGGCTGCCCCACAACCAGGACGGGCCACAGTGTGGGCACGTGGGAAACTGTAACCTGCTCTCTGGCTCCCAGGCTGGCCACCTATGTTCCAGGGGAGTCGGGCAGCTGTGGGCACTTGGGACCCCTCTTTCTGTGGAGGGGTGCAGAAGGGGCCCTGGCATCTGATCCATGCCCTGCTGTGGACCTGCTGTGACCTGGGTCGTCCCTGCCCTCTCTGAGCTTGTCCCCCTCTCTGGTGTACAGAGGAAGTGACGAACAATATCTCCTGAGATCACTGTGAGGATTAAATTTTGGAACCTAATTGCTGACTCTAAGCTCCAGCGTCCTGTCTCCTCATTCAGGCGGGGGAAGGCTGCCTCCCTTGTCTCTCTCCCCACCTCTCCCTCCAGGCAAGATTGATGAGATGCCCACAGTAGATTCTCCTTCCCTTCAGCTCGAGCCCTGAGGAGCTCTGAACACGCTCCTGTCCCCCAGGTGGTTGGCCCTGGGCACCCTCTCCTCTCCATGTCCCACCCTGGGCTCATCCTCTTCCTTGTCCTGCTCATCTTCCTGGACCTCAGTGCTCTGGAGCGGTCCCCACCCATTTAGCTGCCAAACTCCCAGGCCTCCAGCTGGACACTCCCTTCTACCGCCCAAGTCCCATCTTTGAGCAATTCCTGATGATTCGATGATGCCACGGGCCTCCCCAATCCACACACTGAAGGCTGTGCCCAGGGCCATCCATCACCTACCCTCTTCTCCCAGGCCCAGTCCTTCTCAGTGCACCCACGGATATTCCCAAAGCCCACTGGACCATGCCAGCCCTCAGCCTGAACCCCTTCATTGGCTCCCTTTGGCCCACAAGTCTGGACGGGAAACCTTCCTTGGGAGGCTCTGCCACAGCCCTGCGCACGCCCCCGTGTCCCCATCCTTGTCCTCTTCTGATGCCGTTGATGTGTCCCCCTCTAGGGACCTCCCCACATGAGCTGGGCGCGCCCTCTGGCCCTTCTTGTTCTGCCCAACTCCTCCGTGCTCTCTGCTTGGATGTCAGCTCTTCCAGGAAGACCTCCTTATCCACCTTCCACTCCCCGCCTCCCCCCCCACCCCCCCCACCCCCCCCCACCCCCCCACCCCTCCCCACCCCCGCGACCCCAAGAAACCGGCGGCCTTCAAGGATCTTCTCAGTGTCTGCAGCCTCCCAGTTCCCTCTGCCTCACAACTCACCGGGAGGAAACGTGGGTTTGTTTGGTGGCTGTTTGGGTTATGGGGCTCCCGAGTCGTATACATCCAGGAGCGGTTGAGGAGCGGTTGAGGAGGCCGCACTGCGCAGCTCTCAAGGATTGGATCAAGTTCCTGCACAAGCCCGGGTCTCAGTTTTCCTATTCGTAAACCGTTCCTCCACACAGGGTTGCGGTGAGGATTAAGTGAAGCTGCCTGGGTGGAGGTTTGGCATAGGGCAAGCACAGCTATGATGGTAAAGCGTCTGCCTGCAGTGCAGGAGACCCAGGTTCGATCGCTGGGTCGGGAAGATCCCCTGGAGAAGGGAATGGCAACCCACTCCAGTATTCTTGCCTGGAGAATACCATGGACGGAGGAGCCTGGAGAGCTCCAAAGTGAAAGCGAAAGTCGATCAGTCGTGTCCGACTCTTTGTGACCCCATGGACTGTATAGTCCATGGAATTCTCCAGGCCAGAATACTAGAGTGGGTAGCCTTTTCCTTCTCCAGGAGATCTTCCCAACCCAGGGATCGAACCCAGGTCTCCCGCATTGCGGGCGGATTCTTTACTAGCTGAGCCACAAGGGAAGTCCAAAAGCCTACCAAAGCCCAGCTATGGTGCGGAATCACCGTTATCGCCCTTACCCCGCTGGGGAGCAGCGTGTCTCCCTCTACCCGGAGGGCCCTGTTGGATGTGAGCTGCATCCTAAAACCACGCCTCGGATGTCCCGCCCCTAAGGGTTCGGGAGTCCCGGCTCCTTTGCCCTTCCAGCGCCTGCTCTTTCTTAGCCAATCGGGAAGAAGAATTTTTTATCCCGCCTCCCTCGGCTGCACCACCAGCCAATCAGACCACGCCATGGAGAGTCAGCACGGAAATGGCGAAGCCAGCCGGTCCAATGGCAGCGTCCCGGGAGGCAGGCTCCGCCTCTCGGCGGACGGGCCGCGCTGCACCGGACAGAGCGGCCGCACTTCAAGGTGGGTGATGCAGTCTCAGCCCTTAAGGCCGCGTCTAGGCAGCGCGGCGTCGGGGGGCGCGGGTGCGGCCCCCGTGGGCCCTGCCGGCTCCGCGCCCATGTTTCACCTCGGCCTGCTCAGCACGCGCGGCCGCCGTGTCCTTGGGCGTGCAGCCGGGGCGGGGGTGACCGAGACGCTGGCGGCCACCAGGGCGCATGCGCCGCCGGCTCCGTGGGGTCAGAGGTCGGGAGGAAAGTCAAGGAAGGAACCGGGTTGGGCACCTAGCCCTGAAGTCAGCGGTCGAAAGAAATGGGCCCGCCGGAGGTCGCATGTCACGGGAAGAGCACTTTGCGGCTCTGGCCAAGTGCCAGGCTCTGGGCTAAACACGTGGCCTCTTCGAGCCCCCCTCCATCCCCGTGACCCCCTTATCACAGATGAGAAAACCCAAGGTCATTCGGCAGGCAGGGAGGCAGTTCCAGAAGGACCTTGATGCGGGGGGCGGGGGAGAGGAATTTGATCTTGAGGGTTATTTAAGGCTTTAAGGGGTTCCAGCAGGGGAAGGCTGGGGGATGTAAAGGGCGGGGTTTGGCCTGGGTTCACATCACGAACGCCCCCTCAGTGTGCGACTTTGGGCAAGTCACTTAACATGACTGAGCGTCTCATCTGTGACCCCTAGCACTGTGCCTGGCACGGCGAGCTCTCAATAAGTGCTGTGGCGGTTGGCAGTATTACCTGGGTCAGTTTGGAGGCTGAGAGGGGCAGCTCCTGGGCACAGGAAGGCCATCTGTGCCTTTGACAGGAATGAGGGTGAGCAGGGGACAAGATGCCACAGTGCCTCTGGGGTCAAGGGTCGGGGCACCTGCTGTGCTAGAGTTTCATGTGGGGAGGATCATACCTGTCTGGGACCCACCTGTGCCTGCCTCTCTTTTCACACCCCACAGATGCGCTGCCTGACCATGCCCGTGTTGCTTCGGGCCCTGGCCCAGGCCCAGGCCGCACGTGCAGGTAGGACCAAGGGCACCTTTCCTGGGTGTGGGGGCCCAGCCTCCTGGCACGAGGTCACATCTGCACGGTGTAACCCTTCTCCTTGCAGGGCATGCCAGTGGCCGGGGCCTCCACAGCAGCGCAGTGGCAGCCACCTACAGTGAGTCCCGGGGTGCCTCGAGCCTCAGGCTTGGTGATCATGGTCCTGCCAGGGGCAGGGGAGAAGGCCTGGGTTCTCCTCCTGGCTTTGCTGGGGGCTCCCCCTCTCGGAGCCTCAGTTTCCCCTCTGTAAAATGAAGCGGGTGATCAAGATGATTCATGGGGGTGGGGTCTGTTATTGCAGGGCATGTGGGGGGGTGGTCCTTCCCTGTGGCTATACATATGATCTCAGACCCTCCCTACGTGGGACAAGGAGGGGGCTGCCAGGTGTGAACCCTGGGAGCCTGTACCTCCTCCTCAGGACGCGAGCACCCAAGCCCCACCTGCATCCCCTCCAGGCCTGGATGGCCTCACAGGCGCAGGGAGAAGCAGGCCAGGACTGCCCGTGGCCGGAGGCCAGCCTCGAGGGTTGCTTACTGAGGCAAGGGGCATTTGGTGAATGAACAAGCCCCCCAGGGACCCAGCTCTTATGTCTAGGAGGCCAGGCCTCATCTCCTGCGCTGGAGTCCTTGAAGAGGGCCTGTGCGTGGCCCCTGCCATGGCCTCTCTGCCCGCCTCCCCTGCAGAGTATGTGAACCTGCGGGAGCCCTCGATGGACATGAAGTCGGTGACCGACCGGGCAGCACAGACCCTGCTGTGGACCGAGCTCATCCGAGGTGGGCCCGGGGGACAGGAGGCTTGAGGCGGGCCCCGGGGGGATAGAGATGTGTGAGGGAGGAGGGGCCCCCCCACGGTGCCTGTGCCGCCCCCAGGCCTGGGCATGACCCTGAGCTACCTGTTCCGCGAGCCTGCCACCATCAACTACCCCTTTGAGAAGGGCCCGCTGAGCCCGCGCTTCCGCGGGGAGCACGCACTGCGCCGTTACCCGTCCGGGGAGGAGCGCTGCATCGCCTGCAAGCTCTGTGAGGCCGTCTGCCCAGCCCAGGTACGCCCTGACCCTGGATGACCGCCACCCTGACCCCGGCCGCTGGGAGGGGGAGGCCGCAGTCTGCTGTAGAGAGAGAGAGAAGTGGGCAGCCCTGGGTCCCATTTCTCAACCCCCTGCTGAGTGTGTGTCCCCAGGGAAGTCCCCTCCCACTCTGAGCCACTTGTCCCGTGATAGGAACCATGAGGCCTTGTTGCCGGAGCCGACTCAGAGGTGGTGAGTCAATGGAGGGAAGCTTCCAATCCTGAGCAGACTATGAGATACACTTGTGGCCTGTCCTAGGGGGTCTGGTCGTGAGTGTGAGAGCCAGGCCGGAGCCATGAGGCAGCACTTGAAGGTCTCCACTTTGACATGGGCGGCAGCAGTGTCAGGAGCCCTGCCTACACATGTGCCCTTCAGAGGGCCGGACCCGGGGACACTCGGACCACAGCGGGGCACTCGCTGCCCCTGGCTGCGGTTCCTTTGAGCCCCTGGCATTTGGTTCTGTAGGAGGGTCCCGCACGGACTGCTGAGAGTCACGGCCTGTGGGTTCAGAAACAGACAAAGTGGGGGCGCTCGGGTGGTGTATGTGCCCGGCAGGTGCCCAGCAGGCACAGGGGTCCTGACTGTCCACACAGCGTCCCCCTCTCAGCGGTTGCTCCAGCCATGTCTCTGTGACTCAGGACGGCTCCCGTCCGAGTCCTGGCTCAGCTCCTGCACCAATCCCAGGTTCTGCAGCCCATGGGCTGTGGCCTTGTGGTCCCCAGTCTCTGTAGCATGTAGGAGCCCCCTCCCCCCCCCAAGAAATACCAGTGGCATCCAGGCAGTGAGTGCCAACCATAGACCAGTACTGTGCCAAGCTCACGACCTCTCTCTGCAACAGCTCTAGGTGGTCAGGGTTATTATCCCCATTTTTATAGAGGAGGAAACTGAGGCACAAAGAGAGAGGCTACTAGCCCAAGGTCCCACTGTGAGCGGTGGGCCTTACGCTCCTGGGGACATCTCAGGGCCATGGCCACATCCCTTTGAAGGTCCTCGCCTCTGGGGAAGCCCTGGGCCACCCCTTCCTTCAGCCAGTGCCAGGCTGCCCCCAGGAACTGAGAGTTAAGGACCTGTGTTTGAGTCTGTTTACTCGGTGGCTTTGGGAAGGCACTCCACCTTTCTGAGCTTCAGTTTTTTCATCCATTAAATGGAGATAACTAGGTGTAGTTGGGAGGGTTGTTCAACATATAGTCACTAGAAAGTGGGCATTATTTACAGGGTGAGACCCCCCCGGGGGGGGGGGGTGAGACTCTGTGCCCTGGTAGTTGGGAGGGTTGTTCAACATATAGTTACAGGGTGAGACCCCCCCGGGGGGGGGGGGGTGAGACTCTGTGCCCTGGTAGTTGGGAGGGTTGTTCAACATATAGTCACTAGAAAGTGGGCATTATTTACAGGGTGAGACTCTGTGCCCTGGTGTGCCAGGCAGGCAGCAGCCCTCTCCTCGTGGGACTCGCATTCTCAGGCAGGAGGTGCTGGCAGATAGCAGATGAGAGTGTCAGCTCGGGCAGGCACGCAGAGGCCGGCGTCATGGCTGTGCCAGGTGGCCTCTTAGGAGGGGAGTCAGGAAAGGCCCACGAGGATGGAGAGTGGACGACAGAGGGGCCTCTCTGTAGGCCCATGCGGGGCTGGATCCTGTGCCAGGGGCCATGTGGCTGGCAGGTGACAGTCCCCTGTGCCACCGCCCAGGCCATCACCATCGAGGCTGAGCCGCGGGCCGATGGCAGCCGCCGGACCACGCGCTACGACATCGACATGACCAAGTGCATCTACTGCGGCTTCTGCCAGGAGGCCTGCCCCGTGGACGCCATTGTGGAGGTGGGCGGGGCCCCGCGGCGGGGGAGGAGGGGGCAGGAGCTCCTGGGAGGGGCCTGACAACTGCGCCTGCTCTGCGCCTGCAGGGCCCCAACTTCGAGTTCTCCACGGAGACGCACGAGGAGCTGCTGTACAACAAGGAGAAGCTGCTCAACAACGGGGACAAGTGGGAGGCCGAGATCGCTGCCAACATCCAGGCCGACTACCTTTACCGATGACCGGCCGGCCCGCGGCCTCTCCTGCCCAATAAAAAGCTCTGACCTCCCCCGCCACCTCTGTCATGCGTCTGCTGTCTGAGCCGGGACCATCCGCAGCCTGTGGATTCTTCCGGTGGATCAGATTCTTGGACCGAGTTGCCTTACCTGTGCGACCCGCTGGGCCCGGCCCACAGCAGCCTGCGGCCCACACGTCTTCCCAGGCATATTCTGCAAAGGCTTAGCTGAAGGTCGGCTCAGGCCACTGTTTGCATAATCCTGAGTGATCAGTTGGTGAGGCCGGGGTCTGTCCTCTCCTGAGGCCCACCCACAGCTGAGACTCTTGAGAACCTAGAGCCTGCTGAGAAAGGGGAGTCTCCGGTAATAAGTTGGGCAAAGTCTTGTTTGTCCAACCTCAGGCAGAAGTAGGTCAGGTAGCAGGAACTTGGACAGGCCAGGGCATCCTTGCTGGGGGCGGGGTGGGGGAAGCCTGCGCTGGGGTAACGGCCACGGGGGGATGACACAAGCCCTGCTGCCCGTGAGCTGGCTTTGCCTGTCCTCCAGCCACATCCCTTTTCCTCCCCAAGTTCCTCAGGGCAGACTGCTGGTGTGGCCTCCGCTGCTCAGGACTTCTGCTTTGTAGCCCCAGCAAAGCGATGTGGTTCCTTCTGGGGCCACACGCAAGCCCAGTGGCGGCAGGACAGCCCCCACAACAACCCCTTCTGACTTGGTGCTGAGCATGTGAGAGCATTTCAGTTCATTCTCAGCAGTGAGGAAGCTGGCTCAGAGAGGTGAAGTGACTTGCTCAGGATCACACAGCACGCATCTTGAAAAAACTAACAGGTCTGAGAGATATCAAGAATTCCCTTCATCATTTCCAAAAGTGCTTTTTTACAAAACACTAATCTCTCCAGATGCTTCTTAGAAGGGGCAGGGTGTTCTTTGGATCAGTAAGTGTAGGCAGTGCCCCAAGGGGGCCTCTCCCTTCTGGGACAGGCTTTGTCCGGGAGCATATTCAAGGCTCTGAGAAGGCCTGCAGCAGAGAAGCCCAGACTTTGCCCAACTCATTCCTGGAGAGCCCCCTTTCTCAGATCACCTGCTGACATCTGGGCCTGCTTACCAGGCCCTGCTGGGCCATCTCCTAGGACCTGTGTGGTCCCACCACTGGCCAAAGTTTTGGGGCCCTTATAATCCACAAAGTGGCTCAGAAGTAAGTACAGGACCGGAAAGGACAACTTGAGCCCTGGGAGTGACCGTGAGTTCAGCACTGCTAGTCCTGGCGGCTGCTGGGAGAAGGAACTCCAAAAACCAGGCCAGCTGTCAGAGGCAGGCTCAAATATCCTAAATCACTTCTAGTTTTGCTTTTATTAGACGTACCCAGTATTAGACGCTTGACATGGAGTCTGTTTGTGTACACAGGAAAATTGTTCAGTCACTCAGTTGTGTCCAACTCTGACTCCACGAACTTCAGCACACCAGGCTTCCCTGTCTTTCACCATTTCCTGGAGTTTGCTTAAACTCATATCCATTCAGTCGATGACGCCATCCAACCATTTTGCCCTCTGTTGCCTTCTCCTGCCCTCAATCTTTTCCAGCGTTGAGGTCTTTTCTAATGAGCTGGTTCTTTGCATCAGGTGGCCAAAGTATTAGAGCTTCAGTATCAGTGCTTCCAGTGAATATTCAGGGTTGATTTCCTTTAGGATTGAATGGTTTGATCTTGCTGTCCAAGGGACTCTCAAGAGTCTTCTCTAGCACCACAGATGAGCCTGTCTAGCTTCTGACTTAATTCCTTCCCTCACTGCCGGGTCAGCTCTAAGGCCATTTTGAAACATGTTTAGAGTTCCAGTTTGTCCTGGGTGGGAAGCACTGACCTGAGGCCCCCAGCGGTACTCAGTGCAGCTGTGTCGAAGTTTCTCCTTGAAAATAACCCTACCAAAAGTGTCCCCACTCTTCGGAAGACACCTTGGCTGTGACTCAGTTTCCAGGCCCCAGCTCTAGGGCTCCATTTGCCCACCCCTCACAGGCCCTTGGGCTTCCCTTGTAGCTCAGTTGGGAAAGAATCTGCCTGCAATGCAGGAGACCCACGTGCCATTTCTGGGTCGGGAAGATCCCCTGGAGAAGGGAATGGCAACCCACTCCAGTATTCTTGCCTGGAGAATCTCAGGGACAGAGGAGCCTGGCAGGCTATAGTCCATGGGGTCACAGGAATTGGACACGACTTAGCAACTACACCACCACCACCACCAGAGGCCCTTCCTCTGCTGTGGGGGTTCAAGGATCACCAGAGCTGACCCAGTGGGTACAGTCTTGGCCAGTTCAAAGTGCAGGAAGCTGGACAGTGGTGACCCACAGGCTGGGACCGGATATGCTGCATGAAGCTAATAGGATTGAGGACCCAGGGACAAGTCCGGTCACAGGAGAAGCGAGAGTGAGGGCAGAGCACTGCCCAGCACCTGCAGCTGCGGTCTGCTGCCTGGCCATGGGCATCCTGCTGCCACTGAGGGAAGAGGCCCAGAGAAGGGCAGCCGCCCACCCAAGGGCCCAGAGCACTGGGCCTGGAGTCCAGGCGGGCTCTCAGAAACAGGAAGAGAACAGGACCTGTGTGACTACAGCCTCACTCGTGGGAAGGGGTCCCAGAGGTGGGGACACGTGGGTCTCGGGCCCCAGGTCTGAGCCTACTGGGGATCCTATCAGCCACAGGCCCAGGTGGTGGAAGTCCTGCCAGGTAGCCCCCTGGGCCTGGGCTGAGCACTTCCCCACATCCCAGCCTTGCAGACGTGCACGGTGGGCCCCAGTGTCTGCCCTGGGGTCTGGGCCTCCTTGCCCGGATTAGGCGGCTCAGGGCTCGGAATGGTTTCCCACCCGGGGGGCGAAGAAGCGAGGGCTCAGCCGGAGGTCTGCCTCTCACCCGCCCTCCGGCTGGGCTCCTGCACCGACTCCAGGACTCCGGGGCGGGTCCACGGCGACCCGGGGGCGGGGCTTCCCTGGCCCCGCCCCTCCCGGCCCCGCCCGTCCGGAAAAGTGAGTTGCGTGGGCGCCGCGGAGGCAGAGAGAAGTTGAGCCAGGAGATCAGAGCGGAGCCGAGCAGTGCCGCGTGAGGCCGACCTGGGGTGAGTGCCCCAGCGAGGGCTACAGGGCCCCCCGCTCTGCCTGCCGCCCTCGCTTCCCTCCGCCCCGGAAGGGAGTCTTGGCGCCCCCATCCGTGTGGATCAGTAGAGGCAGCTCAGTCCGCAGGCCCGCGTGTGTCAGCCCTTGGTGGGGGGTGGGGGTGCACAGACGCGACTCAGAGGAGGAAGAGGAGGAGAATGGGGGTGTTAACAGCCTGTGACCCCCCTGTGGCCTGGCTCTGCCGGGCCAGGCTGTGCTCAGAGCTTTCTCTGCTGCGTCTTCCTTGGAGGGAGGGACCCATTCTACAGGTGCGGAAACTGAGGCCCAACCCAACTAGGCAGAGGCAGAGGTAGAAGAGAGCGCAGACCCTTGCCTGCAGCGCGGCTCATCGCGGCGAGCCAGGGGCTCAGAGGAGAGGTGTCCGGAGGAGCTAGCCTTAGCCTTCAGCCTCCCAAGGGAGAAAGAGGCGAGGGGCACAAAGTGACTAGTTTGGACCCTGAAGGACCTCGGCCCCTTCATTTGCTCTGTAAATGTCGTGGGGGGTGGGTCCTGGCTCAGCAGCGGCCAGGGTAGAGGAGGGGGAGGGGATGAGCCGGTGGAGGGCTGAAATGCCAGGGGAGGGGTCTGACCAGGTCTCTGGACTCCTGTGCTTGACCACCAAAGGGAAGGGCCGGGCCCCGGGGCCCTGTGAGACGGGTACCAGGCCGGACTGGTCACAGCAGCTGTCCAGGACTGCTACCCGCCACCATCCCGGATCTAGCTCCCTGCAACCCCTCATTTGGCCAGCCTCACCTTTCAGGGTGCCTGGGGCAAGGAACAACCCTCCCCCTGAGGACCCACGTTGGGCCGGAACTTCCAAACCTGCAGCCCGGGCTCCTGCCTGGCTTGGCCACCTGCTGACCAGTCTATAAAACAGGGGTGCAGTGCCCCCTCCCCCGAGGCCTGCTGTTAGTTTTAAATGAGGTAGTGGAGGTGACAAGGTACATGGGGACCCTGGTTATTTTTATCTCCCCACCAGGTTCTGCCTCTGCTTGGTGGCCAGGTTCCGTTCACTCAAAGAGGAAGTGGAGGCCCAGAGAGGGTGGGAGAGTCCCCCAAGGACACACAGCTAATCCCAGCTTGGGCAGGGCTCAGAGCCTCCATCCCTGGGCCGCTCACCCACCCTCCCCTATTCAGGGCCCCCAGCCGACTCTCTCCACTGGGAAGGGGCTGCTTTTCCTATTTACTCTTAAGTTAACCAGACCCAGGGGAGGAAGTGACCCGCTAGGTGGCTCCAGCCCAGGCTGCGGGTGGGGCACTCTGGCGCCAAACGTTCACCCTCAGCGGGGCCCTCGCCCAGCGCTTCCCCTTCCCCCCATCAATGGGAGAGCTAAGGAAGCAGAGTCCCACAGAGGGGCTGGGGGCCGGCTCTGGGCCCCCAGGGCAGTGGCCGCGGAGTCCTGGCCTGTGAGCTGGGCGTCCACGGGGCCCATCGGAGGCCAGGGGAGCCTCCCCCACTGACATTGGAGCAGAGCCACCACCGGGCCCTTCCTGCCCATTCAGTTTCCATAGTTTCACTTTCCCTGGTTTCGACACCTGGAGGATTCCTCCCAGGGCTGTGGCGGGGCTGCCCAGGCCCCAGGGGAAGGTCCTCCTTGTTCAGAGGCCCTGCCCATCCCCTGTGTCCTCCCCGAGGCCCCGGGGTGGCCCCCACCCCCTCAGCACACAAATGCCTCAGGGAAGAGGCAGGCTCTGACTGCCGAGGGGCCAGGCCAGACCTCAGCCCCGTGTCCTTGTCATGGTGCTCCCTGGGGCCGAAAGGCGAAGGCTCCAGCTGGCCGCGGCAGGTCAGAAGGCCAGCTCTGGAGGTGGCCTTTGACCTGGGGCCCTGAAGAGGTGAGGGCAGGTCACGGAGAGGGGACAACAGGAGATGGGGCCAGGTGTGAGAAGAGCCAGTGTCACCAGGAGCCGCCGGGGCAGGGGGTGCAGGGGTCTCAGACAAGTCAGACCCAGCTGGGGAGGAGCTTGGTGTTGGACTCTGGGTCCGGCCATGGGGTCAGGTGCGCTGCCTGCTTCCAGTGTGACCTCAGCACCCTGCCGAGCCACCCTGGGCCTCAGTTTCCCCATCTGTCAGATGACAGCACCTTGGAGGACCATAGGAGCATGGAGTTCCTAGGCAGTGGGCAGCTGCCTGTTTCCTGCCTCCCAGCCTGAGCCCCCATGCCTGCCTGCCCCGCAGGACCATGGGCTCCATGTTCCGGAGTGAGGAGGTGGCACTGGTCCAGCTCTTCTTGCCCACAGCTGCCGCCTACACCTGCGTGAGCCAGCTCGGGGAGCTGGGCCTGGTGGAGTTCAGGGATGTGAGTGGGGCCGAGATGGGCGTTGGGGGAGGCCTCGTCCCTGGGCGTCCCAGAGTGTGGGCCATCACCCTATACTGATCCCCGGCCCAGCTTGAATCCCGGTGGCCTCTGCCCCTGGGTGCTCTGTTCTCAGGAAGGCTGTCTTTACTCATGCCTCCCCCAGGCTGGGTTTAGCCAGGCCTCCTCAGCCCTGGTCCACGTAGGGCCTTGTTGTCCTCACTTGGGCCTCGGGAGGTTCATGGTGTGGTCAGCCTAAGGAGAGCCAGCCTGCCTTTGTGGGGGACCTCCTTGGCCCCCCCCGGCCTGGAATACTGACCCTTCCATGCACAACCACAGCTCAACGCCTCAGTGAGTGCCTTCCAGAGACGCTTTGTGGTGGATGTTCGGCGCTGCGAAGAGTTGGAGAAGACCTTCAGTGAGTTGGCCCTGGGCCCGTGCACCCCAGGCAGACTTCCCAGAGGAGGTGCCAGTGGAGCTTGGTCTGAAAGGAAGAGTCCCAGGCACCCAGTTGGAAGGCAGAGAAGGGAGAGCCAGGCCAGGCCCTGCAGAGCCAGGCCAGGGCAGCTGGGCTCTGTGGGGTGTTCTTGAGTGAGCTGAGCTGATGCCCAGGCCAGGGTTCGGACGAGCCCTTGAGCGCTGAGTGAGGACTCGGGACATCGTCCTGCAGATGCTGAGAGCTACCTGTAGGTCTCTAAGCAGGAGCGAAGCATGGACAGAACTTTCTCTGCTGCAGGTGGACTGGGGTGAGCAGAGGCCACCAGTCTTGGCTCGGTGCGCCAAGGAGTAGCTTCTGGGCAAGAAGGACCCCTGCTCTGGGTTGTGTTCCAGAAGCCCCTCCCAGGAGGACCCAGCACAGTAGGAGGATAGAGCATGTCTGGTTAACGGTTAGCTTGCCTGATAGGTTTTAAGTAGTCAGGGAGGTCGTCCGTGGGCCTGCATGCAAGCTGCTGTCCGAGGCCCTGTAGCGCTAGGCCGCCTGCTGTGGGACCCAGGCCAGGGGCTGGGGATGGACGGAGAGCAGCCCAGAAGAGCCCCGGGCGGGGAAGCAGAGTAAACCCGCAGGGGTGGAGGTTTAGTCTGAGGTTTTTCTGGGGTCTTGGACTCAGTGAATCAGTTGGCTGGTGGCCAGGGGAATTTGAGGTGATGGTTAGAATCATCTCGACGTTAGCAGCCCTTGGCTGTCTGTGTGCTCAGCTGCTCAGTCGTGTCTGACTCTTTGTGACCCCATGGACTGCAGCCCACCAGGCTCCTCTGTCCGTGAAATTCTCCAGGAAAGATGATTGGAGTGGGTTGCCATTTCCTCCTCCAGTGGATCTTCCCGACCCAGGGATCGAACCCGGGTCTCCTGCGTCTGCTGCACTGGCAGGCGGAATTTTTTGCCTGATGAACCTCTGGGGAAGCCCTCCAGCCCTTGGCTAGTAGTGGCCATTAGCTGGTGGAGGCCCCTGAGTGGCGCCCCCTGACACTCCTCCCCTCCTCACCCAGCCTTCCTGCAGGAGGAGGTGCGGCGGGCTGGGCTGACGCTGCCTCTGCCCGAGGCGGGGCTGCCGGCCCCCCCGCCCCGCGACCTTCTGCGCATCCAGGAGGAGACTGACCGCCTGGCTCAGGAGCTCCGGGATGTTCGGGGTAACCAGCAGGCCCTGCGGGCCCAGTGGCACCAGCTGCAGCTCCACGCGGCTGTACTGGGCCAAGGCCACAGCCCCCCGGTCAGTGTAGCCCCCCGGGCAGGGACACGGGGCGGGAGTGCTCGGCCCCCAGCCTGGGGCTCATGGGGCCTCTCGGCTCCTAGGTGGCGGCCACCCACACCGATGGGCCCTCGGAAAGGACCCCCCTGCTCCAGGCCCCCGGAGAGCCACACCAGGACCTGAGGGTCAAGTAAGTGAGGGGCAGCTTGGCGCTCTTTCTGGCCCAGTGCAGACTCCTTGTCCAGTGCTCCCTCAGACTGACCCCTGCCTTCTCCTCCCTCGGGCCTGGGATTCTCGTCTGCCATACAGGTTTCTCCCGTCCTGGCGTGTGCCGGGTGGGCTCCTGCCTTCCCCGTGGGAGTGAGGGGTGGTGTGCCTGGCTGGGATGGGCAGGCGAGGTGGAGGGGAGGGGAGGGGAGGTCAGCGCAGCCCCAGCGCAGCCCCTGCCCAGCCCCGCCTGGCCCCGCAGCTTCGTGGCCGGTGCGGTGGAACCCCAAAAGGCTGCGGCCCTGGAGCGCCTGCTCTGGAGGGCCTGCCGCGGGTTCCTCATCGCCAGCTTCCGGGAGACGGAGCAGCAGCTGGAGGACCCAGTGACGGTGCGCAGGCGCGGGCTGGGGGCTGTTTGGGCGGGGGTGCGGCCCTCCGGGCGCGGGGACTGCAGGGTGACCTGGGCCCCCCTCCGCAGGGTGAGCCTGCCACGTGGATGACCTTCCTCATCTCCTACTGGGGCGGGCAGATCGGGCAGAAGATCCGCAAGATCACTGACTGGTGAGCACCCCCCGGGGCCCTGGGTGTCCCCCACACCCCACGCTGAGCCCGCGCCGTCCTCCACACTCCCGCGCATGTGGCCTGGACCCCGGGCACCTGCTCACCCTCCGGCTCCCTGCCAGCTTCCACTGCCACGTCTTCCCGTTTGCGGAGGAGGAGGCGGCCCGGCACGCAGCCCTGCAGCAGCTGCAACAGCAGAGCCAGGAGCTGCAGGAGGTGGGTGCCCGCGGCCAGGGTGGACCTCTGGCTGCCACCCCTCAGGCTCACCACCCCCCTGACCAGCTGCTCTGGCCACAGGTCCTGGGGGAGACAGAGCGCTTCCTGAGCCAGGTGCTGGGCCGCGTGCAGAGGCTGCTGCCGTCCTGGCAGGTGCAGATCCGCAAGATGAAGGCCGTGTACCTGGCCCTCAACCAGTGCAGCATGAGCTCCACGCACAAGTGCCTCATCGCCGAGGCCTGGTGTGCCACACGCGACCTGCCCGCCCTGCAGCAGGCCCTGCAGGACAGCTCGGTGAGCGGGGGGCCTCCCGCCCGCCCACACTGCCAGGCAGGGGCCCCTCCTCACAACACACTTCACATTCCTGGTGCCACGGGTACCCTGCCTTTACCAGGTCTCCTCCTCCAGGGAGTCCTCCATGATGCCTCTGGCCCAGCAAGCCCTCTCCCCACCCCCACTTCCCCTGAGGCCTTAGGATGGGCGGTCGTACCCTGCGGGCCACGCTGGGTGTTGTTAGAACCACGTTCAGATCGAGGTTCTGCAGGCGCCAGCGCTGTGACCTTGGGCTGATTGGAGGGAGCCTTGGGCTCATCTGTGAAATGGGTGTGCCAACCCTGCCTCCCCGGGGGTGGCCACTGTAGGCAGGGTCCCCGGTGGCAACAAGGGGCTCCTTCTCCCCAGCCACCTGGATGGGGAGAAGCACGCCTGTGTTTCCCAAGTAACTTCTGGGCCAGTCTATGGCTGTCTCTAAAGCCCCCTGAACAGGGGGCAGGTGGGGCTGGTCGTCCGGTTTCACAGGGAGAGAAGGGGCTGCCCCGGGTCCCTGGGCTGCCACCCAGTGAGTCCCCACAGTGGTCTGCCTCTCCAGCTCTGCCTGGCTGGGCGGCAGGGTGGTCCAAGGCCCCTGGAGGCCCCTGCAATCAGCCTTCTGTCTGTCTGCCTGCCTGCCGGGTGCCCCAGAGCGAAGCAGGTGTGAGCGCCGTGGTTCACTGCATCCCCTGCCGGGACATGCCCCCCACGCTCATCCGTACCAACCGCTTCACGGCCAGCTTCCAGGGCATCGTGGACGCCTACGGTGTGGGCCGCTACCAGGAGGTCAACCCCGGTGAGGGCCGCCGCCTCCCGCAGCCCCGGCCTTTGGGAGGGTCAGCTGCTGCCCTGGGTGGAAGGCTGGCAGGGCTATGTCTCCACGCTGGGGCTGCCCCCGCCTCCTGGGATGAGAGATGCTCTGCTTCTCATGCTCTTGGGGGGAGCCCGGGGTCTTCGAGTGTACCCCCAACAAACCCCACCTTTTTACATGTACAAGGGAGCCAGCTGAGTTGTACAAAGAACAACAGCTTTGCAGCAGGAGTGGCCTGGGTTTAAGATCCTACTTGCTTACCTTGATGAGTTTTTTAGCTTCTCTGAGCCTCAGTTTCCTCATCTGTGAAATGGAGATAACGGTTCAGCTCTGAGCAGTCTTGGGAAGATGAATGGTCACCAAAGGTTGCAAACCAGCAGCCCACGAGGCCAGAATCCATCTGCTCGTATGTTTTGTTTGGCCATGTTGTCCAGACACGTTGAGAGGTTCAAGTTGGGTCAGGTTTTCCCAGAAGCAGACCCTGAGGTGGGGTCTCTGCTGCAAGTGGTCTCTTAAGAGAGGTGTTCCTGGGAGAAACCAGTAAGGGACCTCAGGGGATGGGGAGGCGTGTGGGGAAGGGACGGCTGAGCAGGGCCAGTCCTGGGTGAAGTCCGGCCACGCTGGAGCATGTCTGTCTCAAGGCCGACGAGCAGGGCTTCCACACCCGGTGCCCTCAGCTGTCAGCCAGCCCTGGCAGGTGGGCAGCGAGGCCGTCAGCTCCTGGCACATCCCGGGCGCTCACCAGCCTGGAGAGGCTGCTGCTCAGAGAGTGGTGCATCTGGCAGGGGCCCACAGAGAGCTGCTGAGGGCCCCGTGCCCCCTGAGCAGAGCGTATGCTGCAGGCACCAGGGCTTAAAGTGGGAGTTTTGGCAAAAGTCTGCCTTTTCCCAAGACTTTGGCAAAAAGTGAGAGCTTTGGCAGCATGGTGCCCACCCCCAGGAGGCGGGAGCTGGGTGTGGCCACCCCTCTTGTTTGGGTCCATGCTGGGGCCAGTGGGCACTGGCTCCCTCCCTCCCTGGCCCCGGCCACCTTCCCGAGGCCCGTGGGACCTGGCCTGTCACCTGCCTGGTCCCTCTCCTTCCAGACAGCACTCCCCCTGAGGCAGGCTGGCTGCTGTGTGCCCAGTGGCCCAGCGTCCCCGGTGTCGCTGGGTGAGGGCTGCAGGGCGTCTCCATGTGATCCTGGAGGAGGGGTCTGGGGGTGAAGCGTGAGGAGGGCCCTTTCAGGAGGGGGACTTAGTCCGGGGCCAGGGAGGGGTCCTGCCTCACTCGGTGGGCAAGAGAAAGGGTTAGGGGCCCCGAAGGTGGTACGAGCAGGACCTGAGGGTGGAATCTGGGGCTGTGTGGACCAAGGCCCGGATCTCGTGTCCTCTGGGGCCTGCTGACCCTCTAGGATAGCACCTGGGAGCTTGATGTGCACTCCCCTACCACACACACTTTGCCTGCCCGTAGTTCCGCTGCGTTGGCAGGTGGCAGTCTGCTTGGAGCAGCCTGATCCCCAGATATCCGCGGCTGCTGATGCGCCCCCAGCTCTCAGCAATAGCTCTGCCGGGGTATTCATTTGCTCCGGATGCCGAAACAGAGCATCCCCGATGGGGAGGCTTCAACGGTGGGTATTTATTGTCTCTCCGTTCCGGAGGCTGGGAACCTGAGATCAGGGTGTTGGCAGGGCTGGTTCCTCCTGAGAGCTTGAGGGGGCTTCTGTTCAGGCCTCTCTCCTTGGCTGGGAGGCAGCCGTCTTCACATTTGCATGGCCTTCTCCAGTGTCTGTGTCTAAGGTCCAAATCGCCCATTTTATAAGGACAGCAGTCATATTCGATTAGGACTCATGCTAATGACCTCGTTTTCACTTGGTTACATCTGTAAAGATTGTACCTCCGAATGAGGTCACTTTCTAAGGAGCTGGGGGGTTAGGACTCCAACCTACCTTTGAGGGGGTGCACAATTTGACCCATAACTGGGATGTGCATTAGAATCCTAACATCTATGAGAAATTTTCCCCATTTGCTAAAGGGAAGCTGAGGCCCCAAAGATTAAGTGACCAAATTGGCCTTCTGGAACTTGCCATGGGCCAGCCAGGACTCCCATCGGGCTCTCTGTGCTTCTCCTTAAAGCTCTTCTCATAAATAATAGCTAGAACTAATGAGTTTATATTACTTATTTATTTTATGGCCTGCTGTCTCATTTTTAGTAGCCCCAGAAAGTAGTGGTATTATTATCTCCATTTTGCCCATGGGGAGATGGAGGTTCAGAGAGGTTAAGACACTAGCCAAAGGTTGCACAGCTAGGAGATGGCTGGCTCTTGCATGCAGGCAAGCGGTGTGGCATCCCTGCCTGGCAAACACCACCTTTGTGTCTCCTGTGGCCCTGGCCCCTGGCTTGGGGGCCCCTATACAGGACCGGGGTCATGGCTGACTGCGTGGCCCCTCCGCCCACAGCACCCTACACCATCATCACCTTCCCCTTCCTCTTTGCTGTCATGTTTGGTGACGTGGGCCATGGGCTGCTGATGTTCCTCTTCGCCCTGGCCATGGTGCTGGCCGAGAACCAGCCGGCTGTGAAGTCAGCGCAGAACGAGGTGAGGAGTGGCGGGGGGCTGGGGGTGGGGGTGGGGGAGAAGCGGGGGTGCAGGCACAGCCGGGGCCCGGGGCCAGCTCTCACTACAGCCACACCCCCAGATCTGGAGGACCTTCTTCGGGGGCCGCTACCTGCTGCTGCTCATGGGCCTGTTCTCCATCTACACTGGTTTCATTTACAACGAGTGCTTCAGCCGCGCCACGGCCATCTTCCCCTCGGGCTGGAGCGTGGCAGCCATGGCCAACCAGTCCGGCTGGAGGTGAGCCCTGGCCAGCCCCCTACTGCAGCCCCGAGGCTCCTGGGCCCCTGACCGCCCCCTCCCCACTTGTCACAGCGATGCCTTCCTGGCCCGGTGAGCCCCGGCCAGCCCCCTACTGCAGCCCCGAGGCGCCTGGGCCCCTGACCGCCCCCTCCCCACTCTTGTCACAGCGATGCCTTCCTGGCCCAGCACCAGCTGCTTGCCCTGGACCCCAACGTCACCGGTGTCTTCCTGGGACCCTACCCGTTCGGCATCGACCCTGTGAGTCCTGGCCATCCGTCCGGGGTGGTGCGGGTGGGAGGGTGGGTTTGGTCTCCCCACTCAGTGCCTCCCAGACCAGGGCCTGCCTGGCAGGGCCCACACTGCAGCCTCTTGAAAAGCAGAGAAGTGAGTCCTGATAAGGACAGTATTCTGTATGTAGCCCCTTTGTGCCAGGCAGGCACCGTTCTGAGGCCTTGTTGAAGTGATTTTGTGTCCAGTCCTTGTGACAACTCCACGGAGTGCATGTCAGTGCACACTCTCCCCATTTCACAGATGAGGAAGCTGAGGGTACATGCCCAGAGTTGCCCAGCCAGGAGGAACTGGGGTAGGGGCCCAGGCTGTGCTCTGAACCATGCCACTCTGCTGCTCATCGGGTGGGTGATGGCTTGTGCAGGGGGCCCTGGAGGGGCACACACAGGCCAATGAGACTCAGGTGGGGAGGCCCCTTCGTGACGCCCCGGCCCTCCTGCTCCCCCAGGTCTGGAGCCTGGCCGTCAACCACCTGAGCTTCCTCAACTCCTTCAAGATGAAGATGTCCGTCATCCTGGGGGTCACCCACATGACCTTCGGGGTGGTCCTGGGAGTCTTCAACCACGTGTGAGGGCCGGGGTCCTGGGGTTGGGGGTCCCGAGCAGGGCCAGAGTGGCCTGTTGACCCGGCTCCCCCGTACTTCGCCCCCTCGCCCCTGCCCCAGGCACTTCGGCCAGTGGCACCGGCTGCTGCTGGAGACCCTCCCCGAGCTGGTCTTCCTGCTGGGGCTGTTCGGCTACCTGGTCTTCCTGGTCGTCTACAAGTGGCTGCGCCTCACGGCCGCCAGCGCTGCCACGGCCCCCAGCATCCTGATCCACTTCATCAACATGTTCCTCTTCTCGCGCAGCCCCACCAACCGGCAGCTCTTCCAGGGGCAGGTGGGCGGGGCCGGGGCCGGTGGGTGGGGCGTGGGAGGGCTGGTGCGTGTGGCCTTGGGCGGGGCCAGGTGGGCCCACTCCCACCACGGGGCCCCGCCCCTTGGCTGCAGATCCTGGTCTGGAAAGCGGGATGCAGACCTGAGGAGGGAGGTCGAAGGACCAGCAGAGATGGTCCAGCAGAAGGGGTGCTGGAAGCCTGGGGTGCCACCCTCCCAGAACTCCGTGTGGGGTGGTGTCCCTGCTCCGTGAGGGGCCCTGGCGGAGAAGTGGGGGGCAGGCTCCCTGGGCGCTGACTCCCGCCCTCCCTCACAGGAGGTGGTGCAGTCCACCCTGGTGGTCCTGGCCCTGGCCACGGTGCCCGTGTTGCTGCTGGGCACTCCCCTGTTCCTGCGCCGGAAGCACCAGCGCCGCCAGTCTCGGAGGCGGCGACTGCTGGTAGGGGCAGGGGAGGCGTGCGGGGTGGGCGGGGCGGGTTGCGTCCGGGCTGTGAGAGCCCACCCGGGCCGTGTGTCTGCTGATGCTCCCACCTCCAGGATGAGGACAAGGCCGGGCTCCTGGGCCAGCCCGACGTGTCTGTGGCCAGCCAGAACTCTGATGAGGAGAAGGCCGGATGCCTGGGGGACCAAGAGGAGGAAGAGGTGGGTATGGGGACTCCCTGGGTCGCCGGAGGCCAGCGGCCTGGCTTGCCCCTCACTGCTGCTCGTTCCCCTAGTTCGTCCTGTCCGAGGTATTCATGCACCAGGCCATCCACACCATCGAGTTCTGCCTCGGCTGCATCTCCAACACGGCCTCCTACCTGCGTCTCTGGGCCCTAAGCCTGGCCCACGCCCGTAAGTCCCAGCGCCTCCTCCCACACATCTCCTCCCGTCGCTTCCCAGCGTCCCTGTCTGGAAAGGGGGTTGGGGGGGAGGTCCTCTGCTGACCCTCGGGGAGGATGAGCTTAGGGACGCCAAGGTGGCACTGCTCCCTCCCGCACCTGCAGAACTGTCGGAGGTCCTGTGGGCCATGGTGATGCGAGTTGGCCTGGGCCTGGGTGGCGAGATGGGCGTGGAGGCCGTGGTGCTGGTCCCCGTCTTTGCCGCCTTCGCCGTGATGACCGTGGCCATCCTGCTGGTGATGGAGGGGCTCTCAGCCTTCCTGCACGCGCTGAGGCTGCACTGGTGAGAGGCCGCAGGCTGGTGCGGGCAGCGCGGGGGGCGGGCCGGGGGCAGGGGTCCTCTCACCAGCTCTCCTCCTCCCCCAGGGTGGAGTTCCAGAACAAGTTCTACTCGGGCTCCGGCTACAAGCTGAGCCCCTTCACCTTTGCTGTGGAGGATGAGTAATGCCCATGACCTGCCCTTACCGTGCCAAGCAGGAAACAAATACTGAGGCGGTGGACTTCCCTGGTGGTTCAGCAGTTAAGACCTCATGCTTCCAATACAGGGATGGTGCTTCCAATACAGTTTGATCCCTGGTCAGGGAACTAAGATCCCACATGCCACACGGTGCGACCGAGTTAAAAAAATAATAAAGACGAAGAAGGCCTAAGACCGGTGTCTTGGTCTTGTCTGAGAGGCAGGGCCTGGGAGGCTGGAGTGCAGGAGCCTGGGCTCTTGCTGGGCTAGTCCTTCCTCGGGAGCCTCTTCTGGTTTGAGGGACACCATCCCAGCCTGTGTCTCTCTGAGGTCTGTCTTTGCAGCTGAAGCTGGTGTGGGTGTGGAGAGGTGGGAGGCACTGATCTAGGATTTGGGTCCTCAAGATGTCAGCAGAGGCCCAAGCAGCACATCGGCAGGACCCCCAGACTCAGGGAAGGGGGGAAGAGGGCAGAAGTAGGACAGAGGACTGATGTGTCCAGCGCATTGTAGCTCAGGATGACTGTTGTCCCAGGCTGGACCAGGGGGAGTGAGCTCCCTGTCCTTGGAGGTATGCAAACTGTAGGATGATGTCTGGGATACTCAGGGTGTGGAGGGAGGTGCTTGGCATGAATTGGCCAGATTCTCGTGTCCTTATGCTGGCACTGGCCACTAGCACTCACGACGCTCTGGAGCAGAGAGCAGCCCGGGGCACTGAGTGTGACCCTCATTACACAGGGGACAGTGTGTCACTCCACGGGGGATGGCAGGTCACACCTGAGGCCACTTTCCTGCAGACGTGGGCAGAGGCTGTCCAGGGTACCCCGAGTGTTGCCCAGGGCTCTGAGGGTCAAAACAAGGCTGAACCAGACCCCATGCCCTGCCTCCCTCCTGTACCCAGAGGCCACCATCTTCCCCATTCCCCCCCTGGCGGACAGTCCTGCCCCCTGGCCATGCAGTTGCTGGGGAGGTGGCACCCTGCGGGCATCTCTGACCTGGGTTCCACCACTGGCTGGGAGGCAGAGCCAGTGCTTCCCAGCGGCCTCACACTCTCCTGCCGAGGAGCTGCCAAGTGGTTCTTCCAGCTGCAGGCCCCAGGAACAAAGGCTGCCTTGAAGGCAGAGACGCCCTGGGCACAGCAAGCGGGAAGGAGGCCCCACCACTGTGGCTCCATCTGGCCAGCTACCAGGAGGAGCCTGTCCCTCCAGAGTCCAGGGCTGCCCCAGCTCAGGGCCCCTGGACGCTGGGCTGCAGCCCACAAGCCTGGCAGAGTCGGATCCAAGAAAGAGCAGCTTCTGGTTAGGAACAGAGGGCGGTGTGTGTCTCAGGACCTGAACCAAGCCTAGGACTCCAAGCCTCACCTTCCTGGGGAGCAGAGCTGAGTGCTCACAGGTGAGGCAGGTGCTCAGGGCTGAGAGCCAGCGTGTTTGGGAGGAGGGAGGTGTGACCCTGGGGAGAGTCTGGCTGCATGGACAGCTGGCAGCTTGGCTGAGAGGGCTGGGCACTGTGGGACCAGCACGCACAGGGCTCTAGGGGCGGGCACCCTGGGGCTGGAGGTCACCCTCAGGAGATGCAGGGATGAGGCAGGGGGGCCACCTGCGCCAGGGACAAGCCTGACCCCTGCTCGTGCGAGCGTGTGGTCTGCCCAGGACAATGAGGAAATGGGAAGCCAGGAATGCTACCCGGGATGAAAGCAGTAACGATGGGGCGACAGTGGAGCTGGGAGGAGAGCTGACACCTGGGCCGTGACTTCGGAGCTGACCTGACCCTGCAGGGCACCGCCCAGCAGAGCCCTGGGGTCTAAGGCAGACGGCCTCGTGGGTACAGGCAGCAGCTGGGGGCTGTGTTCGAGACCTCGTACAAAGGGCGCTGCACTGAGACCCCCTCCCGGCCATGCTCCAGACGTGTGGAAGGACAGGCAGTGGTCTCCCTCCACCACCCCAGCCACTCTCCTCCTCCCAGCCACCCCGCCATCCCGCCGCATCAGGAGCAGCCGCGCCCCACCACCCAGACTCAGGACACATCCCAGGGTGACGGCAAAAATAGGCTTTTATACTTTTTATTGTTTGTATAGTACAATCTTTGTGGTAGCAGGAATGTATGCACAAAAAAACAATTCAAATAAGAGTTCAGAGTAAAAAACAAAAGGATTTATCCCAAAGGACATTTAATATACATGGACTTCACAGCTATACTCTATCCACGCCCCCAGACTCCACACACGGGCTGTGGTCTCCCACTGGGATGGCCGCACAATGACCATATGAACAGGCAGCAGGTGTGGGCACGCCGAGGCCCCAGCACCGGGGACGGCAGGAGGCTTCCGAGGGCAGGGGGCCGGCCCTGCCGGAGCAGCCCCAGCTCCAGGCTGAGCTGGGGGGTGGGAGCGGGGGGCAGAGAGCAGGTGGGGGGGCAGGTGTGTCCACGTGGCCTTGGTGGCCATGGCCTGCCGCCTGCCCCGAAGCCGGGGTTAATAAAGCACTTTGTTAGAGGGCACGGGGCAGGGCACACCCAGCTGGGGTGACATTCACCGGCTGGGGGAAGTTCGGACGACAGGAAGCAGGTAGCCACGTTCCTCCCGGCCCCCGCGCCGAAGGGGGCGGTCAAGCCAAGGGGCATGATCACAGTGTCACCGCCCCTCGGGAGCGGGCAGCGGCTGCACGCCCGTCACAGAGCCAGCTCAGCGCTGTCTGCCAGCATGGCCGTTCACATCGTGTAAAGATCAACATTCACCACAAAAGGCACCTGGAGTGACGCTGCTGGGCGCCGTGTCCGACTGCGACAGAAACGTCTTCTCTAGATGAGAGGGGTCTGAGATATTGCAATATTGCACTAGTGTACTGTAATTCTGCGTCCCAATCTCAGGTCAGAGTCCTAGTGAGGTCGTAAACGAGATAAGAAATAAATGTCACTCAATTTTAATACAGTCTTTCATATCATACACATCTGTGTTGGGCGGCGAGATGTCTGAGCCTTCCGGCCGTGGCCGTGGGTACAGCAGCAGGAGCACAGAGCGGCCGCAGGCTCGGCCGCCCCCACGCCACCCAGGGATGCAGGCAGGAAGGCCACACACGGTCACACCCCGAGCTTCCTCTTCTGGTCGAAGTAGGCATCGAACCTGGCTTGGGCGTACTCCTAGGAGAAAAGGAAGAGAGGCTCACCGAGGGTCCCGCCTGCCCCCGGCACAGAGCGGATCCGCTCCGTCCAGTGCTGCCCCGGGGCCGTCCTCGCTGGCAGCCCTGCTCCCCGCCATGGCCTGCCATGCTGGCCCGGCCCTGCTGACCCGGACAGGATGCAGGACATCCATCTATGGACCGGGCGCTACCATGGTGCACCAACTCATTCACCTCGAATGCTACAGACAGGCTGACAGCCCGAACAGGCTCCTCTTTCCAAGCCCAAGGCCCCTTGGGCGTCAGCAAGTGTGGCACCAAGGTGGAAGATGGGTGTGTGTGTGCCCGTGCGCGCCACCTGTGTGCTGGGGTCACTGCTGCACACTTACTAAAAGGACACCGGGAGGGAGTGAGCACGCCTGGCCAGCGCCCCGCCCCCGGTCTGCGCCCCCGTCCGTCCATCAGTGTGGGCACAGTTTCTGAAGGACCACTCCAAATTGAGAAGTCTGCCATGCCAGCCGCCAAGACTATAGAGTCACCTTAAGAAAACTGAACACTGAGGGAGAATTTATAAACCAACACAAACTAACTCATCTGAAATGTGCGGTGTTGGCTAAAGCATGCAGCCTGCCTACCACCAGCACCGCTGTCACCCTCCGAGCTCTCCACGGCCACCGTGGTCAAGCCCTCCAGGCCGGGAAGAAAGCCCCATGAATGGCATCATCCGGCCCCTCTGGGGTCAGGGACGCTTCTGCACGGCTGGGGAGGGCGGTGTTCAACCGTTTGGTGCGGAGCAGTGCTCTGTGACACGGCCCCAGTGCAGAGTGGTCACACACTCGTCTGATGTTGGGCACGTGGGAGGCTCCCAGTCCGGGGCTATCGGAGCATGTGAATTCAGGTCTTGGTGTGGAGACAGGCTTTCACTTCTCTTGGATCAACAGCAGAGAGGGACTGCTGGGCTCTATGGTTAAGTGTGTATTTGACTTTCTATGAGAGGCAACTGTTTTCTACACTGGTCACCCCCTCTTGCAGTCCCCCCCGCAGTGTATGTGACATCACCTTCTTGCCAACATTCAGCATTGTCGGTTTAAGCTCTACCCACTGACATGGATGTGCAGGGCATCTCTCTGGGCTTTAACTGGCATTTCTTTCATGACTATATTGGCAGATGAACAGATGCTTACTGGTCATTTATCTTCTGCGTCTGTTCAAATCTTCTGTCCTTTCATAAAGTAAGTTGTTTGGTTTCTTGCTGAGTTATGAGTTCTTTAGACATTTTAAACGCAAGTCTTTGTCAGATGTAAATTTGCAGTATTTTCTCCCAGTCTGTGGCTTGGCTTTTCATTTTAATGATGTCTTTCAAAAAACAAAAAGTTGTAAATTTTTATTCAGTCCAATCTATTGTATCTTTTTTCTTTGATGTGAGTGCTGTACGTAACCTCAGAAAACCTTTGCCACAGTCATGAAGCTTCTCTCCCATTTCAGCTTTTCCATTTAGGCCTATTATCTGTTTCAAGTCAATTTCTGTGTATGGTACAAGTTCGAAGTTCATTATCGTTTTCCCGTATGGCTTATTCAGCTGTTGCCATGTCCTATTTGGCAAATCTAACCCTTCCTGCAATGAACTGTCTTGGCCTTTCTGGGGAATGCCAGTTGCCTCTATGTGTAGGAGTCCATTTCTGGGAACTCGATTCTATTCCGTCTGATTTATGTATGTCTTTACACCAACTGGGCTTCCCTGGTGGCTCAGAGGTTAAAGCATCTGCCTCCAGTGAGGGAGACCTGGGTTCAATCCCTGGGTCAGGAAGATCCCCTGGAGAAGGAAATGGTAGCCCACTCTAGTATTCTTGCCTAAACAATCCCATGTACGGAGAAGCCTGGTAGGCTACAGTCCACGGGGTCGCAAAGAGTCGGACAGAGTCAGTCGCAAAGACTGAGCAACTTCACTTCACTTACACCAATACCACATGGTCTTAATTACTGTGGTTGGTAAACTGTGAAATCAGGTGGCATGTCTTCCAACTCTATTTTATAATTATGGTGTTTTAGTTATTCCAGCGCCTTTGCACTTTCACCTAAGTTTTAGAATCAGCTTGTCAATGTCTATCAAAAGCCTGTGGGGTTTCAATGGGGTCATGGAGACGCATAGATTGGTTTGGGGAGAATGAACATTTTAAGTCTTCTAAATCCATACACATGGTATCTCTCTATTTATAATTGTCAGTGTACAGATCATGCACGTTATTTTAAGTATTTCACATTTTTTACGCCAAACTACTAAATTTTTTTTTCACAAATTGTTTCCAGCACATCGGAATGCAGTTGGCTTTTGTATATTGACCTTGTGTCCTATGATCTTGATAAACTCAGTAATTTAAACAGCTTTTCTATTGACTCTTTTCTATTTTTCCATGTACACAATCATGTCACCTATAAAATAAAGGCAGTTTTCTTTTTTCACCTTCCTGTACTGGCGAGAACTCAGCACACACACCCTGGCCGTGCTCTCCACTTGGGGCACGTGTGGGAGGAACATCTGGTCCTTTACCATCAATTATCACGGCCCCCGGTGGGCTCCCATAAAGCCCTTTACCTGGCTGAGGAAGTTCTCCGTTACTAGTTTGCCGAGACTTTCTGTTGTGAACAGGTGTTCCAAGTGACTGAATTCTGTCAAACACTTTTCCTGCGTTCACTGAGATGACTGCATGATTCTTCTTTATTCTGTTACTATGGTGAAATACACTAATGGGTGTTTCAAATGTCGATGTCAGTCTTGCATTTCAGGGATAAATGCCACTTGGTCATAAAATAATTATCCTTTTATATGTATTGGATTTACTTTTGCCAGTACTTTGGAAATGGCTTGTGTGTGATGTCCATGAAGGGCACTGATGTGCAGTCTTCTTGAAATGTCTAGTTGTGGTATCAGGGTCACGCTGGCCTCGTCAAATGAGCTGAGAAATGATCCCTCCCCCTTGATTTTCTAAAAGTTTCTGTGAGACTGTTATTCTTCCTTAAATGTTTGATAATATTCACCAGGACCTGAAGTTTAGTCTACAGGTTTTTGATTATCAGTTCAATTTAATAAATACACGGCCACTTACGACGTCAGGTTTGGCAATTCGTATCTTCCAAGAAACTGGCATGTTTCGAGCAAGCTGTCAGATCTGCAGAGTTGTTTCTCACTCTTCTACTTTAACATCTACTGACTTTGTGATGATGGCTTCTCTCTATACCTGGTTTTGGTAATGTCTGCCTTATCCTTTCTTGCTCAGTATGGCCAGATATTTATAAATACTTTTGTGGTATCATTGACTTTTGCCTATCTTTAATATTTTATATTTCAATGATTTTTGCTCTTACCTTTATTCTACTTCTATTTACTCTGGGTTTACTTGGTTTTTCACTTTCTAGCTTCTCAAGGTAGGAGCTTATGTTACTAGTTTGAGAACTTTCTTCTTACCCAGTACAAATGTTTAAGCTACAAAACCAAAAGATTCCAAACACTGTTTTAACTGCATCCCACAAATTCTAGGATGTTGTGTTTCCACTCGTTCAGTTGCTAAGCCACGTCCTTTGCAACCGCATGGACTGCAGCACTCCCAGGCTTCCCTGTCCTTTGCTACCTCCCAGAGTTTGCTCAGATTCATGTCCACTGAGTTGGTGATGCCATCCAACCATCTCATCCTCTGCTGCCGCCTCCTTTTGTTTTCAATCTTTCCCAGCATCGGGGTCTTTTCCAACGAGTTGGCTCATCACATCAGGTGGCCAAAGTATTGGAGCTTCACCTGCAGCATCAGACCTTCCAATGAATATTCAGGACTGATTTCCTTTAGGATTGACTGGTTTCATCTCCTTCCTGTCCAAGGGACTCTCAAGAGTCTTCTCCAACACCACAGTTCAGAAGAATCAATTCTTTGGTGCTCAGCTTTCTTTATGGTCCAACACGCATATCTGTACACGACTACTGGAAAACTATAGCTTTGACTATATGGACCTTTGTCAGCAATGTGATGTCTCTGCTTTTTAAGACACTGTCTAGGTTTGTCAAAGCTTTCCTTCCAAGAAGCAAGTGTCTTTTTTAATTTCATGGGTGCAATCGCCATCCACAGAGATTTTGGAGCCCAAGAAAACAAAACCTATCACTGCTTCCACTTTTTCCTCTTCTTAAAAAAATGGTGTTTCCATTATAACTCAATTAAAATGTTTTCTAATTGCCTTTTTAATTTCTCCTTTGACCCAGGGTTTACTTAGAAGTATACAGTTAATTTCCAAATTGAGAATTTTCCAGATATTTTTGTGGTGGTTGGTGATTTCCAATTAAATTGCACTGTGGTCAGAGAACTTACTCTGCAGCAAATCTGAGGGCTGTCTCACAGCCCAGCCCCTGGCCTATCCTGATGAAGGCTCCCCATTCTCTGAAAAGGATGTGTGTCCCATAGCCGCTGGGGCCCCGCGCATGTTCGTCAGGTCGAGCTGCCTGGAGTGACGTTCAGGTGTCAGACTCCCCTGCGGCAGGTCTCCCTGGCTCCACCCGCTACCGCCAGGTGTGCAGTCTACCAGGTGAAGGCACCCCTCTTTCAGCTTTGTCAGTTTCTGCCCTATGTCTTTCGTTTTGGCCATGCTGTGAGGCACGTGAGATCCTAGTTCCCTGACCAGGGACTGAACCCATGCCCCTGTGGTGGAAGCGCGGAGTCCTAACCACTGCACCACCAGGAAAGCCCCTGCCCTGTGTCTCTGGAAGAAGACAGGGGCACAGGCACTCAGGACTTCTGTGTCCCATGGGCGAACTGATGCCTGTTCTAGGATGCGATTCCTTTCTCTGTCTTTGGGTCCTGATCTGAAGTCCACTCCATCTTACAGTAACATCTGGTCATGACTTCCAATCCGCTTTAAAAAACCTGAATGTTCTCTTGTCTACAAGAGTCTGTGCGTTACCAAAGCTTCTGCCCAGCAGCAGAAACCGTCGTCACGGTGGACTGAGGACTAAAGGACCCAGCCGTTTCCCTCCGCAAGTCCCAAAGCCAGATGCTCGCTGCACTCAGGAGCACCCCCCACCGCGCACTATGGAGAGGAGTTGAACACAGAGTCTGTGCCAAGGACAGTTCTCAGGTTAGAATATAAAGACAGCCTAGCATGGTACAAACTTGCTGCAAAAAGGGGTCTCATTCATTCAGCACCAGCTTCCAGCTCTTAGGCCGGGCACTGCAGGCCGGAGGATGGGGTGGGGACAGATGAATAAACTCAGGCGTGGGAGGCACAGGCCCCCTCCCCGCTTCGCTCAGTGTCCTTTGTGTCGGGGGACTGAGGTCGGGGATGGGTCTTGAGGGTCCCGATTTCTACATACGCCATCCGTCACAGGACCACAGGGCACTCCCCTGAAGTGAGGAGGCAGCAGCTGCGGGCCCCGGGAGGGAGGGCAGCTTCCAGTGGCAGACTCAGCACCCACGCCGGTGGCTTCCACTGTGCTGCCGGGGGAGCCCGCTGTCCCGGTGCTGGCCACCTGGCGCAGGTACGCGGAGGGGGACGGTGACCCTCTGGAAGGAAGAGCCATTTACTGCCAAGCGCTCCTGTACAAGGAGGCGTTTCCCCTGGGAGTAGAAGAGAAAAACCGCCCCAGTACATACCATGTACCCAAATTCAATGGAGGAAATCTTGGCCTGAACGATGGACCAGAGTCCCCAGAAGAAATGGGACGCGAGGGCAAACCTGTAAAGACAGCAGCAGGACGCGCAGTGAGACGGCGCCCGGATGCCACTCCCTGCCTGGCGGCGCTCTGACTCCGCGTGGTGGCGGGGTGCAGGGGACTACATGCCCCAGTGACTGCAGCCGGCCCTCCTCCCCACACCGGCGGCCCCACAGGGGTGAAGCCCCGACAGCCTGTCCCAGGCACACGGGCCGACCCTCACAGGACTCACGTGGGGGCCCTGGCAGCCGTGCTGGTGAAACAGGGGTCACATGGGGGAATGAGACTTTCTGCACATGGGTGGGCGCCGGTGGCCCCCAGCGCGCACCAGCCACGGGCGGACAGCCCGGGCCTGGAGGACCTGCTGCCTTTCCCGCCCCTCCCGCCCCGGAAGCGGACCTGGGAGAGGTGCAGCCAGGCCCCGCCTCTAGGCTGTGCCCTCCCTCTGCCACCGCGAACCCATACTCCCCTCCAACAATGAAGCTCTCACTGGGGACCGAGGACTTCGGGGCTTCTGCTGCTCTTCGCCCCTGACCCATAGATGCCCTGGCACCACCATTCTGTCCGGGCCTCTTCTCCATGTCCCCTTTCCTATTTCCATCTGTTCGGGAACCAGAGAGGGAAGCTCTCTGCCGCAGGAGGAGCTGAGGGACCGCGAGGGTGGCCGCAGCTCAGAGAGAGGAGTGTGGACACTTCTGAGGCCCGCGAGGCGGGGGCTCTGTGCCGAGGGAGGGGGGTCACAGGGACTCCAGCCGTCCCTGGTACCACGCAATCTCATGAGAGAGCCCAGAGGCTAGGGGTAACTTGGGCCTCTCCACTAAAGAGATGACAGAGGGTGATCACACCGTGCTCTACACCTCTGTGGAATCTGGGGGTTTCTCAGCCTTGTTTGGAGAGCTGCTGAGGACACAGACATTCAGTTATTTCCTCGTATTACCTGATGGAGCCCCCACTCCAGGAGCAGGAGTGACAGGAGGGCATGGGCCCTGGTGGCAGGGGCTGGGCAGCAGAGTCTGTGGCGGGGATGACGGTTCGGAACGCCACCCCCACGCGCTGACCCTGTGCACAGACCCTCTCCTAACATGCCATGTGCTGAGAGCTGAAGGATCCTAACACACTCAGCCCCGAGAGCCATAACCAAATGTTCTCGTTTCTTTTCTTTTTTTTTTTTTGGCAAACTACAAGACCCAGAGATGTAGGGTTAAGAGGAAGCTCCTGAAATACTCTTATTTGCAAGGAAGCATCCCAAGTGCATGCCTTGAAGAAGGAAGCTATCATAACGGGTCAACAAAGAAAAAGTTACCTATTGACTTCCAGCAGCATTTCTTCTTCTATAACAGACTTTTCTTCATTACTGAGGTTTTCAAATTCATTTTGGAATGCAGCCAAGTAATTGGAAATAAAATGGAGCTGTAAAAAAAGTAATTACATCAGGATCAATGATTGTTAAAAATAGACGATGTCAAAGTTGCCACCACGCGCACACCTCACATGACTCTTCCAGATGTCAGAGAAGCCCGCACGCTCCTCTGCCCACGGGCAGGGATCCGGGGAGCTCGCCCCACCCCGCTGGGGTGCCGGGGTGACAGAGAACAAAAGGACTCTCCAGGCCGCACTGGCGCCGAGACCACTACTACTTCTGCAGAGGGTTGTTCAGGTAGAGTCACTCTTCTCCTCTCATCCACACTCCTGTCTCCCACTGTCTGCCCACAAAGCGGGGCCAGCCTCCAGCACACCCCCCAGCCTGGATGGGAAGCCTCGTGGCATGGGCTTGAGGCGCCAGGGCACCCTGACCTTCACCAGTTAAATACTCCCTCAGGGCAGGAGCTGGCCCGGGCATTGAGAAGGTGCCTTTTTCCACCTCTCAGATGCCTTGACTATACACTCATGTCCGTGCACTAGCAGCATCTAATTCCAGTCCAGAGAAGACACGGTTTACCCTGATGTTCTACCAGGTGGCACCATGAGTCTGTGTGTGAATTAGGATCTCTGAGAGTCCCTGTGCCTCACTATTTCATACTGTATCAAAAGGCGACAGAATGTGGCCAACCACTGCATGTTTGCTTTCGTGAAGAAGCAAAAAGCCATCAGTCTTTCTTCCAGGCAGGAACCGCTGCTAACTGGTTACCTGGCTGGAAGCAACCAGTACCTCTCCCTCCCGAATCTGCCCCTCTTCCATCCTGCTGCTCTGAAATCGGCTTCCCACACTGTCCCTCCGCCACCGGAAAGCATCCTTCATGTTCTAGCACTGTTCCAGGCAGGGGGCCGTGGATTCTGCAATAAACTTGGTACAAGAGACACCTATTAAACTCTGTGTGGCAGGCACCAAACTGAGCATCGTTCCTGCACAGTAACTCACTCCCACGACACAGTAATTTCCACAGGTGAGGAAACTGAAGCATGGAAACAGTAGGTTACAACCAGTAGTGGTAGACCTGGGATTCAAATCCAGGCCTATTAGGTTTTAAAGCCCATGCTGGAACTACCACCACAGGTGGCTGATTTCTGGGAGACTCTAAGCTGAAGGTAGCAAATGAAGATAGGAAATCTGAAGAGACTGAAACCCTAACAAAGTGTCAATTAGTGGCGCTCCCGCCCAAAAAAGTTCTAGGCCCAGATGGTTTTATGGGCAAAGTCTACCAAACTTTCAAACAGCACCATCTTATAAAAATTTGCTCCGGAAAATAAAAAGGGACACTCATTTTGTAAACTAGCATAATTTTTTATTCCAAAAGCAGGTATGAATAATTTTTTAAATGAACATTAAAGTCCTGTTTCATATATGTAAAACTGTGAAATAAGAAACTGCGTAACTGGATCCAACTGAGGATCACAAAATAACGTAACTCACTCAAATAATTTATTTTAGGAATTCCAGTAATGTTTAACATTTTAAAACACCTCAATGCATTAAAGAGAGAAAAGCATGAGATGACCTCAGGAGATGGCGACAGGGTAGGTGATCGAGACGGGCAGTGTATATGATTGTTAAAATCTCTCAGACATGGCACTTCCTTACATTCCCACTGCTGTGCAGTGAGGGCGGCCACACATCTCTGCCACCACTAGAATGAAGTCCTTCTTACTGAAAACCCCCCTTACTGGGTGCAGAGCCCCCTCTCTGGAGACGCCTGCCCAGTGTCACAGCGGCAACCTGAAGCCTACTGTGTGCTCTCCTCCCTGGGCTCACCAGCCTTCCTGCCCACATAGCATGACCCTGAGGTTCCAAACCATCCCAGTCACTTTGGACATAGGCAAGGTCATGAGGTCAGCCTGAAATGTGGCCAGAGCGGAGTGGGCAGCTCTGGCTGCACAGCAGGTCTGTATTTCAACGGCTGCCCCTGAGCATGGGCACCTGCTGGAGAGGCTGCCTGTGCCCAGCTCAGGCAGGCACTCAAGAGACCTCTCCTGAGTGAGCTGCCACAGCAACTGACCAGCTGTGTCCTCGCCCCCACTCCCTGGGCAACACTCTGATCAGGCAGGGCTCCTGGGAGAAGGCTGACCTAAAGCAGGGCTGGGCAGCACAGACACTGCTGAGGCCCTGCAAGGCTGGGCGAGTCGAGGGTGGTGTCCCCTCTGCCCAGCCTGCTTGCTTCCACATCGCACCCTACTCATCCTCAACCCAAGGCTTGGGCCATGGCTGACAAATGGAACAGAGAGCCTCCCGGGAGGAGTCCCACAGGACTGACTCTAGTCACCGGACTCCTTTCACCCAGGACAAGAAAGGGGGCTGTGGGTGCTCCAACAGCTGCTGAGTGCCCCGAGACCACCTCTGCACAAAGTGAAACACAGAGGAAAGTCAGTGACCCTCCAAAGGCCAGAGGGCAGGGCAGAAAAAACTGGAAGGAGTTACCAAGGAGGCTGTGATTGTCTCTGACTAGCTACAGGCCACCTTTGGCAAAGGGACTTTAAAAGGCTGGATTCCAATACTGTCTAACACAACATTTTAAAGCAAAAGAACCTGCTTAACCAAAACAAGCATCTTTAGAAGTGGAGCTGTAGTCAACTCTAACTGGGTAAACCAATGTATATATGAGTCACTCACTTCTCAGCAAGTGTGCACGCATGAGGCTCCTACCTGTTGCTTCCTGGTGGGGTACTTCAGGATGTTTGCTCTAAAAAAAGGGTACTTTTCATAATTATAATCATACATCCATTCACAGAAATGATTCCCAATGTCAAATCCCCTGAAAAAGAGAGAGAGGCAGACAATGAGGCAGCAGGCCTGCCACGAGCCCTCCCCAGACCCAGGGGTCCCGAGAACACGACTGTGTCAGCGACAGGACTGCCAGCTGGGCAGCCCCAGTGACCACGGCGCCTGGCCCCACTGTCCGGAGCAACTGCTCGGGAGCCCTCCTGCGGTCAGCGCTCTGAGGAGCCAATGTCAGGCCAAGCTCTGGACTCAGGAGCCTGGGGCTGCTCCTCACTAGCTCGACTGAGAACCGGGTAGGTGCCCATCTCACCCGCTGGGACGGAAAGCACCAGCCCCCAGCGAGGAAACTTGCAGCTCAGGGTGGTACCGTGACCCAAGGTCTCCTTCAACTGTTTCATACACGTATTAAAATGTTCACAGAAATAAAAACATTTGACATTACCTATAGTTGTAACTGCTGTATTCAAAGTCGATGAGCATGAGTTTCTGTTTTTCCGAATTCTCCCTGCCATCCAGCAGTAAGATGTTACCTGCAAAAGGGTTTGGATGACATGACCTTTACTCTGGGCATGTTCCGTCACCAAAGACACAGGTCCTCCAAGAGCTGGGCCAAGAGTGGTTCTGATCTGCTCAAGGCATCCTACACATGAGGCTGCCTTGCCCACACCCTGCTTCATCTGACTTGTCCAGCAATCATCAGCTAATTAGTAAAAGGTATTCTGGCTCAAACTGACATCTTATTGATGACAAGTCTTCACCAGGGGATGTTCTCAAAATTAAAAACAACCTGAAGAGCCTGGAAAGGGCCCAAGGGTGGGCCTCAGCCAGCTGTCCTGGGAGGGTCAGGGTGAGAACAGCACGGAAAGCCAGGTGCCATGGCAGTGTCGGGGAGAGAAGCCCGCCAGATGGGGCCTCGGAGGAAACTGTTTCGGTTTGAAATGACGTTGAGTGAAGTTTGGTTACAGTAAGTAGTACCTGGCATTGCAATTTTTTAAAAAAACTTTAATATTTAAAATAAATTTTTTTTTTTATTATATTGTGTCTTAGTTGCAGCATGTGGGCTCTGGCTCTCTGACCAGGGGACCGAACCTGGGTCCCCTGCATCGGGAGTGTGGAGCCTTAGCCACTGGACCACCAGATGAGTCCCTGCAGTTTTTTAAAGCAGAGAAACCCAAGGTCATTAGAAGCACCTGAACCAGTGCGGAGAGAGCAGGGGCTCTGGCCAGCACAGTGCATGCAAGGTCCAGAGGCCATGGCCCCCGGGCTGGTTGAGGAGGCCATCTTGCTCTTTAACGCTTCTTCAGATCAACAAGGTCACACGTTGACCAAAAGGAGTTAAACACTGCACAAATATGTAGCTTTGTCGATCCCAGATCTCGGTTTAGTGGATCTTCTCAGAATATTTTCCTTACGGAAATGGGATCATCTTACACATCTTTCTAAAACTTGCTCTTCCTGCTAAATGTATCCCAAAGATTTTCCTGTTGGTCTGTACAGAACTCAACCTCATATTTTAATAGTTGCACAATACACGTGCACAGCTGGGCCATAAATCCATGTATCTCACCCCCTCCTCATGGGCCCCTGGTGGTTACCACACACACACTGGAGGGAACCTTCTAAGCAGACACACAGGGCCCAGGTTCTCCATCACGGGCAGTGTTTCTTACCTTCCTGACAGTCATTGTGACAGAACACGACAGGAGATGGAGTGGATTCAAGCAATGACCTGAGAGAGGAAGGTTCTGCTGTTACTTCTCAGATCTGCAGCTCCCTCCCCTGGCAGGGCCTCTGAGCGAGGCCCCCCTGCCCGGGCGGCCCCCTGCCCGGGGTGGGGTGGGGGCCTCCTCATTGGAGCCCTCTGACCACAGAGCCTGAGCAGAGCCCTGTGTTAGGTCTGTTTGGACCTCTGGTTTCCTTCACAGCTCTCATCACAACCTGACATTATTTTTTTATACTTGCCTCCTCTCTCTCCTAACAAGAGAGAAGCTCCCTGCAGGATGTCTTGGTCATAATAGCTCGGAGCCATTCCTGATGTTGGTACAGCAGATGCTCAAACTCGTGAGAAATCAGAGGTGGCAATGCTGATACTCGGCTATGGGTGAGAGTCTAGAACCCTGCGTGCCCCGCAGCCTAGGGATACCCCTGTAGTCTCTACTCAGAAACCTGTGTCAAGCTTCCTGCTCTGTGCCCTCCCGCCCGCCCAAGCTTGGGCTCAACTGTACCCCTCATCTGCTGACGCTCTCCAGCCTGTCCCAAGGGTTCCTGCTTTTTGTTTCAGGAAAAACCTGCTGCCCTAGTCACTGACCAGGCCTGGAATTCTGGCGTTTTACTTCCTCCGTGAAGCCTTCGTGGATGATCAGAGGAAGGTGACGCCGCTCATGTAAAACTGAGATGGCAGAGTTAACCTGTTTAAACTCATCCCACCAACCCAACGTAAGACACCAGGCCTGAGACGATGCTTGCAGTGTTCACTGGCAGCACACGCAGTGACGCGGAGCGCTGACGTGTCTGGGCAGATGCACTCGCCAAGGCAGGACACGGAGGCAAACACTCACCTCAGGTTTTCTAGCTCCAGAGGCAGGTTGTAGCTGAGGAACCTGTGCAGCTGCTTCACTTTGGACTCCCCGGTAAACCTAATTCTCAGCACTTGATTCAGGTATCTTGGAAGAAAGGGGAGCAGAGGATCAGGGCTGAGTTCACCGTGGCCTTAGCTTGGGGTTCCCACTCAAGGGACCACGCAGAATCCTCAGGGCCCCTGACCCCAGAGTCTAGGAAGTTGATTTTCTGTCCGCCCAGCCTGTTCTGGAGCATTTCTGCAAATACTCTTCTTTCTTGGTTCAGGAATTGATTTTTACATGCTAGAATGATTTATTTTTGAGACCATAAGTACCAGCAGACAGCCTGTGCACCAGTGGACTGAGAAAGGCCTCTGACCCTCAGGGGAAACAAGAACTGCTCTGGAGACTCTAGGAGCCCCGGGGAAGCCACACGAGAGGCAAGCGCCTGAGCACTTACTTTTCCATTGTTCCAAAGAGCCATTTTGGTTCCTTATTGAATGGCATTTTCATACCATGAAATCTGGCCATTTTCTCAGCTATTTCTGCAGAAATATCTGGCAAACTTAATTCTTCAGTGTCTAATCGCCGGCTCTGAGATAAAAGAGGAGTGAAAAGATGGCATTTATCCAGGTAAACTTGACATGTGAGGTCACATGACCCTAGACCTAGCGTGTCTTTGGGGGCATCTCAGTCTCATCCAGAGAACAACTCCTCCTGAAAGGGCACTGTGCCCACAGACAGCACTCCTCAGGGAGGGGCAGCCACCTGCAAAGGTCCACGTCCACGTACAATCGTAACACCCCTGGGCTTGCCTTCCGGTCACCCTACCCCATGCTGAGATGCGCCTCTTCCCCGGGCTCAACGCGCCAGGTCTCCAGCAGTTTGTGACGGGACCGCACCCAGCTCCGCCACCAGCTCAGCCCCTCTGCCTGCACAGCTGGCCCGTGAGGCACGGTGCTCAAGGCGGCTGCTCACCGGAAGTGTTTCCCACTCCTGCCCTCAGGCAGCCTGGCACGAGCCGATCCGGGAGGGGACGATGCACACACGACTCCAAGCGCGGCACACCGGCTGATGTTAGGGCAACACTAACAATGGGCCAGCACAGTGAGAACGGGAGCGCAGCCCTGACTCTCAGAAACAGGATCCGAGCCAGGCCTGGCAACGTGAAGGAATCTGACGGGCACACGGGGGCAGGGGAGACAATGAGGGGAGCGGCAGCGGCCCCGCCCCTGCGGGGCAGACACTTGGCGGTGTGGTCAGGACCGCTTCCTGCAGTGGCTCTCTGGCCAGGGCCAGGGAGATGAGGCCTGGCTGGCCGGGCTTGGCTCCGAGGCAAGCAGCTTCCGAGGCCGATGCAGTGCCAGGCTCCGCGAGTAGCTGTGCCTGGAGAAACCGGGGTCGGTCCCAGAGCACCACGGCCACACTGACCCCACAGCAAAGCGAGCCGTGAGTGTTTTTGCTTGCCAGCACGCAGAAGAGCTATGCTCACGCCGCACTACAGCGCATAAGTGGCAATGACATTATGTCAAAGAGCCCCACAGCGACTTAATTACAAAATACTTTATTGCTCAAAAATACTACCCATTGTCTGACAGTGCACAGCCACCCTAAACCTTCAATTCGTAAAATACGCAGTATCTGTGGAGCTCAGCTAAACAAGGTCTGCCTGTGGGTTTTGATCTGGGTGCATGTACCTTTGCAGCAAAGACAGAGGTTTTTATGCAAATTCAATAGAAATTCTGTTTTTGTTTCCTTCTGTGGTAACACAGGCCACTCTCACTATTTCAGATCATGGTGCCCGGGCTCCTACGGTGACGACATAGACTCCGCCTTCTCTGTGGGCCTCCCCCTAGCCCCAACCAGCACCCCCGCACTCCTTACCGGGATGAACTGCTCCAGGCGGCCTTGGGGGAAAATGCCAAACAGCTTCGGCCCCAGCGACCTCTCAGCGAGAATGGCAAACATGACGCTCTCCAGGACCATGGCCTCGGCGCCCTGAAACACACGGTGGCATGCCAGACAGTCACTGGGTCAGCCATGTGCCAGGGGCCACCAGTCCTTCCGCGCGAGCCATCCACCCACTCCCACAGCGATGCTATGATTGGGCGCTGCGGCTACTGTTGTTGGTATTGTTATTAGTACTACACTTGTTATGATCCTCATCACTCCCACTTTAAACATGAAGAAACAGACTGGTAAACCACAGGCTCCGTGCTGGCGAGGGGTTCCCAGGTGGCTCAGTGGTAAAGAACCCCCTTGCCAGTGTAGGAGACACAAGAGACGCAGGTTCAATTCCTGGGTTGGGAAGATCCTCTGGAGTAAGAAATGGTAACCCACTCCAGTATACTTGCCTGGAGAATTCCATGGACTAAGAAGCCTGGCAGGCTCTAGTCCATGGGGTCGTAAAGAGTTGGACACGTCTGAATGACTAACACAAGGATGCTGGTAAGCATCACACTCTATTGATGAGAGTCGAAATTCTAGTTGAATTTAGGGCACTGGTTCCAAAAATAGAACAGTATCAATAGTTTACCACTTCAATTTAGTCTCACCCTTGGCATCTCATCAAAGGCCACACAGTTCCACCCGTCCTGGTGAAGGTTGATTTGCTTTTCGATTGAGAGCACCCAGTGAGAGTAAATGGGCAAAGGGCCCTCTGCCCAGGAAGCCATGCCTGGGATGACACCCGAGCATAAAGCAGTCACGCTTTCTGATTTCTGCTTTTACCCCCAATCCTGTCATTTAACGTTTGTTTGAAAATGAAAGAAAACACCAAGTCACAGACGCTGCTACATTCTGCCATTAGTCCTAATAACTAAGTGGGATCTAGAGTCATTCTGCCTTCAAAATCCATCTTTTGTTCTCAATTCAAATCCATTCCTAAGTCCTCTTCCTTTCAACAGCAAACCACAGCTTAAGAGTTTCCATCTGTGGGGGTGGACGGGTGGGAAGGAGCCCTACATCTCGTTCTCCGAAGGAGCTTCTGCAGGTGGAGCTTCCAGATCCATGTGTCAGGAGGGGCGGCAGGTGTGGTCTGGAAACACTCTCGGGTGGCACCAGGTCACCCCTTGTTCAGAAAAGGGCTGCGGGGACAGGATCTCAGAGAAACACTACTCACATAAAACACAGTTCTTTAAAATATACTCATTTTACCAAAACAGATGGAGAGACTTCATAGGACAAACTCACCAGGCAGGGACATGATTCTAAAGCTGGCGAGAAGAAAACAAAAAGGACCAACTGCTTTTAAAGGATATGGGACACACATTCAGGTAAAAGGTGACTCGGCCACTTTTCCTTTGGGGTTCTGGGTAATCCACCCACCACCTCGTGTGATCCCCACGACTACGGTCTGGCCATCACCGCCTTGAGAAGCCCCATCTCACTAACTCGCAGTTCTGTACATACGACTGCAACGAACCAAACTGTGTCCTCCCCTAATTCCTAGGTTCACGCCCTCACCCCTAGAGAGATGCCGTTTGGAGATGCCTTTGGGAGGTGCTGAGTTTGGATGAGGCCACGAGGGCGGAGCCCTAACAGGTCAACATCCTTGTTAAGAGGGGACTCCAGAGAGCTTGCACCCTCTCCCCGCCTACTTCTCTCTCCCTGCCATGTGAGGACACAGGTAGAAGATAGCATCTGCAAGTCAGGAAAGGACCGCCACCAGAGCCCAGCTGTGTGTTGGCGCCCTGACCCTGGCCCGCCAACCTCCAGAACCATGAACAACCACCCTGGGTAGTTTTTCCCGCCAGTCCAGCAAATGAAGACACCACCATCCAGACAGCATCGACCTGTCAGGTTCATGGATTTGAGGAGGATTTCTACGAGGCAGGATTTCTGTAGGACGTCTACTGGCAGACAGGATTTCTGCCAGTTCCACTCCTCAAACCCTTAGAGAATGACAACAAATCCCTAACAGCTCTACTGAACTAGCAGAATGTTTTCTCTCTCTCATCTGACCTCACAGCAAACGTCGGCAGGAAGTACGGTCAGCGTGGGCCTGTTTACCTCAAGTCCAGCCTCAGAGACACCCTGCAAGCGAATGGAGGCTCACATCGTGGAAAGGGGGTGCTGGGCTCAGGTCCGGAGCAGGCCATCCACAGGCAGTGGCTCCTGGCAGCCCCCTGCCCTCTGCTCAACCTCCCACCTCAAAGATCCAACCCACTCCCAACTGTTTCCAAGAGCAGGATCAGGGTATCCTCTGTCCTAGGTAGCCGGAATTCTGTCAGAATTAAAGTTTGGTTTTTCAACTTTTTGTGTGTAGAGTGACTAAGCTGGAGGGCACCGGGGACACGTACACCCAATCGGAAATGGCCCTTTTTGTCTGAAAGTTCTGGACGTGGATTTAACCCACGCCGTGACTTCAGGAAGCTCAGCGCTTTGCTCATGGCACCAGGTAGTGCAGAGAGCGGGCGCTGCCTTCAGCCTTGTCGCCGGTGCCCCTGCCCCGGGCTAAACCCACACTGTCAGGACCCTCCTGAGCACAGTCAACCAGCGCCAGGACAGCAGAGAAGAGCAAAGAAACTCTGGAGTGTCCCAGTTCTCCTTGGCATTGCTCTGCACACTGTGAACAAGAAACACCTCTGTTTTTCTGTGATGTCATAGGTCAATATTTATTCACAGCAGGGAGAAGCAGAGGGAAGAATTTGGAGAGGGAGAAAATGAAAGAACACCCCAAGTCCCAGAACGAAAGTGGGTAGGTCATAAAGGACAGCAGGTAACCTCGGGTCTCCAAACCTTCAAGGAAAGCGTGCCCAGTGAAACACGGGTGCGGGGGCCGTGACCCAGCCCACTGCCCATCACCTGGGCAGGACTCTGACTGTCCACCCACAGCCGGTCCTGCTTTCTCAGCAGAGAAGGCAATACCTCCACTGGAAACGATTCACGCTGGCTTCAGAAATATACATTTACATACTCCAGCCCCAAGGAAACAAGAACTAGACACACATGGCCACTGCCTGGACGGTGCCTGCCTTCCAGGGACAGAAGCAGCCAGAATTGAGCAGGGTCGTCGGCAGACCGGAGCACACGCAGGGAAGGAGCAGAGGGCATCCTGATGGGGTGTGAGGGCGGTGGCCACCCCGAAGTAGAGACGCGGACCCTGGGAGGGGCCGACACGCGGAGCAGAGGAACCCAGGAGGAAGGGGACGGAACCAGCCCAGAGGGGCCCCTGGGGTGCCCAGGGGTCTGGGCCAGACAGCCCTCGGCATCTGGACAGCATTACATGAACTGGCCCAAGAGGAGGAGGCAGCACGGAGCCTGAGGATGCCTCGCACTCACAGCTACGCTGTCACACTGTACATGGCAACTCAGCGCGCACACACACACACACGCACACATTCTAAACAAACCATACATGCTCACAGCTGTGCAATGCTTTCTAATATTTTCTACTCTGGTTCACTTAAGGAAGCAAAGGAAGGCTGACATCAGACGCCCCAGCGGAGGTTTACAGCCCACCCCGGGAACAGCTGATGGAGACGGGGCAGTGGGGGGAGGGGAGATGCCTGCTGTCAGGACTGGGCAGTGGTGTTTGACGGTGAACATGGGGCAGAGGAAAGTGGCCACTGGATCTGGCCACACGAGTCACTGGTAACAAAACCAAGAGGGGTTCAGGAAGCCATGGGGACAGGGCTCAGAATGCAGCTGGGGCAGAGCGAGCAGAAGTGGCTGCAGGGGCCCCAGGGGGTGGGAGAAGTGTGAGACTGCCTTTCCACTTTATCCGTGTGGCTTTATCCCTGAAAAAAATTAAATCCAGCAATAATACCCAGATTGTAACAACAATATGACCCTCCTGAGAAAATACAACAGTACTTCCCAGGTGAGGGGGAGTCTGAAGAGGAAAGGTGGGACACATAGCCACTACAGGCCGGGGAGGTGAGCCCACCAGTGACTCGCGGGCCCCCTAACCGGAAATGGAGTCAGGCCTCCTGCTGGTTTGGAGGAGAGGAGACAAAGAACAGCCATTCAAAGAGGCCCAAAGACCAACCACCTTCCCTGTTCTGACCACCAGCTGCCTACCTTCTGACCCAAGGGGATCGTAAACAAACAGCACCGACTGGCCCCGAGTGGAAATCTGGCCAGAAGGCTCCGTGGGGTCAGGCTGCCGGGACCTGGTAGGATAGAGCTCACCTAACTTGGATCAGGAGAGAAAGCAATCACCAAAGGACTGTCAGCAAGAGGCCGACACGATCAGATAACAGTTCAAAAAGATGGCTCTGGTGATGACGAAGGGAATGGTCTATGGGCAGCAAGAGTCGCAGTGGGAGCCCTGAGGGGAGCTGGGGCAGTCTGGACTAGCCAGGCTCACAGGCCGGGTAGAGAGAAACTTACAGATCCAAGGTCCGGTCCAAAGGAACACAACCAACGGACTTGCGGGTGGGACATAGCGGGAGGGGAGGAGTGACAGAGGAGGCTTCCTGCTTCTGGCCTGCCAGGAAGGACGGACTGAAAGAGAATGTGGGCTCAGTCCTGGACCTGGTTAGACACCCCGGGAGACAGGGAGCAGCTGGGGTTGGCTCCATGGGCTGGAGGAGCCACAGATCCCTGGTCTCCAGGAGAAACAAAGGACCAGGTTTGGATCAGGTGGTCTCGGAAGAGTGGGGAGGGACAAGGGGTCAGGCCTAGTACTTAAGACAAGAAGAGAGGGACTTCCCTGGTGGTCCAGTAGCTAAGACCCTACATTCCCCATGCAGAGGGCCCAGGTTTAATCCCTGGTCAGGGAACTAGATCCCACATGTCACAACTAAAGATCCTGTGTGCCCCCAGTAAGACCCGGTGCAGCCAAAGAAATAAATACTGGGGAAAAATAAAAAGACAATAGGAGGGCAAGCCCAGAAGGAAAACAAGGAAGGGATGGAGTAAAGGAAGGGCCTTTGCTTGGTGCCCCTGAGTCCTGGCCCCTCGGCTGCTAAGAAGTGAAGGGGAAACACGAACTGAAAATTCAACTTAGGTTCAGCGTCTTGGAGATCCTAGTAATCCAACAGTTTCAGTCCCAGTATAGATAGAAGTCTGTACACAAAGGCCCGGGAGACGAAAGACAGAACATCAGCTAGCTCCCCCCGACAGTGGCTGAGTCAGGGTCTCCCCTGAGAGCACACAGTCCAGACCCTCCAGACCGTGGTCTTTGGAGCTCGGCCCAGGAGGAAGATGCATGGAAACTCAAGAAAGAACGTCAATACTTTTATTCCATTATAATCTCCGCTCTCTTAAATTCCTGTTTCTTGATAATTTTAGTAATTAGTATTGCTGCTGCTGTTCAATCGCTAAGTTGTGTCCAACTCTTTGTGACCCCATAGACTGCAGCACAACAGGCTTCCCAGTCCTTCGCTGTCTCCTGGAGTTTGCTCAAACACATGTCCATTGAGTCCATTGAGTACTAGGCATCCAACCATCTCATCCTCGGTCTTCCCCTTCTTCTCCTGCCCTCAATCTTTCCCAGCATCAGGGTCTTTTTCCAATGAGTTGGCCCCTCGCATCAAGTGGCCAAAGGACTGGAGCTTCAGCTTCAGCATCAGTCCTTCCAATGACTATTCAGGACTGATTTCCTTTAGGACTGACTGGTTTGATCTCCTTACTGTCCAATCGACTCTCAAGAGTCTTCTCCAACACCACAGTTCAAGAGCATCAATTCTTTGGTGCTCAGCCTTCTTCATGGTCCAACTCTCACATTCATATACAACTACTGGAAAAACCATAGCTTGACTAGACGGACCTTTGTTGGCAAAGTGACGTCTCTGCATTTTAATACACTGTCTAGGTTGGTCATAGCTTTTCTTCCAAAGAACAAGCGCCTTTTAATTTCATGGCTGCAGTCACTGTCCGCAGTGATTTTGGAGCCCAAGAAAATGAAATCTGACACTTGCCACTTTTCCCCCCATCTATTTGCCATAAAGTAATGGGATTGGATGCCATGATCTTTGTTTTTTGAATATTGAGTTTTAAACCACTTTTTTTGACAATAAGAGACAATAAGAGAGGGATTTCCCTGGTGGTCCAGTGGCTAAGACTACACTCCCAATGCAGAGGGCCCAGGTTTGATCTCTGGTTAGGGAACTAGATTCCACATGCCATAACTAAAGATCCTGCATGCCACAAGTAAGCGTACAATGAACAAAACCAGTTTATTCACTGTGTGCAGCTATTTCTTTCATCTGCAGCGTGTGTGGGCATACACACCGCACACACACCTCCGCACTCTGGGAGAGTGGGCTCCACAGCAGCCACTCCCTGCGGACACCCTGCCTCGGAGTCTCAGGGCCAGGCGCTCTTGACCTGAAGCTCCTCTGAGCATACGCACTGCTGAGAGTGAGACCTTGCAGTTCAGAAGCAGCCTCTGGACCCGGGCACCACACCAAGAGGGCTTCCCTGGTGGCTCAGACGGTAAAGGGTCCACCTGCGGTGCAGAGGGAAAAACACTCCACCTGCCTGGGGACGGCAGCCCCTGAGCAGCACGGACGCCAGGCTGCCTCCACGTCGGAACATCACGCATGCCAGCCACCCAAGCCACTGTCTCCTCGCAGCCCAAGTGCCGTTCAGCTCCCTACAGCCCTCCCTACACCCTCAGCAGGAGCCAGGAACATGGGCTGTTCGCCACCTCTTCCTGAGGTGGCGCCCAGTACCCAGAGCCCCTCCTCTGGGACACAACCAGGACTCAGGGACAGGAAGGGGCACAGCCGAAGGGGGTCAAGGCCCAGAGACCCTGTGCCCGCTTCCTGACAGCACAGGGGCCCTTGTCCACCCAGCGCTGCCCTGCCCACCACCAGCTCACACCTCACACTGGACGCAGGGCGGGCTGAATTACTTACTTGAAATTCACTGTCTGTCTGAGCTTGTTCGGATCCCTCTTTATTACAGGACTGCTACGAACGAGAAAAAGCAAACACTTCCGGTGAAATGGGGAACGCTGAGCAAGCACTCACTCAGCAACCATCAGAACAGTCAAGGTGTACAAGACATCACAGATCTTTAAACAAGGGTTTCTTGCACAGTCTAAACGCACCACCAGAGTCCCACACTCGGACCAACACCTGAGGAAGCACCTCGCTGCTTTACGAGAAAAGGGAGGTGCTGTGGGTACACATAGCCGCCACCTCACCACCACCCTGGTACCTTTTTACAATTTCATCGTTGGAGGAAGGTCATTGGAGGGAGCTTTCACGTGGGCGCTGGGCCAGCTCACCAGTTTAGCCAGGTGGGTCTTTCAAGGCAGTGCCAGCCCAGGAAGACACTGTCCCATAAGGGGCACAAGGCCCGGGGCCGCCAAGGTCAGCACTGGGTGGACGAGGGTGCCCCGGGCAGGCAGGAGGCCTGCTGGTCGGGCAGCTACTAGCTCAGTGTGGAGTCTCTCCACCCAAGAGAGGCCTGAGCCAATTTAATACAGGCCCTAAACTTACTTCATCTGTTAACGTATTGAGAAAGACTTCTACACCCCTTTCCTCAATGAAATTGCAAGTTAGCGGTAACCAGGAGTCTGTCAGCGACACACTTGGGACTCTGACCTTCCACAAGCCACTGTCTGCCCACATCGGCCCCTCACGGCAGATCTGAGCTCTTAAAAGCAACCCCCACCCCAAGTGCTTTAAAAACCTTCACACGGTGTTTAATAGGGAGACAGGGGAAAGCAAGTGAGAAACTTATGTGTCCTGTCAAATTTTATACTCAAATATTGCCCCTAGAAAAACGTTATTTGTTTAATTTATTAAACTAAGTCTGCTTAAGTCAGACACGGAGGCCCAGAAAGGAAGCTCTTACAGAAATTTAAGGTAAAAGATTCTTGAACATCCCATGAAAAACATACCTTTCCATTCCACAGCTTTATCAAAAATACCTGTACCAAGGGTAGAAAGTGTGGACAGGAAAAAAAAAATGCCACGTTAAGCACCACCAGCTACTCTAGCACCATTCAAAACACCTAGCCATACAGAGCAACCATTCCCATCCATCAACACGGAAATAATAACCCACAGACATTTTAATGTATGTTCTGTATAAATAGTACATGTTCCAGTTTACTCAATATAAAAGGTAAACAAAATAATGTTCATATGAAGTTATCTGCAAAAGACTCGCACTTATACATACTCGGTAATATTTTTAGCACTCAGTGAAGTACATTTTGTACAAAGTACAGAAAGTACAAATGGGGGATAGATGCTATTTTCTTCTATGTAATCTGCATTTCTCTGATGGAAAGATGTTACAGGTTAAATCCCGTTACAATGAAAACTACAAAATGAAAACACTACAGAGACAGTTTTTGACTCTTGCTGATGGCTTGACGCGGGGCGGGACACACCCTAGGGAGGAGTATTAGGTACGGTCACTCCTTCCCTAACTGCAAAACACCCTTCTGATCACCCATGGCCTTAGCCCTACACTCTAGCGGTCCCCTCTCCCCAGTGGCCCACAAATTCCTAATGGACAGGGACTCCACCTTTTCTTTATTGTTGGTCTTTCCCAACAAATCCTGGTGCTCACGATACTTTGTGGATGGCAGGACTAAATAAACACTCCTTCGCCAGGAAGCTCAAGGAGCAACCAAGGGCGAACGAGCCTGGTGAGTCCAGACCCAGGTCTGTGACTCCAGAAGCGGGGAGACGGGCTACGGCACTAGGTAGGATGCCCAGTGGGCTGCAGTGCCCCCCAAAGATTAACTTCTTGTGCTTTTTTCCCCCAAAGGACACTAAGAACAGAACAAGTTCTATGATCTGATATTCTGCATATTGATACTTCATCAGAAGAGACAAATAAGGAATTTGGAGACCCCACTGAAGTCTGCAGTAACGGGATTTGACCTGTACACACTTCTAGACAACCGTGGTTATTTCTATGCTGTTATTACTTGAACTGTATCTTCTTAGGGAGATACAGTTAAGGGGTTATTGAGCCAACACAAGTCCCTCTCCCTTGCCTAATGGTGCTCTCAATAACAGCAGGTCACCTCACCTGACTTACCAATTGCCTTAGTTCCCAAGGCCATTTCTTTTAAACAAAGTAGCGTCATTAGGTAGAAATAAGTTCTACGAATAACTTCCCCGCCCTGCCCACTCCATTCTGCCCCCAGTGCATCGTTGCTCCTCCCCGTCAGAGCACCATCAGGAAGGCCAGATGGACCTGTGCCACACCCAGCCCTCTGTTCTGTTTCCTCAGTACAGAATGTTCAGGGCCCCTCGATCCTGCAGGTAAGAAGGGCAGGAAATCAAAAACCAAGCAGGCTGAATATTCACAGAAAGGTGAGGGAAGCGGCGGCCCGCAGAGAGAGCCACCGAAAAAGAGGCCCTTCTGTCCAGGGAGAGAGGAGGTAAGACTTAACTTGGGATCTCTTGGGATTTTATCAGAGGCACAGGCTTGTTCAAAGCAGATATTAAAATACAATATAGAAATATTTAACATGACTCTGAGTTCTTCACCAACTAGCTTGTACATTAATAAAAATTAGCTTTCAATAAGTTATAAAATAAAGGTAAGTTTTAACATTTATTAGAAATTTGAACACTAACATTATTTAATATTAAATAATTGTTTTAAAATTTTCATTTTCAACACTACTGTGGTCATGTATTTTTAAAATCAGCTTACATGAGTACATGAAACCTGCATGGAAGAAATACTATGAAATCTGGAAGAACCCTAGAGAACAAATGAGGGTAAAGACGAAAGAAAGCTGGGCAGAGACACAGATGAATATCGGGCACCTGGGGTTCGCTACACTCTTCTGGTCTACTTCTATATGCATCTGAAATTCTCCGTAATATGTTTTTTAAAATAAACACTGAAACTTCAAGACCTAAGAAGTCAGAATGCACCAAATATGCTACAGAAGACGCCCAATGCTAGGAATAAACTAAAGACTCCTGAATTGTATACTCAAATAAGTGACTGTATGCTACAAAGAGAGAAGATATGCAATAATAATAAAATACACTGTCACTGGTTTCCTGCCATCTTTCTTGTTCTTTTCTTCCTAATCTGGGCTTGGTTTTCAAGAGAATCTATAAGTATTCATTATAATCCAAATATTCAACAGCTCTGCTGTAGGAAACAGGCTAAAGTCATAGTAATAAAAAAGGGGGTGTGGTTTATATTTTGTTTTAAAGTCATGGAAGAATTTAAAAGCTGAAACAGATTTTTGGTTGGCCAAGCATCTCTAAATTTAAAACCTAAATTCCTAAAAGCCTGTACACTACTGGCTAGGTAATAAGATGAGACCAAATAGGACTCTGACTTTTCACTTTACATACGCCTATACTTAGAAAGGATTTAAAGGCATGCTATTTCTACAGTAAATATTTTTGGTACAAGGTTTCAAATGTTACTTTTCTGACAAAATCACATTTAAAGGATTTCTTACTATGAAGAAGACTATGAAGAAAGTAAGTTACCTAATATTCCACAATATAACAGGGTTATTTCTTTACATTTGTTTAAGCCAAATAAACTCTCATTGCTCGGGCAGTTGTTAATAAAAGATTCTGCTAATGATGAGGGAACTAGTTCAATGATTAAACTACTTTAATAAAGCCACATTTGCTGGATGAAATAAAAGCAGCATCTGGATTTTCCCTGGTCTGTGTATGTGTGGCTGTGTGTGTAAATAAATGAGAGTGGCATACAGCTACTTCAATATCATGCATAAAACCTGAAACATTTATCTTCACAGTGCATTTAAAGACCCACTATTGCATTAGCTGCTTGTGGGTAGGTTGGGGAAAAGTGATGAACCAACTGAGAAAGAAGAGTAACACGTCCTCACTAGTATACTAAGTTGGAAATGCTGTTTAAAATCAAATCATCAATTACAGATAATGTCAGGAGGAAGGTGTACCATGTTAAATATGATGGGGGCTACAGAGATAAAAAGATACAAATGGGAATCTACGCACAATAAGGGAAAGCATCATTCAGCTATTGTCTCTTTTAAAGGCTCTTTCTCATAAAACAAAAGATTAAGTTGGCTGCAGCCTTTTAATAAAAGAGCTTTGGGATCCATCAATGAGTAACTAAGGAAGAATAAGCCAAATGTTAGCTAGACTCAGCTTCTAGGGCATCTAAGGTTTGGTCTGGGAAAACCCTCTCCCTCTCCAGCAGAGGGTCTCCTGCTGCACTGAGCCCCAAGGGACTCTGGGCCACCAGGCTTCACCCTGAGTCACAGGATGGCTGCACCACCCTGAGTACTCAGTCACTACGAGGCTTGTCAGGTCCTGGAGGGCCATGGGCTTCCTGACTGTACTGCCTGTGGTTCTGAGGATGACTAAGACGAGAGAAGAGGTTCTCAATGTGAGGGCTACACCTGTTGCCGTCCCTGTTAACCAAGGTGGCAGGACTGCACGGCAGGAATGCGGCTCTTCAGTAACCTTTTGCAGGATGTTTTCTCCTCAATATCATGGACCCTAACCTTCTGAAAACATTCTGTATTTATTGCTCTTACGGCTTCTTCTGCCATGTCCTGAAAATATATTACAGAACACATTAAATTGTGAGGTGACAATGCAATGATCTAAAGTATAGCTCGTGTGATTATTTAGTGAACACACAGGGGTAGGGAGAATTGAAACACAATGATTTCTAACATTTCACTGGAGTCTCTAGAGTGTGTTCCATCTACTCAAGGACCAATCTAAGACAGTCTGATCCCGCTGAACTCTGCAAAACCAGATGATGTGACGAATATCGAGAGGAGACTGGAACTTCTAAAAGGCTCCAGGCAGACCTAAACTAGGAGGAAGACAGGTGAGTGCAAGGTCAGGTAAAGAAGGTGGCTTTCCGAAGGTGACTTCTCAAAACTGAGGTCTAATCCCAGGTGGCCTGCTGCCCCAGGACTCTGACGGCTTCGGGTTCCTCCGGCACGAGCGCCCCAAGGTTGACTGGCAGGCAGCATGTTTCCAGGGACAGATCCTGTGCATGCTCCCATGTGAGAGCAGCACTGCTGAGCTCCATAAAGGCCTGGGGTGGGGAGAAGGACCCTACGTGATAAGGGCAAAGAGAGTGTCCAACTCCAACCACAACATCAATATGTACGTGGCATTTCCTGAAGGCCGAAAATGGCGTGAGAGAAGCAGCAGCTGAATACTGGACATGAATTTTCAAGCTGAGGCCCATAAACGTCTATAATTACTAAATGTTTGTCATTTTCTACTGAGGAAACAGAAGAAAGGGATCTGATTTGCCTGGGACTGAAAAAAAAAAAACCACCCCAAAGTGATATATTCAATACATAACATTCTGAAATCTTAATTACTGTAGCTTTTTAAGCAAGCACAAACTGTAGCTGGTGCTACTTAACAAAAGCATTACAACTTTGTTTTTCTTAGAAAACATTTCTTGAAACCAAGAACTAAAAGAAAGAAATTAAAGCCGTAGAGAATGCTCCAACTTCAGAGGACTCATACTATACCGTGAATCGTGTCTGTCACCTGGAAACCAGAGTGCTCCAGGCACGATCGCATGGACAAGCCTGCAGCAGAGAACACATGCACATACAGCTCAAGTCGTACATCACCCCGCGCCCTTCACGCCGCCCAGCACAAAGACGCTCCCTCCCGAGAGGGCGGGCTGCAGCCACACCAGCGTTCCGGGGGCCAGGCATCTGCCCTGGCTTCATGCTAGAAACCCCAAACAGTTAAGACCAGCAAGACAAAAGACACTTTGCATATGTCAAAATTAGACACAGTAGCCTGTGGTTTATTTCGTTATCAAAAGAAGGCACCAAAGCAGGTATGGAAGGTGGTACCAGGGTAGGGGGTAATTTGGCAACTGCCTTTGGAGAGGATTCATGGGAGAAAGGCTGGGTGAGACCAAATGGGAGCACGCAATACCAGAAAAATGCTTCACTTCCAGGAGGAAGGTTTTGACTGCTTTACAATAGATATATCATGCTCAACATAGATGGGGAGTTTTTAAAGTAGAGTAAATTAGGTCACAATGACCTAATACAATGAGAAAAAAAATTCAGTGCGCCTTGCTCATCTGGTGGGAACGTGTGCCCAGCCACTGGGGACCGAGCTGGGCTCTGTGTGAAGCAGGGCAGCCACCCCATCTCAGCTCCAGGGCCAAGTGCTGCTAGCAGGCGGCTTCTCAGGGAGCCAGCAGTTTACTGCTGACTACCTGTGGGCTGCTCCGGACTTTATCATGCCTGAATTTTCAATTAAGCTGGGGTTAAGAGAAGACAGGGACGGTTACTTTTGGTTTTCTGGATTCAAAAAAGACTGTGCCCCAGATGGTGCTTTTTGAGTCCCTGAGACATATCTGCGTTGTGCCTTGATGCCTTTCATTTTATTACGGTTAGTACTCCAACAAGCACTAATATTAGCCTTCTATTACTCAGAGAACAAAAACAAAAGTTCCCCAGACAACACTCGAGAGATCTAGGGTGTGTTACAAACGTTCAGGCCTGTGAGGCCCTTGGGAAAGGCCAGGCGGAATCTCTCCATTCATGCAGAGAAGGGACCGGCTCCACACAGTCACTGTTCTGACAGAGGCGAGGACAAAGCCTCCTGAGACTTCCGCCCACTGGCACAGGTCACACTGAAGGAACAATACGTACTGACATTTGTGTCTTCCACAATTCATGATAAATAAGCAAACTGGTTATTTGTAATCAGCCAAACTCGCTTCTGGGAAAAGGCTGCTGCTGGACGGTGCAGAGCGCATGTTCCTTCCCAGAAACCAGAAAGGAAAAAAATCACGTTACATTGGCAGCTGACGTCATCAGTTCAAGCTCTCTTCTAGCAATTATACCTCTTCCCACAATAGCAAAGACTCAACCAGGGCTTCTCAAAGCTTCTACTCAGCAGTCCTGCCTGCTTTAGTTACAGTCGATTTCATGGTTAATTTCAGTTTTCATCGTCAGTTTCCAGCTAAGGAGGATAACCTCCTTTTCATTAAAGTTAGAGCTGGCCCATGGGAAATAGGCACTAAATGCTACTGACGTACACTGTTTGAAGATCAGACCAATATTTTTATGTTTAATAATCTCCTACAAACAATATTGTGTGGTGTGGCAGTTTTTCAAGCTGTATGTGTCTGATCTTGTTTCATTCTCAAAAGGGCCCATTTTCCTCTTGTCCAATGCAGGACTTTTCATGTGCCCCTAAAATTAACATGAATCCTGAATAGAACCTCCAGGAGGGTTCAGCTGGGAAGTCTGCTTCTGATTCATCTCGTGGAGAAATGGGGGCTGGCAGAGACAGCTGTGTGGGGACAGAACTGTTGGCTTTAAACCCGCCGGGAGGCTTCACCTTGGCTGTCTATTGTTTAGCCCATGGTGAGCTGCACCACAACCACAGAGCATCTCAGGGCTGCTATGGAAACAAGGTCAGACATCTCACAATACCAAGATGAAGAATGAGAAAGCCAAGAAGCATCTTAGTATTTTAAACCAAGTTACTTGTGAATGATTGTAAATGCAAATTTTAAAAGTACTATTGAATATTCGATTCTCACAGAGCTAAAAAGTCCCAGAGCTGAAAACGAGGAGGAGAAAAGGAAAGAAGGGATGTGTCAAACACAACCAGGCTCTCATGTTATTAAGCCAAACAGCTCAACATTGAGAAAATATTACATAAGCTGATCACCACATGCTGTCATGATCTGTCGTGTTTCAAGGAAGGAGCTTATTCTAACCTACCTTGAAGGACGTGAGAAATGCATTCATATGGCCAGTGCAGGAAATACCATAAGTGTACATACATGTACAGGGACGTGTGTGTGCTTTCCTCTAAGGCAGAGCGAAAAATAAGGCAAGCATGGCGTATGTGTTGTATATTTTTGTCTTTAATCCATGCATTCATGAAAGTAATGTGACTTATTATTTGGGTTCCATATTTGATCAGCCACATCTCTTAACGAATGCAAATCCTGACAATTTACTATCAATTCTGGCCATTTTTTTGGTTATGATGAGAATATAACCTGTAGACTATAGATACCCCTCCTCCCATTAGAGGCCAGATTCATTGTAAAGAGTTGATCAGCAATATGACCCAACAACAAAATAAGTAATAGACATTTTAAAATCTGACTTGAAAATATGAGAAGAGGAAGGACTCACATTTGTGGTAGAATCCTGGCCGCATGCCGTGAAAGCCCAGCTTTTAAAGCAGAGGGCGCTGCGCTTGGATCGAGTCTTACTGGCCGCTGAGTCTCCACCCCTGACTCCTCAACTCCTCCTCCCTCTTAAACAGAAGTCCCTGCTCGGAGATCCTGAATTTCTCCCCTTCCTCATGCTGCCCAAGTGTCCAATGGCCAGCAGTTGACAAGGGTCATTAACGTCTGAAACTCTTAACTGGCAGCAAGGGCCCCTGCCAAACCCAGAAGAACGTGGGAACCAAAAATATTTGAGGCTGCAGGTTTCACAGTTTTTACTAAGCTCATACTTCAACAAAAAAAAAGTGTACTTGAACTAGGGCCTCAATCAAAAGTGTACTTGAACTTGAGTAATTATGTGGAAACATTGAGCCCATCTAGAAAGCAAAGGAACAGCTTTTTTTCTAACAAAAGCAAGTCTGTTGTCTACTGAGTCAACTGTGAGGCCGCCCGACGTTTGCTCAGTGCCCATCTTGTGAGCAACCTGTTTCCCTCTCTACCCATGTGCTTCCAAGCATGGCTTCTGCGCCTCCTCAGCAGATGCAGTTTTAGGAATGGAAACTGACAGCCTAGTAAAAATAGAATTCAGAAGCCAAATGCAGAGTGCTGCCCCCACCTCCCCCGTTAACACTGCGTGTAGAACATGCTCGGATCCATTAGCTCAGTAAAAAGTTAAATTCATTTTAAGTGGCGTCCATTATTCTCTATTTTTCTATTGAGTTACCCAATAATCTTTCTTTCCTTCCCTTTAAAAATAAACAGGAACAGAGAATTCTGTAAAATTCTATTTCCAGACATGTCTATTGCACTTAAGCACTATAAAGTAATATTTCTAGACTGCTAAAATTTCAAAAAAGACAGAATATTAACTACAGATGGTGAATCTTTATTTGGGGAAAAGAAAATTTCGGGGAGCATGGGCTGTGTTGCAGCTGGCTTTCTAAGTGGCCCGTCCCTAACACGGCACGCTCTAGAGCAGTGCTGACCAGCACAGCAGCCGCCAGCTACACGGGACTGTCTGTTTACATGAACTAGAATTAAATAAAATGTAAAACCCCATTCCGCGGCTGCCCTTGCCACATTTCAAGCGTGCCTAACGGCCACAGGTGACTGGTGACCGGCGTCCTGGACAGCATGGATCAGCATCTCATCCCCTCTGGACAGGGCCCTGGGACCCCGACTGGCCCAGGGGGAGCACACAGGGCATGCTGAACACGCTCCTATTTAAGTTAAAACAGCAGCCTCAGGAATCAGAGGTAAATACTAGTCTTACTGCCTGCGATTCCAGGAGGTGGCTATTAAGGTATTTTAAAAGTGTTGCTTAAATGAAAGCATACAAAACAAATGAGCCAAAATGGGACTTCACCGTTACAGAGAGTCCTTAGGGGGAAAAATGGCTGAAAGTTGATTTCATTAAAAGACCCAAAAGGACGTAAACTGAGTATTTCAGGAACTTCTCTGAGACTGCAACTTGATTAAATAAAAAAACTGAACCGCAGGGTCAGCGGGCAGGGCCAGGTGTGAGAACCCAACTCCACGGCAGCTCAGGTTTCCTCAGACCCTCACCCTCTAAGGGGAAGCTACCCAGTGGGAAGGTCTGGTCACATCATGACAATTTTTTAAGTGAGTTAACACTCAGAACGCCAACTTTATTATTTCTAAACATATGATCGATCATCACAGAGAACGGACATGACCTGTTTTTTAGACTGAGCTGAGGCTTCCCTGGTGGCTCTGAGGTTAAAGCATTTGCCTCCAATGCAGGAGACCTGGGTTTGATCCTGGGTCGGGAAGATCCCCTGGAGAAGGAAATGGCAACCCACTCCAGTATTCTTGCCTGGAGAATCCCCTGGACAGAGGAGGCTACAGTCCACGGGGTCGCAGAGAGTCGGACACGACTGAGCGACTTCACCTGAGAGAGACTAGTTTTAGAAAAAAAAAACTGAGAAAACGAACTTTCCATTTCACGAGGATCAAAACAGGCCCTTCCAAGGGAGATTTAAATGGGTATAAAGATCCTGCCGTTGCAATATACACACATTTATATGTGTGTTCAGTAAAATGATAAATTCATGTATAGGTTTGTTTTTTTTTAAATCCAGACATTTGGGATATAATTGGTTAAGACAATTCAACAAATAAGGCGCTTTAACTGAAAGTTAGATTCAACTATTGAAGTCATATAAAAATTCAGAAAGATTAAGAATCTAACAAACTCAAAGTTTTAAAAGAAATCTCAAAAGGAGGTACTTATTAAATTCAGCTGCACTGAGCTTGCTCCTTTGCACTGGAGTTATCCTGTAGCCCCTTTCTGACGATGCTAAACAAACCATACCTTCCCCATGTTGGAACCTTACAACCTAAGTCTGAGCTGAAAATTTCAGTGTGGGGAAAATCTAGGCGTCATCAAAGCCCTATTGCAGATTTGACCAACATGTACTTTTTCTGGACGTAAAAGTGGTACTTGTACTAGTTTGCTAACAAATAGTAAGACAGAACTCACTTGGAATAATAAAGAAAAAACCCAGGGGTGCAGCCCGATTACAATAAAAGCAGTGTCTTTAAATAGTTCCCACACCACCACTAACACGTCTTAAATCTCCTCCCAGGTAATCAGGCCAAGAGGATGAGAACTGCGGCCAGGCTCCCCGCCCCGAGCAGCCGAGGGACTCACCATCTTCAGGATAGCCCCGTACAGCCGCAGGAGCACCTTCCGAGGCTCGTCTCCGACGGTGGCCAGGGTGTCGGGCAAGGAGCACTGGAACAGCATGTTGCTGAGGCCACCTCTGCTGGAAACAAGAAGAGCGTAAGGAGCGGGACCTGAGGGCAAGCCACGTCACTCTTCTGGGGTAACTGCGCGAGAAGTCGGCTCCCGCCCACGATACCTGCCCTCACCTGAGTCTCCATTCCGTCCCTCAGGGAACCGGAAACACAGATGAGCTCCACAGCTCTTAGATCAATTCCACACGCAAACTCCCCATTGGTCCTCAAGGACAGCCAGGAGGGAAGCGTTTTGTTTTTAATTTATTTTAATTGGAGGATAATTACTTTGTAACATTGTGCTAGCTTTTGACAATCATTGACATGAACTGGCCATAGGTATACCTGTGCCCCCCCACCCCACCGCATTTGGAACCCCACCCCATCCCTCTAGACTGTTCCAGAGCACCGGCTTTAGGTGCCCTGCTTCATGCATCGAACTTGCACTGGTCATCTATTTTATATATGGTAACGTATAAGTTTCAATGCTATTATCATCCCACCCTCACCTTCTCCCACTGAAGCCAAAAGTCTGTTATTTACAGCTGTGTCTCCTTTGATGCCCTGCATGTAGGACCATCAGTACCATCTTTCTAAATTCCATACATATGCGTTAATATACAGTATTTGTCTTTCTCTTCCTGACTTACTTCACTCTGTATAATAGGCTGCAGGTTCATCTACCTCATTAGAATGGCTTTTAATTGCATGTAGCATCTGCCTCAGAGAGGGACAAGGGGCAAAGAGACCCTCCTTAGCCATGGGAAGTGGGGGTGGGGGTATCTCAGATGTATCCCTTCCAGTCCATGTTCATCTGTGACCCCAAATTCCCATCCTGTTCCCATCACTGCTGAGTTAAAATCTTGGAGCAATACCTAAACCATCCCCCCAGGGGTTTCCACTTGAAGTTGCAAGATCCACCCCTTCTCAACCAGATTTGACTAACAGCCGTTTCAAACAATTTGCAACATTAAGAATTATTGGAGCTCTCAGGGGAAAGGGGAGACCTCAACACCCAAAACCTTTCACATGACTACCGAAGACGAGGAACACGTTACAGGGGACACTTAACAGGAAAGCGTAGCCCTGGGGACAAACCACCTGCCTGGGTTGGAAATGATTAGTGCAGATACTGGAGACTTAAACGAAGAAACATAAAACACTACAGTTCGGAACTCAGGGCCCAAGGCGCCTCAACTATAGCAGGCGTCAGAGTCTAGTCAATAGATCGGGAAGAGCTACCACCTAGGCGAAGCGCGATGCTAGAAGCTCAGATAACACAAAACTGAAACAGGCTCTGGTCCTACCTCGAGAAACTTCCGCTCCAGGGCAGAAAGCAGACATAAAACTATAAGAGAGACTGCAAAACCGCAGGACAGTGTCTAAACCAGAGGCTCAGCAAACCCTGACCGGCACCTGCCCGTCAAATGCAGCTGTGCCACACGGCAATGCCGCGCCTGTGCAACTTCTGGAGACAAAGTCATGAGCCAGTTGGAGCACGGCTTTCTAGAACAGCAGCCCCGTCTCCAGAGCCTGATGCCTCTCTCCCTACTCTATCCACCAGCAGTCCAGTGAAACTATGCTCCCCAAGGGAGGCTAAAATACAAACCACAACGGAGCCGTCACACGCCCAGACAGGGCTCATGGCACACGGTGAGAGGCACCGCCAAGAACCAGTCCAAGAGAGAGAGTTCAGTCTGTGTGCCGAAGAGAGATAACTGGGAGAACTTTTTATCTGGAGGTGTTAACGCTCTGCACTAACGGTGGCACAGACTCGTGCCCAGTTCTGCTCCCAGGGCGGATGTTCTCCACCCTTCCTGCGTGAGAGGAGCTGGGCTGTGCCCAGGGGGCAGCCTGCCTCACATCAGGACTGTACTTAGCAGCCGCCTCTACAGCCGTCCAGGCCTGTGTGACCAAGTGCCAGCACATAGAGCGTAAAGGAAGGGCCTGAAACCAGCAACGGACCCGCTTACACGCTGGGCCCCGCCCTCCGTCCATTCTGCAGTGTGCACCGACTCCCAGGTCGATTCTGCGATGACGCTGGTGTCTTCGGGGACACCCCTCTGTGAGCAGCGGCTCCCGTGTCACCGGGTTCTGGTGGCAGGCAGACCTGCCCATGTGCTGTGGTGCCAACCCGCCCGCTCCCATCCTCACCGCTTTGGGCAATGCCGGCACCAGCCTCATGGTCCCGCCTCAGGGTGCCAGCCCAGAGGTCAGGGCCCCAGCACAGCTTAGCAGTGCCCTCGGAGGTGGACCCACAGAGCCGGGCCCCTCCTCTCAGCTTCCAGGATCTTGCCCCTCCTCCCTCGCTTCCCCAGCCCCAGGAGGCTGCCCCTGCACACTTAGTGCCCTTATCGTACTCACTTGTGCCCCTGTTTTGCTTTTCTGGTTCTCCGCCTGTTCACCTAATTTCCTAATTCTCTAGGTCTGCTGAAATACCCAGTGTCGTTTCCATTTTCTTGCCAGGATCCTGACTAGCACACGTGGCCAGAGCTGCGGCGGCGTCTTAGACCATGAGGTTAAGGGCCACATCCCAGGAACGGCGCAGCCATCAGCCGCGAGGGGTGCGCATCCCCACTGATGCAGGGGCAGTGCTGCACCGGCTCGGCCTGGCTACTCCCAGGCCTCTTCAATGCACGAAGGAAGCGGATTTCTAGGTGGTTTAAGCTACTGTGACTCTGGGGTCTGTCATAAGCAGCTAAGCCCAGTACTAACTGATACCACTCGCCACCTCACCCACTGACTTCTGCTCTTCCAATCAAAACTCCTCATTCTTCTCTGCTACTCTAACTACCGATGATTTAAAACCAGGCTGAAGCCCAGCGTCCTCAGGAAGCTTCTGTATCTTCCTGCTAGCTCCCTGAAGGCAGGGGTCATGTCTAGCTTCAGCTCTCCAGGCCCACGGCCCCCAAGGGAAGGCGCTCAGCAGACACCTTCTGAAAACGGCAAGGCCCGCGGCACTCTCCCTCCGCTGGTCTCCTCCCTGCTGCGCGGCGTAACTGGCCATCCTACACTCTCCTCACCAGGCTGGCGCGTTAGCCCGGCTCTCTAATGAGGCTGAAAGCTCCCCCAGAGACAGGCCCTTTCTCCTGAGGGAGGGCATCATTTAAGAGAAAAACCACAGGCTTCAGAGTCAGGGAGCCAGGGATTCAAACCCCACTTCTGCACTCACTGTGAGACCTTGGGCACAGCACTAAAGCTCTCTGACTCACAAAAATCCACTGCTTGGTCAAAGAGCAGCACCTCACGTAGTCACTGCAGGAGGCAGGGTCACGGAGCCCGGGGACTGTGACGCTCCCAGTATCTGACACAGCGGGACCATCTCAACCTCCCGACAATCTCAGGGTGGACCTGGCCTGCATCCATCGCACACAGGAGGAAATGGAGGTGCAAAGCAAGGAGGTGGCCAAGCCAGGAGGGAAGGCAGGTGTCGGGCTCCAGAGTCCCTGGGTTTAACTCTGATGCTGAGCAAGACGGGAGACAAACCTGGAGGGTGCCACATGCCGCATTGGACACACAGCAGGTCTGAGCACCCCCATGGGTCACAGGAGCAAGATGTCAGAACAAGTCTGCAGAAGTCTTGCGTAAGACAAATGACTGCTCCTGTGGTCACATATGACCACAGACTTAGTGGCTTTAAACAACACACATTCATTGTCTTACAGTTCCAGAGGTCAGATGCCTGAACATAGGTCTCACGGGGCTAAATTCAAGGAGTCAGCAGGGCTAGACATCAACAGGACATACCACCTTCCAGGAAACACGAAACATAGCTGAAACAGATCTGAAGGGAGCGGCAGGAGTCACGGGTTCAATCTCTGGGTTGGGAAGATTCCCTGAAGAAGAAATGGCAACCCACTCCAGCATTCTTGCCTAGAGAATCCCATGGGCAGAGGAGCCTGGCTCCTCTCCACAGCAGAGGAGCCTACAGTCCACAGGGCAGCGGAAGAGTCGGACAAGACTTAGCAACTGAACAACAACAAATGCATTTCAAAGAGGGGTCACAGGCTGGGATGAGGAGTTCGTGTTTAATGGGCACAAAGGTTCAGTTTAGGAAGATGAAAACATTCATGGGATGACTGGTGGTGATGGCGGAACAACAAACGACTGACTTAATGACACTGAACTGTACACGTAAAAATGGCTAAAACGGTAAATGTTATGAGGGGACGACAGACAAGATGGCTAGATGGCATCACTGACTCAACGGACGTAAGTCTGAGCAAACTCCCGGAGATGGTGAAACACAGGGAAGCCAGGTGTGCTGCAGTCCATGGGGTATAGAGAGCCACACATGACTGAATGACCGCACAACAACACCATGTATGTTTTACCATAATTTTTAAAAAGGAATGAAGTCCTGACACATGCTACAACACGGACGAACCTTAAAAACATGCTCCATGAAAGAAGCCAGCACAAAAGACCACATACTATGACCCCATTCACACGCAACGTCCAGAACAGGAAACCTACAGAGTGGGTGCCTAGGGCGAGGTAGAGGGGTCTGAAGGGGCCTGGGTTTCCTTTTGAGGTGAGGAAATGTTCTAAAATTGATTGTGGTGATGGCTGCGTATACCCGTGGATATATTCAAAACCATACACTAAAAACCACTGAATCTATCATTTAAGTGGGTGGATTATACGATATGTGAACTGTATCTCAATAAAGGTGTTTTTAGGGGGAAAAACAACTTTGTTCCTGTGTAATTTTTTCTGAACCAAGTAAACTGGAATGTGCTTCCACATAAACATTTCACAGATGTAAATAAGTCATTTTTAAGAATATTTTCAACAGCTTATTTAAAGAAAAGCAATCACACAGCATCTGGGAGCCTCTATAAGAATAAGGGACTATTTTCCCAGGAGTCTGATATTCAGAATATCAGTCCTAAATATTCACTGGGAGGACTGATGCTGAAGCTGAAGCTCCAATACTATGGCCACCTGATGTGAAGAACTGACTGACTGGAAAAGACCCTGATGCTGGGAGAGATTGAAGGCAGGAGGAGAAGGGGACGACAGAGGATGAGATGGTTGGATGGCATCACTGACTCAATGGACGTGAGTCTGAGCAGATTCCAGGCGTTGGTGATGGACAGGGAGGCCTGGCGTGCTGCAGTCCATGGGGTCAAAAAGAGTCAGACATGACTGAGCAACTGAACTGAACTGAACTTTCCAGGAGGCAAGCTAGCTGTGCACCTCAGTTCAGCAAGCCCAGAAAGACAGGAGAGAAGGCAGACCCGGAGACAGGCTGGCCCAGCAGCCTCCACCTTCCATCACGAGGGCCCGCCACGTCCAGTCCTGGCCGCCATGGGCATCTGGCTGCCAAGCAACAGGACCGGCATGACATCAGCTAAAAGCCTTAGTTTTCCTTCCTGTCACATACTCTCCAAAGCTCAGTCCACAGTGAGAGCAAACAGATGAGCTACTGTTCTAAGCTGTGTAACTCGATTCAAAGTTTATCCCTGGACTCCTGAAAAAGACAGCCGGGCCGGCTTTGCCAGAAACAGGCCCACAACCTGGAAATCCTTCATCTCTTGCACTTTCTGTAGCCTCTTGCTCAATATGCTCCAGTGAGAGGAAGCAAACCATTGAGGATTTTTTTTTGGGGGGGGGGGGTGACAATCAAATGAAACCCTGACAGGCCACAGAAACGGTAGCAGAAATACAACAGTCAATTTACCATGTGACTTGTCAGGAATGTCCTCCCGCACAAAACCCCAGAAAAGCTGGAGGACTCCAGAGAAGTCTGAAATGCCACACTTTTTATCAAGTGGCAGAAGCACTTTATAATAAACGTATCTGCCATAATTCAGTTTAGGAAGTAATAAAGATACTCACATAAGCAAAATATCAATAAAATGAAAATAACACCTTTATTTCATATTCAACACATGTAAGTAAGCAAGCCATGGCAGGTAAGATGCTGAAGAGAGAGGTCCCTGTGGTGGGAATTCTAACCAGTGCCCTGGGGGTCCAGCTGAGTGTGGCCCCTCATCTCCACCCCACGGTCCCTCAAACAGCACCAACGGGACCACAAGAGAGAACAGAGCTGCTTTTACAGACTGTTGATCACAGAGGAAAATCATCTCAATCGCTCTTGAAATTGATATTCAATTTCAACTGAAATATACAATTTCTCTAGATACTATTAAGCATTAACTTACGGGCTTCCCTGGTGGCTCAGCGGTAAAGAGCCTGCCTGCCAATGCAGGAGACATGGGTTTGGTCCCTGATCTGGGAAGATCCCACAGGCCGCAGAGCAGATAGGCGCATGCGCCACAGCCGCCGAGCCTAGAGCTGCAGCCACTGAGCCTGCGTGCTGCAGCTCCCGAAGCTCATGCATCTAGAGCCCGCGCCCCACAGCAAGAGCAGCCCCTGCGGCGAGAAAGCCATGCGCACCACAGCTAAAGAGCAGCCCCGCTGCCTGCAGCAGAGCAAAGCCCTCGCAGCAAGAGACCTAGCAGGGCCGAAAAGCAGCAAACAAAATAAACATCAAAAAGGAAAAAGGGTAAGCGCAATCAACAATTTAAAGAAAAGAATGAACTTACAATTAAGAATAATTTGATGGGTCAAACGACAACACACATAGAACATAAGGGATATCTGGGAAAAAAATGCAGAAACAAACTGAAGAACACATCCCTAGCCGAAGACCCAAAAGGCTAACTGGATTACATGCCAAAGAAAATGAGTTTGTGATCACAGAGCCACAAAGCAGTCACTTGGTAGGGCTTCGATGCTTCCAGCACATTCAACGTCACCTACACACAAGGGACAAAGAACCCGGGTGACCCAGGCATAACTTTTAAAACTCAAGTAAGTTTATCAGTTTATTAGCTGTTGAAGCAAAGAAAGTAGGCTATTTTAATATGTATTAAAATTTTTTTGACTAGCAGACTTTAAAATCTAGGTTCCAAAAATTTGTGTGTACAAGGAGCTGAAAGACCTCCTCAAAATAAAAAAGATAACTTCCTGCCCAAATTCTATTATTCAAATATAACCACTTTGAATACTGTGGTATATATTTTTTCTTGTCATCTTCCCAAGCTCCTTTTCCCAGTTTCTTTCTTTGTATTAAAGTTGAAATCATGGTGAATATACTGCTCTGTTAAGTTGCTTTTCCACTTTTATTATGAGCATTTTCCATCAATTCAGTATTAAAAACATCATTTTTAATCAGGCACAGAATTTCACCTTAAAGACACAGCATGGTTTAACCAACTGCCTACTGCTAAAGATAAGAGTTTTTCCATTATTTTTCACTTCTATACACAACCCTATAAAATGCATACCTACATGTCAACCTTTATGCACAATCTGAGGAGATCCTTTAAAGCTGGGTTTTCTGGGCCAAAGGGCACTACCATTTTAAACTTTCTGATGGCTGCTGTCAAAGTGTCCCACAAAAGAACCACACCAAGGCACTCTCCACCCACCAGTGGCATCAGAGCTCCTGTCTCATATCTAGATGGACCTGTTTTTTGTTAATCAATTAAAACCTGATTTAGCAGAATATAACTTTTTTAAACATTAAATTGCTAGTGAAGATAATGAAATTTTTTAATGCTTCAAGATATATATAAAGTTAACACATGGCATGAAATACTTTAAAGTTAAAAAAATACTGCAAAGGGAATATTTGTAAGTACATCAATACGGGAAAAATCATTAATTCAAATAAATTATGAAACATACTTAAAGCTACCCAATTTAAAGGGATTTCTTGAAACATCTTCGTGATCTATGCTAAATAACTTCCCCCTAAACTGATAAACATCAATTCATTACTCCCCTCAACCAAAGTCATACAATTAATTGTGAAATCAAAACTGGAAAATGTACAAGAGTAGATAATCTAAAAACGTAGTTGATCCAAAAATGGGTCAAAGAAACTGTGTCTCAATAGGCATCACATTGATTAGAACTGACTTTAAAAGAACCAAGACCAATTCCACAAAATCAATGCAAAACAAAAGCCACTCCATGAAGCTAAGATCTGGCATCTGATGATACTTACTCTCAAGGTTTCTCATAGCAGGAAATATCATTATGTTTTCCTGATATGAAAGGTCTTCTTAAAATAGAAGACTAGATCGACCGGTTCCATTCGGTCAAATTGGAACCAAAATGTTTCAAAACATACAGATTATTAACCCTCCTATGACAAACCATGCTATTACAAGTACACCTGTCACACAAAATGCTCTAACACTTGGACACTTACACCAAACACACAGGTTATGAAAGATTTCAAAAGTCTGCTCTAAAGATCAGACTCATTTCAGAAAGAAACAAGCAAATTTTAACATCAACGTAAAATGGTGGTTACCTCTGGATAAAGGAAAGGAACCGGAGGCCAATTTGGCAAAATGTTCAGATTTTATAAAGCTACTTTATTATTTTTAAAATTTTATTCTTTACTACTTTACAAATGTAATTTTTAATAAAGAGAACTTATTTTGCATAAAACTTCATGGCATCTAAAACAATCACCAGCCTATGCTATAATGAACTCTTCTCAAAAATCAGTTGGCAATTTAGCATATGTATAAAACCAAAGTCACCAGGAAAAAAAGATGCTGGTGAAGGATCACAGTGGGTCACAGCAATGACCTCTTAATCGCAACAGGGGTATTTATGGGGGTCCACAGGGCTCCTCTGACACAGGCCTCAAAAAATCAGTGCATGCTCTAGTGGGTGCTAGGTCACTTCAGTCGTGTCCGACTCTTTGTGACCCCATGGACTGTAGCCTGCCAGGCTCCTCTGTCCATGGGATTTCCCAAGCAAGAATACTGGAGTGGGCTGCTGTGCCCACCTCCAGGGGATTTTCCCCGACCCAGGGATTGAACTTGTATCTCTTCCATCTACTGCTTTGGCAGGGGGGTTTCTCTACCACTAGCGCCAGCTGGGAACATCCTCAAAAAGTTAATCACTGAGTTACTGAATGATCCAGCAATTCCACTCCTACATATATACCTAGGAGAAATGAAAACATATGTTCTCACAGACACTGTACAATTTTCTAACAGCGCCCAAAAAGAGAAAGAACCCTAATGTCCATCAGTTACTGAATGAATACACAGATTGTGGTATATCATGTAATGGAATATTACTCAGCCATACAAAGGAATGAAGTACCAATACATGCTACAACAAGGATAAACCTAGAAAACATTATACTAAGTGAAAGAAACTGGTCACAAGAGGCCATACATATTGTACGATTCCATCTATATGAAACATCAGAAGAGGCAAATCGATAAAAATCAATCAGTCATTGGTTGTCAAGCTAGGGAGAGGGGAGGATGGGAGGAGATTGCTAACACAGTATAGGGTCTCATTCTGAGATGATGACAATGTCCTGGAAAAATCGCAGTGAATGCTGTGTAACTGTGAAAATAGTAAAAACACTGAACTGTACCATTTAAGAGGATGAATTTCATACTATGTGAATTATGTCTCAATAAAGCTGTTATATTTTCCTTTTCTAAACCAGTGATAACTTGCCTTACATAGTTTATTAAGATCAACCATTCACTGATTTATCTGAATCTATGAATGACCATCCTCTTTAATATTAAGCTCCCTGTGTAGGATCCACGGCGATCACTATTTGATTAAAATCTGCTCCCAAGTACTGAACACTTTCAGTGAAACTACCAGAGCTTAGGAGAAATCAAGCCCATGAAAAGGACACCTCTGATTTTAGGATCTGGAGAAAGAAGTGCTAGTAAGGGCTTTGGAATGAGAAAAGTTACCAAGTTTCAGGAAGCCTCTGTGGTTACGCTGGGTTCCAGCTTCCCACACCTATCTGCAACTCTGTTTGGAGGTGGCACCTGTTCCCCACCAGCACCACCAGGGGTCCTTTCCTGCAGTCCTGCCATAACTTCTTGCTTTCCTCCCCATGTATCTTTTCAAGGCCTTCCCTCCCCACCCCTGCCCAGTTTGATGCCTGGCAGGGAGCGCCCTCACACAGAGCCTTCTCTGCCACAACCCTGTCCCCAGTCACCTTTCACAAGCCAGGTATCCAGGCCGTTGCAAAAACTGTCAAGAGAAAACATTTCAGAATCAAGCCCGGGGAGGGAAGGTTTGCCAACACCTGCCTCCTCTGCCCTTTGCCTTCCTCCTGCTGACTGGCGCACTTCCATGTGTTCATAATCTCTGGACTTCTCAAAGTTTTAAACGTATGCTTTAGCAGCTGTGACCACCTCTGCACTGGGGGCAGTACTTCTACAGCACTCTTTGATGCAGCGTCCTGAGTTCCACCCCTGTGCTGCCAGGACAAATGCAGTGCGGGAAAACAGAGAGGAAGACGTGGAAGAAATGAAATTTCCAACAGCCTATGTGCAGGGGAAAACAATCGAACGCCACCACCATTGCTTCTGGTATTAATTATCCACCATCGTGTGTGCACCCAACAGAACCCTTAGCATCCTTATCCACAACCCCCAAACAGACAAAGGCGACTTACAAACCTGGTCTGTCTGCAGTTCTCATTGGTAAAACAGGGTCCCTGGCAAGGTCAGACACCCCCGCCTTCTCACGTGGCCCTGGACTGTGACAGCAGGCCTATCCAGAGGTTTCTAACCCACGGGAGCACTGACTGGGCCTGAAGGCAGACCTGCCCCTTGACTGCATTTCTCACCTAAAAGACAGGACTCATCAGCACACTCAAGTTCATTTGAAGTTCTTGCCAGACATCATATTCTCAGCATACTTTTGCACATACTTCACAAGCAGTAGGTACTGTTGTAGAGAACTGCTTGTCACAAAAAAATGTGGGCAAAAAATAGAGACAGGTGTATGTAATCTCCACCAAAACTGAAGTGCATGCCTGAGGGAACAGCTGAAATAACCAGCATACTGTGTTACAACTGGCAAGGAGTCACCACCTGTTGACACTTTAATTTCTGGCAAGTTCCTCAACCTCTCTGGGCCCCTGGGGTAAAGAATACCTCCTCGAGGGACTTTTCTGGCAGTCCAGTGGTTAAGGCTCCGTGTTTCCACTGCAGGGGGCACAGGTTTGATCTCTGGTCCAAGAAGGAGGATCCCACCTACCATGCAGCTTGGCCAAGAAAGAAAAAAAGAATAATACTTCTCCTGGAGGCCTGGTGCCCAGGTTAACTGAGATAAGCACAACTGCCCTAGTACCTGGCAAGAGTAGGCACTTAACGAATGGATTCTTTTATTACCATGATTAACTTCAGAAAGCAGAAGCTCTAGTCTTTAACTGTCCTGAAAAACATCAAAATGATATTTCAATTAAAATATAACACTATATGGCTATTCAAGAGAATAAGACAGCTCAATAAATACCAAACAGAACAATCTCTTAAGATACCATGCTGCTTTTAGTGCAAAAAAGTGACCTACTGTGAGTATCAACATTAAACCAGGAGGGGGAGCCAGGCATTCCCAGCCCCTGGCACACTGCAGCTCTCGGGTTTGCTGGAGAAACAGGTATACCCACACATGCTATACTGCCTGACATCTCTCTGGAAGAACGGATAATGAAGGAGGGACAATACTTGCTTCTAGGGAGAGGCACTGGGGCGAGGGGGAAAGACACCCTTCCGTAAAAATTTCTGAATTTTAAATCCAGTACACTGATTACCTACTCACAAAGTTTTTTTTTTTACTATAATGAACAAAAATAATCTTTATTTTCTTTTTCCAACTGTTTTCTCTAATCACTGCACAAACAAAAAGAAGGGAGCTATCCCACTCAACTGAATTTCCTGGTTAATCACCAAGTTGGATGAAGTACCATCCTAACCACAAGATAATCAGAGGTTAACAAATGAAATATTCTTGTGTAAAACCTAAAAACTCTTCACACCTTCTCTCCATTCCTGCCTTAAATCTAGGGTGGCAAATACAAGGTGCCTGTTAGTGTTTCGAGCCCCTCACTGGTCTGCGGCCCTTATCGTGAACGTGAAACATCACGGAAGAGCCCTAGGGGGTAAGACGCACACACAGAGGCGCTGATGTGAACAGCTCCCAGGGCAGGCCAGGAAATGTTCTGAATTCTTAGTCTTGGTTTTTCTTATTTTCACACATTCTCTTTAGAAAATGAAGGGAAATGTTTAGTAACTTTGGCTCCAGTTAACTGAACCTTTCCTGCTGATTTCCTTCCTCTAGTCACATAACAGATAAGACCCTGGGTACGTTTCAGGATTTTTAGACCCAGGCTTCATTTTCAGCCCTGAATTTCATGGCAGCGTCCTTAAAAAAACCAAAGCATTTTTCACTGATGGTACTCTATAATAATGATGACGAATCTGCTTCTTGGTCACTTTTCTAACCTTCAACTCGAGAGCCGGTTCTAGATTCAGCCAACTTGATTTTTCTCTGACTCGTCTTTTTCTACATTAGCCCCCCGGTTCCAGAACCTACAGCATAACCCTTTCCAACTGAAGTCGACTATGTTACACAATGAAAGGGCTTGGGGAAATTTACATGTTACCTACACGCAGGGCAAAGCCCCCAAACCTGGTAAGGCACAAAAGTAATCAAGACCCTCTTAATTTGCTAATTGTTGTTTCCGTTGTTCAGTCGCTCAGTCAGGTCCAACCCTGCGGCCCCACGGACTGCAGCACGTCAGGCTTCCCTGTCCTTCACTAACTCCTGGCGTTTGCCCACACTCACGTCCACTGAGTCGGTGACGCCATCCAACTGTCTCATCCCGTCGCCCCCTCAGGTCACTACGTTTCAAATAGGTTACTGTCATATTTGGGATGAAGTACAATTAATTTCCAGACTTAACGGCAGTGGAGATTTTCAAGGAGAAGATGATGAACACGTTCCCGCCATGAGGCGAATGAGGAAGAAACACTGCTGACTTATCAGCTCACCACTTCCGGCACTGCTGCGCTCTCCCCGGGAGGCCAGAGGTGGCAGAAGCGCGCCCCACTCCAACACGGAGAGCCAGGAAACCTGACTGGAACACCGGGAAGCAAAGGAAGGCGGCTGCAGCCCCAGCAAGGGGAAAAACCAGCCCCCCAGCTCCCCGGCCCCCCTACGGCGCAGTTCTCGAGGTGGACGCCTGACCCAGCCCTGCCCGCCTCACTCCCTCTCCAGCCAGGAAGCTGCAGGGCAAGATGGCATCTTGCTTGCACGGCTGCTTCACAAATCCTTCCGGACTCTTCACCCACCTTGTGAAAAAACACTGAAATGTTTTTTGGGGTGTTTTTCATACCGTCAGGTATTGGCTGTTAAGACTGTCAGTCAACATTGGTTGCTCTGGGAAGTTCTCACAGATTGAAAATATCCCCCACGTGTAGAAAGGAGGTCACGTTTGAGTCCACGCTAAGCCCGTTAAGGCTGAACAGCCCAGCAGATGTGCTGTGTGAGTCACTCTGACGCGGCAGCAGGAAGCTGGTCTACGCGGGCAAGCACTGGGCACCTGAGAATGTCGTGCCCGGAGCAGCGAGTACTCGCGACAAGAAGTGGCTGGTACTGTTAACTACAGTGATAAAGAGGACGAGGGGGCGAGCCTGCATCCAGCCCGTGGACTCTGTCCCAGAGAAACAATCTCTGAAAATTTTGGAGTAAAATCACCTCATTAGACTGAGGTTCACTGTGTAACACAGCTTTTGTTCTAGCAACGTGTGTTCAAGTAGCTTTACAAATGGCTTGTATCCCTAATCTGTAGACTTAACCAAGTCTTAAGGAGGTTATTTGTTTGATTCTACAGCGTTTTACTTGGGGGAAACCCATGCTGTGGGGATACTACACTTTGGTGCAGTGGCCAAGGTCTGCAATACGCCATTCCTAATGTTAAACATCCAGAGTGTATTCCTTCCCAATTTGTAAGTTTGAGGTAGAAAACACATAACACACAGTTTGCCATCTGAACCACTTGTGACTGTCCATTAGATACATTCACACTGCTGTGAATCACCACTTTCCACTTCCAGAGCTCTTCATCTCACAAACCTGACCCCCTTTAAACACGAACTCCTCATTCCCCACCCCCCAGTCCCTGGGACCCACCAGGATACTGCATCCCCATGAACCTGACTCCTCTTGGGAACTCACAGCAGTGGTGTCAGGCAATATTTGTCTTTTGGGGACTGGCTTATTTCACTTAGCATAACGTCCTCCAGGTTCACCATGCTGTAACATTTCAGCATCTCCTTTTTATCAAAGCTGGATAATATCTGATTGTATGTATATGCCACACTCTGCTCATCCATTCATCCATCAAAAACATCTATATATTTTTAATCACTTGTAAAAAGAGTCAGCTTAAATAATGAGAAACCAAAGACACTGCCTGCTCCAGGGAAGCCTTCAATACAAAGGCTTTCACCTGCTAAACTGCAGTGGTTAGTTTCTGGTCTGCACCAAACCGACTGCACTCTGTTGAAAAACAAAAAGTGCCTGAAACCTCTGTAAACTGTCCACAACCAACCTGGTGCAAAACCCAACACGCACAGGACTTGGCCTCCCTAAGGCTCAGGGCCTCACCCAGGAGCTGCAAGGGCACCATATAAAAGTCAAGAGGACCTCACTCATGGTCCAATAATTTAAGACTCCATGCTTCCATTGCAGAGGGCAAGTTCAATCCCTGGTTGGGGAACTAAGATCCCACATGCTGCACGGTGTGGCCAAAAGAAAAACATGAAATAAAATTATAAAGAATAAAATAAATAAAAGTCAAGATGACTAGAAAAATGTTAACATCATAACCAAAACCTAAGCAGAAAAAAGTATCCTTAAGTCCATAGGGCTGTAAGCAGGGAAGATGGAAGACAGGATAATATCGAAACGTATTTAGATAATACCTAAATTCCTGAACATCTAAATATCTAAATTCCTAAATACCTGAATTTAGAACACAAACAAGGGGGAACAAAGTGCATTTTTGAAAAATTTCCTCTAACCGTCTAAAATTCAACGTGAACCAACCACAACCACAGCTCAGGGGGAAAAACCACTTCATGTCAGTGGCAGCACAGCTGCACCGTCATCGGGGGCAGGCGCCTGAGCGTCCAGCCCTCTCGGCACCGAGTCCACAGGCAGTTAAGGCAGAGGCTTTGTCCCAGGTGGGCCGCTGGATCTGCAGACGGCTGCAGGGTTTTCAGCATGTTGCTTGGTAGAACAGTGTAACGGTGTCTAGTGCGGGGTAACGTCACGTTGCTCGGGGGAACAGCGTAACGGCGTCTAGAGTGGGATGACGTCACGTTGCTAGGGAGAACAGCGTAACGGTGTCTAGAGCGGGGTGACGTCACGTTGCTCGGGAGAACAGCGTAACGGTGTCTAGAGCGGGGTGACGTCACGTTGCTCAGAAAACAACGTAACGGTGTCTAGTGCGGGGTGACGTCGGTTGGTTACCATCACCACCAACTGCAAAGCAAAGGTTAATTGTTTTTGGCCACACTGCACGGCATGCGGGATCTTGGTTCACTGATCAGGGATTGAACCCGTGTCCCCTGCAGTGGAAGTGCCCAAAGCTCATTTATTAAGGGTGTGCCGGGTGGGGAAAGCTCTGTCTTCAGTCCTCTACTCCAGGCTGCACAATCCTCAGCCCCATCGCTACTGGGGGCACGAGAGGAGAGGGCTCCGCTGTGCACTGCAAGACGTTCAGCAGTGTCCCTGCCCGCTCCCAGGATCACCATCTGGTGCCAGGGTCACCACCACGAAACCATGACAATCAAAAGGTGTCCAGACATGACTAGGTGTCCCTCAGAAAAAGATACCCATTTCAAGCCACCAATCCGAGCATCCTTGGGACACAACCCACTTCTGCTTCTCTTCCCATCTGCAAGGTCCTTCCACCTTTCAGAGTGAATTCAGGGATGCTCTCAATTTCTCCACAAAGTACCCACATCCCTTCCAGCCCACCCAGACCTCCCAGGCCTTACATTTATTGTTTCATCACCAGCCCCTGGACTACTGTGATACAGCTTTTGCTGCTAAGTCGCTTCAGTCGTGTCTGACTCTGTGCAACTCCATAGACGACAGCCCACCAGGCTCCCTCATCCTGGGATTCTCCAGGCAAGAACACTGGAGTAGGTTGCCATTTCCTTCTCCAATGCGTAGAAGTGGAAGTGAAGTCGCTCAGTCGTGTCTCTTAGTGACCCCATGGACCACAGCCCCCCAGGCTCCTCCATCCATGGGATTCTCCAGGCAAGAGTACTGGAGTGGGGTGCCATAAGGGCTAGGCGCAGTGAGACGACTGAATGTTGATACACAGGGAGATGGCAGTCCAGCTACGGATGCACAACAGGCTGATGGAAAGCTGAAGACAATGGCTGTCCTAGGGCAGTACAAGACTCCCTGCCAGTGGGCAGAGGGCGCTGAGATCAGGGGGCAGTAGCCAGTGTAGGTTGGTGGCCAGGGCTCCACTGGAGAAGAAAACTGGAAAGGAGAGCATGGGCATCAGGTCAGAGCTGAGCAAGCCAGAGACTAGGCTGAAAAAAAACAACTAAGCGATTACAACAAGGTTAGACGAGACAAGGTTAATACACAAAAGTCAGTCTCCTTCTTATGCATGAGTAATGAACAAGGAGAAACTGAAATTTAAAACATATCATTCAAACTGCTGCTGCTGCTGCTAAGTCGCTTCACTCGTGTCCGACTCTGTGTGACCCCATGGAATGCAGCCCACCAGGCTCCTCCATCCATAGTACTGTCCAGGCAAGAGTACTGGAGTGGGGTGCCATTGCCTTCTCCATCATTCACATTAGCACTTCCCAAAATTAAACACTGAGGTATAACCCTAATAAAATATGTACAAGATCTGTATGAGAAATTCCAAAGAAAGAATCAAAGAAGAATCAAATACGTGGAGACACGACCCATGTGAAGAGTAAGACTCGATATTGTCAAGATGTCCGTTCTTCCCTACTGGGTCTATATATTCATGTGATCCCAATAAAAACCCCATTAAGTTATTTTGCGGATATCAGTAAACTGATTCTAAAGCTACATGGAGAAGCAAAAGACCTAGAATAGTCAACTGGATATTGAAAAGGAACAAAGTCTGAGGACTAATCCTATCAGATTTCAAGACTTACTACAAAGCTACAGTAATCAAGACACTGGGATACTGGCAAAGAAAGAAAAAAGACAGATCAATGGAACAGCATGCAGAGCCTAGGAACAGACCCACGTGGTCAACTGATCATGACAGAGAGCAAAGACAAAACTGTAGAGAAAGGACAGTCTTTTCAAACATGGCACTGGAACAACTGGCATCCACAAGCAAAAAAAATGAAACCTAAGAAATTCCCTGGCGATCCAGTGGTTAGGACTCTGTGCTTTTATTGCAGGGGGCATGGGTTCGATGCCTGGCTGGGGAACTAAGATCCCCCAAACCTCGAAGCCCAGCCAAAAGAAAAATGAACTCTAGATACAGACCTTATATCGTCACAAAAGTTAACTCAAAAGAGAGTTCCCTGGTGGTCTAGTGGTTAGGATTTGACACTTTCACTGTCGTGGGCCTGGGTTCAATCTCTGGTTGGGGATCTGAGATCCTGCAGGCTGTGCAGTGAGGGAAAAAAAAAAAAAAAAAAAGAACCTCAAAATGAATGACTGACCGAAATGTAAAATGCAAAACTAGAAAACTAGAAAATCACACTGAAGAAAATCTAGAAGACCTTGGGTATGGTGATGAGGTTTTAGATACAACTCCAAAGACAGAATGAAAGAAATAACTCATAAGCTGGACTTCATTCAGATTAAACAATTCTGCTCTGCAAAAAGCACTATCCAGAGAATGTGAAGACAAAGCCACAAACTGCAAGAAAATATCTGCAAACGACAAATCTGATAAAGGTGGTACTCAACTCATTCAGTTGTGTCCGACTCTTTACGACCCCACGGACTGTGGCCCGCCAGGCTCCTCTGTCCACGGATTTCCCAGGCAAGAATACTGGAGTGGGTTGCTGTGCCCTCCTCCAGGGGACCTTCCCGACTCAGGGATTGAAGCCACATCTCTTGTGTCTCCTGCACTGGCGGGCGGATTCTCTACCACTAGCCGCCACCAGGGAAGTCCTCTGATAGAGGACTATTACCTAAAATATTCAAAGAACTCTCAAAATTCAACAATAAGAAAACAAACAACCTGACTGAAAATGGGCTAACCAAGGAAGATATACAGATGGCAAGTAAGCATATGAAAAGATGCCTCACATCACTTGTCATTAGAGAATCACAAATTAAAACCAGATCCCATTACATACCTTCTCAAATGACCCAAATCCAGAAAACTGACATCAAATGCTGATGAGGGTGTGGAGCAACTCACTGCTCCACATTCCCCTCACTCACTGCTGATGGGAATGAGAAATGGTACAGCCACTTTGGCAGTTTCTCACATAAACATACTCTTACCATATAATCCAGCAGCTGCCCTTGCTATTTACCCAAATAAACTGAAGTTATGTCCACACAAAAACCTGTACAAGGATGTTCCTAAGAGCTGTATTCATAACTGTCAAAACTTGGTAGCAATCAAAAACATCCTTCAGTAGGCCAACGGATAAAACTGTGGCACACCCAGACCATGGGAAACAATTCAGTGCTAAGGCTCTCAAGCCATGAAAAGATATGGAGTAAACGTAAATGCTTTTCAAGTGAAAGAAGGCAATGAAAAGGCTACACCGCATGATTCCAACCATATGACATTCTAGAAAAGGCAAACCTATGGAGACACTGAAAAGATCAGGGGTTGAGGGGAGGGTGGGATAAACAGAAGACACAGGACTTTGGGGGTCAAGAGGCTCTTCTGTAGGATCCTACAGTGGTGGATACGATATGTCACCATGCATTTGTCTAAACCTACAGAATGCACACCGCCGTGAACCCTAACGTAAACTGTGGACCATGGTAAAGACATGTCAGCGCAGGTCCGCAGACGGTACCAAAGGTGCCGCTGGGGGAGGAGTGACCAACAGTGATGGGGGCTGTGGGGGGGGGGGGGGGGAGGTAAAAAGCGAACTCTGTGCTTTCTGCCCAATTCCGCTGTCCATCTAAAACTGCTCTAAAGTTTATTCTTTTTTTTGGAAAGAAGTAAAGCCAATTAAGGGACCAAATTTTCAGTGTGTAGTAAAAACAAAGTGTAAATGAAACTTTATCTTGAAAAATGAAACAGAATCATTTATGTTTTTACATGTAACATAATGTAGGTTATAAATGGAACTATGACATAAAAAGGAAACCAAGTAGGGAATTTTGGCTTAATTTTTCCAAAACATTTATGATGGCACCATACAGCACAACTCACTCCTTCTTTAACTCCTGCTGTAGAATTCTGCAAGTGCAGCTGAGGATTTTGCCAGTCTTTTTCAAGGGCCTCTCTGTCTTGATACTCCAATGATTCACTTTTGAGGAGCTGGTAGTACCATCTACCCCATCGTTTCTTAACTAGTAGTGGGCTGTGGAGGGATATGTGTGAAACTTTCAGTCCTCAAACATTTCTTTCCTCAAACTTAAAAGACATCGTGCATCTTCTGCAAGATTAACAATTACGTTTCACAGCTGTGACCGCTTTACCAACCAGCACTGAGTGTGACAATAACACTGATCTGATGGGCAGAGATACAGGCTGATGTTCAGCTATGATGTCCAGGCAAGGAGAAAACTCCCAAGTGGTCAGCTCATTACAGACAATTTTCATGTTCCGATAATTTGTATCTTTCCCTATACCACTCTTAGCTGGAGGGACTTGGGCAACCAGCAGTCTGATGACAAAGACTCCTGTCATCAACATTAGAAGGACAGAAAAGAAGCCAATTTAAGCTAAAATCCAGGGGCTAAAGTCAAGCACTTTTCTATTGCTGGAGATGTAAAGATGAACACAACCTCCCTCTAAAAATTCAATCTAACGCAATTGAACAAATAAACACACAGTACGGTAAGTGCTGTGACACAAAGGCGTCTGTGCAGAAAGTGCTATAGAAGAAACCTAAGCGAGTAAGAAATTAATTCTTCTGGCTCTCTAACTTAGGCCTTGAAGGAGGTATTTTAAAAGCAGACACCGGGCTGCCAAGTAGAGTGAGGAACGAAGAAAGGCCTGGAGACTGAAAACACAAAGCTCATTCAAGAAATACAAGGTCAAGCGTAACTAGCTCAGCTAGTTGTTGCTGGTTAGGGGAAAGGAGAGATTTATAAAACAATAACAAAAAAAGAACCACTCTGAAAAAGTAAGGCTGGGGCCCAAGTGTAACACATGCAAACAAGTTTGGATTTTTTATTTTATCTAAGCCAGGACAGCAGGGCTGGAGCAGACGGGAGGTGTGGGCGCAGAGGCAGGTCACCAGGGTTTAGCTGCCACTGTGTGTTGACAAGGGCTTCCAGAGAGAATGAGAAGTCTGAGAAATAACCCTGGGGCACCAGCCGGCTGCTGTTAATATTAATAGTTCAAAGAAAAAGAAAAAAAAAAGAAGCATATTCCAGGGTGGGGAGAAGCAAAAGGGTTAAACATGGGACAGACTGGTTGGACTGAGCTGAGCGAGCTCTCATAAGCCGAAGACGGACCAGCACCCAGCAGAAAGCCAGGGCTGGAGATGTGGGCCAGGAAGATGTGATCACCAGAACCTACAAAGCAACTGGCTGTGGAGGGCCCCTGAATTTCAACCAGGTGTATCCCTCTCCCCACTCTGAATTGTCTCTTTTGTCTTTTTTTTTTTTTAACTAGGCATCACCCACTTTCTATACCCTAAAACACCTCTTTCTCCTCATTCAACTCATTCCACAACTACATTATTCCAGAAAACAGGACTGACACCACACCATACATTATTCTAAAAGGTCCACCAAGCCAGTAGGAAAGCTGTGTCTTTTCTTGGAGAAAAGAAACAAAACATTCTTGATGAAATAAACATTTGTATTTTACAGCAAGACAAGAAAAATTGAACCATAAAACTCTTCTCTGCCCATTTCGGCCTGCTCCCTCCCCCCTGGAGTGTTACGTTGCTAACCAGCCCTCCCCAATGGCAGAAATACCCACTCAACCATTAAGATCAATTTTCCTTCTTCTGGGGCCAGCCACAAAACTCCTCTCTCAATCCTTCCTCTCTCTCAGTCGTCTCAGGAGTCACTCGCCTTGCATGTGCAGACATCTTCAGTGAACTTTAGTGCTGATAATCATTTCCCTTAAAGTATATCATACATACATATGTCACATTTACAAGGCCAACACATCATTTCCCTTCAGGACAGCAACTGGCCCAGAAGAGACTGGGCTGCACCTAATGCGAGTTCTTAAATAGTCACTCATGACCTTGTTAATGTCACTAGCTATATTACTTGCATTCTGCCTATTTTATAAGATTAGTGTCTCCTGCGTTATCAAATGTGTGACTAAGCCTCCAATAAAATTAATGGCCATTAGATAACTTGAAATGATTGACTAAGTATAAAGCTCTGTAAAACCAGTGACTATAGTAGTATAGCTCTACATGTGGGAAGAAGCAACAACAGGGAATTGTTTCTTGGAGCATAACAGACTACTAAGATATGTGGTCCAGAGGCTTTTGGTTGCTGTTCACAGGGCCTAGTCCCCTAACAGCACATCAAGGGGCCTATCAAGGAAATCCTCCCTGACCTGGGAATGAGCATGGCTAGCACCATGGAATTGCTCACCAAATGCCTCCTAAACCTTGGTCAAATTAAGACTGAAAGGGAAAGGACTGTAGAGAATCTTGCCCACCGTCCAGTTCTATAAGCATCAAATCATTAGCCACTGCGGTCACTGACTCACATACATCCCAAAAGGAATTCAGGGCAAAGATTAGGATGAGGCACTTCTTGCTCCAGGAAAAATGACCGAATTGGCCCTCGGATTGTTTCCAGGAGAAATATTTCACAAAGCCGGATTCCTGCACCTTTCCACACTGAGATCATTAACACAGATGTCTGTTCCTCCTGATTAGCAGCAACCTTCTGCTGAGACGCGTACTTGTTAGCAAGGTCGCTCTTGGCCACGTACACACAGCTTCCCACACCCCCAACAGTTCTCAGAGCTCTCAGAGACTCTCTGGGTTACGAGGCTCAGCCTGGCTCGAATAAAACTTCCCATTTCTTTCTTAGATTGACAACTGATTAGTTTTTTCATCGACATCCTCTAAGCTTTTAAGATTGTCAGATTTGCACAAAACACAAAAGGTTTCGCTAATGAGTGACACTCCCCAGAAAGGGGCCACAAAAACACCTACGGCTGGATCCAGGGTGTCCACATGTTTTCAGAGGCAACAGGAGAGAGCACTGGAGTAGGCAGTGGGTTCAAGAGGCTGGGCAGCTTGCTCTAAGGTCGGCTCAGAGCCACTGACCTCAGGCAAGCCGCTGCCCCTTTACACCTTCCATTTTACAGTTGGATGATCTGAGCATCACATGGGACCATCCTCTCACAGAATTTTCAGGCCTAACTAAATGTGATAGCTTGGAAGAAAGTTTCATTTGGGGAGAAAAAACAAAAAAACAAAACATTTAATTAGGCAATTCTTGGGCTTTCCTTTCTCTTCGACTCTCACTGCTCCTAAGCATATCTGTAAGAAAGGCCACTGGCACAAAAAGAAAGTGAAGGTCAGTTAATTCTGCTGCATTTGCGGTCTGGGCACAGAAAAGGAATCAAATGACGAAAACTGGATTTCAGGATTATTGGTGGCAGCCAGCCAGCCAGCCAGTTTCCAGACACTGCACTCAACCTGGTCAAACAGTTAAAAGAAAATTAGCAGTAAAAGACCACACATTTTTAAATGCCTCAACAAAAGGAAGTCTACTAAATGACAAGTGGTCATCTCAAAGGCACAGTATTGACAAAAAGCAAATTTATGTTTTCTGGTTAAGCCTGAATACGTACGTACACACACAGACACGCACACACATTTCTTGTAATTTAAACTTATGATTAAGTTTTCTAAGCTTAAAAAAGGGGGCAAAATCTTTTTACCTTTAGTAGTTATTTTTAGAGCCACACATCCTAATTTTGGCTTGTCACCCACCTACTTGTCTGCAAGGTTAGTGAGGAATGAACAGAGGCCTCCACTTCACCGCATACAAATGTCTCTTTCAACAGGAAAGAGATCTAATCTTGGACTACAGAAACTAAAAGCAAAAGTCACCAAGTGATTTTTTTTTAAGCGGGCCACAATATCCCTCCTTCATTCAAGGCCCTAAACCCAAAGGGACTTGCTAGACGTATTTCGGGCTTCCTGGGTGGCTCAGACGGTAAAGAATCCGCCTGCCAATGAAGGAGACCCAGGTTCAACCCCTGGGTTGGGAAGATCCCCTGGAGGAGGGCATAGTAACCCACTGCAGTATCCTTGCCTGGAGAATCCCCATGGACGGAGGAGCGTGATGGGCTACAGCCCATGGAGTCACAAAGGGTCGGACATGACTGAGCGACCAACACTTTCACTTCTTTCAGACACATTTTAAGCTTCTGTACAAAGTGTACTTTGTGACTGAACAATATTGTTCTCCTTAGAAGAGACCTGCTTTCCCACGACACCGGTATGTTTGCAACAGCCTGCCTTCAGGCGGGGCGTGGGGGGTGGCCCTGAGGGGCCGCGGGGTCCGTTTTACTGGATCTGGCCCCTAGTCGGCCACAGAGCCCCTCGGCGGGCCCGCGCCCCCTTCATCGGGCCCCGCCCCCGGCCGGCGTCACCTGACCGCCCGCCCCCCCTGCCACCGACCTGATGACACTGATGTGAAACTGGTCCTCGCGAAGGCCCCGCCAAGCGCCGGGCAGGAACTCCTTGCACCACAGATAGGCCCTGCGCCGCGTCCGGGGCTCGGGCTGGTCGTCCGCCGGCGGCGGCGGCGGCGGGGGCGGCGGGGGCAGCGGCAGCGGCGGCGGCGGCGGCGGGGGCAGCGCGAGCGGCGGCTGCCGCCCGCCCAGCTGCTTGGGCTCGCGGTCACTGGCCCCGTCGCGCTGCTGCCCCACGCCGGGCGCCGGGGCCGCGCTGCCGCTGCCGCAGCTCAGCAGTAGCCCGAGCGGCGAGGGCTCTGCCTCGCCCCCGTTGCAGAACTTGGTCTTCATGCCGGGCAGGCGGCCGAGGAGGCGCGGTCGGCCGCAGCGCGTGAGAGCGAGGCTCAGGGTCCGGCCGGACGCCCCCCTCACGGAGGCCGGGCGCCGAGGCCGCTCCCCTCCTCGCTGACGGGCAGGCCCGGGGCGCGGGCGGCTGGGGGCGCGGCGGACCGGTGCGGGGCGGCGGCGGCGGCGGAGTGGAGGTAGCGAGCGGCGGGCGGCGGCGGCGGCGGCGGCAGCACTCGGCTGATCCCGCTCGCCGTGGCGCTCGCTCCTATACCGCCGCCGCACGAGGAGCGCCGGCCGCGTCACAGCCCGCCCTCGAGCTCGCCTCTGATTGGCCGCCGCCCGCGGGCCCCGGTGCATCACAACCGCCTCCGCCCTCTCCACGCCGCCTTCTCATTGGCTGCGGGAGCACACCGGCCCCGCCCCGCCTCCTTGCCAGTCCCGAGTGCTGCGAGCGAGGGAGGCGGGGCCTCGAAGGGGCGGCGCCTCAAGGGGGCGGAGCGTCGAGCGGGCTCCTGGGGTCGCAACGATGGAGCAAGCTAGTAAACCCTCTGGGGGTTCCCCGAGAGCGGTCGGAGGCCGGGCGGCCCTTGAACTTCGGGAGAGCCAGACCTCGGCTATGGGGCCTGAAACTTTGCTTGGACCCCCCTCGAAACCTGCAGGACAGCAGAGGCTGAGGCCTGGCAGGGGGCGGGCAGGCAGGAAGCGGGTGCCCGGAGGCCGGCTTCTCTCTCCCCACGACCTTGGAGCGAGGCACCTCCTTCTGCAGCTCCGTAGGTGTGTTTTTAGAACGCTTCCCGGCGCCCGCTCCGCTCTCCGGGAGGCGTGGCCACACCCCGTCCAAGCTGGAGCGTGAGAAATTATTGTCCCCGGGTCAGAAGCCGAGGCCCGAAAGGGGGAAGACAGGTTCAAGGCCGCGCCGCCGGCCCAACCCTCTGCAGCCTCAGTTTCCCTGTCCGTGGTGCTGAGGATGCCTGGGCCTACGGGCGCGGGGCGGGCGGGGCGGCGTCCCCGCGACCTCCCCGAACACTGGCCAAAGGTGAGTGTCGCGGGGGCTCCTGGCTTTGTGGAGGCCGCCCCGCCCGCCCCCGCACAGGAGGCAGTCCCGTGACTGTGACTAACGCACCTTTGCTCGCGGAAGTGGGGGGGGCAGGGCCTCCTCCCACCCTCCATTTACCCCATGTACTGCCCCGTGTCCCTCTCTCCTCTCTCACCCCGGCGCCCCAGTCCTTTCCAAAAGTAATTGGAGTACGGATACATTTAAAAATTACGGATCCTCTTTTTACCCGGCGTGAGCTGGGACAAGAGGTTTCCCTGGTTGCTTAGGAAATTCAGCGCCTGGCATACAGGAAATGGCTTCTGTGTAGGGATTTCACAGTCTTCGAGAAGAAAACATCTCTTCTTAGCAGTGTGTGCTTGGCTGCACTTGCTCCAAGAGGGGGCCGGGAGGGGAGGGCTCATTGAACAAAGGGTTATGATGAAAGGGGGTTTTTGTCAAGACAGCTGTGGAGGTGGGCCTGGACACTGAACTGGAGGGAGCTGGGAGCCGGCCCAGCACTTTGGGGAGAGGAGGAGCTGGATGTCGGGAAAGCTGAGAAGTCAAGGTCTCCAGTCAGGCCATTTAGATAAGAGGGCCAAGGACTTTGTCTAAAAATACCAGCCCTGAGAAGGTGGGGCTGTGTCTATGGTCTGCCCAGGTGACAGGCCTTTACGCCACTATCCCGTGGCAGCAGCCTGGTAATCTCACAGGAATGCTTGAAACGTGGCAGGGAGGAAGGGATACAGGAAGTGAGGGTTGGGCCCCTGTCCTTTGAGGGAACTCTGGTGTCTGCTGGTTTGGGCTATTAGAACCCACAGCTTCCTTATGGGATCACAATTCGTTGTAGGAATAAGAAATTGCCTCATTAAAGATGTTGGAAAGTTATGTCCATTACTGCTCCCATTTAATGGATATGGAGACTGAGTCCTGTGGAGGCTGAATGACTCAGGTGAGGACCCTTGGCCATGGTGAAGAAGGTGAAGAGCAAGGCAGGTGTCCTGGTTCCTTCATGTGAAGAGCATCATGCCTGTATGGATGCAAAACTTCCCGCCCACTACAGTCTAACTAAAGTCCTGGACTTGCTCTCTCTCAATGGCCAGTCAGGGCCCACCCTTAGCCCCGGGGTTGTCAACTCCACGCAAAACCTCCATGGCAGAGACTGAGGTAGCTTGGCATGGTAATGGTAAAATATTAAATTTTACATTAGGGGGTGTTTAAGCTGAGCTTTGAAAGGTTGAGAAGACATCTCTCCTAGGCAGTCAGGAGCCTCAGGCTGCTTTTACCTCTGCAATGAGCATAATAATAGGAGCAACTTTCCTGAATCATCTGTGATGATGTATCCAACACACGGTGCTCAGGAAAAATATCAGACACATCACTACCGAAAGGAGAAATCCGGAAGGATAAATATGCCCATGACCCTTGAGGGAGCACCCATCCCCAGGACTTCCTCCCCAAACAAGAAGTCATCAGCAGCACAAAGCCCCGAATACATGTACAAAACTGGCATCACCACATTATTTCTCACTGAAGAAAGCTGGAAATAACCTAAATGTTTGTCTAGCGTCCCAGTCTGAGCTGTAAAGGATGTCGGCGCATCAGCCGGGAGTGAAGTTAGTAGGAAGGGTTCGTTTTTCCCTTGAGTGCCTTCAGTGTGCCAGAAATATTTGCTGAAAAGTTCTTCCCTTGTGGCTCAATGGTAAAGAGTCCACCAGGCAATGCAGGAAACACAAGTTCGATCCCTGGTCTGGGAAGATCAACCAAGCCCATGCACCACAATTACTGAGCCTGTGCTCTAGAGCCCTAGTTGCTCCTAGCTCTAGGAGCCGCAACTATTGAGCCCACGTGCCGCAACTCCTGAAGCCTGCACACCCTAGATCCTGTGGTCTGCAGCGAGAGGAGCTGCCGCAGTGAGAAGCCCATGCACTGCAAAGAAGAGTAGCCCCCACTTGGTGCAACTAGAGAAAAGCCCACACAGCAATGAAGATGCAGCACAGCCAGAAAGAAAAAGGTTTTAAAAAGAAATATTTGCTGAACGAATGAAGTCCTGGCTCAGCTCTTGCTAACTATCACTTTGGGTTGAGCCTCAGTTTCCTCAGCTGTAAAATGGGTTATCACTCGCAGGGCACAGGGTGGTTGTGAAGGGTGAACGGGTGGGCGTACAGGATGTGTGCAGCGAGCAAGACACCCCCACCCTCCTGTTGTTACATGCAGTCTCTGCTTGGTGTGGCTTCTTATCCAGCAGCTGGCATTGAGTAATGAATAATGCACAGCCTTGTAGCAAACCAGCCTTGGAAGACAATACTGTGTAAGATGAGAATGCAATGGACATTCTGATCACCAGAATGTGATCGTTTGTGCACATGTGGACAAGGCTTGGAGAGAAATTTGCTACGGCAGGTGCTGGTGCTGGGAGGAATGTGTTCCAAGCATAAAATCTTTTCTTCTAGGACATCAGAAAAAATTTTCTGAAAGCTCCTTGATGCTAAATTCTGTCAGAGCAGACATATGGCATGGGTGATGGGCCTCAGGATGGGCCAGGGAGCAGGGCGTGGGGGAGATTACGAGGCCCTGCCCAGACTCTGGCCTTCCTGGAGACTGGTTCCTGTGGTCTGGCGTGAGAGGCCTGGCAGGGGAGTTGTTGGGCAGACCATAGGCAAGCTCCTTACTTGTATCCAGCATCTTTGAACTTTCAAAGCCAACAGTATGTTAAGTATAATCAGCACTTCGTCTCTCAGGTGAGAAGGTTGAGCTTCACCCAAGAGGTAAAACCATTTGTCCAAGGCAGGCAGCTAGTAAGGACAGGACCCAGGGACCTACCCAGGACTCCTCCCCCTGAATATAGGGGAACTCCATCCTTCTGCACCAAAAGCACCTTTGACCCAGAAAGTCCTAGGCACTTGGCACAGTGGGGATTTCCTAGAGGACTGCAGGAGAGCCCTGGTTGGCTCTGCTTACCACCCCCTCCCAGGCTGTACTCAACCCAGTCACCTCAGTTTCAGTTCTGAGCCTTAAAATGTTAATGTGGGTGGAGAGAGGCCATCAGACTGAAATCGTAACTGTTCAAGATTGAATTACAGCCCCTGCCAGCAGTGTGACATGGAACTGGGCTCTTCACTGAGTGCCTGGGTTGACCCGTGCCCAGGATGCTCTGTTAGCCTGAGGGCGAGCAGGCCCAGCAGCTTCCAGAGGCCTCTGGGCCTTTCTGAGACACGATTCTACCTTACACCTAGCCTCAGTGTTTCAAGGCCAAGGCCCCAGGCAGGACGGAGGGCCCACAGAATTTAATGAAAGCAGGGGACTCATACACCCATGTGTCCGGTGGTTGGGACAGGCTCTCACCCTACCCACCCCCCCACATGCAGATATCTTGAGTATAGCATTGGAGGTAAAAAGCTGTCTGGAGCATTTGCGTCCACCAGCTGTGTGACCTAAGACAAGTTACCTACCCCTTTAAACCAGATGGAGATGACTGTTCCTACCCTACTCGATTGTTGGAGGTGGGGAGAATCATTGAAGGAGCAGGGAAAGGGCTGGGCTCAAGGTCAGGCCCACGCAAAGGGTAGCTGTGGACTTGTACTGATTGCTCTCTGGATCCCCAGCCCCTGGTGTTATTAATAGTAAGGGTGGCCTTGCAGGAACTCATCCCATTAGCCAGGGGCTGGGGCAGGGGCAGGGGGGTCCAGGGGAGATGGGAGCAAAGAACTCTGTTAATAGCAATACAGAGCCTCCCGGAAGTCTACCAGGGCCTGGGGCCTTTTCCATTCTTTGAGGCACCTAGCACTTTTCAAAAATGAAGAAATACAGGCAAAACGTGTTTTATTGCTCCTCAAAAATACCACTTTTTTTTCCCCCAAATTTGTGGCAACCTGTATGGAGCAGACCTATTGGTAGCATTTTTCCAACAGCATTTGCTCACTTCATGTCTGTGTCACATTTTGGTAATTTGGGGAAACATTATTATTATTATATTTGTTATTGTGATCTGAGATCTTGTTTTTGTGACCAAAATTACTGCCCACCATTTCGGTAAACGATGAATGCTGTGGCCATCGGAGCCATCAGTCACTGCGGCAGCCCCCTTGCTGTGTACCCTGAGGGGAATTCAGGATGGAGAAAAATAGAATGCTGGCACTAGATAGCTGAGATACCTATCAAAGGAATAATTGCGCTGAGCCCAGATTCCTGCAGCTTGCCATCCAGAGAAAACACTAAAACCATTAACTCAAGATGTCTGATTTTTGTGGTTAGCAGTAATCTTTTAATGTTTGACTCTGAGTTTCATTTATTTGTTTGTTTATTGTTGTTTGTTTTTTTTTCCAGCAAAAATTCTGTATATCCCAGCTTCTCCCTTTGCCTCTTTGGAATGTTTCCTCAGAGCCATCTGAAAGTCTCTTTCCCAGACTACATTCCTCAGGAAGGTCCCCAAATAAACATACCTCTCAACTTTTAGGTTGTGCATTTTTTTTTCCAGCTGATATTGATAGATTTGCAAAAAGATTACTGCTCAGTGAAGGCTCAGATGATGGTTAGCATTTTTTAGCAATAAAGTATTTTTTTTTAAGTATGTGGATAAAGAATGTTCCCTGCCATATCAATGAACGAGGCCGTGGCCATCCAGCCATCAGCCACTGCAGCCACACCCAGCGGTGCACCCTGAGGAACTGGGATGGGGAAGAAGAGGATACAGGCCCTAGATAGCTCAGGTGCAGAGCAGAGGAATTATTTCAGTGAACATAGACTCTGGCATCTTTCCATACATAGAAAAGTGCTAAATTCATTAATTCGACATGTCTAGTTTCCTTTAATTAACAGTAATCTTTGAATGATCCCACTACCTGGTTTTTATTGCAAAAACTCCTCTATACCCTGAGTCATCCCTTACCTCTTTGGAGCAGTCTCTCCAAGCTATCTCAGAATGTTCACCCAATAAAACAATTCTCAGGCTTCCCTGGTGGTCTAGTGGTTAAGAAGCCACCTGCCAATGCAGGGGACACAGGCTTGATCCCTGGTCTGGGAAGATGCCACATGACCCAGAGCAACTAAGCCCATGCACCTCAGCTACTGAAGCCTGCAGGCCCTAGAACCTGTGCTGTGAAATGAGAGAATCCACTGTAGTGAGAAGCCCCAAACTGCAACTAGAGGGTAGCCCAAACTCACCGCAAGTAGAGAAGGCCCGAGGGCGCAACAACAAAAACAGCGCAGCCAAAAATTTCTTTTAAAAACTGTAATTCGAAACTTTTAGGTTGTGGATTTTTCCAGTTGACAGGATGTACACTGTTTTTTAGACATGGTTGTTGCAGACTTAATAGACTGCGGTATGCTAGGAGTATGTGGTATGTGCACTAGGAAACAAACAAAAACAATCGTGTGGCTTGCTTTATGTTGATACTCACTTTGTTGTAGTCTGGAACTCAAGCCGCAGTATCTCCAAGGCATGCTGGTACCCTCAACATAATTATCGAAACTGGGGCATAGGGCTTCCCTGATGGCTCGTTGGAAAAGAATCCACCTGCCAATACAGATGACGTGAGTTCAATCCCTGATGCGGGTAGATCCCACAGGCCCCAGAGCAACTAAGCGTGAGCACCACAACTACCGCGTCTGCTGTGTTCTAGGGCCTGGGAACCGCAAGTACGGAAGCCTGCTTGCCCTGGAGCCTGTGCTCCACAGTAAGAGAAGCCTCGGCAATGTGAAGCCTGCGCTCTGCCAAGGAGAGTAGCCCACACTCAGCCCGGCTGGAGAAAAGCCTCTCAACAACAAAGACTCAGCACAGTCAAAATAAATGGAATGTTTTTTAATCTAAAAATATTTATTAAAAAAAAAAAAAAACTGGGGCATATTTGAAACACGTAAATTGAACAAATCAATGCCTTTTATTTTTTCGGCAGTGCTGTGTGGCAGGAGGGATCTTAGTTCCCAGAAAAGGGATTGAATCCACGCCCCCTGCAGTGGAAACATGGCGCCTTAACCATTGGACCGCCGGGGAAGTCCCACACATCAGTGCTCTTAACACACCTGCAAAAACTCCTGCACAAGATAATTTTACTGTTCCCAAGCTAATAGCAGGATTCGTTAAAAATAATCATGGTTTGTGGCACACTGAAGAGCATTTTCAAGCCTGACCACGTCTCTCTGATTATCTTTATTTAGAAATGACCCCAAAAATCTAACTCTGAGGCCCTAGGGCACAGGAAGCCCTCCTGGGGCCCCCAAGGTAGACCCTGGCAGTGACCATCCACCTATCAGCAGTGATCCCTGGGGTCCCCTGTGTGCGTTTCCTGTGTCCCCACCAGAGAGCCTTCCAAACCCACCTTCCGATTTTGGTGGAAACCTGTCCCCTGGTTTTGCACCCTAGATGCCTTATTTTTGTGACACAAGAAATGCAGTTGTTTAGAAGATCCCTGTTCTGACGGAAGTCACACTGTGGGGAACCAAACCTCTGGGCAGGCGTCAGGAAACCCTGGTTCAGGAACTGTGCCCCACTGGACTCCTTCCTGCTCAGTCAGGCCTAGGCCCTGCGGACTGGACTTGTGCCAAGTGGCCTTGGAGTGGCTTTCCTTCCTGTGGAGAAAACCCAGCAGGACTCGAGGGCCCCTTGAACAGATGGGTAAGCTGAGGCTGGGGCACAGGCAGGAGTCAGTGGTTCTGTCTATCCGGGATCCCATGGCCAGAGCTGGGCACCCCACCCCCAACTCCCCACTCTGCATGCTCAGGACCTGGCCCCTCGCTCCTGGAAGGGTTAGGGAGAGGGTCTAACCTCTGGGATGGTCTCTCCCCCAAGGAGCACCTCCGGTCCCTAGCCTGATGCCCCTAGCTCTGTCCTTGGTGACCCCCACTCCCATCTCAGTCTGAAGGAGCCTCCCAGAGGTGGGGCTCCCCTGGCGGCCCTCTGTGTGACCTTGGCCGGTGCCCAGCTTCTGAGCCATCTAACAGGGCAGAGGGGCGCTTGGCAGCAGCCTTGGAATCCACTGGGTCCTAGAGACCAGAGGCCGTATCCAGCCCCCCACCTCTCCCCAACAGCTGCCAGGCCAAATTCCAAGGTCAGGGGCTACGGGGAGGAGGGCGAGGAGGATTCCTGCTCCCAGCGGCCGCTGTCGGTGAGAGGGCGCTGGGCCGAGGGGCGGGTGGCTGGGGGCACAGGCCTCCCCTGCTTTACAAGCCCCCTCCCCGCGCTTGGGACCCGATAGGAGCCGCTCCCGTGTTCATCAGGAGCAGCTAAAGGCTTTTCCGGGTTTTTCCGACTGGCTTGATGAAGTCGCTTCTGCAATTAGAGCTTGTATTTACCAGATAACAGCTAGGCACCGCCCGAGGCTGCGGCGCCAGACTGGCCGGGGGAGGGTGCGAGGGTGGCCAAGGGCAGCTCCTGGAGCCTTGGGTCAAAGGTTTGACTCCCGGAAGGCAAGTGGAATCCGCCAGCAGATTCTCCCAGGAAGCCAGGCCTCCAGACAGGAGCTAAGGCCCCGCAGCGATCCCCTCCCCCAAAGGCCCGCAGCCTTGGTCCTCCTGCCCGTGAGACCTCCCCCCTCTCCCTTCTCACCTGTGCTGGCCTCTGCCTCTACCGACCCCTTAGCCCCCATCCTTCTCCAGGGGCTGCTCCTCTGGGGTACCGGCGGTGGTGGGAACAATTTGAGCCCCTACCTCATACAGTGGTTAGAGGATTGAATAAGTGAATAGTTACCTAGAGCTTCAAACAGAGCCTGGCCCACAGCTGGGGAGTGAAAGGAGAAAGAACTCTGTTCTCCTGGCCTCTTGTCCACATGTCCACCTGCACTCAGTCATGTGCTGGGGGCCCTGTGCTGTTTCATTATTTAATATGAGACATTATTTAATATGTCTCATATTAAAAAGCAGAGACATTACTTTGTCAACAAAGGTCCATATAGTCAAAGGTATGGTTTTTCTAGTAATCATGTATGGATGTGAGAGTTGGACCATAAAGAAAGCAGAGCACTGGAAAACTGATGTTTTTCAACTGTGGTGTTAGAGAAGACTCTTGAGAGTCCTTTGGACTGCAAGGAGATCAAACTAGTCAGTCTTAAAGGAAATCAGTCCTGGGTGTTCATTGGAGGACTGATGCTGAAGCTGAAGCTCCAATCAGCTTCAGACACCTGATGTGAAGAACTGACTCACTGGAAAAAACCCTGATGCTGGGAAAGATTGAAGGCAAGAGGAAAAGGGGACAAGAGAGGATAAGATGGTTTGATGGCATCACCAACTCAATGGACATGAGTTTGAGCAAGTTCTGGGAGTTGGTGATGGACAAAGAAGCCTGGCGTGCTGCAGTCCACAGGATTGCAGAGTCGGACATGACTGAGTGACTGGACTGAACTGTGCTGTTTCACCACCAGAAATAGCCCTTTACAGCATCCTACTTTAGATCCACCAGCTCCTATTGTTTGATCTTAGTGTGCTCCACTGGGACCTTCCCTGGCTACCACTTCTATTCTTTTCTTTCTTTCTATTTTTAAAAGTATTTATTTATTTGGCTACGCTGGGTCTTGGTTGCCCCACGCAGGATCTTCAAACTTCATTGCGACATGTGGGATCTAGTTCCCTGACCAGAGATGGAACCCGGGCCCCCTGCATCGCAAGTGCAGAGTCTTAGCCGCTGGACCCCCAAGGAAGCACTCTGGCTACCACTTCTGATCTTTTTCAACCCTCGGATCAAGCTGCAATTATCACGCTCTCTTAAACCCACCCTCCTGGCAGAGACCCCGTGAGAACTTCCACTACCTGGGCCCCCTTCTTCCTGGGAACATGGGAAGACCGCACTTCCCTGTAACCCCTCCCCTTGCGGTGGGCTAGGAGCACGATACTCCTTGGGTCCTGGGGGAGCCTCTCTGCCCTCCTGCTTCCCTGGGTCCAGGGGAAGAAGCCAGGGCAAGGGCACTCCTTCCAAAGTGCCTGCTTTAGGACTTCCCTGGCGGCCCAGTGATTAAGACTCTGCTCCCAAGGCAGGGAGCCCTAGGTTCAATCTCTGGTCTGGGAACTAGATCCTGCTTGCCACAACGAAGATCCCATGGGCCGCAACTAAGCGCGACTGAAGACAACAGGAACACAGAAACCCCAAAGTGCCTGGCCCCGTGGATCTCCACGTGGAAGGAAGGCTGCCTGCCCACCACATGAATGGACTGTGACACACAGAGGCCAAACATGCCCCTCCAGGGCCAAGGAGGCTACGTGTTTGACATGCCTTCACACCTCCCCTTTCCTGGTGTGAAAGTTCAGACCTAGGGAGCTGCCGAGAGAAGGCAACAGAGAAGCGGGGCCCTGGAGGAGAGACCCCTGACCAGGAACAAAGAAGGCTTTTAACATGAGCTTCAAGCAAAATTTTGTGGTACTCACCAGGGTGATCTGGGGGCTCTTTGTTACCGCAGCTGGCCTCTCCTAATACATCACTCTCTTCCTCTGTTACATCCACCTGGCAAACCCCCACCGAGGCGAACCCAACTGGCTCCTCTTCACCTGCCCTTCTCAGCTGCCCCTGGAAAGTTGAATGTTCTGCATTAACATCCTGAGACTGGTTCAACTGGTTTTCTTTCAAATTCATGACCATGGGCCCAGTGGGGTCCTCACGCTGTTCTACTGCCTGTCCTAGGAACCTGGACCTTCTCATCTGAGACAATCAGCCTTACCATCTTAAACATCCTTAAGTGTACTGCTCAGTAGCATTAAGTAAATTCACATTGTTGTCCACCCAGTCTCTGGAACTCTTTTCATCTTGCAGAACTGAGAACTTTGTACACATTAAACAGCTTCCTATTCCTCCTTCCATCTGGCCCTGGTGACCACATTCTGTTCTCTGTCTCTGTGAATGTGTGTATTCTAGGCACTTCATATAAGTGGAACTATGCAATATGTGTCTGACCTATTTTAATTCTTTTTAAAAAATTGTTTATTTGGCTTTGCTGGGTCTTCATTGCAGCACATAGGATCTTTAGTTGTGGCATGTGGGATCTAGTTCCCCAACCAGGGATTGAACCCAGGCCCCTGGGTTGGGAGCACAGAGTCTTAGCCACAGGACCACCAGGGAAATCCGTGACCTATTTTATTTATCACAATGCCTCTGAGGTTCATCCATGTTATGGCATGTATCAGAATTTTAATCCTTTTTAGATCAAAAAAATATTCTACCATATGGTTAGATCACGTTTTAAAAATCCATCTCTCCGTTGACGGACACTAGTTGTTACTACCTTTTGTGCGTGTTCAGTTGCTCAGTCCTGCCCAACTCTTTTCGACCCCTTGGACTGGGGCCCACCTCTGTCCATGGAATTCTCCAGGCAATAATACTGGAGTGGGTAGCCATTCCCTTCTCCAGGGGTTCTTCCCAACCCAGGGATCAAACCCAGGTCTCTTACAAAAAGTCTCCTGCATGGGCAGGGAGATTTTTTACTGTTGCACCACCTGGGAAGTCCCCAAAATAGTCGATGCTAATACATACTGTAGACATTTCAAGAAATCTTCAAAAGGTAAATACATTTATAAAAATACATGTGCCTTGCCATTCATTCAATAAATATGATTTGTTTTAAAATAGGTCACAAAAGTTCAATTTACCAAAACTCTATACCTGTTTCCTGCCTTTTGATTTCAGTCTCAAATATGACTTTAAATCAAAAGCAGTAGTTTAACAATTGATTCATAAGATTAATCCCAAGAGTTATGGGGGTAGCTTTCAAATTCATTCCTTATAAGTCACTGGAAAGTCTTGACCAGTGGTTTCTTGCATCAGACATATCTGGGGGGCTTCTTGAAATGTGCATAGGCCCTACCTAAGAACTAATGAGTAAAAATCTTCCAGAAACTTTTTTTTTTTTTTTTTTTTTTACGTTTTCAGGTGATAATATGCAGCCTAGTGTAGAAGCCTCTGACCTGGATCACCAGATCAGTGGTTCTCAACTTATAAGGTACATCAGAATCACTTGACAAAATTTTTTAAAACAGGGGAAAAGAGAAAAACAAATAGATTTGCTTCAGTAGATTGTGAGTGGTGTCCAAGACCCAGGATCTCAAATATTCGTTGCAGCGGGACCACAAACCACTCCAAGAAACAAGGCGAAGCCTTTGTCAGATCATGAATTCGCGTTTCAGCGCTGTGAATAACGCTTCCGGGAACATGGCGCCGAAATACTTGTCCATGGGCTTGCTTTCAGTTCTTTGGAGGATACTCCGTGAAGTGGAACTTCTGGATCAAAGGGGAGCTCTGTGCTTAGTGTTTCGAGGACCTGCACACTATCTTCTACAGCTGCACCATATGACATTCCCACAATGCACCGGGGTTGTCCTTTTCCCACAATTCACCAACACTCTTCTCTCTCGCTTCCATTTTTAAAAGATGGGTCCTAGGGATTTAGCTGGTGGTTCAGTGGCTAAGACTTCGCACTCTCAATGCAGAGGATCCAGGCTGGATCCCTGGTCAGGGAACTATATCCCACACGCTGCAACTGAGAATTCATACGCCGCAATTCAAGATGCTACATGCTGCAACTGAAGTAAGACCCGGCGCAGCCGAAGTAGAAAAAGAAGGGCATTCTAATGGGTGTGAAGTGGTATCTCCTGTGTTTTTTTTCTTTTTGACCATGCCACGTGTATTGTTTGGGGCTTCCCTGGGGGCGGCTCAGATGATAAAGAATCTGCCTGCAATGTGGGAGACCTGGGTTTGACCCCTGAGTTGGGAAGATCCCCTGGAGAAGGGAATGGCTTCCCACTCCAGTATTCTTGCCTCGGAAATCCCATAGACAGAGGAGCCTGGTGGCCTACAGTCCATGGGGTCGTCAAGAGTCGGACATCACTGAGCAACTAACACGTTCACTTTCACGTGTCTTGGGGGATCTTAGTTCCCCATCCCGAGATTGAACCTGGGCCCTTGTCAGAGGAAATGCCAAGTCCTAACGCCTGGACCACCAGGGAAGTCCCTCTCGTGGTGGTTTTGATCTACATCTCCCTGATGATTAGTGATGCTGAGCATTTTTTTATAAACTCATTGATTATTTCATATCTGTGAAAGCTTTTCGTGGAAATAAACATGCAAGCGTAACACAGTGCCCAGTCTCCTCCTCTGTTTCCAGCGTGCTAGGTCGCTCAGTTGTGTCCAACTCTTTGCGACCCCATGGAGTGTAGCCTGCCAGGCTCCTCTGTTGATGGGATTCTCCAGGCACGAATACTGGAGTATGTCCTCCTCCAAGGGATCTTACCAACCCAGGGATCTAGCCCAGGTCTCCTGTGCTCCTGCATTGGCAAGCGGGTTCTTTACCACTAGTGCCGCCTGGGAAGCCCCTTTCTCTGTCACCTTCTTCCCAAATTTCATCTTGGACACTGCTGGTGAGGAGGTCCTCCCTGTTCTTATTGCTCACCTTCTCCACCTTGGGGTGGAGCCCCCAGAGCCCTTCCTTCACACCTCTCAGGGCCAGGAGGCTTGGGGGGCACTTTGTTCTACTTCCTTCAGTCACTCACCTCTTCCCCCAGGAGTATCAAGCCGCATTTACAGGACTCAGTTTTGGTCCCCACATTCTGAAAGCCTCTGCTGGACTCAGAGACCACCCAGGGTCTGAATTGCTCCTGGACAGTGGCATCAGCTTGGGTGCCACTCTTTCTGCTGCCGGAGGTCCTGGGTAACTGCATCTCTGTCTTATGGAGAGGCAGGCACGGACATTGCCCCGGACTGATGGTCTGCCCTGCAACTCCTCCTCCTTTGCTTTCTCCAGGAGATGGATCTGACGCTTGCTCAGGGACTTCTGAGAGTTTCAGAAAAACATCTACTTCTGTTTCATTGTCTACGCTGAAGCCTTTGCGTGAATCACAAGAGAGAATTCTTAAAGAGATGGGAAACCCACCGCACCTTACTTGCCTTCTGAGAAACCTGTATGCAAGTCAACAAGCATCAGTTAGAGCCGGATGGAACAATGGACTGGTTCAAAATTGGGAAAGGAGTATGTCAAGGCTGTATATTGTCATCCTGCTTATTTAACTTATATGTAGAAATCATGTGAAATGTCAGGCTGGGTGAATCACAAGATGGAATCAAGATTACCAGGAGAAATATCAACAGCCACAGATATGCAGATGATACCACTTTAATGGCAGAAAGAGAAGAGGAGCTAAAGAGCTTCTTGATGAGGATAAAAGAGAAGAGTGAAAAAACTGGCTTAAAACTCAACATTAAAAAGCTAAGATCATGGCATCCAGTCCCAAATAGATGGGGAAGAAGTGGAAATAGTGACAGACTTTATTTTCTTGGGTTCCAAAATCACTGCAGATGCTGACTGCAGCCATGAAATTAAAAAATGCATTTTCCTTGGAAGAAAAGCTATGACAAACTTAGAGTATTAAAAAGCAGAGACATTACTTTGCCAACAAAGATCCATCTAGTCAAAGCTATGGTTTTTCCAGGAGTCATGTATGGATGTGAGAGTTGGACTTAAAGAAGGCTGAGCACCAAAGAACTGATGTTTTCGAACTGTGTTGTTGGAGAAGACTCTTGAGAGTCCCTTGGATAGTAAGGAGATCGAACCAGTCAATTCTAAAGGACATCAAGCCTGAATATTCATTGGAAGGACTGATGCTGAAGCTGAAGTTCCAGTACTTTGACCACCTGATGCGAAGAGCTGACTCATTTGAAAAGACCCTGATGCTGGGAAAGATTGAAGGCAGGAGGAGAAGGGGAAGACAGAGGATGAGATTGTTGGATGGCATCACTGACTTAATGAACATGAGTTTGAGCAAACTCTGAAGGACAGGGAAGCCTGGCATGCTGAGGTCAGAAAGAGGCAGACACGACTGAGCGACAGAATAGCAGTGACTTGTGGGGTCTTCCTGGGGCTCACCCTCCCTAGTGATGCAATTCCCACACCTGCCAATTTCCAAAGGCTAGGGTGGGGGTATAGCCCGCCCTTTACTCCCCCAGCTCTTCCAATGGTTTTGCAGCCCCTGAGGGCCTGAGTTCAGTCCCTCTCTGCTTGAAATCTTACTTTCTTGGTTGAAACTTACCTAAAACAGAACCTGGTAAGGAAGGTGTTAAAGGAAATAGTTGAGTGAAATGAACACAATCTACTTCAATTAAAAAGAAAGGAAATAGTTGGAGACACACTGGCTTTAGAACAGAAAAATCAGGGTTTAAAAACCAGCTCTGTCAGTTCTGTGGGTCTGTGGTATTTTGTGCATACGTGTAATTTGACCCAATCATTGAAGGCATCTTCCTCATTCAGAACATACCAGTGGGGAGGTCCACTGTACAGGGCTGTGGGAGAAATCAAGATAAGATAACAAATGGAAAATGCAAGCCCAGTGCCAACATTTAAGTGACAGCAGACAATTAGCTATGATGATGATGATTCCCATTTGGCAGACGAAAAAAGTAAGGCTCAGAGAAGTGACATTGTGTATCCCAAACCACACAACCAGGAGATGGCAGGGTGTGGATTCAAACCCAGGAGTGGCAAAGGCCCTTCTGGCCGCTGTGCGTGCCCAGGCCTGGTGTGGGCAGTGTCGCACGGAAGGTGCAGCAGCTGCCAGCTGTCCTCTATTCTACCCTGGGGCCACCGAGTGGAGCCGGGCAGCCCTGGCCCAGGCCTGTGAGCATCACAAGGCAGGGGAGGGAGTTGGCCGTTGGCAGAAGCTTGGAGCGGTCGTTGAAGGAAGTAGTTGGGGACACTGGCTTTAGAACGGAAAAGCCAGGGTTCAAACCCCGGCTCTGTTTGTCTTGTGGGTCTGTGGGTTTGGGGCCCAGTGCTTGGCCCTGGGTCACTCAGCAGTTCAGTGACCTGACCTCCAACCTCCAACCCCATCACCAGGCCTGGCTTGCCCAGCACAGTAGCGAGGTGTTGAAGAGCTGGAGGACCTGGGCCACGGGCCCAGGTACCTGGGGTTGCAAAGCCGGCTGAATCCAACCTCCCCCCCACCCCCCACTCCCCTCCTGCTGATGAAGCAACCCCAGTGGAGAGAGAGTGCCCCTTGCCTCAGGGTCCCGGCCAAAGTCCCACAGTTGTGTTTCGTTGCCCTAACTTGGTCATAGTTCCTGGGGACAGGTGCTCTGATTGGCCAGCCCCGGAGTCAGGCGGGGATGTGTGGTCCACCCCGAATCACATGAACTCAGAATGTTCCAAAGAAGGGGAATGGCCACACAGAGGGGCAGGTAGCAAGTGATCCTGACAAGGGAAACAGGGCCCCTGCCAGTCCTGTCCCAGCCCTGCTGACAGTGGCTTCTTTACCCCCTGGGCAGCAGGGGCTGGTGGACTTTGGAGGAGGCGGCCGAGACGTGCCGGAGCAGCTAGCTGTCAGCTCAGGTCCAGGAAGCCGTGAGGGAAGGCACGTCCTCTCAGGGGAGGGGAGATTTGGTCCTCTTCCTGCACACAAACATTGAGTGCCCCGGCCAGCCTTCATTGCAGGGCCCCCCATCTTGGGGGAGGGGAGACCTCTTCTAACAGCCAAGATCTGGGGCTTATCAGGAGCTGAGCAAATGCCAGGCACCAGGCTAAGCTCGAGTCCCTGGAGGCTCTGACGGTAAAGAAACTGCCTGCAATGCAGGAGACGCAAGTTCAATCCCTGAGTCAGGAAGATCCCCTGGAGAAGGGAATGGCAACCCACTCCAGGATTCTGGAGCAGTCTGGCCGGCTACAGTCATGGGGTTGCATAGATAGAGTCAGACACGACTGAGCGACTAACACTTTCACCTTCATGCCAAGTGCATGAAGCCAGTCCTCTTATTTAATCCTCCCCCAAGCTCTGCAAGCATCCGTATTACAGATGAGGAAACAGGCTCAGAAAGACGAAGGTTGCAGGTGGCACGTGACTGAGCCCAGGCTCAGAGCCAGGTCTCTCTGACCCCAGAGCCTGGCTCTATGACCGCCCTCCCAGGGCCTCCCCTCTTAATATTTTTGAATGTATCATCCATATCATAAAAGCAGAGGTCGGGGGCCGTGCCTGAGGCCTCCACTCTTCGCCCCGGGAGGGGGCTGCTGTAGGGGTGTGGTGAGAGAGTGGGAGGGGTCTTTCCTCCTGGACAGCTGAGAACTTTCCCAGCCCCTCCCCTAAAGGACACTTCCCCTGAGAAGCCTTCTCTGCTGTATTCTCCACTGTCCCCTGTGTACCAAGGCCCCTGGGCTGCCCTCATCAGAGGCCCAACCACAGAGTGTCTGTGTGTGTGTGTTTGTGTGTGTCTGTCCGTCTGTCTGTCTGTCTGTGGACGAGGAGTTCCCTGGGAAAGGGCGGGGGCCAGGGATTCCTGGGTGCCCATGGTGGCTCCGCAAACACGCAAACACCCCACAAATGTAGGAATGTCGGTGGGAGGAGGCATCTCATCACAGAGCGAGGGCCCCGCTGGTGGTCCGGGGGTGGCTGGGGCTGGTCCTCCGCCGCTTCCCTTGGCCAGAGTCCAAGATGAGGCCCTTCTTAATCCAGCTAACACCGAGACCTTTGGAAGCCACGTGGCCCATAGCTTGCTGCCTCCTGGGCTGCAGTCTGACCCAGGGCCTGGCCTGGGGCTGCTCACACACCAGCTCAGCGCATGGCAGCCTGGCCTTCCTCTTCTCGGGCTGAGGGCCAGATGCCAGCCCCGCTGCCCCCCTGTCCTCAGTCTGCCCACTGTCCGGGAGGGCAGGCAGCTGGCAGGCGGGGTGGGACTGCCCCCAGGGCCTCTGGGCAGCCCGCCACCCTGGCCCCCGTATTCCTTATCTCTGGGGTGGGCAGCCGAGGTGGCCCGTCCTCTTGAGCCTCCAGCTTGGCTCTGTGGTCAGGGTGCACTTTCTCCCCCGTGGGGGAGGTGCTTGTCCCAAAGAGAGAGAGTCAGGCCTGTCTTGCCCCTGCCTCGGGCAGACCCTGGCCCGCAGGGGCCCCGTTTCCCTCCCTGAGCTTCCTGGCTGTCCCTAGGCCGATCTGGACAGTTCCCTGAAGCTGGGTGAGGCTGGGTTTGTGCGCTCAGGGCTCACAGGGCTGCGTGGGAAGCCCTGGGAAGCAGGCGTTTCTGTCCCCAGAGCTGGGGGCGGGTGCAGTCGGAGGACGGCTTGTGCCCTGCTCTCCCGCTGGCCCCGGCCGGCGGCGCCAGCTGCAGCATGTGGAAGTGAAGAGGCCGCGGCCCCCACCCATGTCCCCCTTGGCCAGCAGCCTCCCACCCCGACCCGGGGAGGGTGCCCAGGCTCTGCTCCCCGCTTCCTTCCCCCCAGGAGCCCCTGTGTGGAGACAAGCGTCCTGGGGCCACGTCTGCTACGGCCCCTCCTCGCCAGCAGCACCTGTGCATCCAGCTTCGCCTGGGGGGAGAGGCTGGCTCAGCAGGCTTTGGCTGTGTGTGTGTGTGTGTGTGTGTGTGTGTGTGTGTGTTTGTGTGTGTGTGTCAGGAAGTGGGAGTAGGTGGGGGGTGGTGGTGGAAGCCCCTCCCATCACCTGTGTCCCCTTGCCCAGGCCTTCTTGGGGTTGATACCTGTCCGGCCATGGGGACCCCTTAGGGTACCAGGACTCGGGCTGAGCAGAGAGGAAATCGGGGTGGAGTGGGGGGCAGAGAAGGGTCCAGGCTGAGGGAAAAGCAAGCAAAGACCACCAAGGGAGCCCCAGGTGGAACAGACAGAGCCCCACCCCGTCCCCATACTTCAGGCCACCAGGGCCTCCTAAGAGCTCCCAGCGCCCATCAGCCCGACCCAGACTCCTGTGGGCTTTTGTGAAGCTGGTCCACTCAGCAACCCAGGATCCTCCTCCTCCAGGAGGGCAAGAGGGGCCCACCTGCTGCCTTTGTGCGTCTCTCCCAGAGATCCAAGAGACCCTGGGAGGCCTCACCTCCCCAAGGCCAAGGCCCACTCCTGCCTGGGGGAGGGGCAGAAGGCTTTGGGCCCAGCACTGGCCTGGGGTCTCACTACCCAGCGCCCCCTCCTGCAGCTCCAGGGTTGGAGGGAGTTGAACATTAACCCCCCTGGCAAGTGGCCCCAGCTAAACAAACACCTGTTATCACATGTCAACAGGAGCCGTCTCGATGGCCGGGCTGGCCACTGACTCAGGCCGCAGGGCAGGCCTGCCTGGGCACTGCCTACCACAGCCAGCGTCTGGGGCTGAGCTGCCTGTACCACCGCGAGTCCAGGTCCCGCCTCTGCCTCCTGCTTGCTGTGTGACCCCCCGGCAAGGCACGGTCCCTCCCAGCGGGCAGTGTTCCTCTCTATATTAATGGCCTCCCGGGATGCGGGGCCACAGGTGGGGCTGGGGTCTGGAGGAAGACTGAGGAGGTCTGGACTGGACCTGGGTCTGACCAGCTCCCTTTTTCAGAGTAACTGTATCTCGTTTAGCGGACATACAGGTATCCACTCTACTAGTCTCGCGACTTTCTGTTTGAAGTTTTTCAAAACAGACATTTGGAACCACAGAGTCCTAGCTCTGCCATATTCCTGCACGACCTCGATCAAAACGCAGCATCTATTGTATCCCCTCAATTGTAAAACGGGGAGAATTGGACTCCAAGGAACCAGAGCATCTGTTAGTTACCGATCACCACGCATCTTTCTGCTTCATGAGTTGGACACCACTCCCGTCTCCATTTTACAGGACATGAGACAAAGGCTGGGGAATTAGGAGGCAATAGAGACAGAATCTGACCCAAAGACGCCTGACCAGAACACTGCCCCCTCACCCCTCAGGGGGCCTGTCTCCCTCCCACCCCCACCCAGGCTCCTCCAGGCTGAGGGCTGGGCCCGCCTCTAGTCTTTCCTTGGAATCTTCTAGAGTGGCCACACTGAACTGCTCATCTTCCTTCCTGGAGGACACCCTGTCCTTTCCCATCTCCAGGACTTTGCACGTGTTGGCTGCCTCTCTGCTCTTTTTGTTTATGAACTCCTATTCACCCCTCGGGGCCCTTCTTAATCTTGAGTTCTCCTTGAAGCCTGCCTTGATTCCCCAGTAGAAGTTGGGGGTCCCCTCCTCTGTACTCCATCAGACTGCTCACACACCGTCAGGCACTTCTCGTGCTGACCTGCTGTTTGTGTGTTTGCTGTTTGTGAGGGAAGGGCTTGGGCCGCATCACTCCTGTGCCTGTGGAGCTGTGGGGGGCGGTTTTCATGTCTTTGGTGCTCAAGGAGGGAAGGGGGTCAAGGGAGCAGGTGGACCTGAGACCCCTGTGGAAGCAGGAGAGGAAGGGGGATGGAACAGCATCCTTTGGTGAGCGGAGGGGGAAAGGACTGGAACCACCTGGTGCCATGCTAACAGCGGAGATCAAGCGGAGACCAGCTCCAGCCGCCGGTGTTTTGAGGTTGGGATGGAGGGGGTCATGATTTAGGCCCTTGGAGCAGGGGTCAGCAGGCGAGGGGGCTTCTCCCATGGCTCAGCGGTAAAGCATCTGTCTGCAATGCAGGAGATGTGGCAAGAGCTGCGGGTTCCATCTCTGGGTCAAGAAGATTCCCCTGGGGAAGGACATGGTGACCCACTCCAGTATTCCTGCCTGGGAAATCCTGTGGCTAGAGGAGCCTGGCAGGCTAAGGTCCATGGGGTCACAAAGAGTTGGACACGACTGAGAGGCTAAATAACCACCACAGCTGGCGAGGGCAGAGGTCAGAGGACATTGAGGGCAGGGAATGCCATACAGGCTGTTGAGCTGGCACTGCTGGCTGGGGTGCCAGGCGCCACATGAAGGCCCAAGTGATGTTCTCACTTCACCCTCAAGCATCCCAGAGCCAAGTGGCAGTGTTACCCCCTGGTACAGGGAGGACAGAGAGAGCAGAGGGCTCAGGTAGCCATGAAAGGTGCTGTCTTGGAGCCCTGTGGGCAGCCTGGGCAGGGGGCGGGGGGTGGGAGGCCAGCTGCGAAACTCTGGTCGTGACCCCAGACGGGGTCATTTCTAGGGCCAGCTCTAGTCCACCTGGAGGCTGGCAAGTCATCCATCCCTCACCCTTGTACTCCAAGAGGAAAAATGTGGTTTAACTGGTAAGAGCAGGAAGTCATCTTCTGTTTGGTTTTCTAGGAGAGCAGCTGCAAAGGGCCTCCTCCACCTGCCAGAAGCGGGGAGGGAAGGTAACAGCCTTGGGCTCGAGCCCGGGGACCTCTGCCAGTGGCCGCGTCCAGCCCGCAGCCCCAGGGAGGTCCAGGAGGAAGCACAGAGCCCAATCTCCCCAGGCCGGGGGCCGAGCCCAGGCGAACCCGCCTCCCGGGGGGGCTTCAGAACCAGAAATCAGCTTTCCGTCCTAGAATGGAGCCCAGCTGCCCGGGCCTGTCGTGGCAGTGTCCAAAGTCTGTTCCGTCAGAGGCCAGCTGCCCGGAAGGTAACACAGGTGTGTTTCAGGGAATAACACAGAAACCTCCTGGTTGGATCTGGTCCCTCCTCCCCACCTGGACATTTGTGCGAGGTCACTGCCGCCACCACCACAATCACGGGCTTGCCAGGCTGGAGGAAACCCTGGACTTTTTCTTCTGCTGTCTAGAGGCGTGTTTGAATCACTTTTTCACACACAGACAAGCCTGCACCCCTCGGGGCCCAGAGAACATGGGTGGGGGCCTCACCCACTCTGGGCAAAGTGGGCGGTCACCCCACATATCTGCACGATAACCTCTGGACAAAGTTCTCCCGGCCCCACAGAACCACGTGGAAATGAGGGTAAAAAGCAGTGATCGCTATTTGTCATCAGCCAGGGGAATTCTTAGGAGACAGACGTTTGCAGAATTAACTCGGGGAAGGTGGGGCCTCCAGACTCAGGCTGGAGTGACCCTTGGCTCTGTGACCCTCACCAGCCAGTGCGGTCCTGGCTTGACTCCACCAGGAGCAGTGTCCTGGGGCCACAGCAGCCACTTGCCACCAGCCACGTGGTCTCGAGCAGACTGATTCAGCCTTTTTCTGAACTGTAGTTACTGAGCACGTACTACCCCAGCTCTGGAGGTGGGCAGGGAGTGGATGAGACGCCCCTACAGCCTGAACCCGGTGCCCCCTACCCATGTTTGTCCCCGCCAGGCTCAGTGCTGTCTGGCTTTGGGAGTGCTTGCTTGCTTCCCAGGGCTCACAGACAAGGCCATCTGCTGCCAAGGTTCTGCTCCCTTGGTTCTGCTCAATGTCCTGGCAACTCAGGACCATGACACTCTTCCCCAAACCCCATTGAAAATGCAACTCTTCCAGCCTCGAGAGCCTGCCTTCCAACCTCAGGTGCTTGTCCAGATACTGCTGAGCTATTCTGACTGCAGGAGTACCACCAGGCCTTGGGCAACTCTACTTTCCCTGGCCAGGGACCCACTCTTGCTGCAGACTCTTCTTCCCTAACCCAAGTGCATGCCAGCCATCCTCATTCAAGCCCTTTCCCACCCCCTGAAGCCTCCAGCCCTGCTGCCTTCTGAGATCCCCCACCTGGCTGAGAGCCTCATCCCTGTGCTGAGAAGTGCTGCCACCAGCCTTGGCTCCCGTGGGTCCCTACAACACTGACTGGTACCTAGACTTTGGTGATGCTTCACACTGGGTTTCTGCAGTCAGCTCCCTTCCCCTCTCTTGATTTCAAATCTTCTCCATGCTCCTGAAGCTTTGGGCCCCTCATTTCCTCCCAATCAGATGACCTCACCTCCTGTGCTTTGCTGTGCTTAATACTCAGTCGTGCCTGACTCTTTGAGACCCCATGGACTGTAGCCTGCCAGGATCCTGTCCATGGGGATTCTCCAAGCAAGAATACTGGAGTGGGTTGCTATGCCCTCCTCCAGGGGGATTTTCCCAACCCAGGTCTCTGCATTGCAGGCAAATTCTTTTCCAGCTGAGTTACCAGGAGGTCTGACCTCACCTCCTCAGTTCAGCTCAGTAGCTCAGTCGTGTCCAACTCTTTGTAACCACAGCACACCAGGCTTCCCTGTCCACCATCAACGCCTGGAGCTTGCTCAAACTCATGTCCATAGAGTCACTGATGCCATCCAACCATCTCATCCTCTGTCGTCCCCTTCTCCTCCTGCCCTCAATCTTTCCCAGCATCAGGGTCTTTTCAGTTGAGTCAGCTCTTCGCCTCAGGTGGCCAAAGTATTGGAGCTTCAGCTTCAGCATCAGTCCTTCCAGAGAATCAGACCTCGCCTCCTCCTTTAGACCAAATAGAAACCTAGTGCTGGAACTGGCTCCCGTTGCACGTACCGTCTCTTTACCTCTTGTTGCTAAGACAGACCTGTAATCCTAAGACGACCCCTCCTCACTGACTCTGAGGAAATCACGCCCCACCGCCAGCCCCACCCTGTGGAAATTTTCTGTCTCCATGGTCTGACCTGCTTGTCCGCACCGCCTTCCTTTCTTCATCATTTCCACCTTCAAACGTCCTCTCCGCCTGCTCTCTCCTCAACCTGCCTGGCTCCTCCTGGAAGGGCCTCCCCAGACTGGGCTCCCACAGGTCATGAGGACCAGAGAGAGACTGCACCTGCCACTCTGGTCGGAGCCTGCTCAGGGGCTCAGACCAGGGCAGCCCTCCTGCACGCCTGAGCAGACCCAGCAGTGCTCTGCTCCCCCTTAGCAGGACAGGGTAGGTGACCCCCAAAAGACAGAAGCCACTGTCCACTGCAACTGAGCAGGAAAACTCAGAAATCTGACAAGAAAACAGGGTCTGGTAAAATAAAAACTACCAGTTATTTTGATGAGGCTGTAGGCTTCCAACTGCTTCCAAGAATGAAAGCTTAACACCCTGGGAGAGTGCGAGGGGCAACAAGCAAGAAGGCAGGTGGAGGGAGCTCGAGCGGGAGACCGCGCCCCTCTTCCCAGTTCTGCCGGTCTATGTAGCCTGCCCCTTCCAGAAGAGTCAAAACCCACTCTCCCTCTGGGCCCGTCACTAGCAAACACAAGCGATGCCCAAGCTCTGACATCGGGGAAGGGAGGAGGCTGGAGAACTTTTCGTCCTCCCTTGCAAGAGGGGTCATGCTTCCCAGTCCTGGGGTTTACCCGAGGTCAGAGGCAGGCTTGCACCTCGCTGAGTGCTGCTCCAAACACCATGGGTGCACGCTCACAGTCGGCACTGGAGAAACAACTCACATGAGGACTCTGGACAGCAGGCCACTGGTTATGGAGAAGGAGCAAATTGCTTCAGGGCAGACAGCAGACTCAAGCCTCTGAGAGTGGCTGTAGATTTACCAGGCCACCTCTTAGCTTCTTTTTCACACTGGGAACCCAAGTTCACGTGGGCATTTCAATTATTCAGGAAGTCTTTGCAGCCTGGTTGCACCTCTCACGCTTACTGCCCTGAGAGTGGACGCAGCTCACCCTGCAGCATCACTGGCAGTAGGACCAGGTGTCCACGCTGACCTACAGGTGCTTCGAAGAGGTGGTCTGGGGGTGAGCAGCTTGTTCAGGGTCACCCACATTTTGCAGAGCTGGGCAAACTCAGCTTTCCTAAGTCAGTCTTTTCTCGGCTACGTTTTACTACAGTAACTGGGAGAGAGAGGCCCACACCAGTCTTGGACGTGCTAGTTCTGTCCAGTTCAATGTGGAAAAAAAAAACAAGAAGTGAGGAACCATTAGTTAACTTTCTCAGGTTCAAGGAATTTGGAAGGTATTCGATTTACAAGTGGTCTCCCCACTGGGAGGAACATATGCTCACCCTAATCTAAACCAAATGGCCCCAGAGCAGGAGACCAGGGCTCGGAAAACTCAACATGCAGAGACACGGAAAAGCTTCAGAAAGTGTGATTTTTACAAATTCTACTGCAAATGAAAACCTTGTGGACAAAGTCACCACTTTGATCTTCTCAGATACAGTGAACACCGGCCAAACTGTTTTAATTTCCGAATTTATTAAAATGATTAACCTCAATACTGCAAGTGCATGTACAAAATATTTGTAAAAAATGTTTTTTAATGAAACGTTAAAGAACTTACCTCAAATGCTGAAAAAGTCCTTTTTTTTTTCATTCTTTCAGTACAATACATTGTATCTCAAAAGTATTACAACTCAGCAAAACAATTTAAAACAGTAATTTGAAAAATGATTGAAAATTGAATACTTTACATATAGTTCTACGATCGTTTCCTAATTCTTACAATGCCACAATCTTTACCAATCATTGCATAAGCTCAGGCTAGTTTTATTGATTGCAACCTCTTCCAAGTGGTCGGCATTGTGTGGACTTGGCCGTTCCACACAGAGTCCTACAGCACAGGCACGCCAACTTCGAGGCCCCTCACTGTAAGAACGGAAGTCAGGTTTCCCTGGAAGGCGTCGGCTATGGCCGCCGAGCGCTTGTGCACACCACCGCCCGAGGCAGTGACCGCCGGGCATCACTGCTCCAGACCCACGGGAAGGTCGGCCCCCAAAGACGGGGCCTCAGTAAAGTTAAATGTCATAAATAAGTTACTAAAGTTAAGCTTAAAAAATGGAGTAAAGTGGGAAATGTGGTATTGTTACTTTTTCCTTTAAGACTGAAATTCCTGAAGTGGCTATCGTTGGTATTCCAAAAGAATGGTTCAAGATGCGGTCTCTGAACCTCTTCCAGACTGCAAACTAGGTAGGGTTCCTACCAATCAAGGTGACCCGCTGTGCTCCGGTGCTTCCCGGACGCAGGGTTTAAGCATGACCTTGGCGCGTGAGCCCCCCTGCTACCCCCCACGGCCACCCAGAGACTCGGGAGGGCTGGGTGAGTCTGTAAAGTGCTCTGAGTGCTCGGGGACAGACCTGCAGGGCTGCCCGACTTCGAGAGGTGAAGATTCTAGATGGAGTGAGCCAAGGGGGTGTGAGTGGGTGAGGAGGTGGGCCACCTGATCCCACGTTAATACCTGAGGGATGTAACTGCACCGTAACAAACAGGGACGAGACGAGAGAAGACCACGGAAGTTAATTCCTTCAAGGACAGGAGGGGAAAATTTTAAATTCAGAGAACCTTTACAAATATTACCAATTTTCATTTGGAATCTACTAGCAATAGTTTTAAGGAACTTAATTTAAATTATGTCCCCAAGAACCCAGAAGCTGGCAGGAATCACGAAATCCTAACAGTAAGCATTGAGGTTTTCCCATTGGATTGCTCATTACCTGCAGAGGCCTTTCAATATCTCAAGATATGGGTTACTCTTCTAGACACTACATGAATTCCCTAAATTGATTTTACTCAGGAACACTGTATATCCGAAAGCACATGTACACATTTCCCAGAAATAAAGAGACCCACTGGTATCAAACACCTGCTACAGATTTATATTCTCAAATCCTTTGTCCAATGATTTGTAAAATAATCCAGAGAAATGGAAGGTTGGTATTGAACATAAAGTAGTAATCAAAAATTTGCTCATTAAGTTACTTAAAAATTAATTTCTCTTTCAAAGTGCTTCAAAAACAAATTAAATCTGACTCCTCTTTTTTGTTTAACTGAAAATATAGTAAAAAAAAAAATCTGATATTTTCAAACATAAACTAACATAAGCCAAGAACTCCCACTGATGCAGTGCTTAAAACTATATATTTATAATTTCCTATTTTATTGGCATGAATATTTCTAAACTTAAAAACCTTCCTGGTAAGTTCTTTTAATTTCTTATGACAAAAATTTCTCACAACACAAATATTTACAACATATACACTGTTTTCAGTTCTTTACACTGAATTTCAAAGACGAACATTTTTATAGGTTACCACAGAACAAAAGCTGTGACTCATGTTTTTATTTCATAAACTATTATAAGTTAAAGTGAATAGTTTTTTTTTTAATATTCCTTGTAGCATTTTACAAGTGCAACAGAAAACTCGAAGACCCAAATTAAGAGAGCTGTAGTTCATTAGATAAATGTTGCTTGTTGTCGTCACATTGTTCACAGCAAATTTTTTGAAAAAATAAGCACCAATCATTCTTGCAAAGAACAATTTTATCTAAAAGGATTGAAAAGTGTTAAATACAAGGTCTTTTAATTTACATGACAAGCAATAAATACGCTGTATCGAAACTCATCCTGCACACTGCTATCCTTGTACATGTAATGTACTGAAAATTAGCTGTCACGCATGTAATTGTACTTTTTTTTTTTTTTTTTAAGAAACCAATTTGACTCCCACCCGATGGTCTGCTATTTAACCAAGGTCACAAACAGTACACCTGGGCCAGCAAACAGCATGAAACTGACAAAACTCCAAGGGGGAAACACCTAGCAAATAAATCAAAAAGCCAAAGGTCATTGCTGGTGATATTAGCATATACTAGAAAACCTTAATATGCTGCTGCTATGATTTGTTTTAAATTATTGTTTAGTCATATATTAAAGAGCCAGTTGATGCTTTTAAAGTTAAAAAAAAAAAGAAACTGTGTAGCCACATTATTGGTTTCAATGTCCTGTGTGGAAAGTTGCTATCACTGTACAATTTTGCTTGAGCCTTTATTTTACAACAGGGCTTTACCTCTAACTCAGAATTGCACATAAGAAGGCTATTTAAAAAGTACAATAAAAATTTGCACAAATCAGACTTTTTTAAGAAGAGTCAGTACGCTGTACACTTTCTACAGTATTATGCTGATAAGTGAAGAGACAATAGAAGTGCTGCCACTAAAACGTTTTCAGTTGAGGAATAATTGACTGGAATTTTTTATTTCTTTAAAGTAGTTATCCCGGGTCAAGTTAAGACCAAGAGCTTATTATGCGTTAAGCCTCAAAGACTGATCTTCTCTCCTCCTGGAAGAAATGTCAATATCTATAGAGTCTTTCCCAACTATGAGCCTCAACCGCTTGGCCGGAGGCAGAGGGATAAAATCGTCTTCAAAGTCATCGTCATACTCCTCGTCCTCGTCATCACCCTCCGAAGAGGAGTCGTCGTCTGTGCTCTCCTCCTCATACTGACTGTAGTCATCCACCTCCATACGTGACTCCAGGAGGGACAGGGGATCACTACAGCACACCCCGTTTTCATGAAGCCCCTCTGTGTACGGCCCCCTACTTTCCTCGTCCCGCTTTAGCTGGATTTTTAATTTTGTGGAACTACTGCCCGATCCTGAGTTAAAGCCATTGTTCAGCTTTGCTACATAGAGGTTATTATCATTTTCATGGTCTTTACTCAACTTGATGCTGATTTTTGAAGAATTCATCCCATCGCTCTCTTGGTCATTTGTCTTGCTACTGCTGTCATGACGTCTGCGAAGAGTCAACTTGGGAATCCCAGAGTTATTTTCCAGGATTAACTGTGCGTCATACCTCGTGATCCGCCTCTTTTTTTTACTTTTCGCAGTTCGGAAGCCGTCTTTTGTTTTGAAGCTCTCTGACGTCACCACGGAAGCGCTGACAGGCGAAGGGGCCCAGTCCGCGTAGGCCCCGGGCACGCCCTCCACGCCGCTGTGCTCGCCCGAGTCGGGGTGGGCCCCCGCCACCTCTGGCCCCACGCCGGCCCTGCCCGGGGCCTCGTGCACGGGACTGGCTTCCTCTGTCTTTGCCAGCTGCCGCACCAGCTTCCCCGGCTGTGACTTCTTTTTGGACGTGCTGCTGTCGCTCCTAGGACACCTGGCTTCTCCTTTCTGTGCAGCTTCGTGGGCCAGCTCTTCGTCCGGCGCCGCGGGAGCGGGCTGCTCGCCGCCATCGGGGCAAGGTTCTGCCAAGTCACTTCTATAGCCATCCAGCGTATTTGGTTCAAGCTTGATGTCGGAGGTCTCCTTCAAGGTCATCCTCGTCCTCATGGACCGCCTGGTTGTGTAGGTGCAGGGGCCGCCCTCCGCGTGCGAAGGGGCACCTCGCTCCGAGTTCTGTCTGTGCTCTCTCGCCGCGTGTCTGGTTAAGCACCCGCTGGCCACCGTGGCCTCCACTGGTCCCTCTGGCTCCTTCTCTTTTTTAATGGGCAAATTTTTGTATAGAACGACTTTAGGCTCTTTTAGTACCAAGTTTCCCATTTCGAGTTTTCTCGAAGCACTCTTCGGCTCCAGCCGTTTGCAATGATTTCTTAATTTTATCTTTGATAATAAAGGCTTTGCAGGTTTTTTCAGTTTCTTTGGTACCCTGGAATTATTTATAGGAGTTAGCTTAGATGAGGTAGAGTTGGGAGGAGCTGGAATTCTTGACATAGACTGCCTTGTTAATGTTCTGCTCTTGCTGTTCTTTTTTACACCAACTGAAGATTTTCGGTTAGAAGCTGTAAAGTTAAAAGAGAAAATAAGGGTGAAAAACAGTCTTGGTAACCCAGTTATGTTCAACAAAACAATGCCAACACCCAGATGATTCGTTGTGAAGCGGTTCACTTCCACACACAGGTGGTACACAGGCCCCAATTGAGCTTCTGTCTGCTCACAAGCAATTCCTACAGTTTTCCTTTATGTTATCCCTCTAATTTCTGCCTCTAACTTAAGAAGCATCGATTCACGTTCCAGGTAAGTAAACTCAGGGTTAAAGAGTTCTTAGCACAGCAAGGACCTAGATTTCACTCTAAGCTTGTCAGGACACTAGTCCAAACTGAGGATTTCTTTTCCTGATTTAATATTTTACTACAGAAAATATGTGAAGTATAACCAGTATTTTTTTTGTTCATAAATTCTTCTTAAACTCATCATTTAAAATGTTTCCAGAATCCATTATTCATTAACTCAAAGCATAGTACTTGACCAGTAATCCGGAACAGCAACACATGACTAAAGGGCTCCAGGAGACAAATTCCATCACAATGTCTTCAACTGAGAAAGAGATCCTAAAAACCACATGTAGAATGCCAGGCTGGATGAATCCCAGGCTGGAATCAAAAGACTGCCAGGAGAAATATCAACAACCGCAGATACACAGATGATACCGCTCTAATAGCAGAAAGAGGAACTATAGAGCCTCTTGATGAGGGTGAACAGGAGAGTGAAAACACTGACTTAAGACTCAACATTCAAAAAACTAAGAACACGGCATCCGGTCCTATCACTTCACAGCAAATAGAAGGGAAAAAAAGTGGACACAGTGCCAGATTTTCTTTTCTTGGGCTCCAGAAACACTGTGGACGGCAGTTGCAGCCATGAAATCAAAAGACCTGCTCCTTGGAAGGAAATCTATGACAAACCTAGACAGCATATTAAAAAGCAAAGACACCGCTTTGCTGACAAAGGTTCGTATAGTCAAAGCTATGGTTTTTCCAGTGGTCATGTACTGATGTGAGAGTTGGGACTGTAAAGAGTGAGTCCTGAAGGATTGGTGCTTTTGAACTGTGGTGTTGGAGAAGACTCTTGACAGTCCCTTGGACAGCAAGGAGATCAAATTGGTCAATCCTAAAGGAAATCAACCTGGAACATTCACTGGAAGGGCTGGTGCTGAAGCTGAAGCTCCAATACTTTGGCCACCTGATGCAAAGAGCTGACTCGCTGGGAAAGATTGAAAGCAAGAGGAGAAGGGGATGACAGAGGATGCTGGCTAGATAGTATCATTGACTCAATGGACATGAAGCTGAGCAAATCATGGAGGACAGAGGAGCCTGGTGTGCTGTAGCCCATGGGGTCTCCAAGAGTTGGACACAACTTAGCGACTGAACAAGAACCACATATTGTCACTCCCAGTAGCTATTTACCCCAAATTTCGCGCTATTGAAACTGTTCCCTTCAGGGCTGTGAGCACCTGCAGACTCTGAGGCTGCAGGGTTTAGCTCACCCCATCCCCCCAGTGACTGCCCGCTGCCGACTATTCTGAGAGAAGGAAGAGGGCACAGCTAGAGTCACACTCTGGGGACGGGGGCACCCAAATTCCTTCCTCTGGACAAGGATCCCAAAAGGCTGTAACAATCCCTGTGGGGACAAAACGTGGGAACTAATGTGACAGCTGACGGGCTTCTCGAAAGGCTTACATTCGACTCAAAGGCTGAGTTCCCTCCACGGTGGACCTCTGGCCTTGCCGCTGACTTCCGCCTTCCGTTTTTCTACTTACACACTGGATCTGTTATAGTGTTTTACAGGAGCTCTTTTCTCCATGACTTCGTCTGCTTCCCATCCCCCACCTGAAGGCCTCTTCCCATCAAGATACCTCTTTAAACCGCTCACTAGGGATGTTGAGGTGACCAAATAACTCACCACCTCTTAGGAGAAAACAGAGAATGAAAACCAGTTTACTATGGGTAAGCCCAGTACATTTCCCAACAAGACCATCATTCATTCCATGCTGGGGGTCGCCCAGGGCAACTGCTGTTCCTTCTGCATGGCTGAGCAAGTTAGGTTACCATTAGGTCATTTTTATTGAGAGAGGAGCAAGAATGCCTAACAGAATTCCAAAAGTATCAGACCACCAAGAACAGAAGTCTCTGTACTAAGGAACTGGTTCATAAGTGGCTTTGGGATCTACAAACCAGCAGAACCCCAGGAACAATATCCCCTGACTGAACTAAGAGCACACTTCTCCCTGCAGGCTGCCACCAGCGAGGCACTTATTCTTGGAATAGTAGTAGCAGTCAAGTTTGGTGCCACTCAACTAGAGAACCATTGTATCATGAACTGGAAATACCCAGAACTTGCCAGAAATTATTTTAAAGTATAAGGATATCCAGGGAATCCTTTTGCTAAAGGCTTTCTTTACGCTTACAAGGCTTCCTACAAGGTGAGTGGAGGTGTGTTTATTGATGGAAACACACCAGTGTTCTGGTGTTCATCCTTCTCAATGTGGTTGCTGGGTGGCCTCTCTCCATGGCTCTTTGAGGACCATTCTGTGATCAAGCTTCATGGTTCTTGTTTCAGATCTGCAGTCACCCCTCTGCAATGGTTGCGTACTTCTTACATCCTTGACAATAATCCCCCTGGAGTTTGGATCCATTTATCGCCCTCTCTCTCACAGCCTCCTTGCCATGAAAACCCATGAAGACTTTTCAGCGGGGGCCTTTGCTGTTTCTCTGCAGAAGGAGACACTGCTAGCCACTCTTCTTTCTGAGCGGCTCCTCTCCTTGGCTGTTCATGAGAGCCATCCCCTGGCTGTCTCTCTGTCCCTGGCAGTCTTCCTCCATCTGCCCTGTGGCCTGCACTCTGCAGGCCTCTGTGTCCTAGGCCCCTTCAAAACTCAAGTCTCCCAGGGATAAGCGGCCCCTCTGTCCGGGCTGTCCACATTGACATCCTGGCAGTTCCCATACGGCGTTCTCTAGCCCAAATCCATCCTTAATTACAGATTCACGTCACCAGATGGCCCCTGGACCTTGATCTCCCTCTAAGGTGGTCTCCCAAGCCCCTCGCAAGCCAACATGCCCAAAGGGAGCTTGCCACCAAGCCTCACGCTCCTCCTCCTGCTCTCCATCTGGTTTACTGCCAGCACCAGGCAGCCAGCTGCCTGGGCAGCAACGAGGTTACCCCTGATGCCAGCCGCCCCGTCTCCAAGAGTGCACTCCTGCACCGTCGCCGGACCCACCTCCCCCTCCAATCCCAATGCCACCGTCTCCTGCCGTGACTCTGGCGCCAGCTCCCGCCTGTCCCTGCCCCTACTGCTTCCCCAGTATTCCACTCCCCACCACACAGCCCAGGGTGATTCTCCTAGGACTTCTGGTCACCTCTGGGCTTGAAACCTTCCCGTAACCTAAGACCTAAGAATAAAGTCCAAAAGTCTCAATTCTGGTCACATCCCTTCTATTCCAGCTTTGATGACTAGACTCAAATCCTACATTGGTCTGCACGTCCTCATCTGGGACGTTCCATCTGCTCTGAGTACAGTCCATCTGGCCAACTTCTCACCCCCTTTCAAGACTCAGCTCAGCAAACACCTCTCTCAGGAAGCCTTTCATGACTTTCTTGACAGGTTACCCCTCCTACGATTCCTCATGGCACCTGAGGTTCTCCACACTCGGCACTTCCTTTTAAGCCCTGGATGAATCTCACTGTGTGGTGATCCTCAATCTGGGCTCTCCCCCTTGCAGCCCGCCTTCCAGGAGGCTGTTAGCTGACTGCAGTGAACCACTGACAGAGCCCTTTAGTATGTTTGTGTTCTAAAGAGCACAAGAGACGTAGGCGATGCTCCATCTTATTGCAGTGGAGTTCACTTACCTATTTATGTCATATATCGGTGTATTCTCATTTTGTTTGATAAGTATTATCTTATCAAAAGCCCAGCTCAAAGGTGTGCTCAAGTCAAAGGACAGAAATAGCACAGCTGGTAAGACAACTGTGAACAACGGGACTCAGTGTCCAGGGCTCTTCACCGTCCCAGAGAGGCGCTGCTACCCTCTCTGGCACAGAGAGTGCCAGCAACAGCAGGCTGAAGGAGAGGCGCTAAGAAAAGTCTATCAAGAGACTGAAGATCCTGACACAGCAGAGGCGGGCAGGGCGGTGGCTCCCCTGGCTTCAGCACTAACACACCGTGTGGTACCCTTCCCTTGTCGGGGACAAATCCCAACCGCATTAACCTAGACAGTGATTTGAGGTGGAGACACACACCCTTAGCCATTAGTATACACTAGGTACAGTGCAGGATGGCCAAATTAGTATGACCTGAATCCTAATAAGCATTCTTTGAAGTAAAAGCTATTACCCTAAGTGAAAACCAGGTTCACGTGGACTCACGTGCCAGTCAAGAGTGTCCATCTGGTATGCGGCAGAGATGGGGTTTGAACTGAGGCTTGTGGGTCGACGTTGACCACACTATCACATGGCCTCTAAGGCACACCACAGAGCTATCATGGGGCCAGTGCCAGCTCCTAGTAAAGGACCCACGGTATGGCTACCGTGGTGACCTCAGGGTGTCCTCAAAATCATCAGGCAGCTCTGCATGGGGCTCAAGAATGACAGCCAGAAACAAGCACAGTGAAACAACGCCAGAGCACCCCAAAGGTTTGGCTGCATCTATGCTCTGCGCTGGAAGAGCCTCAAACACACATGGTGGGACCAAGGGAACAGGAGGCCACGCAGCTTGAGATGTTCACAACACGGGGTCTAAGGACTTCAGTTCAAGGAATTTATCAGGCACCACAAGCAGGCTCCACCTCATGGGGCCACCATGGGCATGTCTGCCTGGAACAGGGTATTGGAAAAGATTAGGAAGCAGCCTGTAGGCCGCTTCATCCAGACTCACTAGAGATGTCTGTGGCGGGAGAGAGTGACAAGTGGCGGCCCAGCCCATCTCCAGGATGGGTGCTCCTCAGTCAAGCTGGATGAGATGGTTCCGCTGGGGGGAGTCCTCCGGGACTTGCACTCACATCCTGAGGCAGCACTGTGGGGAGTGGCCTAGCCACTGAGCCACAAGAGCCAAAAAACCCTGGATCTTCTATTAACAGCGTATAGTTCAGGTCTCTGGACTGATTCTATGAAAATGGATCTCTTGCCTCCTCTCTGGATGCTAAAGCAAAGTCAAGTTGTGGTTCTTGAGAAGATTCCAAAACAGGAGCTGCATGGAAGAAGTAATTTTTTCTTCCAACGAGGCAGAAATGTCTCTGTAAGAAGAACATGTTCAAAGAAAGCAGCTCCTCTCTAGCTGTGAGCTGCTGGATTCTAAGCAAACCGCGGGATGAGACAGGCGCCTCCGACCTGTACACTTGAGGTTCGCCCATGCCGCCCAGGAGGAAGGCTGGGCAGCTCTGGCCCTGCACCAGCTGCAGACTCAAAAGGTCCTCCTTTCAACAGGTAGAGGAGCATGGTCAGGACACAAACACCAAAAGAAATACAGCTGAAAAGAACACTTGGAAGAGCCTCAGAAATACTGCTACAAATATACTTAGTGAACAAGGTTCTCAGAGACGGCTGGAGGGAGCCTTGAGCTCCTTCAGAGCCCCTGGCCACGTCCAGTAACTGTCTCATGGCCCTCACAGTTACTTACGCCAATCCTTGAATTACTCAAGACAGCCATTCTGTAGAAAGGTAATCTGAATAAAGGAAGCACCCTAATATGAGCAGTCACAGTAAAGGGCTAGTTCTAGTCTGTAATGCTCAGACTACTGCTCAAAGGATTACCTGCCCCCTCCAGCCTTTAGGAAGTGGAGCTCCTCAGGGTTACTGTGTACTGGTCCGGGTCTGGAGCTAAGGCCTAAAGTTCCTGACAGAAGGGCCTGAGCCTCACGCACTTTTCTATTTCTTTAACAAGAGCAGACTTTGAACACTTATTTGGTTTGTTAACAAATATTCCTGAGATGGTCACATAATATAACACTCAGCACCTTCCAAAATTTTCTTTCCATTTTGATCTTTTAAACTAAGTGGTGTACTGAGTTCAGTATCCCTATATCAGTAATAGAGTTAATGCATCAGAACACAAAACACCCCCACCAATGTCACAGAGCCATGTGGACAGTGTCGGGGCCATCCCTACTTGCGGATGGCGGCTCGCTCCTAAGTGTTATCATGCAGACACTTATTAAAAGGGGCTTCAGAAGTCTCCAGTTTCACCAAGGAACCAGACTCAGGAAACAAAATGTTGATTATGCTGCATTTATTATTAAAACCAACAGTCAACAGTGAATGACAAACTAACTGCTCTTTTTGGTTCACTTTGGACATAAAGCCTGAAGAGGAACAGCACTGCCTTCCACACTAGAGGTCAGCCCTGGCTTCCAACTCCAGCAGCAGGCTGATTCGGAAACACATGGCAGTGACACTCTCCATCATGGGAGACACCGTCCCTTCTCTCTGGGACTTTCTGTAGTGGAGAGCACCCAGAGGTGGGCTGAAAACATCAGAAGACAGGAAGAGTCTAAAATAGTCAGACCTCAGAGGGTACTTACTACTCAGAAGTATGTACAGACATTTATAGTGCTAAAATAGGCATATCTGGGGACTATCAAGTTAAAACTTTTAAATTTTATTCCTATCAGAGACAAGAAAAAGTGAAGAGCCTACTGCTTTAGCGGCCACTAGAGCAAACTGGTGTCACCCAGATGAAGACCAGCAGCGATCAGAATGCTTCCAGGATGTCAAAGCTCCACAAACATGGCGTATTTTCTTATGCTCATTTGGGATTTCTTCTTTCTTTTCTCTTTATTCTTCATTCTCTTTTTCCAGTTTCCATTAGGTCTTGCCCCCACAAGCCACTGGGATCTTAAAGCTTGTCCCTTTCTCCTTTCCATCTCTCTTCCCACTTTTGGCAGTGGCTACAACTCGTCACAGTACAGTGACATTCAAACTGCCACTCTACCACAACTCTGAGTCTGGGGACTGGTGGCTTGGCGAACTGGGTCAGCTCATTCTGAAAACGGCAAGCAGGCAGTAAAAAGGTGGAAGCCTTGAGGCCAGAAGCTACGAACCCCAAGTCCATCACCCCCGCTAACAGACTGGCCAGCGCGGGACACGCAAGTGCCCGCGGGCCGCGGCCCCGTCCTCTCTCTGTCTTCTTGCAGACCTAACACCACCGCTACAGAGAAACTCACACCGGGAAAGCTTTCTGTCAAACATATGATGACCCTGGAACACATGACGAAGAAATTTAATGTCCTGTTACCAAGTATTCACAGAAAGCAGACAATTTAGTACCATCTAAAATCTGGAGGCAGGATACAGACTGCTTTGTGCTTGAATCACTTCTAGAACCTTGCAGTGCTGGTGAAGTGCATGAATCCCAGGGTTGCTCTCAATGTTCAAAAGATCAAAACTACTAAAGCACGCTTTAGAAAGCAAACTCTGTGAAAATACTTAAAAAAATAAAAAATAAAAAAAGATACGCTTATGAAACCTCCCTTACTTACTTGTATTGTTTTTTTCCTGAGTGGTATCTGCATCAGTGTTTGAGCTGACAGATTGACTGTCTGAATTTTTGCTGCTGTCACCTAACTTTTTAAGCCTATTTAAACGTTTATCTGTTTCTCTGAGTCCGTATTTGCTATTGATAACAGGAGCAGGCGCAGGCAGTCCCACTCTGGATTTAAAAGCACCAGTTCCCCGTCTGAAAAAGAAACAGCACAGGTTACACACACAGCATACTCACTGCCGTCAGCCTGGTTGCTGAGAGCACCTGTCCACACCAGGTCAGCAGGTGAGATGAACTGATGAGGCTTAATCACTGCAAGCTGCCAAGTCTAGGACTCTCAAAATAAATATGGAGATAAAATTAATGCCCCAAAGCCCCAGACTTAACACACTTTGTTATGACTACTGTCAATCACTTGAGAAGGTATTGGACCCTGCAGAATTTCAAGTGTAGGTAAAAATAACCCACCTGTTAATTATATCCTAGCTTTGTTCTGCATAATTTAACACTCCATTACTGAATATTGAGAATGAAGGAATTAAAAGGGAAACTAAAGAATTTCCATAAACTAAGTCATTGCTTAGAAGATAATGTTAGATACAAATAAATTCTGATGGAAATTTTATATTAGGAAGGCTAGGCTATCTTAGTGAAAATCTCATTTCTGGAGTAATGAAAACTGTAAAATTCCTCCTTTATAAAGTTACTGGATGAACATCATTAAGTTAACAAAATGTTACTAAATAAGAGACATTAAAAGACCTGTTTTTATCACTAGCTAAGAATGATTTGTAACCTGCTTTGATTATTCCTATTGTTTAGTCGCTAAGCCATGTCCGACACTTTTGTGACCCCATGGACTGTAGCCCTCCAGGCTCCTCTGTCCATGAGATTCCTCAGGCACGAATACTGGAGTGGGCTGCCATTTCCTTCTCCAGGGGATCTGCCTGGCCCAGGGATCAAACCTACCATCTCCTGCATAGGCAGGTGGATTCTTTACTACTGAGCTGAAGGGAAGCCCAAGATGGGCCATACTTACTAACAAAACAAATGATCATGGGTGGAATTATCTGGAAATTAATTTTTTAAAGTAAAATGACCATTCATCTGCTTCTCTACTTCCCTGATTTCTTCTTTTTAACTTATGACAGTGATATGTGCTTGCTGCAACCGGTGAGACCATCCATGGCTCTGCCTCCCCAAAGCGGAAGTTCCCTGAGCTTCCCAGCCATCTCCATGCGCAGAGCCCCGGCACCTGTGTTAACCACCTGCCAGCACCTCATCTGCTGCTCTGCCGCGAGCTACACACCTAGACCCACTGCTGTTTCTCCTTAAGCAAAAAGAAACCCCAAATAGGTAACATTCCCCTCAGCAAGCAGCTTTCCTCCTTGCCTCCCACCCCACCTCTCTTATCGCTGTATTGTGCACCAGCACTTCTGAACTCAGCATGTTTTGAAAGCTGTACCTTTTACAGACTAAACATACCATCATCTGTTCAGGCACTGGACGGTGATGACTGGAACCTGCAGGTGCTCTGGTGTCTGCCTGCCACCAGGACACTGCCGCTACACTGCTCTTGAAACCAAACCCATGCTAACTAGTGCTGCTTCTTCCACAGGACAGATTCTTCCACATGGAATTGACTGCCAGATAAAAGGGTGCTATTATTTTGAACAAATACTGCCAGAATAAGTTCCCAAAAGGTTAAAGCACTTTACAGCCCTACTGACATTGTGTGAGGGCTGGTCTCTCCATATCCTCACCCGCAGCACAGAGTATACTTCTCAATGTTACCAATTTGATGGTGAAAATGAATACCTAGCTATTGTTTCACTTATCTCGTTTATAGCTACCATTCTCTGTGTGGCATCCTCTATACCCCTCTTTCCTCCAGTGGAGCCTATCTTTTCTTTATGAGCTCTAGGAGCTTTCTGTCCTTGGGTTATTAACGTGGCCATATGTGTGCTTTTTCCTCCCTTCAAGTTTATCATTTATCTAACTTTTGCTTTTGACCATTCAATGTTCATACTCACCATTTCTTATACTAACTTCTTCCAGAAAATTCCACTACCAAGTTTAGACATATAAGTCTAAAATTTTTCTAATCATTTTACCTAGTTTTTAAATTTAAAATTTTAATCTATTTGGAATTTATCTTGTATATGGTATGAGATGGGAGGTGAGCTTGGTTTTCTTTCAGACCCATGATGTATTATACCACCACCTTTTATCAAAGAAATCATCATTTCCCTACACATGGTATTAAGACCTCATGCACACTGAGCTCTGCTTCAGGACTCTGTTCATGTCCTCTTATCTATTTGTTCCTATCTGAGCCAGTATCATCAGGTTTTGAACACAATTATTTCACAGTAATTTTTACTACCTATTAAAGCAAACTGCCCCTAGTATACTGCAAAATGTGATCATCAGACATACTTTCACACACTTTAAAATACTTTGGTCCTTCATATTCTTCAATCCCTCACTAGATTTTATTCTTCAAATTCTCGAGAGTTACATTTGCAGCATCTACTTATGAAAAGCATTACTACTGTGTCAGGATGGTCACTGCCCAGAAGCATGCACCCCAGGTATCGTTTGGACACTGCATCCGTGATGTCAGGGCCTTGTCAACACTGCACTCTCCCGTGTTCACCCTTCAGCAGCCAGCACACCACGTGTCCCTTCACAGTACTGCTCTCAGAGCTGGTGGGCTGGCCTCGTTTACCCTGCCTGGACAAGGTTTAACACGAGAACCATTCAGTAACTAGACGATAATAACTGAACGAGTTCCTTTGACTGGTCTCATTTTCTTGCCTAATTTCTGGAAAGGCAGAAACAATCTGCTCCTGAGGATTTCAAGAATATTCTCAGACAACCTTTAAATCAAACTCTCCAATAGTCTGATAAAAGCTGTGCCTACTGCTCCATATGAGGCCTTTCCATTTAAAAGTGATTTGCACATTTCTATTTATTCCTTGCACTAACCCCATCGAGTAAGCAGGATTAGCCCACCTGGCCTGTGAGAAACAGTCTCAGGGAGAGCTCAGCTGCCCAAGGAACATGGCGGCACCTGCGGTCCTGAGCCAGTGAAAGAGCTGCCTTGCGGCTGGTGTGGACTCCTGTGTATGCAGTTACATTTTGTAGGAAGACTCCTAAACATATTCAGCGTATCATTTACTCCATTCATTCATTCACCAAACAGTTATCAAGCACATAGTTATTACTACGTGTCAGGTACTGTTTTGGATGCTAGCAACATAGCAATAAATGAAAAAGATAAAAATCTTTGCCTTCATGGAACTTACATTCTAATAGGAAAATGACCAGAAACCACAAAATACCTTTATACCTAACATCAGTGTGTGTTTTATATACTTATTGTGAGATAAATTTAATCCTCACAGCAGTCCTATGATACCCTAGTGTTATCTCCATTTCACAGATGGTGTAATTAAGGCACAAAAGCAGCTAAGCTGCCCAAGACCACACAGCTAGTAAACTGTAGAGTCCCAGGATCCCAACATAGGGCGCTGATGTCAGGCCTCAGGTCGGGCTATGCCATGCTGTCTCTGCACAGTGGTTTAAAGCTTTGCTCGACTATACTTAAACGACTTTGTGGGTTAAAGGGTCTTTTTGTGGACTGGTCTAAGATTTAACCAATGTCTGAACCATTTTTTTTAATTTATAAAAAGATAAATTGTATCTCCCCACACTCCCAACCCCTCCTTTCCTGCCATCCTTTCAAGTCGAGGGCCCAGGAGCTGGGAGAGAAGCTGCAGGGGCTGTGCCATGGCTCCATGCCTCTGCTCTCACGACACAAGGGACCTCTGGCTGCCCAGAAAGGAGAGGAAGCCGAGCTCTGGGGAATCAGCATGTCTCCAAAGGCCGGGAGGCTGGCAGCTGGGTGTTCACAGTGAGAGAAACAGCACTACCCCCATCTGCTCCCGTGTGCGAAAAACAAGAAGCGGCGAGAGTGCAGGCTCTGAGTCAGGCTGAGCTGGGTCTCTGCACCTGCAGTGTCCCACTCTTCCATCCTCTCCCAGGACAGCCGAGAACTGAGTCCAGGAGACTAAAGCACCCGGTACCTCACACAGCACGTAAACTGGGTTCAATAAATCTACGTGTGCTCACCTGAAGAAGAATGTGTGTATATATATATACACACACGTATAACTGAATCACTGTGCTGTACAGCTGCAACTAACATGATACTGAGAATCAACTATATTTCAATTAAGAAACTAAAACAATAACAAAAACCAAATCCAGAAGTGCTCCCCGTGTGGCTATGCCAACTCAGACAAGCCTGTGAAGCTGCCTCTGTGAGCTCTACACACACGCTGCCACCAGGAGATGAGCAGTGTGGACAAGGAGTCCTGCTCAGTCAGATCTAGGGGGTTTCCACAAGGACCCGTCTCGATGTGTCACAAAAGGAAGGTCCTCATCAAGCAGTACGACTCAGAAATCGTGAAGAGCACATATATCAAAACACAGCACTTCCAGAAGACACAGCTTGGGGTTTTTAAATGGTGATCAGTGGTGAATCTCACCTGCCATTTTGGAGCAACCCCACCCTGGAACTGTATGTGTGTCTCCCACTCTCTGCTGAAGCATATTTGCATTCTGACTTACTCATAAGGGTAACAGCTGGGAACGATTTTAACATTTTAGAAGGCCAGGCACTGGTGCCCCTAAATAGTTCTGTCCTCTCTGGTCTCGCTCCTGTCTGCTGTCCTGGGTGTGACGCTACAGGACACAGAAGACTATCTCTGCCTCCAAATGATGAGGACGGCGCGCACTCATTCTCACAGCCATCAGGCGCTAATCGATACTTTACCTTTCGCAAGTGTAACACTCGCAGAATTCATTGTTTTCTCCAAAAAACCCATCTCCATAATAACAAGAAATTTCTTCTCCAGGTTCAATATCTCTTAGGGCCTTCACACATGCTGTATCTCGACCAGTTGACACAAACTGAAATAAAATGAACTCATTAAGAAACGCATACCTGAGCAAAGACAAAATACTTGAGATAAAGTATTTTTTATGCTTACCTTACAGTTAGGTCTGCAATCTGAAAAATGTCCAAAAGATAAAGTCAATTAACTGTAGATAAGATCTGAAACACGAACAATTATAGAAATCTGAAATAAGCTTTCCACATAATTTTCCCAACTTTTTTGATAGAAGTTTTTGATCTCGAGTTAAACTACAGGAAGACTTATTTTCATAAGTTTGTGCAAAAAGAATTTCCATTTCCAACCCTCCTTTAAAGGAAGACAGATAAGGTTACTCTCAGTTATCGCAGTGCTACCCAACACTAGAGCTAACACCTCGGAAATAGAGCTTACCATGGTTTATAAACGCAGCAGGACCAAGCCAGAGCTGAGCACAGTTTTTCCTTGTGGAATACATGACACTGAAGTCGTTTTCTCCATGTCTAAGCAGCATGTTCTCCTCAATTTCTGAAAGTTCGGCAATACAACCCACCAGTAATTCTATTTTGTCATTTCGTTTCCTATTTAAAATATGTGATGGTAAAAATTACTAGTAATTATAAATAATAAGGCTTCTTTTAATAAAATAAGCCTGTCCAATAAATACCAGGAATTGAGAAGACCTAGCTGTGCGTGTTTTAACTGACTCACGTTGACCGCACCTGGATATCATCTCCTCTTCCCTGGAAGCCCCACAGCCTTGCGCAGCTGCCTGATCCCTACAAGAGACCAGGAAGTCCTGCAGGCATCGTGCTACCTACACCTCTGAAGCCCCTGTGCTCTGCAGGCAGGAAGGACTCAAAAAGCCGCTGCACTGAACTCAGCTTGCTGACCCTGGAGAAGGACACAGATGAGCAGCAGTAAGAGGTCGGGAGCACCCAGAGCTGGGGTGCCAACCTCTGGAGAGCACCAGCCAAGTGCAGTGCGAGCCCGACACGCACCTATCTAGGGGCTATGGGAAGAAAGGCAAGTGGAACTGGTGAAAGTACTTTCAGTAGCATGTTTTAACCCAGTACAACCCAAATGCTAGTTCAGCAGGTCAGCAGTATGAAATACGAATGAGAAACACAATATAAAATCTGACATGTTTATCACAGCTGCAGCACTTCTCAACTCATTAAGACCAGCCACATTTCAAAAGTCCAATAGCCACGCATGACTGGTGGCCACTGTCCTAGATGGTGCAGTCCAGAACCCAAGACCTCAAACCTCACACCCATCTGCCAGGCAGGGAGCCACAAGAGCCCAGCAGCAGGCTGGGTACCATCCCACGGCAGACAGACACGCTCACTCACGTACATACACACATTTTTTTCAAGAGGCCAGGAGTCAGGCTCTTTAACGTTCCATTTTCAGGTAACTGACCCTAACATTTTTGCTACAAAAAATGTCGGGGGTCTTATAAGAGAGAAGCTACAGGTTTCTTCTGGGAGGTAAGGCAGGGAATAGGCATTCTTCTTTCTAATGAAGAAAGATATAACCACATACTCTCTTTCCTGTATGGCTTTCACCCCTCCTACCTGGGGTCAACTTCACTACATTTGTTTGAGCTGGCACACACATGTATTTTTAGCAGGCAATGTGCTCGTCAGCTTCTACACATGAAATTCCTTGGACCATTAAAACGTCATACGTAGCCTTTCTTACAGGCCTGTGAAAGACTGATTCTGGAAGCTAGGTCATCTAACCCCACACCCCTAACCGTTCAGCAGTCCCTGAGCAGGCATCCGGATTTGTCAAGAGGAAAACACAAAGCCCTTGGCTTAGAAGTAGGACCTGGTTCAACTCAGAACTTCCAGCTTCACCACCGTCCCAACCCCAAGTCACTGGGCTGAGGCGCTGGCTCTGCACTGTCTCCTTTAGGGCAAGCTCGGGTTTTATTCCTTCCCACGGCTTTCTTAGCACAGGAATGGTAATTTGAGACAGAACTTTAAGCAAGATTATTTTATGGGTTTACACTAGTGTAATAGTTACCACTCTTTCGTTGCAACTATCTTGGCTCCATTTTGTTCTGAAGAGTATCTATTACAAGGCAATATTTCAAATCCACTGTCAGTTGCAAACATTCGCAAATAAATAAATACCTAAAACGGAAAAAAAATTTTGATACTTACTTCACACTAAATTATTTACCTTGCTAGACTCTCAGAATTATAAAAGCAAACCACCACCACCAATGAAAAAATTTAAGATTAAGTCACAAGTATTGTTATTTTAAAATTTCACATCTTTGTATACTTGGTGACTTGGCTATGTTACTCTAATAAAAGTTCACAGAAGTTTCACTTCTAGACAACAAAGTTTTCTCTATGGATAGTCATAAGTTATCTAATGTATTATTAGACCTTCATATTAATTAGTTTTATGAAAATTGGATTTAAAATTTCAGTGTTCACTAAAATTTACATTTTAGTTTCCTTTAATCTTATCCAAACAGATAAACAGTATTAATTCTTTCAATAAACTCACATGTTCCTTGAATAATTTCTCCTGCATTTTGTTCTTGTTGAGAAAATAGTGCCGTGCCCATTCTCCTGAAGTCAGACATTTGAAGGCTTTCTCCAAGTGCTCATCTTTCTTAAAACGTTCAATTACTTCTTTGAGTTCTTCCTGCCTTCCTTTAATAGGCCGAAATCTGAAAGAAATCAAAACAACGACTTTAGTTATCTTCCATCATCCCTGGGCCACTGTTAGTTAAAAGATTTTGAGAAAAAAGTAACCTAAAAACAACAGCCAGGCCTAACAAGAGAACAATAAGTAGTCTGGATAATGAGTACTAAAGTAATACTGATCACCAAGAAATATAACTTCCCTTCCTCAAACTGTACTTTAGTATTTTTATTTCACTGTTATCTCATTAACCAAGAGGTGACCAGGTGACTCAAACGAAAGCTAATGCAGGCTTTTAACTGTCGCCTAATTCGGGAGGCACAAAACGAGAGATTCTAGGACACAGCTCATCTAATCGAGTTGGAAGGACAAGGATTTTTTAAAACATGCAGAAGCAAGCCAGAAGAGTGCAGGGCACTGAGCTTTAGAAGAAGGATGAAGTAAACAAACTTATGCCATAAACAAAAACACCCTCCGTTTACAGTTAGAAAAAACCCAAACTAAGCAACCTGACAGGTCCTAAAACACACTTGGATGGATGTTCTACCAGCCACGTCAAAGGAGTCTGTGATAACTGCATTCCAAGAACAAAAAGCGTGCAAGGGTACAACTTGAGAGGTGGTGCTGCTGTGGTGGTGATGGAAGGAAAAACTGCTGGGGCAAAATTTCAGAAGGCATCTACGTCAGCTATGACGACTTCAGAACACTACATGGCCAGGCACGTCAAACACACGATACAATCATGGCCCAAGTAAAATTTTAGTTTTACTCATTTTAAAGCTATGTTCTCAATAAAACGTGCACTATGATTAAAAGTTCTTGGAGCTTAACTTCAAAATTTCTTCTCATGTTAATGTAGTTTATTTTTCAAAATAAAGCTTTTTAAAAAATCAACAGCCAACAAAAAAAAGGAATTACAGACTGCTCTTCAAGTAAATTACATTAAGATTCAGTAAGATTTTAAGCCACAATATTTCACCAAGGATTATTTTCAGGTGCTGTGCATACAGGTGCTATGGTGAAAAATATAAGCTAGAAGACATGGCTACTGTTCTACGGACACTTTTGCTGGGACTGAAAGATATATCCATGCATCAAACAGAAAAGCAAGGATCAATGTGCAAATACACATTAATGTGGTACAAACAACACTGCTGTGGCACTTCCAAGTGTAGAGATTATACCTAAAGCGTGGTTTGGGGCTGACACTGATACGGACAATGAAGAAAGTGGTGAATTGAGATTTCTAAAGAAAAAACAGACTATCACTAGAGACAGGAAGGAATCAGGAAGAGGAAGGCAAAGGAGAGAAATTCTAAGCAGAGGACCTAAGCAGAAATTCTAAGGCTTGATTCAAAGAGATGACCAGGGCTGAGGGAGTCAGCCGGCGAGCAACAGGACAAGGAATGTTATAGAACAAGGAAGGGGGAAGATGCGAGGAAGAGAATAGGTATAATACAATTTACTGGGCAGGATCTTCAGAGGCCTTCAGGTGGGTGAGCACACTGACACCTCTAGAAACTCATGAGCCCCAGACTTCAGGGTTAGGAAGCTCTCGCGACTCCTAATACAAGGATCCAAAGGAGCTCTAGAGATAGCACATGAACAAACAGTGCCCTATTTTATTTCCCATTTCAATCAGTTAGCACACCAGCCCTCACAGACAGATGAGCGGAAGTCCTCTGGACAATTCAGAATGTCTTTAACTAGACTGTCAAGACTATGGTGTCAGGGGTCACTAAAGCACAGATGTGCAGAACTGTGATGGTACTCAAGCTTCCACAGTTGCAGTGTTAAACTACTCTTGAAGTGCGGCCACCACAAGTGATTTTGTCAACACTGGGTTTCACGAAGAAACCCAAACTAAACCCTTCTGGCTGCAACCCTGCACTATGGGATTATGTGCATATGAAGGACAGATAAGACCACTCAGCAGCTGTTAGCTGAGGCACACCACTCCAGGCAATACCAAATGACGGGGAACAGAAACTCACATTTTGCACAGTAAAGAGAAAAGTAAAAGTTCCCTGTGAGCAATAATACATGATGTTAAGTGATGGGGCCACAGCAATCTTTACATGTTCAATGCAGGCCTGACCAATGGTGATACCTGTAAAGTAACTGCATGGCTGCACACATCAGAGTCAGGACTATATTCACCTCAAAATCTTAAGAACATGACAAAAAATAAGTCACAGACCTGGAACAGACACCAGCTACTCCTGCTCTCCACTTTCTGAAACCTTCTATCTAAAGACACCTGATCCTTTTGTTTACTCTTTGCTTGTGATGGAAACCCTGAATACTCATTGGAAGGACTGATGCTGAAGCTGAATGAAACTCCAGCATTTTGGTCATCTGATGAGAACAACTGACCCACTGGAAAAGTCCCTGATGCTGGGAAAGATTGAGGGCAGAGGAGAAGAGGGCATCAGAGGATGAGAAGGCTGGATGGCATCACAATGCAATGGACATGAGCTTGGGCAAACTTCTGGAGATGGTGAGGGAGAGGGAGCCCTGGAGTGCTGCAGCCCATGGGGTCACAAAGAGTTGGGCACAACTAAAGAACAACAACACGACGCCAAACCATCAATATGCTAAACACACACACAGCAACCACCTGTTGAGTTACTAACGCTGTACCTTCCACACAACCTATGACTTTCTTTTCTGCTTTCCTGACTTCTACTGCCTCAAACACAAACAAAACCCCCTAAACTATCCCTTGCTGCCCACTGGACAAGAATCTCCATTTTACTTAAAATGTAATTTACAGTCAAAACTTACTGTCATATTTGGCTGCTACAGGCATATGACAGTAAGTTTTGACTGTAAATTGGTGGTTCAGACGGTAAAGCGTCTGTCTACAATGCGGGAGACCCGGGTTCGATCCCTGGGTCGGGAAGATCCGCTAGAGAAGGAAACGGCAATCCACTCCAGTACTACTGCCTGGAAAATCCCATGGACAGAGGAGCCTGGCAGGCTACAGTCCATGGGGTCGCAAAGAGTCGGACACGACTGAGAGACGTTCCTGTATAGGCATGAAATGATAGTGATGAAAAGGAGGAAGAAAATGCTACTGGGTGCAGACAGGAAGGGGAATAGACAGCTGTTTTTGATAACCAGATAGAACATCAAAATCACCTGGCTGACAGTTCAAGTTAAATCCCATTATAATAAAAACTGTGAGGAAATAAAAATTATTTAATAACAAGGCTGTTACAACTATCAGGTCCAGAGCAAAAGGCATGGGGGATCTTGGAAAAAATTAATTTTCTATTATTGAATAGAAAAATATAAAAAAAGAAAGAAAAGAAAAATATGCTCTGTCCTCTCCTTTATACAGTCACGCTAAATCTCCCATATAAACTGGATAAAGCTATTCTACACCATGGCTCCTAAAGGTAGAAGAAAATTCAGATGATCTAAAAAATAATGTCTGGCTCCACAAATGAGAAAAATAAGGCCCAATGAGGGCCAACTGCTGGAAGGAGGGGCCTGTTACCCAAGCTTTTCTTGGCCCTGCTCTCATCTGAAGCATGGGCGCCCTCTTGTGTGCCTTCACCATGAGAACGGGCTCTGACTTCTAGCTGAGCACCAGCACCAAGCCCCGCCCGAGACCGCGCCTGCCGCCCTGACAGCACAGCCTAAGGAGTGGAAGCAAGCTGTGTATGGAGCGGCAGGCGGGGCAAGGCAGACAGGTCTTCAGCGTTTCCAAATCAACATGCCCCTCCTCCCTCTTAATATGACATGTGCAACTTTCAATAAACCAAACATTTATTTTTCTCTTCCCACACTTCTCTGATCCCATGGCCGGTATAGGAAATTTAAAAATACGGCATTTACAATTATTTACTATTAAAAGGGGCAGGGGAAAAACATATGAATTCACACTCCCACACACCTGTTCCCCACTCTTTCCAGAGACTGACTTCCCAGGTTTTCCTGCTATTTGGTTTTTCTGTTTCCAAACCCAAGAGGCCACTGTGGCAATGAAGAAAAGCTGCAGGTGGGTATTAGCTGCACTACTGCCCTTCCAATGTAAACCAAGAGCTGACTGGAGGGAGGGAAAGAGGAGGGGCACAGAAAAAGGGAGCGAGGGAAGGAGGGAGGGAGAGAGAGAAACATGCTCAAATATTTAAGATAAAAAATAAACCCGTGAGGCAACATCGTGACCACATTCCCCCTCTCAAGAAAGTTTAACTGCAAACTGACATTCCAAGATGCTGGGGGGCGAGGGGGAGTTCCGCTAGGACAGCTCTTCATTCCTTCTTGACCTGAAAGTAAACAACAACCAGAAACATACCTGGCTGAGTCCTGCAATCAGTGCTCAGCTAATCCCATGGAGTGCCTCCTGATCTTTGGATGAATGATTTCTCTTAAAATTACCCTGTTATGGAGTACAAGTGGTTTTTTAAATATAGCTAATACTAAAGACCAAATTTTCAAAAGGTTTGCAAAATGTTCTACAAATCTTGTTTACGCTGACACCTCCAATTACTTAACATAAAAGAACATTATAATGGCTGAAACAAGTTAGTTTGTATCTTATTACTATTTGTAATGCTCTCTACCTACCTTACAGGGTTGTTGTGAGAAAAACTGTCAGATTTTGAAAAATGCCTTGAGCTCCTCGGAGGAAAGGCGCTATATAAATGCAAAAACAAACAATAAAAAACTATTTGTATAATTTGCATCTGTAATTTCTAAACAGACTTACAATAATAGATGTAGCAGAAATCCATAACATGCTGTGATATCTAACAACTTTAAGAAGCCACAGGTTGGCTCAAAATGATAAAAAAGGCCAGGAAGCTAAAATTCTTTCCTTCCCACAAAACATTTTATCCTTGATTATACTAAGTTAAGAGTTCAAAAACTTTCTTTATGCTTTCCAGTCAAACACTTGATATTAAAGTGACATTTAAAGTGATTTATAAGTTCACATTCAACAGTGGATACAAATGATAAAACAGTGGATATCAAATATATAAATAATGAAAAAAAATCAGATGGTTAGTGTAGTGGAATTAGGTAAGTGAGGAGTGCACAGGCGGAAAGTCTGTGCCCTACGAGGACTCTTCCTGTTTCTTCACAATGTGATGTCCCCTCAGCTCCTCAGGATACTGTGAAATCACTGGTCACACGGCCTGAACAATGGGGCATCACTGACAACACCTATTCCTGATTCACGACCTTCATCTCTCCACTAGCTTTTTAAAAATCATTAGAGGTATTACTAACAACTCTATTTTCTAGTTTAAAAGATGAATTTAAATTTTATAACTGACAAAAGTCAACTAAAAACATTTCCTGATAAATTGAAATTACTATTTTGCTTATGCTATTTCTAGGCATTCATACCACAAGTCTGGATTGCCTTGTTAGTAAATACAGGGACATGCTAAGGTTAAAATATAACCAATTCATAACATATCCAGTTTGGGAAAATCTCAAATAATTAAACATCTACTGTTTCTGAACAGTATCACTGAAGGTAAAACTGAAGTAAGTAGAAGGGAGGAAGAGGGCATAAAACCAGAAAAACTAAAATCAAATCACAGATCAATAAACATGAGAACAAAGAAGCCACTTATTGTAAGTAACAGATAGCCTGGAGAGTTAAAATCCAAGTTCCAATCACAACCTCCAGTCACTTCTTTGCACCTCAAAGAAAGAGAAGTCCACAAAAAACTAATGATTTCAGAAGTATACGTGATTATTCGAAGAAAACACTGCGAAGTTTCCTTACTGCCTATAACATAACTTTGAAAACCGTGTAAGTGGCATTCTGGCAAATTCTCACTCAGAAGATAAAGAACTAAGTGACAGCTTTATTTTCAAATAGTCCCACTAAGAATGAATGAAGGCCTCTACCAAGGCGGCGGCAGCACGCCGTGCTTGACACAGCGGCACTGACCGCTCGCCGCACTGTAAGCGGTGACCCTGTCACTGGGCCAACGGAGTCTAACTGGGGGCAGCAGCATTAGCTACAGCATCAGAGGCTCTTTTAGAGCTATTTGAGTAGAACCAAATGAAGCACTGGAAAATAGGAACCTGGGGCACTTGGATACAGTAAGATTTAAAGTTATAATAATATTATCTGTGTGGTAATCCTAAACTTTACATTTTAGGACTACATGTCTTAAGATGAGTCCCAGAACTACTGCTAAGGGGTCTCTTTCCACTTAGCACATGGCGACAAGGCTCAGCAGGCTCGATGGTTTGGGACTTTGCTTCCCAAGTGTAACTGGGAGTTTGTGACAAACGGAGACTCTCAGGCCCCACCTCAAAGCTACTGAATCAGAACCTGCATCTTAATAAGGTTCCCAAGTGACTCATATGTAAGCTGATTATAAGCAGCAGTTGTCCAGGACTTTCACAGAAAACATGAGTTATTTACTGTTACGGAAACCAGTAACAGGTAACTCTTCAGCCTTGGGGACAGTCAAAGCATGAGGGCTTCAGAATACATGGAGTTCTTTCCCAAGCCATTAAAACTTTTGTTGTAATTCTGATGGAAAACTTTCTAAAAGTGGTTTATATGCTTCCATATTTCAGGATACAAGGCATAATAAACATAATCTGTTTCTTGATGACTCCAGGCCGTAATTACAGGCCTTTGAGGTAATATTCTGAATGCCACTAGACTACTGGGTCAAACAGCGAGTGTATCACTTTTTCTTCCAGGCTAACCAGTGAGTTAAATACTACTAGGACTCTACTAGCAGGAGAATGAGCCCTGGCCTCTTATGTTCACTGGGAAATAAGTGATACGGACTCAGAATAATGCAAGCCAGATTTTAGTTAGGCACTAGGGCATCCAATCCTGCTGATTTTAGGAAATCTATGTGCCCCTCTGATGGCAGGGAACCAGCTAAATAATCTCAAGTCCATTCCAAATTTCACTTCATTTTAGGAAGTAAAGATACATGATGGCAGGAAATTACATGAAAATATCAAAGGCATGTTTTAACCGGAATTACTTCTTTGGGAATTTAGAATATAATTTATAAATGAATTATCTGGTTTTAATTGTTAACAAGGGACAGAATTAAAGAGGAAGAAATGAACACATGACTTTCCTCTAACCACCTGTCCCCAACTAGTTACTGGTGACCATCTGCCTGGTGATCCAGTCCCTCCAGGGCTGTCCCTGACATGGCAGCTACACAGCATCACGCTGGTATGACGCAGCCAAGAGTGAGCAAAAGTCCAGAATTTGCTCCACATTCTGAATGAACCCCCACTGTCCTGCTTTTCCACCAGATTTCAAAACCCTCTGGACATTAAGAGGCAACAAAAAGTTGTAAAGGTCTGACTTCAGTGCTTGGCGGCAGTTAATTATGAAATTATCAAAGGGTCTTTTTGGGAGCAAGATGATGTTTAAGACAATTAAAGAAATTTTTAAGGGTGACAGATGTAAAGAGTTATGTAGTATTTTATATCTGTGGCATGTGATATTCAATAAAGCAGTTACAGATTTATTGGTATTTTTTATCTGCATACTGAATATAAGCACGTCTTTACTTCTAATGACTAGCTGAGTCTCAAAGATAAAACATAATGGTAAAACTCCCTATATATAGTAACAATTATTTAAAAGAAGAAAAGTTTGTAATAAAATCATGAAAAAAACTGATGCCACCTAATTTAAGTAGGAAAAAAAATCATCCACATTTTCAAGATTGTACAGGATGCATATAAGCTATTTCTTTCAGCTAAGATAATTCTCATCAACATCTAAAACAGAATATAAAGATATGCCTCCAACTTTATATTTTAATAGAACCATCTCAAGATAAAATAAGAACACAGAATTAAAACACACAGCTCTTGGAAGCTTTTGTTCCTCTTCTTGGCTCACACTTGGAAAATTCTTCTGCAACAAAAACTTTCCTTTAACGTCACTTTAAATTTTGACTTAAAATTAACCATCTATTTTCTCAAGTTCAACGACATCATCTGTTCCACTCAGAATAAAGACTTAAAATTACCTAGTATTCATTTTGTGTGTTTGAAAACCTAAATAGGGATCAAGAACCAAACTGGTTGCTAGGTCATCATTTTCACAGAGTTCCTTGGCAGACATTCCAGAAGATGGTACATATCGACTCTGTCCTTCAAAGCCTGAATTCCCATTACCTGTGAGAAGAAAAGAGAAAAAGTAACTTGCACTGAATACTACTTAAATCTACCTTAAAAACCTTTAGCCTCACTGCCCATTCAAGTTAGTAATTAAGAATTAAAACTGCTACTTCAATCAATTTTACCAATTAAAAACTGAGTACCCTTTGCAAAAACAGAAAAACCAAATGCAGTACATTAACTCAATTATTGAGAACATTTTCGTTAGATAATATTATCAAGTTTCCCAAGAACAGGGTCTAGATAGCTGTGATACCCTGGCTCAGATACCTTACTTGCCCATCCAAGGAAGAGCTGAGACACAGGAGACCGGCAGATGTTCGTCACAGTAGCAAGACAGCATCAAGGGCCACTGCAGACGGGGCTGGGGTCAGAAGGAAACAAGAGGAGCACAAGAGCCCTCTACAAGAAGTGCCAGAAGGGCAGATCTCAAAGGAGCCAGAAAGGAACATCACGGTGTTACACCTTCAGCTTCCTGCTTTTGGGCCAGATGTGTGATTATCATCCCCACTATGCAGGAAATTGAGGCCCAGAGGTTAAGAAACTTGCCTATGGTTACAGAGCCAGGTAGCAGAAGAGGGGAGAGAGGTAGAGAGAGACTGAGAGGCCTATTTCTAACTAACCTGCTTGAAACAGATTTTGAAGGAATGGATAAAAATAGGGAAGTGACTGAAAAAGGTAACTAAAGTAAATGGGTTCAACCGTGTAAAAAAAAACAATGTAAAGAGAGGAAAGGAAGACTAAACTTGTACGGCTGAAGCTTCCTCAGTGCTGACTTAGGTCTGATGTACATGTCACTGAGTCTTCATGGAGCCAGCACATGTAATTACAGAGGATACCAGCAGTGTAACTTTAAGCCTCTCAAAATTAAAAGGTGGAAGCATGAGAGACAAAGCGAGAGGTCTAACCATTTCATTCACTCTTCCAGTAAGTAAATAAATAAATAAACACTTACATGTAAGTCCCTGGCAAAGAGTATTTGTTTTCAAGTCAAACTTTTGCATGTAGGTATGTGTACAACTATCAAAGTTGTTACATTTTCTATAACAGCTTTATTAAAATTTAATTCACATACAAGTCACCCATTTACAGTATACAATTCAGAATATGGTTTTACACATATTTACAGAATTGTATAACCATCACTGCAATCAATTCTGGAACATTTTCATCACCCCTAAAAGAAACCCCATACCTACTAGAAGTTACTGTCCATTTTTCCCTCCCACACAACCTCCGGCAACCACTCATCTACCCTGTGGATTTGCCTAGCTCTGAAAATTTCCCATGGATGGAATCATACGACATGCTGTCTTCTGTGACTGACTTCCACGCTGTACCACGCATCAGTACTTCATTCCTTATTAAGGCCAAAGAATATTTCACTGTATGAATAGACCACATTTTGTTTTTCATTCATCAGCTGATGGAAACACAGGGGCTGTATCCATTTCTGGCTATGATGAATAACGTTTCCATGAACATTCAAGTAAAGTTTTTGTGAGTACATATGTTTTCCAACTCTCTTAGGTACATATCCAGGGGTGGAAATTGCTGGGTCATGTGGTAACTCTATGCTGAACCTTTTGAGAAACTGCCAGACCGTTTTCCAAGTGGCTGCACCATTTTACGTTCCCAGAAACAGTGTATGAGGACTCTAAATTCACCACATCATCACCAGCACTCGTTACTATTTGTCCTTTTGATTTCAGACATCCTACTGATTGTGAAGGGGTACCGCTATGGTTTTGATTTGAATTTCCCTGATGACTAATGATTTTGAGTATCTTTTCAGGTATTGGCTATTTGTATATCTTTGAAGAAACGTCTGTCTATTCAGATCCCTTGCCCATTTAACAATTTAAATTGTCTTTTATTATTTACTTGTAAGAATTCTTTTTAAAATTTATTTGGCTGTGCTGGGTCGCTGTTGCTGTGTGAGCTCTTCTCCAGCTGCAGGGTATGGGCTTCCCAGCGATGGCTTCTCTCGTGGCGCACACGGGCTTCGGTAGTGCCACACATGGGCTCGACGCTTGCAGTTCCTGGGCTCTCGAGCACAGGCTCAGTATTGTGGCACACCACCGTAGCTGCCCCACCCCATGCATGTGGAAGCTTCCCAGGCCAGGGATCAAACTGTGTCTCTTGCACTGGCAGGTGGACTCTTTACCACTGGGCCATCAGGGAAGCCCACAAGAGTTCTTTATTCTGGATACTAGTCCTTTACCAGATATGTGATTTGAAAACATTTTCTCCTGTTCTGTAAGCTGTCTTTCCACGTTCTCGATGGTATTCCTTAAAATCTGCAACTTCAGCGAAATTCACGTTATCCTTTTTCTTCTGATCCCTGTGCTTTTAGTATCATATCCAAGAAACCACTGCCTAATCCAAAGTCATGGAAACTTACCCATGTGTTTTCTTCTGGGGGTTTTATAGTTTAAGCATTTAATCTAGGTCTTTGGTCCATTTTGAGTTAATGTTGCACATACGATCTGAGGTTCGATCTAACTTCATTCTTTTGCATGTGAGTATACAGTTTGGCCAGAACCAACTGCTAAAAAAACTATTCTTTTCTCACTTAATTTCATTCACTTCTGTCAAAAATCAATTGACTACAAACATGAGGGTCTTCTCTGGATTCTCAAATCTATTTCATGAATATACGTCTATCCACATGCTAGTATAATGCTATCTTGATTACTGCAGCTTTGTAGTAAGCTCTGAACTGAAAAGTATGAATCTTTCAAGTCTGAGTTTTTTGAAGACTCTTTTAGCTATTGTAGGCCCCTTGAATTTTCTTAAGAGATCTAGGATGGGCCTGTCAATTTCTACAGAGAAGCCAGTTGAGGTTTTGATAGAGATTACATTCAATCTGTGGGGCTTCCCTGGTAGCTCAGCTGGTAAAGAATCTGCCTGTAATGCAGGAGACTCTGGTTCGATTTCTGGGTTGGGAAGATCCCCTGGAGAAGGGATAGGCTACCCACTCCAGTATTCTTGGGCTTCCCTGGTGGCTCATATAGTAAAGAATCCATCTACAATGCAGGAGACCTGGGTTCGATCCCTGGGTTGAGAAGACCCCCTAGAAGAGGGCATGGAAACCCACTCCAGTATTCTTGCCTGGAGAATCCCACGGACAGAGGAGCCTGTCCATGGGGTCCCAAAGAGTCGGCCACGACTGAGCGACTGAGCACAGCACACAGTTAATCTGTACATCATCTGGGGAGTATTACCATCTTAACAATATTAAGTCAATCAATGAATATGGGATGTCTTTCCATTTACTTAGATCTTTAATTTCTTTTCAATAAGGTTTTATAGTTGTCAGAGTGTAAGTTTTACACTTTATGTTAAATTTATTGCTGTTTCTGATGCCATTATAAATGAAACTGTTACTTTTATTTTTGGATTCTTTATTGAAAGTGTATAGACAGACAATTGATTTTTGTATACTTGTATCCTGCAATTTTGCTGAACTCATTTATTCTAATATTTTTGAGGATTCCTTAGGACTTTCTATATACACAATCATGTCATCTTCAAATAGAGATTGTTTTACTTCTTTTCCAATGTAGATGCCTTTAAGTTCATTTTCTTGCTTAACTGCCATAGTCAGAACTTCTAGTACAATGCTGATAGTGATGAGAACAGATAAATTTCTGTCTTGTTCCTGACCTCAGGAGAAACCATCCACCATTATACATGACATTAAGCATTATCAGGTTGAAGAATCCCTTTCTATTCCTAGTTTGCTGAGAGTTTTTATCCTGAAAGGATGTTGGATTTTGTCAAATGCTTCTTCTACATCTATTAGGATAATAGTATGGTTTTTGTCCTTGATTCTATTGATATGATTGATATCACATCAGTTGATTCTCAGACATTAAACCAACCTTGCATTCCTGGGACAAATCCCACTTGGGCATGCTACAGAACTCTCTTCAACTGTTGCTGGATCTGGCTGACTAGTATTTCACTGAGGATTTCTGCATCCATATTTATTAGAGACATTGGTCTGCAGGTCTCCTTTTCTCATGATGGCTCTGGTACAAGGATAATACTGGCCTTTTCTGTGCTGGTAGTGCTTTCTGTTTTTTATTTTAAATTTACTGATTCAATCTTCTTTACTTGCTTTATAGGTTTATTCAGATTTTGTATAAATTTCTTTCTAATTCAGTTTCAGTAATTTATTACTTTCTATAAATCTGTTCACTTAATCTTAGCTATTTTATTTCTTGGTATACAGTTGTTCATAGTAGTCTAATTCTTTACATTTTGCTAAGGCAGTAGTAATACCCGTCAATCCCACAGCCTCCAGAAGAATTGTTCCTTTCAAATTGTTGTGTTAGAGAAGACTCTTGAGAGTCCCTTGGACTATAGGGAGAGCAAACCAGTCGTAAGGAGTTCAGTTCAGTTGCTCAGTCGTGTCCGACTCTTTGCGACCCCATGAATTGCAGCACACCAGGCCTCCCTGTCCATCACCATCTCCTGGAGTTCACTCAGACTCACGTCCATCGAGTCAGTGATGCGATCCAGCCATCTCATCCTGGGTCGTCCCCTTCTCCTCCTGCCCCCAATCCCTCCCAGCATCAGAGTCTTTTCCAATGAGTCAACTCTTTGCATGAGGTGGCCAAAGTACTGGAGCTTCAGCTTTAGCATCATTCCTTCCAAAGAAATCCCAGGCTTGATCTCCTTCGAAGGGACTGGTTGGATCTCTTTGCAGTCCAAGGGACCCTCAAGAGTCTTCTCCAACACCACAGTTCAAACGCACCAATTCTTCAGCGCTCAGCCTTCTTCACAGTCCAACTCTCACATCCATACATGACCACAGGAAAAACCATAGCCTTGACTAGATGGACTTTAGTTGGCAAAGTAATGCCTCTGCTTTTGAATATACTATCTAGGTTGGTCATAACTTTTCTTCCAAGGAGTAAACGTCTTTTAATTTCATGGCTGCAGTCACCATCTGCAGTGATTTTGGAGCCCAAAAAAATAAAGTCTGACACTGTCTCTACTGTTTCCCCATCTATTTCCCATGAAGTGATGGGACCAGATGCCATGATCTTCGTTTTCTGAATGTTGAGCTTTAAGCCAACTTTTTCACTCTCCTCTTTCACTTTCATCAAGAGGCTTTTTAGCTCTTCACTTTCTGCCGTAAGGGTGGTATCATCTGCATATCTGAGGTTATTGATATTTCTCCCGGCCATCTTGATTCCACCTTGTGTTTCTTCCAGTCCAGCGTTTCTCATGATGTACTCTGCATAGAAGTTAAATAAGCAGGGGGACAATATACAGCCTTGACGTACTCCTTTTCCTATTTGGAACCAGTCTGTTGTTCCATGTCCAGTTCTAACTGTTGCTTCTTGACCTGCATACAGATTTCTCAAGAGGCAGGTCAGGTGGCCTGGTATTCCCATCTCTTTCAGAATTTTCCACAGTTTATTGTGATCCACACAGTCAAAGGCTTTGGCATAGTCAAGGAAGCAGAAATAGATGTTTTTCTGGAACTCTCTTGCTTTTTCCATGATCCAGTGGATGTTGGCAATTTGATCTCTGGTTCCTCTGCCTTTTCTAAAACCAGCTTGAACATCAGGGAGTTCACGGTTCATGTACTGCTGAAGTCTGGCTTGGAGAATTTTGAGCATTACTTTACTAGCATGTGAGATGAGTGCAATTGTGCGGTAGTTTGAGCATTCTTTGGCATTGCCTTTCTTTGGAACTGGAATGAAAACTGACCTTTTCCAGTCCTGTGGCCACTGCTGAGTTTTCCAAACTTGCTGGCATATTGAGTGCAGCACTTTCATAGCATCATCTTTCAGGATTTGAAACAGCTCAACTGGAATTCCATCACCTCCACTAGCTTTGTTCATAGTGATGCTTTCTAAGGCCCACTTGACTTCACATTCCAGGATGTCTGGCTCTAGATGAGTGATCACATCATCATGATTATCTGGGTCGTGAAGATCTTTTTTGTACAGTTCTTCCGTGTATTCTTGCCACCTCTTCTTAATATCTTCTGCTTCTGTTAGGTCCAGACCATTTCTGTCCTTTATCGAGCCAATCTTTGCATGAAATGTTCCCTTGGTATTTCTAATTTTCTTGAAGTGATCTCTAGTCTTTCCCATTCTGTTCTTTTCCTCTATTTCTTTGCACTGATCGCTGAAGAAGGCTTTCTTATCTCTTCTTGCTATTCTTTGGAACTCTGCATTCAGATGCTTATATCTTTCTTTTTCTCCTTTGCTTTTCGCCTCTCTTCTTTTCACAGCTATTTGTAAGGCCTCCCCAGACAGCCATTTTGCTTTTTTGCATTTCTTTTCCATGGGGATGGTCTTGATCCCTGTCTCCTGTACAATGTCACAAACCTCATTCCATAGTTCATCAGGCACTCTTATCTATCAGATCTAGACCCTTAAATCTATTTCCACTTCCACTGTATAATCATAAGGGATTTGATTTAGGTCATACCTGAATGGTCTAACGGTTTTCCCTACTTTCTTCAATTTAAGTCTGAATTTGGCAATAAGGAGTTCATGATCTGAGCCATAGTCAGCTCCCGGTGTTGTTTTTGACTGTATAGAGCTTCTCCATCTTTGGCTGCAAAGAATATAATCAACCTGATTTCGGTGTTGACCATCTGGTGATGTCCATGTGTAGAGTCTTCTCTCGTGTTGTTGGAAGAGGGTGTTTGCTATGACCAGTGCATTTTCTTGGCAAAACTCTATTAGTTTTTGGCTGCGCAGGCACAGGAGGACCTAGAGGAGCTATTCCACGTTGAAGGTCAGGAACGGTGGCAGTAAGGAGATACCCCTCGTCCAAGGTAAGGAGCAGCGGCTGTGCTTTGCTGGAGCAGCCGTGAAGAGATACCCCCACGCCAAGGTAAGAGAAACCCAAGTAAGATAGTAAGTGTTGCAAGAGGGCATCAGAGGGCAGACACACTGAAACCATACTCACAGAAAACTAGTCAATCTAATCACACCAGGACCAGAGCCTTGTCTAACTCAATGAAACCAAGCCATGCCTGCGGGGCAACCCAAGACGGGCGGGTCATGGTGGAGAGGCCTGACAGAACGTGGTCCACTGGAGAAGGGATGGCAAGCCACTTCAGTATTCTTGCCTTGAGAACCCCATGAACAATAGGAAAAGGCAAAATGATAGGATACCAAAAAGAGGAACTCCCCAGGTCATTAGGTGCCCAACATGCTACTGGAGATCAGTGGAGAAATAACTCCAGAAAGAAATGAATGGATGGAGCCAAAGCAAAAACAATACCCAGCTGTGGATGTGACTGGTGATAGAAGCAAGATCCGATGCTGTGAAGAGCAATATTGCATAGGAACCTGGAATGTCAGGTCCATGAATCAAGGCAAATTGGAAGTGGTCAAACAAGAGACGGCAAGGGTGAACGTCGACATTTTAGGAATCAGCGAACTAAAATGAACTGGAATGGGTGAATTTAACTCAGATGACCATTATACCTACTACTGCTGGCAGGAATCCCTCAGACGAAATGGAGTAGCCATCATGGTCAACAAAAGAGTCCGAAATGCAGTACTTGGATGCAATCTCAAAAACAACAGAATGATCTCTGTTCGTCTCCAAAGCAAACCATTCAATATCACAGTTATCCAAGTCGATGCCCCAACCAGTAACGCTGAAGAAACTGAAGTTGAATGGTTTCATGAAGACCTACAAGATCTTTTAGAACTAACACCCAAAAAAGATGTCCTTTTCATTATAGGGGACTGGAATGCAAAAAAAAAGTCATAAGGAAATCAACTCTAAATATTAATTGGAAGGATTGATGCTGAAGCTGAAGCTCCAATACTTTGGCCACTTGATGCAAAGAGCTGACTCACTGGAAAAGACCCTGACCCTGGGAAAGGTTGAGAGCAGGAGGAAAGAGTGGCAGCAGAGGATGAGATGGTTGGATGGCATCACTGACTCAATGGACATGAGTCTGAGCAAAATCCATGAGACAGTGAAGGACAGGGAAGGCTGCTGTGCTACAGTCCGTGGAGTAGCAGAGAGCTGGACATGACTTAATAACTGAACAACAACAGTAATGTCCCTTCTGCTGTTGATTCTTCAGTCTTCTCTTTTTCTTAATCAATCCTGCTTAAAGGTTTGCCAATTCTTGTTGATCTTTTCAAAGAATGAACTTCTTGAGCTTTGTTCATTTTCTCTGATTTCTATTTTGTTAATTTCTACTCTATATCCTTCCTTCTTCCTGCTTTGGGTTTAGTTTTGCTCTTTTTCTGGTGTTTTAAGGTAAAAGGTTAGATTATTGATTGATTCCTTCTTTTTAAAATACAGGTGTTCACAACTATAATTTCCCTCAGGCACTGCTTTCGCTGCATTCCGTAAGTTTTTGGTATGTTGTATCTTCATTTTCAATCGTCTCAAACTATTTACTTATTTCCCTTCTGATTTCTTCTCTAATCCACTGGTTATTTAGGAGTGAGTTAATTTCCACATATTTGTGTACTTCCCAGGTTTCCGTTATTCATTTCTAATCTTACTCCACTCTGGTCAGAACATATATTGTATGATTTCAATCCTTTTAATTTACTGAGGCTTAAAGTATGGCCTAGTCTACGGTCTATCCTGAACGCTTCACGTCCACTTGAAAAGAATGTGTGTTCTGCTCCTGTTAAGTGGAGTGTTCTATAGAGGTCTGTCAGGAACAGCTGGTTTAGAGTACTGTTTGAGTCTTCTTTCCTTCATCTTCTGCTTATCCGTTCTATGCATTATTGAAAGTGGGGAACTGAAGTCCCACATTATTGCCGAATCGTCTATTCCTCCCTTCGGCTTTGTGAGTGTTTGCTCCATGTATTCTGTGGTTCTGGTGTTAGATGAAGTCACTAAAGTCTTTAATCTAAGATGATGCATCTCCTCACCACTAACACTCTTTCTGCACCATTCTTGCCCAATAACATCCAGTGTAATGCTGTTCGTCGTCACAGGTTTACATTCATCCTGGGGCAATTTACTACTCCTAAAAGAGCTCTGAAACATGGATCAAATCTACACTTTCTTGAACTCTCAATATGTAGCCTCATTATCAACCCAAAGATACTGAGATAAAAAAGTAATTCATTGTCAACAGTCCTTCTCTATTAGGATATTCATCGTAAATAAGCAGAAGAAACAGTGACAATTTTAACATGTAATGAGGGCTGACTTTATCATTCATACCACTCTACAAGTTTTCAAAGAAATACATACTTATACTTACATCAAACATAAAAAAACAGTTTAAAATTAAAAGAAATTTAATAGCAGTCTTTTAACATTTTTAATAGAACAAAGCAACCATTCAGGTATAAATTCTACAAAATATATAGTTATGGATACAAAAACAGTATATTAAGAATTAAATTTGAGTTGTACACAATGTTTGATGAGAATAAAAGTTGACACAACTGTGAAAGAGTAAAAGAACCATACTGTTAATTGAGAAGAGAATATACATGGCAAACTGGAAAGAATTCCTGCCCCATACCACAATTAAAAGAGCGACAGTTGAGGTGTACATACATCTGCTCGACCTCCTCTCGCCTGCGTTTCTGCCAGCCTTCACGCTGTCCTTCCCCGTGTGCTGTACTTTTGCTTGATTCTGCTGATGGTCGTTAGACAACTTGCCTCCATGTCTCCTGCCATTCACCACCATGTTCTTGGATTCTCCCAACCACTTCATACCCACAGGCAGCCTGACCCAGGTGCATTTAGTCACTCTCTTCAAATAGCTTAGAGAATAATTTCAACGTTCTCTCCTGACAGAAACAGAACATGAAAAACAGAGTAAAACGGGGAGGTAAGTACATAGAAGACCGCGCTGCACAGACCCCTGAGCAACTTTCAGAGCAGTAAAAGACCATGCTGCACAGACCCCTGAGCAACTTTCAGCGCAGTAAAAGTAGCTGCACAATCCATGCTTCCACTCTTCACAGACTGTCCTGGCCCTCCCTCCTTCCATCACGCTGAGGCCTACAGAGCCCCCAGACTCACTCCGCCCTGCTCACTGCTTGTGCTAACAGCGACCGGTAACTAGTAAGTGTTCAATAAATAGTTATCTCTCAGTTACCAATAAGAATCATCTTTGCTTCCCATTACTGTGATATCTAGGTATAGCTAGACATCAATAACTAGCTCAAACTACAAGTTTTGGAAAACTGTATTAACTCTGTGAATAAACTACAAGAAAAATTGCTTCTTCTCTTTTTGAGGAGCTGAAGAAAAGGCATCTAAGTTAAGCTTTCTCCACAAGAGTTTTGTTAGTCTGAAATCAGTATTAAGGGTATTTAAGAGACCAACATTCAAATATCAAAATACTGCTCATCATGAAATACCTGCCTTAGCTTTCTTTACATTGGCAACAAGAACTGAAATTATATTTGCTAGTACAGTGGTTTCCCTATCTGAATTTTAAATGGCTGAATTTAGGGGCAAAATTACTAGGACAGTGAGTGATGCTTATCATATGTAAGAACCTATGGAAAAGAAGGTATAATAGATGGCGTTTGCTGGTAGTGAAATAAGCGAGGATGTCCATGTCATCACCTCATTAAGTCAAACTAAAAAGGCTCAAGGAAAGGAAAATACAACAACAGAGCTGAGGGAATTTTCGGATTTCAGCACAACTCTTTCAACGTGCAGAGGGAACTGAGGCAGCACACCCAAGGCGCACAGCCAGCCTGCAGCAGTGTCCAGAGAGGAGCCCAGCACTGCTGCCGAAAGGTCTCTCACTCCAGCAAAGGGCATCTTCCCTCACTTTCCCCAAACACACAGAAAAGTACACGATAAATCATTCTGAAGAACTCCCAGAAATGTAGAGCTGGAGATAATTACTGATACCCAACACAAATACGAAATATTAATTTTTACTTGACCTCCAGTCTCTCTGACATCAACAGGAATTCTGTGTGAACTCAGCGAGGTAGAATGTGTGTTAGAGCAACATGCTTAGATATAAGAAGGTAAAAATCAGCTGATCCATATCAAGAATACTTTTAAATTGTTCTCAAAGATGTATTTTCTCTTAGTTCCTTCACTAATTAAATTCAATTAGTCTACAGCTCTTACTGTACTGATCTTTTGATTCTTCCTGTGGGCTTCACTAAACCTAGAAAAATGCCGCAGCTTAAATAGGTAAAGGCAAGTAAAATACTGATATACCAGTTACAAGCTAAATGTTTTCGAACTAATATACTTTATTAAATAAAACAGTATCTCCTAGCAATGATGGAATATCTTATACTTACACTTAGACAACTGGTCTTTTTGTCTAATTCCTACATGTTCCAGGAAGTCTTCCTTGACCTTCATCCCCAAATCCAGATAGACACCCTACTATAAAACTGGGTGAAAGCCCGTAAGTCACCTTATAGTGGAGGCCTGTCTGTCACCTCCAAAGCTAGCGGAGATGATGGAATTCCAGCTGAGTTATTTCAAATCCTAAAAGATGATGCTGTTAAAGAGCTGTACTCAATGTGCCAGCAGATTTAGAAAACTCAGCAGTGACCATAGGACCGGAAAAAGTCAGTTTTCATTCCAAGCCCAAAGAAAGGCAATGCCACAGAAAGTTCAAACCACCTTAAACTCATGCTCATCTCACATGCTGGCAAGGTAATGCTCAAAACCCTTCAAGCTAGGCTTTACCAGTAAGCGAGCCAAGAACTTACAGATGTACAAGCTGGATTTAGAAAAGGCAGAGGAAACAGAGATCAAATTGCCAACATCCGCCGGATCACAGAAAAAGCAAGGGAATTGCAGGAAAACATCTACTTCTGCATCACTGACACCCTGAAGCCTCTGACTGTATGGATCACAACTGGAAAATTCTTAAAAAGATGGGAATACCAGACCACCTTACCTACCTATTTCCTGAGAAACCAGTATGCAGGTCAAGAAGCAATAGTTAGAACCAGACATGGAACAATGGACTGGTTTCAAAACTGGGAAAGGAATATGTCAAGGCTAAACATGGTCTCCCTGCTTATTTAACTTCAATGCAGAGTACATTGTGTGAAATGCTGGGCTGGATGAATTACAAGCTGGAATCAAGACCGCCAGGAGAAATATCAATAATATTTGATATCAAATATCTCAGATACACACAGATGATAACACTCTAATGGCAGAAAGTAAAGAGAAATTAAAGGGCCTCTTGATGAGGGTGAAAGAGGAGAGTGAAAAAACAAGCTTAAAGCTCAATATCCAGAAAACTAAGATCATGGCATCCGGTCGAATCACCTCATGGCAACGAGAAGGGGAACAAGTGGAAGCAAAGACAGATTTTATTTTCTTGGAATCCAAAATCACTGAGGACAATAACTGCAGCCATGAAATTAAAAGACGCTTGCTCCTGGGAAAAAAAGCTATGACAAACCCACACACCATATTAAAAAGCAGACCTTCCGCGACAAAGGTCTGTACAGTCAAAATACACTTTTCCCACTAGTCACGTACAAATGTCAGAGTTCACGAATGTGAACTATCAAGAAGGCTGAGCACTGAAGAACTGATGCTTTTGAACTGTGGTGTTGGAGAAGACTCTTGAGAGTCCCCTGGACTGCAAGGAGATCAAACCAGTCAAGCCTAAAGGAAATCAACCCTGATTATTCACCGGAGGAACTGATACTGAACCTAAAGCTCCAATACTCTGACCACCTGATGAGAAGAGCCAACTCATCAGAAGAGACTCTGATGCTGGGAAAGACTGAGGGCAGGGAGAGAAAGGGACAACAGAGGATGACGGTTGGATGGCACTGCCGACTGAATGGACATTAATCTGAGCAGATTCCAGGAGACAATGAAGGACCGGGAAGCCTGGCGTGCTACAGTCCATGGGGTTATGAACAACAGCAGCAGCCTGCCTCCTTAAGGGACTGAGGGTTCCTGAAGTCAGGAACGTACTTTTCTTTTCCTTAGCATAGCACAAAGTAGATCAAAGGTACTCAACTGATGAAAGAATAAATTAGGCTGTGATCTAAGCCACCTCACAGGAACTGCCACGTCCGTATTTTTTGGACTGTAAGTTATAACCTCACCGCCAGCTCTCTTCTTCCTCAAGGTGCCTGTGCTGGCACTGGCAGCTGGAGCAGGGCTGGCACAGGCGGCACAGCTCTCATCACCAGCAACCTCCCGCGCACCTACCACAGTGCTTTCAGGTCCACCCCCGACTCTGTACCTCCAGAGAAAACAGTAAGGAAGTTCATCTCAAGAATGTCTACGTATATTGGTAACACAGGACCTACAGACAATGATGAAAGAATGTGTTTTTAAGCCTCTTTTAGGAGTCCTAATACTCCTCAATGATATAAAAGGTAACTATATGGAATAAAAAAGAGGAACGTGGCTTTAGACAGAATTAAGAGACAAAAGAAAGAGCAAATCACCTCCCCAGAGAACCCTTCAGCCCCAACCAAGCTCCCAGTCAGAGGAAAAAAGCAGAAAACCTGGGACAACGCCCAGCAATCTGTGCTTTAATAAGCCCTCCAGGTGATTCTGATGCAACTCCAGGGTCTGAACTACTTTTCTAAGTTACTTGTTCATCTACCAGGGCAAAGAATAGATGTCAAATTTTTAGGGAAAATTAAAGAATAAAAAATTTTGAGGAAATTATACCTATCAACCCAATTTCTCCCAAGAATTCAGAAAGTTCACCAATAAATCATTTTAGTAGTACACTCTAACTCAGTTCATGGAGAACAGACTGAGATCCACTCTAACTTACACATAATTTCAATTAAATGTAGGTTAATGACCAAAAAAAAGGAGCAAATGCATAATCCGGGGTGTCTCAAGTATATTGCAGTCAATTGATACTATTTTATTTGAACTGAAGGACCCAAAGCACTCTGTCAATCAGAAGACGTGGCTGAATTCCACTGGATGGACACGCTGCAGGGATGTCTGGGTGGGCCCCATACTCCAGCAGAGGCGCCAACACTCTCCACTCGTCTGGGCAACAGCAGCTATCGTTACAGCAAAAGACTTCAGCTCACGATGAATATTCTGTGAAAGCAGTTTTAGTAAAGCTAGCAGATTGGGAGCTATGTATAAAATTTTAGCTCAAAATAAACATACCCTCTACTAATCATCAGGTCATCGTCTGCTCTGCCCTCATGAGTACAGGATCTGCTCTTGTTGGCATGATCTTTCCCCCAGGACGATGAGCTGGAAGAACACTTTCATATTAAAGGTGGAGATGGAATGTGAAAAGCTAACACAGGTAGGTATTTTCATAGGAGAAACAGGAGCTCAAGACACGGGGTGGCTCCCCCTCCCAACAGAGGAAGGGTGCAGTCTCTCTGGCCTGGAACCCAGCTGGCTCACATGGAAATACTACCATGGTCTTGACTTGGTTGACAGTATCTGAGCTGTATTTAGAAGTTAAAATCACCTCAAATTTATCTCAAAATTGGCAGAAAAAAAATTTTAAGAAAGGAGTACTGGCTATACTTTAAATGGCCTAACAAGTTACAAATCACTCTGTTGATTTCCCAATTAAAAAATCATGAAAATTATTACATCTACTACACTCCAGTCACTGAGGACGCAGCAAACAAGGCTTCTGCCCTCATCTGTGCTTAAATTCTAATGAAGAAAGCTCCGGAAAATGACAAATTAGCAAATAAACGCCAGCATCTTGGAGAAAATAAAACCATTTCTAAGTGGCAGGGGGTGTTTTAGGTGCAACCCAGGTGGGGCAGGGAAAAGCACCGGGGAGCACTGGAGAGCGAGCACAGGCAAAGGGCAGGTACAAAACTGGGGGAGGAAGGCCCAGCAGAGCCCCGTGCAGCTGGGGCAAAGGAGGCGGCCAGAGGGCAGGAGGCAGGCCAGGGAGGTTCCCAGAAAAAACAGTGTTGACAGGGGGCCTCCAAACCCTGGCTGAGACCTAGGCATTAACTCTCAGTGAGAAAACAGTAGGGATGGGAGCTGAGTGGTAAAGGCCTCTGCTGGCTGCTCTTATGAAGAGGAGCAGCACTAATTAAGCAACTAATAATCTGGGAGGACGAGAGAAAAAGCAGTTAAGAGACCACAGCAATAAATGAGAGGAGAGATGGATACTGGTGGCCCGCAGTAGCAGAGCGGGGGAGAAGGGGTTGAGCTCAGGGGTCCTTTCAGAAGGTTTTGCTGACAAACAGGATTTGCTAACACTGCGTGGAAGAAAGAGGTCTCAGATATGCTTGCAAATGGAAGAAGGGACTCAGAAGTTATGGAGGTGACTGGGGGGCTGTTTTTCCCCACCCCTCTGCCCTGGGAACATGTTCCTGTGAGTCGGGGGTCTGTGGGAGGTGAGCCTAGGGGCTGAGGGGCCGGGGCACTTCGTGGACGGCGTGAAATAGGTGCTGCCCGTGTTCACTGCATGTAAGCCATCACCTGCAGAGACTTAAACACCCTGCTGGAACCTCCCCCAGCCACGCCCCAACCCGCGCTTTTAAAGTCTCTTCAGGTGATTCCTAGAGAAGGAAATGGCAACCCACTCCAGTATTCTTGCCCGGAAATCCCATGGATGGCGGAGCCTGGTGGGCTACAGTCCACGGGGTTGCAAAGAGTCGGACACGACTGAGCGACTTCACTTCAAGACCACAGGAAGGTCAGGTTTTGGTAGGGGCTGGGGGGGAAGGAGTTTGGTTTGGTTGTGTTTGAGGTATCTGTTAAAAAGAGTCCAAGCAGAGAGGTCTAGGCAGCCGGACACAAGGCCCTGGAGGTCAGGTCCAGGCTGGATGTACACACTTGGGAACTGGGGACTAGTGAGAGGTCAAACCACAGGACCAAGTGAAATCTCCTAGGGAGGAAGTACAGAGGAAAGAAGTCAAGGGCCAAGGGGGCCCAGGTATTTAGAGCTCCAGATGATGGAACAGCAGCTGAGGACACCAGGAGGAGCAAAGAGTAAGGAAGGAGGCGAAGCAAGAGTGAATCAGGGACCCGCGTTTCAGGAAGGAGGCCTGGCTGGGCACAGGCTGCGGGGCTCATCAGGCAGATCTCTGAGGGTCCGGGCCGCTGTGAGCCTCTTTTGGAAAGGACAAAGAACCTCTGAAATGGACATGATGTCTTGAAACATGAGCTCATGGGGAAAGAACTAGATGGCAGAAAGGAATATAAAGAATCATGAGTAAAGAGAATCCTAAGGTCTTTTCATTTGTTTAAAATAAGAGAAAGAAAGTCTAAATTTCAGGTACCAGAAAAGATATCTGTAACACTGAGAGGGTGGGAATAGGTCAATTTGAGACCAGCATGCTTTGAGAGTTTCTAAGGATCTTTGTTCTGTTGTTTTTAAATGAGCAGATTTACTAGTTATCAGGAAGGGACTAAAATCACCAGTATGCTGATGGAAGGAATTCCAAAGTGTCTGTACAAGGCTCTGCCCCGTTTTTACAGGTGTCACAAAAGGGACACAACTGGGCAGCTGTCAGTGTGCTCTGGGACGGGACACCCTCCCTTACCCCTACCCGCCCCTGGGGTTTCTTCTTGTCGTTATTCAGGCTCCTCTGTCCATGGGATTTCCCAGCAAGAATAATGGAGTGGCTTGCTTTCCTCCTCCAGGGGATCTTCCCCAACCAGGGATTGAACTCGAATCTCCTGCATTGGCAGGTGGGTTCTTTACCACTAAGTCACCAGGGAAGCTCACAGGGGCGTTTACCTGACACTGAAGCAACAGGAAGGGGCTCACTGGACCAGTGCAGGTGGGGAAGGATGCCCGTGCTTCAGATTCTACTGTCAAATGTAAAGGGCTTCCCTTGTAGCTCAGCTGGTCAAGAATCCACCCGCAGTGCAGGAGCTGCTGCTGCTGCTAAGTCGCTTCAGTCATGTCCGACTCTGTGCAACCCCACAGACGGCAGCCCACCACGCTCCGCTGTCCCCGGGATTCTCCAGGCAAGAGTACTGGAGTGGGGTGCCATTGCCTTCTCCGCAGTGCAGGAGACCGGGGTTCAATCCCTGGGTTGGGAAGAGCCCCTGGAGAAGGGAAAGTATTCTGACCTGGAGAATTCAAATGTAAAGAAAAGGGCATACCACTCATGATGATACAAAACACACCAGAAAACTGCTAAAACAAGAGATGCATTTAAAGAGGAAAGCATATAAAGAATTATTTAGAGTTGTGTTTAAAGAGGAAAGTTTGATCACATTTTAATACCACTAAGGTAAAAAGCACGCGCACACACACCCCCCCATCATGAATTCCAAATCACCAACAGACAGCAATGGCTGTTTTGGGGGAACAGGATTAATATAAAAAAGACTTTTCCCCAAAACATTTACAGTGAACCTATTTCTTTATAATTGGAAAAAAACAAACAGCCCACTCCGCCTAATACTTGAAATTCAAGTTTCCAAAGAAAGCACCGAGTTGCTTCACAGACAGTGTGTCCAGTGAGGGACCCTCAGCAAATGCCAACATGCTTCCAGACTCCCACTGTGAGAGTGTCCTTTATGCACACTCACAAGGACCAAAACTGTTCGTGCCTTTGAACTCAGCTGCTCATTTCTGAAAACTCTAGTTTCAGTTCTTTTTCACTTAAAACTTCTGGACAGGAATTCTTCATTGAGTATCCTAAATACAAATCGGGATTTTTAAAAATCTGTTATAAAAATGAAAACATCAATTCTGAAAGACTACCAAAAATTTTGACACAATTCTGGTAACATCACCAATAACTCTCTAACCAGTTTCTAACTGAACTTGTCTGAAGGTAGTTTATCTTAGAGAAATTATCCACTGACAAGGAAACAATTTCCCAAGTGGCTGAAACGAAAAAGTTGACACGTTTTTAAAAGCAGGCTCTAGCTTGCTAGAGGACTTTTGAAAATCTTTATTGAGAAAAAGCAGAACAAACATTTTTCAAGTGATTCAGTTACAATTTGCTAAGAAAACAATTCAATACACCAAACAGTTAACAGTCTTATTTTGGAGAAAGAGATTATGAACAATTTTTTGACTGTTATATGATATATTCTTCAAAAGGTTTGACTTTTCAAAATGAGCATACACTACTTTTGTAATAAAGAGTAAGTATAAAAAGGAAAATAAAACAGATCTCACAAAAATCCTTCTGCATCATCCATGTGTATGTAAGTTAAAGCCAATTTCTAAACCTTTACTCACAGCAATTAAAACCAGACTTCTAGGCAAATGGGAAGTGAAAAAATGTCACTGAAATCCTACAAGTTTTCAGTGCTTGTGGACTCTGATGCTCACACTGTCACAACGCCAGACTTCCAGGAGCTTTATATTTCAAATAAGCACAAGAAGACAAACACAAATTAAAGGCATAGAAATGAAAGAAAGCACGGTCCAAAGATGAAACAGCAAACAGACACGCACCCCAAAAGAACAAAGAGCACACCCCGGCTCTGCCGTCAGCGCGCCCAGCAGACTGCCCGATACGTGCTTTCGCGGTTCTCCTTCACGGTGCTTATCACAACCGTACTCACTTCTTCTTGCGGTCCTTGATGACGCCTGCCTCTCCCACACAGCGCACCCAAGGTGAGGCACACCTTCACATCACTGGAACCCGTCACAAGGCCCAGCACGGCACAGGCCCACGCGTACCGTACCCCCTTTCCAGTCACAACCCTAACTGCTACATATAGCTCATCCGTTCTTTCAAGTCTGAAATGACAACAGGACTCTATAACATACGGACCGAAGAACTCCTGCCAGTCTTTGTCAACGGCCATTCCAAACTCACTCACATCCAACATGTAGCTGAGGTTCCACAGAGTCCTCCAGTAATGATTCACGCAATGAGACCAGCTGAAGCCTCGCAAAGCCACCAGAAGCATCTGGGATCACTACTACTCCACTGTTCAGACTTTAACGCAGTTGGTCAGGGTAACTGTGCATTGCCAATTTGTTAGAAAACTACCAGGAAAGCTGCCACACCTGTAACCTTAAAACTTGCTCCTGTAAACACTGCCAGAAAAAAAATCTCAAGAATTCAGATGACCTGTCAGAGTTCAACCAGTGGTAGTGCTAGAAATCTCAGGGATGATTATTCTCTTAAATTCAGCAGCAAGCCCTCACCTAGGGCAGGGCGCTGCTCCAAATCCGGAGTTGTCACGCAGATTCCGTGCTCACCGGGCATCTAACACCAAACTTCAGAGCAAAGAACGGGTCTTTACGCTTGTAAAAGAGCTATTAAAAAAGTATCATTTCTGCTTTTCTCTTCCAGCTTTTGTACAAACTCATATGCATCTTGCTTCAGTCAACTCAACAGCTTTCTCAAGCAGTCTCAGGAGGCGAAACCCCACTCACACCAGCAAGAGGATGGTGCCTGAAGACAGCAGTTCCCCACCAATGCACAATAATACTCCAGCCACCTGGTCAGGATAAAAGGATAGCTAGAGATGGCGTCACTAATCCTGCTAGTGGAGTCAAAGTCACTCAGTCGTGTTCGACTCTTTGTGACCCCATGGACTGTAGCCCACCAGGCTCCTCTGTCCATGGGACTCTCTGGGCAAAAACACTGGAGTGGGTAGCCGTTCCCTTCTCCGGGGGATCTTCCCAACCCAGGAACGGAACCAAGTTACTGGCTGCAAAAACTTCTCGAAAGGAGGCTGGAAAATGGTTGCCAAAGATAGCTATCATGTCTTAATCTGGAACCTGTGAATGTTAATTTACAAGCAAAGAGGTCTTTGGAGATATGATTAAATCAGATTTTTGAGATGAAAGAGATTATCCTGGTGGGCCGTAAATGTCATCACAAGTGATCTTAAAAGGGAAGGGCAGAGGGAGATTTGACACCATATACACTTTGAGAAGATGACGAAAAGACTGGAGAGAGGCAGCCACAAGCAAAGGAACGCACGGACACCAGACACTGGGGGAGGCCAAGAACAAGGCTCTCTGAGAGCTTCTGGAGGGAGCCCCGCCCAGCCCCTAACTCCGGTCCACTGGAGCTGTGAGAGAAGATGAGTCTGCTGTTACAAGCCACCACCTCTGCGGTATTTTACAGAACACCCAGGAAAGCAATATGGAGACCGTGAAAAGGTAAACCGAAGTGTACATACATTCCAGCTAGACTCCAGAAAGGCATGAAATTCCAACACATTAGAGGAGATGTTAAGCACCTTTAAACAGTTGTTAAAATACATTTTTAAGAATCATTTCCCCCTTCAACTGCAGGTATCAACATAGCTACAGAGAGAGCTGTATGGATTGTGAAGATACAACTGGTGTCTCAACTAAACATCGAATTACTCATGCACTGTTAACCAAGACCTTCCTTAGAAGCATCATACTGAACATTACATATTTATATATGTTTACAACAAGAGGTGAAAATTAAAACTGTTAAATTTTTCATTTAGCAGACCATTTTAAACAGCAAAAGAGCCACCACTGGTAGGTCTACAATCAGATGTTTACAACACTTACACTGATCTACAGCTGAGCATGTAAAACTCCTCATTACAGAAAATACTGCTTCAAAGCACCTTATTTACGTACACCATAAGTACACCAGTATGTATCACAACAAAGGATTCTATGTAAGAAAGATTTGTGCCTCCAACTGTCTCGGCAGCTATCTCTAAAATAAAGGTTTTAGCTGATGTGGTTGCCGAGGGAAGTTCTGCCCCAATCTCCTTCCCTATTTTCTCCACATTTGCTCCACCTGCTCACCTAGGAGTGTCCATAAACAAAATCAAGGACGCTTCCTTTGTTACCCTCCTCTCTGGGACCCAAACTGCATTTTACTCTTCTATCAACAGATGACACCTAGTGGCAAGACCCTGTAAGCACAGTCCACAGTTCCCGAGAAGCTCTGAGAGAAGTAGAACAAAGAATCATCAATTCTTATGGGCAAAGACAAGGGTGAGAAAAATAAAAAACGTGAATCCTGGGCTGAATCCGAGTCTTGGCCCAAGACTGAGTCTGCCGGGTGTAAGACTGGGCAGAGGGCAGCGCACACCCCGGGGCGGGCTGTGGCTCGGGAGGGCGCAGAGCACCCGGGGCCCACCCTGGCTCCATTCATTACTCTCCAGCAATGTGACCATGGAGAAGTCACTCAACCTCGCTAATGTCTCATTAGTAAAAGGAAGAGAAGTCCGGCACAAGGATTAAATGAGCAGAAACTGCTAATACAATAAAGGTCTCCAAGTATCTCCTCTTTTCATGTAACTAAGGAAGAAACAGAGAAGACCAGGCATGCTGATATACATTCACAGAACTTTCAAGAATCAAATAAAAGTTCCCCGTTCCTCATCCTACCATAATCCCCACAAGAAAAAAATAAAATCACACCACCTCATCCATTAGAAAAAGTACAAAGTTTCAAGAAAATGAAAAGAAGCAAGGTGCTCATTTATGGTAGAGTTGAGATCAGCTCTGCTTTTCCTACTGCTCCTGAAGAGGAGGAGTGTGACTTCCGGCACCAATGTATCATTAAACATCACTGAATATACCTCATAGTTAACAGTCAGAGGAACTAGATATTTTTACACAACAGAATAAACATACTTTGTTGTACATCTGATAAAACATTATCTTTCTTACTACAACTCCATTTCTTAAAACAATAATAGTTCCTCCATCCACTTGCTGTTGTTTAGTCACTAAGCTGTGTCCAACTCTTTGTGACCCCATGGACTGTGGCCAGCCAGACTCTCTGTCCATGGGATTTCTTAGGCAAGAATGCTGGAGTGGGTTGCCATTTCCTTCTCCGGGGGATCTTCCCAACCCAGGGATCAAATCCTGTCTCCTGTGTTGGCAGGTGGATTCTTTACCACTGAGCCACCAGGGAAGCCCTCCCTTTCACCTAGTGCTTCCTAAATTAACTGTATCATGTAACTGTCATGCCCCGTAAAGTAGGTACTTTATTTCCCCCCCAGTTATACAGATGAAAGACTAGAGAATATGCTCAACTATACTCACAGAAGTATCCCACTAGTGGAAAGGCATGTGACTGGGGGCAGAGAGACCACTTAAAAGAATTAAATGCAACGAAGAGTAGCAGTAGATGGGAAGAGAGGAAAGGTTTCATGTTTCAAATACAAGCTTGGCAAGACTTAGTGAGAAATCAGATACGGGCGCTGAGGGACAGAAAGGAACTCACGTCAGAGGTCTCTAGTTGGGACACAAGTTTTAGCTGGGGAGACTGCAAGATGGCCATTAACTGCATTAGGGACTGAAGAAGGAACACATTTGCAGGAAAGATGAGAAAGTCTGGACTTGCTAAATTTGAGGGAGGGGCAGTACCCAGCATTCTAAGATGCTGAAACTCAGGAGACAAGTGGCTGTGAAGAGAGTAATCAACGGTGCCGCACTCCTGTTTTCTGGTCTGAAGGGATCCCATGCACACAGGAGCCTGGCGGGCCACAGTCCACAGGGCCGCAGAGAGCTGGACGCGGCCGGGTGGCAGCGCGACAGGAGCCTGCAGCTCGGCGAGCAATTCAACGCTGTCTACGCCACAGACTTGCCACTTCTCGACAAGTAATATGCTACCAACACATGACACCAGAAAGACGACTTTCTGAGCTTTATCACGGCCACTGGAATAAAAGCGGAGTGAAGAGAAAAGAAAAGAAGCCAGAAGCACACGCTGGCATCCTGAGAGGCAGACAGGCCTTGCCCAGGAGCACCCAACTCATAGTGTTTGGGGGTGTGGGCTGCTCAGTGCGCACCGGTGCCCGACACACAGCTGAGCGAGCGTCCGCTCAGACACGAGCGGGGAGCTGAGCGCCACAGGGGCCACCTGGCTGCTCGCACTATGATCCGACAACTGTGCCAATAACTTCATATATATCGTATCATTTATCCCTATCACAGTACCTTCAATATACAGTAGGTCTTTAATATTCACAAACATAAAATAAAATAGCAAATTCTACAACACAATTTGTAACATAAAACATTAAAAATATACAATAACTTATGACTGTTATCACCCTCATTTCACAAATAAGAGGAAGCCTTAAGAGAATGAGAAAAAAAAAAAAAAGCCACGTTAAAAGACTACATATACACTCTTGACCATACAAGAAAGCAATGTAAGCCTGACTCAAACAAAATTTTAAACATATTTTGCCACATAGGTGATGAGGAAGACCCTAAAACAAAACAGACATGGCTCCTGGTTTCACAGAGCTCAGAGTGCAGTATGAGATGAGAGACAAGCAGGTATGAAACGGTAAGTTCTGGTAAGAGCGATAAAGGAGACAAGCAGGATACAGGAGAGACTAACGTGGGGCAAACCTCCAACTGGAGGATCACGAAGGAGACACCAAACAGCGCGAATACAGAGGCCCAATCACCTCTCTGGATCAAAGACACTCCGGTGTCTATTCACACCCAGAAACAAATGTTTTCTGAGGCAACTGGCTTGGTCTAAGTCCTCCTCTGAATGAGGTGTCTTTCTGTCTCTTTTTTGAGGGGAAGGGAGAAGCGGGTTTGTATCTGGCCTCTCTAGCTCCAGCATCTACTGGCTGAAGGATCAGCCCCCTTTACTCTTCAGCAGGTGGGTGAGGGGAGGGGGTTCCATCTTCCTAACAGTAAGTTGGTTTTCTTGCCAAATATACATATCCCTTCACAACATGCAACATAAGGGCTTTTCCTGAAAATACTCTTCAGAGGTTAAACTGTATCAGCTATTCCAACCTTGTTAAAAATGAGACAGACAAAATGACTCATTCTGCAGACGGAGAATCAACTCAATCCAGTATTCACCAAGAAACTACCCGGAGCCACTAGGCACTGTTCGTGGTGCTGGAATACTGCTTGCATCCAGGAAACACTAGAGGGCGCACGAGAGTTTCAGCTTTCGGGAAACTGCACAAGGCAACTATGGAGCGGGGGACCTTTGCAAAACCAAAGGGAAGCCTGAGAAAGCCAGGTATCTGATGAGCAGACAGAAGAGAGCAGAACAGAAGCAGAACACCTTCACCTGAAGGGCTCTTCTGCCTTAGACCCGAGAGGCAATCCTAGTGTCACAGAGATCTACAGACCTGGTGCTCCTATAAAGACGCCCAAGTCAGCTGTTTGTTTCAATCTGGGGAACCTAACAAGGGTTCCCCAGATTGGCAACACTATGAGCTAGGTGAGACAGGTATTATCACTACAAATGAGATGGCTGAAGCTCAGAATGAAGTTGCCTTCCTCAAGTCAAGGTGCCTTAAACAGTAAGCCTGGGTCTAGAACTCGAGCGTCCTGGCTTAAGTCTGGGAGGACTACTTCCAGACTGGAGTCACATGCGCATCACCCACAAAGAGGCTTATCACTTGCTCTTTTCTCTGTGTGCTCTCATAATACAGAAAATAGGACATCCTGCAGAAATGCAATTGACAAATAGGAGCCACAGAGAGGTGGGAGCCATACAGACCTTAAGAATCAAACTTCTGGGATCCCTGTCTCCAAATTCTAAAACCCGACTGACTGTAAGCTGTGCGCGCCCTCGCTGAGCCATGTCCGACTCTTTGCAACCCCATGGACTGTAGCTCACCAGGCTCCTCGTGGGATTTTCCTGGCAAGAATACTGGAATGGGTTGCCACTTCCTTGTCTAGGGGATCTTCCTGACCCAGGAATTGAACCTGCATCTCCTGCATTGCAGGAGGATTCTTTACCACTGGGCCACCAGGGAAGCCTGATTGTAAGCTGTACCATCAACTTAATAATATTTCAAAACAAGGAGGAAAGACTATGTAAACCAATTGGAGAGATGGCAAAGTGACTAAGTTAGCTCTTAGAAATGAGAAAATGGGTGGTGATTAAGTGTAACAGAGTATACTTTAGAACTGCAAGTGGTGTCAGAGATTAATGTTAAGCTATTTTACAGATGAAGAAACTAAGGCTTGGCTCCATTAATGCTTTAAACAAATAAGGAGGAGCAGACTGGAACACAGGTATCGATTCTTACTCCAGTGGCCCTTCATCCAGCCCTGGGACTGTCTGTCTAGCTATACTATGAAATTATGCACATCCTCAGAGAAGGCCGTGCAGTGCTTGCGTCTGCGTCCGTCTCATGCAGACGCTGCCAGCCCCCAATGTGGCTGGCACAGGAGACAGAGGCAGCGAGTGACCAAAGTCCTCCAGCGGCCCCAGGAGCCTTTCAACCCAATGGGAGGAAAATCATAAAGCAAAACATAATTCAGAGCATCAATGACTATGGAAATCAGTGACTTTTTTTCCATTCTGTGAGAATATTTTAGAATTAACGCAAACAGTTCTGCTTCCATCACCAACTATATAAAGACAATATATCCACTGCCTCTGAGCAACATGGGGATCAAAAGTGTTTTTATTTTTAAACTAGACATTAATGTGGGTTTAGAAAAACAAAGTAATGAGTCTTTCCTGTACAGATGGATTCTCTCTATTCCACACTTTTAAAATAGTAAAGCCCTGTAAAGTAAGTTAAATAAGATGTGCGTGACTAAAATTTGAGGACGTGTCTGTTGAATAAAATAAGATACATTTGTAAGTGAAAAGTTACTCAGACTTTCTGTAATCTGATTTGGACAAACTCCAGTCACATTAGTAGAAAAATACAGTTAAGATATTGGTTAAATATGACCATTTCCTCTCAACCAACACTTCTAATCTGCTGCTGCTAAGTCACTTCAGGTGTGTCTGACTCTGTGCGACCCCATAGACAGCAGCCCACCAGGCTCCCCCCGTCCCTGGGATTCTCCAGGCAAGAACACTGGAGTGGGTTGCCATTTCCTTCTCCAATGCATGAAAGTGAAAAGTGAAAGGGAAGTCGCTCAGTCGTGTCCTACCCTTAGCGACCCCATGGAATGCAGCCTACCAGGCTCCTCCATCCATGGGATTTTCCAGGCAAGAGTACTGGAGTGGGGTGCCATTGCCTTCTCCGTCTAATCTTCTAGGAAACACCAAATTACGGGGAAAGGGCTTATAGTAAGAACTCAAATAAAACCAGATTTGTAAAGGGTTTTGTTTTGGAGGGGGGTTGGGAGGAATGGAATGTAGAGTTGACAGAATTTAAATAAAGTTGTGAAACTTGCCTAAGCCCAGTGGAACTCCTGACTTGTTCACTAGGACCCTTTCTTGTACAGCTTGTTCCATGGAGCTCGGTCACGAAACCACAGGGTTCAATTCACATTTCATACTTAAGAGCTTCAGAGTATGTTTTTTAAGATTTCAAAGTTGACAGTCTATCCAAGAAAAAAGTTACTTTTCAAATCACTGTGTTTAATGGTTAGAACTCCTGATACTTGCAATTTAAAGTGCACTGGCCAGCTTTACACAGTAGTGAATTTAAGTGTGTGCTTTTTATTGCAATTAAAACCATATCCTACACCAAGACACATCAGCAAATACATTTTCCCTCCAAATAAAAAGTAACTAAAAATCAGGCCGAAAAACCGAGTTACATCTTTACACATAAAACTTCTGCTGCACAGAGCTCCACCTGAGACACAGCTGTCCACGCTCTCTTCATTCCCTCAGTGTGTCTGTGGAACTAAGATACACACTGGAACAAAGACACACGGTCCCTACCTTTAACAATGGGGAAAACTTTGCAATTAGAGTGTTCCAGGGCTGACAGAGACCTGTAGCTCCTGCCCACCAAAGAAGGGTTTATGAGAGGAGAGAAAGTAAAGCTTATACGTGGCAGGCAGCACAGGATAACGGAATCGACAGCATTTGTCTGAAAGGATTTGCTTTCCTAAGCCGTGTGAAGGGCATTCCTGTGGACAGGGAGCTGCTACCATGCTATACACACAAATGGCTTTGCAACACAATCAGGCCACACGCTCATGTCCCACAAGGCCACAAACTGACCCTCTAACAGAAACCAGACTCAATCCCAGATACATAGGACCCAAGGAAAACCTGTAAACCAACATGCCCCACCCACAAAGCTCAAAGACACAAACAACCTGCAGCCACTTCCTTCACATGCGTATTCCGCTAGACCCCCACATAGCCCACTGCTATTTGCTTCCGGTGTGGAGAGTTCAAAACATAAGCACTTCAGCGTGCACAAGAAGATGAATGAAAACACAGGCAAGACAGCACTTGGAAATGGCTTTGAGTTTAGTTTCAAAATTTATGGGTAAAAAATGAAGCGTAAATATCCCCATTACTCCTTTCGGTCTCAAACTAAGTGGTTTTGTTGATGACAACAACGTTGTAATAATAGTAGAATGCACGTATTTTGAAGAACTACATATAAATCACCAAGCTCTATTAATAAATTACTATTTTTCATCAAGTGTCTACTGAGCACCTGCTCTGAGCAGAGAAGATAACTCAATAAGCTACCAAAAAGATGGGATGGGCAGGTAAATGACCAAATTCAATTAACAACTGCTCAGGAACACACAGGAGGTGTGCCTTCTAACCTGAGGGCTGTCTCGGCACCTGTGTTAAGAGCTCTGTGTGGTGTGAAAGAGTTACCCAGAAGGTCACACTCTCATGAGGCCTTTCTGAGGAGTGTCATTCTGGGGTCTGGAGTGCAGGAGTGCTGGGCAAGACATGATCAAAAGACAGCAGAAGGGGAAACTGCCGGGCTCGAGCTCAGACGTTAGAAGACAATGCTGAGTGATTAGAAACTGGAAAAAGGGCCTGAGTTCCCACATGAGCTGGGATCAAAGCGTTTGTGGACTTTAATCTTGTAATCTAGAGAGCCCCACAGTGACAGGACCACACCTGTGGTGAAGGGGTAAACATTTGGCTACAGAGTAAACTTGTGTCTATACTAAGTAACTCTTCAATTTCCTGGTAGGTACAAATTATCTGTGATGATTTCAGGCAAAACTGATTCCCCCTTCCTTCTTCAAAATGATTCAGTTCAGTTCAGTTGCTCAGTCCTGTCCGACTCTTTGCCCATGAATCACAGCACTCCAAGCCTCCCTGTCCATCACCAACTACCGGAGTTCACAAAAACTCACGTCCATCGAGTCGGTGATGCCCTCCAGCCATCTCATCTTCCGTCGTCCCCTTCTCCTCCTGCCCTTAATCCCTCCCAGCATCAGGGTCTTTTCCAATGAGTCAACTCTTCGCATGATGTGGCCAAAGTATTGGCGTTTCAGCTTTAACATCAGTCCTTCCAATGAACACCCAGGACTGATCTCCTTTAGGATGGACTGGACCTCCTTGCAGTCCAAGGGACTCTCAAGAGTCTTCTCCAACACCACAGTTCAAAAGCATCAATTCTTCGGCGCTCAGCTTTCTTCACAGTCCAACTCTCACATCCATACAACCACAGCGTTGACTAGACGGACCTTTGTTAGCAAAGTAATGTCTCTGCTTTTGAATATGCTATCTAGGTTGGTCATAACTTTCCTTCCAAGGAGTAAGCGTCTTTTAATTTCATGGCTGCAATCACCATTTGCAGTGATTTTGGAGCCCCAAAAATAAAGCCAATGCTTACACTTGGACAATTAATCACCAAAAGTTATAGGCGTGTTCTTACTATTAAAGACCAAAGGGGGAAGGAAAAAAAGCGCTTCAGCTGGCAACTGTTTCCATTAATGGTCTTATTAAGCCATGCTCCACTGTACTTTATATCGAAACGCTTTACGTCTGAAAAAGGTCCTGATGAAAAGTAGCACAATCACAACCAATCAATTTCTCTGCGTCCTACTCTAAATAAAGATCCTCCCCCCCTCCACCCGCCGCCGGAGAGAATTTCGTTTGGCAAGTTCTGAAAAACTTAATTTCAAAGAACACACGTTCGCCTCCTCGGTATTCTTTAAAAAGTTTCCCCTACTCAATGGGTCGGAAGCCAGAGCTCCAAAACTGGGTCAAACGAACCCAAACCGACAAAGAGTAACTTTCTCTGGGTCCCAAGTGCTTCTATACCGTCCCAGCAAGTCGGGTCCAGTTGTAACCTTCTTCACGTTTCCCCCACTCGCACAGTCGGGGCTGACGCGGCTCATCATCTCCGGGGATGTAGCGGACCGTATCCTCGGGACCCAAGACGCCGACAGACCGAGGGGGACCGGGCCGAAGCGCACGGGGCGGGGGGAGCCCGGGGCCAGGGGAGCCAGTCCGGGCCAAGGTGCCGGGGCCGCCGTCAGGAGAAGGCACGGAGCGGGGCGGAGGACGGGCCCGGGACGAGACCAGGAGTGAGGCTCCAGCCCAAACAAAAACAACCCGAAGTTGAGCGCGGCGGAGACAGCAGATTGGGCGAGACCGTTCACGGCTGCCCATTGGAGAAGAGGGAAAACAGAGTCCCCCAATCGCGAGCGGCGGGGCTGCTCCCCTCGTGCGGCCGCGGGCCGGCCCGGCGCTGCCCGGCGGCCGCTACCGCTCCCTTCCGGCCGCGGCGCCCACTGCAGGGCCCGCGCCCCCCGCTCGCCGCCGCGCCCCTCCCCCCGCCGGCCCCACCGCCCCCGCGGCCCCGGCTCCGGGCCCCCCAGCCCCGGCCCGGCCCGGCGCCCCCCGCGCTCCTGCCGGCCCGCCCCCAGCCCGCCGCCCGCGTCCGGCGCCCCGCCGGCCCCCGCACGCCCGCGCCGGCGTCCGCCCCCCTGCTCACCGCCGGGCGCTACCCGTTCCTCCTCGGGGCGCGTCGAGGCCCCGCCGCCCCGCCGCCGCGCCGCTGGGGGGGGCCCCGCTCTGCCCAGCGACACTTCCTCGTCCCCCAAGAAAATTAATCACCAAAAATAATTCCACAGAAAAATGGGAAGAGTAAAATCCAAGATGGCGGCCCCCGCCGCAGCACCGCCCGCTCCATCCGCTGTCGGGAAATGAGTCCCAGCCGCGGCCGGAGCCCCCCGCCCCCACCGCGCCGCGCCCCCCGCGCCCCCGCGCCCCCGCGCCGCGGGCCTCACCTCGCCTCGCGCGCGGCCTCAGGGAATCCTGGAGGCAGCCGCTGGCCTGGCGACTCCGCGCCCCGGGTCCTGGCGCCGCGCGTGCCGTCTCCGGTGCCCGGGCGCCCTCACCTCATAGCCCCGGAGCCTCACCGTCCGCGCCGCAGACGCGTCGCCGCCCCCGGTGAGCCGCTCGGACGCCGCCCGGGAACGGTGGAAGGACACGAAAAGGAGTACCCTCGGCCGAGCGGAGGGACACCACTTCAACTCGTGCCTCTTCGGCCGCCTCTGTTGCTTTTACGGGACTGGGGGTTGGGTGGGGGTGGGGGAGGCGGAGAAACCCGAGAAAGAAATGAGTTCCCCCGCCGGCTGCTTCCCGCGGCGGAGGAACAAAAAAGCGAATTTTGAGAGGACGAGGCCCGTCGTCGCTTCGCTTCGCTCGCAGCGGAGGGATTCGTAATGAGCGGTCGGAAAGGATCCCTCCGCCTCTCGCTGCCCTTTAAATCGCGGCTGGAGGCGGCGTCGCCGCGCGCCCCTCGGGCGCTACCTGGGCCTAGGCTTTTCCGTGCGCTCGGGGTCTCGCGAGGCTGCCTTCCAACCCTCAGTCCCTGGCGTAGCAGCACCCACCGGGGACCGCTTCTGAGTCAGGACGGGGGTCAGCCGCGGGGGACGGGCAGGCTTCTCGCCCGCTGCGCCTCCCGGGTGCGCCGAGACGAGGTGGCCCCCGTGGAGGCGAGCCTCTTTGTTGTGGGAGTGGGTGTCCTTGGGAGCAGATAACACCCTTCAAGACCGTGTGGGCAGCCCGAGTTCCACCACCTCGTGTGGGAGAAGCGGGACGTGAGCCTGCATCAACCCGGCCACTAGCTTCCTAGCGTCAGCCGGCCATTTCTTGAGCACCTACTGTGCGTCGGGTTTTCGGAGAAACGGGTTTTTCCGATTCACTCCCTCGTTGGGCAGTGCCGGTACCCAAGGATGCGGGCCCCCTCCTGGGTCTCAGGCTGGTCGGGAAGTTGTTGAGAGGCTCCCACGGGCCGGGCGCGCTGCCTCGCCCTCTGGATCCTCCCTGCGAGGTTGATGACAATGGCTGCAAAATAGCAATCCTGAGAGGAGCATCTTTTCCTGGATACCAGGCACCATTCTCAAGCTTTGGTGCCCTATCTGGTTTACAACGACTCCCAGGAGGTGGGGACCGTTTTTTCCCACTTTATACGTAGGGAGACTGAGGCATCGAGAGGTGAGGCGACCTCCAAAGTCAGTCAGGGCTTGAGGCAGAGCCCTTATCCTGATAAAAAGCGCAGAGGCCAAGAAGTTGAGGTTGCCACAAGCGGGCAGATGGCACGGTATTGGTGCCTAAACGTCTCCGCCACCCGGAAGAGTGGATATGGGTATGGAAGGAAAAGGGAGTGGTTGAGAAAGGTGAGCCCGAGAAGTGCAGAAGCCCTGGGGCCGGAGTGGGGGAGGAGGTGGTAAAGAGCCCAGCTCGGTCCTGCAGAGAGGAGGCAGGCTGAGCAGGCGGGTCCTTCTATTCCAGGAAGAGCCCCGGGCCTTCCTTGGTTTTCTGCCATTCCCAGGGCCTGGCACAGAGTAGGCATGCCAGAAAAGCGGCTTCCGTGGGCAGTGTCGATGACCACAAAGTCTGTGGTCCACCAAACAACCACCACCAACACGGCTGCTTACTTGATTTTCTCTCCCTCTTGACCTTGAGTGGCAGACATAGCGCTTATTATCCCCTTTCACAGATGCGAAATTGAGGCACAGTGATTGGCTGAGGACAGGAATCTAACAGAGGTGGAGGCGTGACTAGATCTTAAACACCAGCGCTCCTCCCACTGCCCTCACCTTGCCTCCTGGGGAAGCCCATTGGGCGGGGATGGGGCTGTGCGGGGTCTCACCACCCCTCCGGTGAAGCCGATCGGCTCAGGACCCTGCACGCTCTGCTCTTTCACTCTGAAAGCCTTCGGGCGTCTCTGACATCAGAAGCTGCCTTGTCACGTTCTTCGCTGCTAGCACAACTAATGAATGATTGCTTCAGTTTCATTAGCTTCTGATTTATGGCTAAACTTTCCAATAATTTTCATAGTGCCTGGCTCCAAATCCTCAAATCGCACCCCACCGAGACTGCCGTTGCCACCTTGTCTCCTCTCTGGGTGCCCAGGGAGGAAGAAGCCCAGGGGGCACCACAGTCCTGTGTGGGTCCCCCTGGGTCTCGGTGCCCAGGCCCCAAGTCCAGCCATGCCCGGGCAGCCTTTCACAGCCCTGAACATCCCTGTCTTCCCCACTCGAAGCTTTCCAGAGTCCATCTCGACGGCGCCTCCTGTGGCTGACACCCAAATCCGGACCCTGACAAGTCCCCAGAGTCCCAAGACTCTGGCTCCATTTGCTTCCGGCCCAGCGCCAGGCCAAGTTTTCTGGGCGGTGACTTGCAGGGAGCAGGGGAGGCAGATGGGTGACCCCAGACACAAGTCCCTCCGGCTCCCCACTTCTGAGCCTGTCTCCACCCCCCACCCCCTCCCTGTCCCCCCTGTGCTGCTGGCTGCTCTTCCAGCCTGCGCTGAGAGGCCCTCAGGGTGGGCTGGAGCTCTCTGAGCTGGCCAGAGGCCACAGCCCAGAGTAGCTTTGCTTGGGGGAGACTGGAAATTCGACTTCCCCACAGTGAGCGTGGCCAGCTGGAGGCTGCCTCCTGCCAGCTGGCAGAGGAGGGGGGTGGGGGACAGGAAGTAGTGTGGCCAGGCACCTGCCCAGCCCCCCACGTGACAGGAGCCACCGGCATTTACACCGTGAAGCCTCTGGATGCCCCGAGTGGAGGCGCTAAGCCACAGAGGCAGTGGGGCCCCACCAGCCCTGGACAGACGGAGAGATATTAACAACTCTAAAGAAAGACTGAGTTGGCGGAAGGAGCCTGGGCCAGCCCCGGAAGCCCAGGAGTGCCAGCCCAGCCCGCAGCTGACCTGGGCGCCGCACCCCTGCCACGGGATCTGTTCCAATCCCCCCAGAAGGGCCCAGGGGGCACTGCAGAGACCCAGCTGGATCCCACCAAACCTGCATCCCTCTCCCACATCCCTTCTTCAAATACCAGATTCACGCAGCCACTGGCTGGCAAAGATTTGCTTGCTGGGATCCTGTGCCCACAGGGAGGGCCCACAGGTCCTGCTGAGCCCAGAATACCGGTCTGGGTGGCAGGTGGCTTCTCGATGTAAAGCGACACCTTGGCTTTCAGACTCTGCTCTCCTGTCTCCCCTTTACCCCTGCCGACCCCACCCCTGCCCGGAAGGCAGGGCTGCTTTGATGGGAGCAGGTGCCAGAGTGGGTGGCGGGAAGAGGGCGGAGGATATACCCAGGGTGATTCCAGTGATCCGTCTGGGCGGCTGCGGGCTCCTCAGCCACCTGCCTGCGCATCGCAGCGCCCCATGCATCGTGCTTGCCCCTCCACTACCCAGTCCTGCTTTGGTAGAGGAGAAAAGGTCAAGTGACCCGCCCAAGGCCAAGTCAACAGCAGCAAGACTCCAGGGCAGCTGTGATTAGAGCCTTGGCATGTCTGACCTGGGTCTGAATCTCAGTTCCGCAACCTAGCAGCCAAGCGATTTGGGCCCAATGAGGCAGCGTGTCTACACGCCTGTTCTCTCGCCTGTGCAAAGGTGCCAGTCCTGATCCTGCCCAAGGAGTCCCCTCTGTAGCTTCAAAACCGCTTATGTACCAAAGATGCCCACCTTCCTGTCCCCACCTACACGTTTCTAAACTTCTGACGCCACCACTTAGGTGTTTCACAGGCATTTCGCATAAAGTGAGGTTAAAACTGAAAACACATGCATGCCAAATTCCACTTCCCAGAGAGAGACCGTTCCCATTTTCTCAGGCCCAGTACCCAGCTTTTATTTTCTCTTAATGGCCTTTGTGTTTGGTTTGGTTGGTTTTCTCCTTAGCACATACCACCATCTAGCATCCTGTGTGTGTCCATTAGTCTCTCTGTCGTGTCTGGCTCTTTATGACCCCATGGATTGTAGCCTGTCTATGGAATTTCCCAGGCAAGAATACTGGAGTAGGTTGCCATTTCCTCCTCCAAAGGGCTCTTCCTGACTCAGGGATCGATCCCAAGTTTCCTGCATTGCAGGCAGGTTCCTTACCATCTGAGCCACCAGGGAACCTCCCTGGCGTCCTGTGTCTTTCACTTATTCATTGCATCTAATGACCGCCTCTTTCTTCCAGGCTGTGAGTTATTTAAGGATGGGGGGCTTTGTCTGCCTTTTTCACTGCTCTGTCCTCAACATCTAGAACAGCGCCTGGGGCCCTGGTGTGGAGGCTTAATTCACAAAAGGTGATGCTAACCTTCCGGTGTTGCTGCAGGGATAAAAGGAGTTGTAAGCGAGTTTCTAACCACTCTCCTGTTTCCGAGGCTCAAGCTCCAGTCGAGGAGGTTTCTCCACCACCCACCCCTACACGCGCATAGACTTCCCTGCCTTTCAAGCTCAGGAGTGCCCTGGGCTTCGTGCCTGCCTAAGACAACCCATAGGGTCCCAGAAACAGCCCCATGCCGAGGGCTGGTATTCTTTCCAGTTCCCACCAGCACCAGAAAGGAACCCAGACATAAAATAGCCACCCCTGTCCTCTCAGACACACCTGGGATAAACACAGAGAGGATCAGTGGCTGCTGAAAAACTGGTTTCCTCAAGGGCAGAGAGAGCGTCCTCTTATTATTAGTCAATACTTTCAAACTTACAAGAAGGTTTCAAGCATAGCACAAAAACTTCACTTTCCTAAACTATAAGTTGCTGCCGTGATGCTCCAAGACTTCTGAGCAGAGTTGGGTGTGTTTTCCAGCTAGAGGGCCCCCACAGAACCAGGTGATAACGATTGAGACATTTACACGGATGGGTGGATGCTGTTTCATCGCCGCACCGGACTCAAGTTTTCCCAATGACCCTGGTAATGTCCTTTATAGCAAGGGAGCTTGCCCAGAGCCCCCAGTTACCTTGGTTGTGGTGCTTCAGCTTCCTCCACATGGAGCAGCTCCTCACCCTTCCCTTTAATTGCGTGGTTTGGGCAGTCATGAAGGTTAGATTATTGTGTAGTCTGTCCCTCGCTTTAGCTTTTTTTCTGACAGCTCTCTGTGATTAGATTAAGGTCAGGTACCTTGGGTGGGAATGTCGGAGTGAGGCTGTTTCTGTCACTGCATCCTCTCAGGTGGCAAAGCATTTCAATTTGACCCGCAACTGATGATACTCACTTGGGTCCCTTGATTAAGGGGTGTGTGCCAGGCTTCTCCACGGGAAAGTCACTTGTGGAGAGCCTGAAGAGTCTTTGTAATAAGTACTCTGTGGAGATGAACTTTGGGAGGATATAAACATCTGATTCTCATCAAACTTTCAATGTATTAATATATATTGTATCAGTATGGATTGACAGGCTCCTGTTCAGTTCAGTTCAGTCACTCAGTCGTGTCTGACTCTTTGCGACCCCATGGACTGCAGCACACTCGGCCTCCCTGTCCATCATCAACTCCCAGAGTTTACCCAGACTCATGTCCATTGAGTTGGTGATGCCATCCAACCATCTCATCCTCTGTCGTCCCCTTCTCCTCCTGCCCTCAATGTTTCCCAGCATCAGGGTCTTTTCAAATGAGTCAGCTCTTCGCATCAGGTGGCCAAAGGATTGGAGCCTCAGCTTCAACATCCGTCCTTCCAATGAACACCCAGGACTGATCTCCTTTAGGATGGACTGGTTGGATCTCCTTGCAGTCCAAGGGACTCTCAAGAGTCTTCTCCAACACATAGTTATAACCTATCAAGAGTCTTCTCCAACATGTAATTATAATCTATGTTCCCGTTTCTTCCCCTGTCTCTCTTCTCTCTCCCTCCAAAGATATTTATGGCAGCTTTATTTATAAAAGCCCCAAACTGGAAACAATGCAAATGCTAACCAACAAAAGAATGGATAAAGTGTGGTCTAGCTATGTGATGAAATACTAATCAGAAATCATAATGAAAGAGCCACAACAAGGATAAATTTCAAAACCATTATGCTGAGATAAAAGAAGCTAGAAACCATAGAGCTACAAACCAATTTGTAAATTGCTTAGTTTCACACAAGTGATGTCCTAGGAGAGAAAGAAACTCATCTATGGGGATAGAAATCTGAAGCATCGTTTGCCTCCTGGCAGGTGGTATTGACTAGGTAGGGACACAGAGAACTTTCTGATATCATGGAAACATCCTATATCCAAGGCTGGCTACCTGGGTATGTACAGTTTAAGTGTGAGTTCTGTACAAATTACTGAAGGTCAGTTATACCCTCAAACAAGAGAGGAACAACCTGGGAAAAGAGTGAACTGAACTGGCCTACTGCTCAATGAAGCCCTCTCCAGTTTTTCCAAGACTTGTGGTTGAGCAAACTTTGCAAAACAGTTGTTCCTTGGCTCTTCCACAACCATTGCTTCTAGGAATGACCCAGGTTCAAAGTGCACAATCCAGGTTCCAGGTGCAGGTGAGGAACCTGAAGATTCCTGCTCTGCCATCTGCCCTGTTAGAGCTGGCTCTTGCTGGGTGATGCTTAAAGGGGTGGTGGTGGGGGGGGGTTGCTGCTCTTTCTCCCACCACCAGGAGAGTTTCGAGGGCCACCCTCAGATGCTGTCAGACCTGCCCAGAACTGGGAGCCTCCAGCCAGTTTTAAGTCGACCCCGGTCTTCTCGGGCCAGGACATATGAGCTGCACTCGGAGTCAGTTCTCTGCTCCATCACCACATCGGAGAGTCCCTTCTCGTATTCCATAGGTCCACTTTGGGCTGTTGGCTTGTCCCCTGGTGAATCCCTGAGGGTGGTGTTTCCTGACTCAAAGGTAGAGTTGATTTCCAGCCTGGGTGGTCAGGCCGACAAGATGACGGGGGCCCCGGCCCTGGCATTCGGTGTGGAGACCCTAGCTTCAGAGTTGGGGGCCCCAATGTGTTCAAGAAGGCCTTAGGATGGCGGAGGGAACACTCACCAAGGGGGAAATGAGGGGCTTTGACTGTCTTTCTGTGGGATCATTCCTGCTGTTCAAAGACTAAAATCATGACAATCTACCCCCACACCTCTGTGAACAACATAAAGCGTGGGCCACAAAGACTCAGAATCTTCATTTCCTTTGACCCTACTGTCCACAGACACACAATCCGCATGCAGGACCCCAGGCCTTGCCCCTGCATGCCCAGGCCTAGGGGTGGGGGGGACCTTCAGGAGACTGGACATTCTGGCAACCTTGGGCTGTGGTGGAGCCCAGTTTGGGACAGCGAGTTTCAGAGACTGCTAAGAATTTGCTGGAGAGATGGAAATTTCCAGGAGAAGGCCCAGTGGACCTATAGATGCTGCCAAGGGTGAAGGCAAAGGAGCCCCCAGATCGCAGAAGCAGGACAGGCATGGTCCCTCCCACACACAGGAGGCCACACCCCGGCGATCCAAGCCCCCTGCACCCTGCATCCAGCCTCTGGAGGGAGACCTGGATATGGGGATCTCCTTCTAGCCTGACCCCAGCTCAAGCTCATCACAGGGTCTGTCTCTTTACAAAGGGCTTTAAATCAAGCAGAGAAGAGTCATTCAACCTGGAAAGGACTCAGCCCAGAGGCAAGGGACCGTCTTCCCATTTGTGTAAGTTTCCTGTGGCTTAAAACAACAGGAAATTATTCTCTCCCAGTTTGGAGGTCAGAAGTCCCAAATCAAGGTGTGGGCAAGGCTGCGATCCCTTCGGGGGTTCCGGGAAGGATCCTTCCTGCCTCTGCCAACTCTGGGGGCTCCAGGCGTCCCTGGGCTCATGGCCTTGTCCCTTCAGCCTCTGCCCTCGTCCTCCCGTATCCTCTCCTCTGTGTCAAATCCCCCTGTCCTTTCTCTTAAGACATTTTTCGCTGGATTTAGACCCATCCAGGTAATCCATTGGAAAGGGGGCGACAGAGGATGAGATGGTTGGATGGCATCACTAACTCAATGGACATGAGTTTGAGCAAGCTCTGGAAGATAGTGAAGGACAGGGGAGCCTGGTGTGCTGCAGTCCATGGGGTTTCAAGTAGTCGGACACAACTTAGCGATTGGACAACAATGAAGTCAGCCCAGGTGGGGACCAAGCTCTGATCCTTCCTGCTTGTTCCAGAGTCTGCCTGGCTTTGCTTAACCGGTTCTAACTTGAGCAGGGGAGATGTTGTCCTGCACCTGCCCTCCCTGCCCAGGACGTGGGGCTCCCAGCTCACCCAGGTCCTCGGTTCATCCAGGCGTGAAGCAAGCCTAGCACCATTTTCTGATTTCTCCATTCCCTTGCTGAGGGCAGCGGCCAAACTGGAGTTCCTCCCTTTGGCAAGTGGAATGGAGTCTCACACCCAACAAGAGCAGCCCCAGCAGAGGGCTGATGGTGGCCGAAGCAGCGGCCCCTCCCCTGAATCCCACGATGGGTACCCAAAGCTATGAGGCTGGCCCTAGCATCTGATCCAACATTCCTTGAGCATCCCTTCTCCACACCAAAACGTGAGCCCTTGTCTACGGCTAGGTACCAGTGGGAGACAAACCACATGGTAGTCTGAACAGGGGAGGTTATATGGAGCTTTTATACAAATCGCAGATTTCTGGTAACCCTGTGTCCAGCAAGCCTACTGGTGCCATTCTTCCAACAGCTTCTGCTCACTCTGTGTCCCTGAGTCACATTTTGGCATTTATGGCCGTACCGCAAAACTTTTGGTACATTTGTTAACAGTAATCTGTGATCAGTGGCCTTTGATATGACTATGGTCATCATTTCAGCATTGTTTAGCAATAAAGCATTTTTTAATCAAGGTATGTACAGTCTTTTAAGATAATGATGTTTCATACTTAGAAGAGTATAGAATCGTGTAAACATAAATTTTATATGCACCAGGAAGCCAAAAACTCACGTGAGTTGCTTTGTTGTGGTACAGCAAGTCCCCTACACACGAGCCTTTAAGTTGCGAACTTTGAAAGACGTGTACAAAAAAAAAAAAAGAAAGATGTGTACATACGTTCCATCAGCGCCAGGTGTGACCGACACTGCAGCTCGCCCTCCGTCTCCTGTCGCTGACCATCCTTCAGCTCTGCCATCTCCCACCTCCTCTCCCTCCCCCAGTCAGTCTCCTGGCCTCTTCACTCGATGCCAGCCTCTGTATGCCAGGCGTTGTACTATTCCACTGTGCTTTTCAAGGTGCTATACTGTAAGATTAGAAGTGTTTTTAGTGTTTGTTTTTTATATATGAATTATTTGTGTATTATAAACTTATTACAGCACAGTACAGTATGGATTTCCCTGGAGGCTTAGACAGTAAAGAATCCATCTGCAATGCAGGAGACCTGGGTTGGATCCCTGGGTCGGGAAGATCCTCTGGAGGAGGGTATGGCAACACACTCCAGTAGTCTTGCCTGGAGAATATTATGGTTGGAGGAGCCTGGTGGGCTACAGTCTAGGGGGTCGCAAAGAGTCGGACACAACTGATGTGACTCAGAACACATGCACACGTCCCAGGGATGATGCAGGCAAAGCCATGGGCACAGGGTGGTGACTGGGACACCGGCGGTTACCCCCGTCCTGTCTGGGCGCTGAGGCAGCTGACCTCAGCCTCTGACCCCTCCTGACCCCTGCCTCTCCATTCCACCTGGGAACAGAGCTTCTTCCAACGATAGAATATAACTTAAGGGCTTGTTCAATTAAAATAATAAAGCCATTCATCCGTGTTCATAGCAGTATCATTCACAACACCCAAAACGTGGAAGCAACCCAAGTGTCCACGGATAGATGAATCAATGGGGAAAACGTGGTCCGTCCATGCAGTGGCATATTCTCCAGCCTTGGCAAAGAAGGGAATTCTTTTTTAGAGCTAATATTTTATTATAACTCTAAAGGACCGTAAGCCTTAAAAACTGTGGATCACTGCATTGTATACCTGCAACTTACATAATATGGGACATGAACTATACTTTGATAAAAATAATTAAAAAGATGACAAGCGGAACACTGTCTTTTCAGATACAGTGGAGATTATCAGACCTTCCCAGAAAACACTCCCCGGTACCCAACTCGTGTTCAACTGGGGTTAGGATGCAGGCACAGTACGAGGTCTACATTGAGCTCATGTAACCTCATCAGCAACCAGTGACTGCGGTTGAAAAATGCTCCTTACAAGCCCAGGTTTTGATTTATTCAACTATGTATTGTATACCTTGTGTTGTTTAGCGGCCAAGTCCCGCCTGACTCTTCTGCGACCCCATGGACCCCGCCAGTCTCCTCTGCCCGTGGTTTTCCCAGACAAGAATACTGGAGCTGGTTGCCACTTGCTTCTCCTACCAAAGGGAACATTGACACTGGATACAATGTGGGTGAACCTTGAATTATGCCAAGTAAAATAAGCCAGTCACAAAAGGACAAATACTGCGTGATTCCACTTACAAGAGGTACCTGCTGCTGCTGCTGCTAAGTCACTTCAGTCATGTCCGACTCTGTGTGACCCCATAGGCGGGAACCCACCAGGCTCTGCCATCCCTGGGATTCTCCAGGCAAGAACACTGGAGTGGGTTGCCATTTCCTTCTCCAATGCATGAAAGTGAAAAGTGAAAGGGAAGTCGCTCAGTCCTTTCCGACTCTTCCCGACCCCATGGACCGCAACCCACCAGGCTCCTCTGTCCACGGGATTTTCCAGGCAGGAGTACTAAAGTCGGGTGCCATTGCCTTCTCCAACAAGAGGTACCTAGAGTAGTCAAAAGCGTAAGGACAGGAAGTACTAACAGGATGGTGGTTTACCAGGGATTGCAGGGGGTCGGGGGAGAGGGGAGTGAGTGTTTAGTGGGGACGGAGTTCCAGCTTGGGAGGATGAAGAGGTTCAGAGGTGGATGGTGGTGATGGTGGCCTAACAGCATGGATGCACTGCGTTCTGTTCCCTGTATTTCACTTTGGTTAAAGAAACACTGCCACCAGCAGGGAACTCCGCCCAGTGCTGTGCGGCAGCCTGGATGGCAGGGGAGTTTGAGGGAGAAGGGATACGTGTGTATGCGTGGCTGAGTTCCTTCGCTGTCCGCCTGAAACTGTCACAACATTGTTAATCGGTGATACTCTGATATAAAATATAAACTTTCAGTTCAGTTCAGTCACTCAGTCGTGTCTGATTCTCTGTGACCCCATGGACTGCAGCACACCAAGCCTCCCTGTCCATCACCAACTCCTGGAGTTTACTCAAACTCATGTCCATCATGTCAGTGATGCCATCCAACAATCTAATCCTCTGTCTTCCCCTTCTCCTCCTGCCTTCAATCTTTTTCAGCATCAGAGTCTTTTCCAATGAGTTGGTTCTTCCCATCAGGTGGCCAAAGTATTAGAGTTTCAGCTTCAGCATCAGTCCTTCCAATGAATATTCAGGACTAATTTCCTTTAGGATGGACTGGTTGGATCTCCTTGAAGTCCAAGGGACTCTCAAGAGTCTTCTCCAACACCACAGTTCAAAAGCATCGATTCTTCGGTCCTCAGCTTTCTTGATAGTCCAACTCTCACATCCATACATGACTGCTGGTAAAACCATAGCTTTTACTAGATGGACCTTTGTTGATAAAGTAATGTCTCTGCTTTTTAATATGCTGTCTAGGCTGGTCATAGCTTTTTCCCAAGGAGCAATTAATTTAATTGTTTAAATGAAAAACAAACACCAGAGCCCTGTTTACTGAATTTCTGTTTTGTGCTACGTTCTGTTTTGTGCTATGTACTGGGCAAGGCTCTAGTAGTGACCACTGTGACCCTAGCTTACAGATGAGAAAACTGAAGGGCTCAGAGTGACCTGCCCGAGGTCACATAGTCTTAGCGGCAGAGCTGCGACCGCCAGTGCACCCTGATCTGGAGCGTGGCGCCGTCCCTGGTCGTGCTAGTCATTCCAAGTCCCGGCGCTGCAGTCAGTGTGGGGTCTGTGAATTCTACCTCCTCTGGCAGAAGGACACTCTGACCACCAGATTTAGGGCCTCGCTTTTTGGCACGTTCTGCCCTCTGGCCGTAGAAGACGGGGTGCTATATAGCTTTTGTGGGGCCTCTTGGCTCACACATGCCCCAAGGTCAGTCCTCGGCTGCAGGGCTGATGGTCCCCTCCTCCAGGGCTCTGCTTCGGTCCAGCCCCACCGATCGTTTCTGCTGTCCTGGGAGTTCCTTTGGCATCCATATCACTCAGCTTCTCAGGCCGGTGCCCCCTTCCACCTGGGCCCAGTCCCCCCAACATGTGAGTCTCAGCCTGAGGGCTTACAGTGGGCCCGAGACACCACCAGCCCACGCCTCTCAGCAGTGGGCACCTGGTGACCTTCTGGTTGGCAAAAGATCCCATCCTGAGGGGCCACTTTCTAGGACCGTGTCTGGTACCAGCTGTCTCAGGCTTGGTCCCCCAGATACAGCCTCAGAGAAAAACACATGAAAGCATGCAGTTTATTGGTGGTTGTTGTCCAGCTGCTGAGTCGTGTCAGACTTGCTGCAACCCCATGGACTGCAGCACACCAGGCTTCCCTGTCCTTCACCATCTCCTGAAGCTTGCTCAAATTCATGTCCATCAAGTCGGTGATGCCATCCAACCATCTCATCCTCTGTCGTCCCCTTCTCCTCCTGCCCTCAATCTCTCCCAGCATCGGGGTCTTTCCCAATGAGTTGGCTCTTCGCATCAGGTGGCTAACGTATTGGAGCTTCAGCTTCAGCATCAGTCCTTCCAGTGAGTATGCAGGGTTGACTTCTGTTTAAAGAGACCTTATTTAATATTGTTAATTCATTGACACCAGCCCCACGGCCAGCAGCACGACAGTGCACGCGTGAAGGAAGCTCATATAACACATGTGATTTCTCTGTGACGCACAGACAGTTCTTCAGCACTATGCCTGGTGGTCATTTTAAATAGCAAAGTCACCAAGAAAAAGCACAAAGATGACAGCATCAGGCACCAAATAGACGGTGAAAAGGACAGTTATTTACAGTATGAGAGCAGGAACAAGGAGGAGGGGCATCACCAAGTCTGACTTCAGTTCTAGCAACTCAATATTGTCACCTGTCTGCATGTGTGTGTGTCCATGAGTGAGCACAAAAGCACCCCAAGTATCAATTTTAGGGTTGCAAATACATTTTAGCTTGAGGTTAATTGGCAAATACAGAATCCACTAATAGTGACTATCAACTGCATGAACATACTGTGGACCTTTCAAAACAAGGTAACCAGTCATTTTACCAGCAAACAAGTTTATGTGGGAACAGCAGAGGAATTGCAATTTGGGGTGAGCTGCTGCTGCTGCTAGTTGCCTCAGTCGTCTCCGACTCTGTGCGACCCCATGGACTGCAGCCCACCAGGCTCCTCCGTTCATGGGATTTTCCAGGCAAGAGTACTGGAGTGGGTCGTCATGCCCTCCTCCAGGGGATCTTCCCAACCCAGGAATCGAACCAGTGGGCTCCTGCATTGCAGGCAGATTCTTTACCATCTGAACCACCAGGGAAGCCCCATAGAACCAATAGCTAGTTTCAAGTTTGGGGTTATTATGAATAGAACTACTATGAACATTTGCGTACAAGTCTTTTTGTGGACAAATATTTTCATATCTACTGGGTAAATCTCTGGGAGTAGAAGTGGTGGGGTCAAGTGTAGGTGTATGTTTAACTACAAGACCCTGCCGGATAAATCTTTCCCAAAGTGGCTGCACCATTTCACGTTTCCACCAGGAAAGTGTGACAGTCCTGCTTGCTCCACGTCCTCACCAACATCTGACCTGTTGGTCTTCTTCAGTTTAGTCATTCCAAGGAGTGGGCACTGGTACCCCACTGCGGCTATAATTTGCATTTCTCTGAAGACCAATGATGCTGAGTGTTCTTTCACATGCTTATTGTCCACTTGTATATCTTCCTTTAGCAAAGTGTCTTTTCCAATCTTTTGCCAATTTTTAAACTGATTTTTTGTCTTATTATTGAATTACAAGCATTTTAAGTTTATTTGGGATGCAAGTCATATACATATATATTATGAACAACTTTAATAAATTCGATAAGTGATGGAAAATGGGCATATTTCTTTTTTCTTTATTATTATTTTAAAAATGTATTTATTTTTAATTGAAGGATAATTGCTTTACAATATTGTGTTGGTTTCTGCCAGATATCAACATGAGTCAGCCATAGGTATACATATGTGCCTTCCCTCATAAACCTCCCTCCCACTTCCCACCCCATAAAATGAGCATATTTCTTAAAAAAACAAAAATACTACCACTGATTAAATAAGAAATTACATTTTGATCTGCCCACTATCTGAGCAAAAGAATTCATTATGAAAACCCTTCACAGACACACAAACACGCACACACAAACCCTCTCCAGGTCCAGATGGTTTCACTGGACAGTTCTAGTGGACATTTAAGGAAGAAATCGTATGAGTCCTACATGTCTTACTCAGAAAATAGAAGAGGCAAGTTCCCAACATTCTGCGTCATTAGGGAATTGCAAGCTAAAACAATTAACAAGATATCGCCTACACTGACCAGAATGGCTAAAATCCTAAACATCGATGATGCCAAATTCTATACGAATACGAAGCAGCAGGAACTCTCGGCCACTGCTGGTAGGAACGCACAGGGGCGCAGCCACTTTGCAAGACACATGGGTGGCCTCCGACGAGACTAGACGCAGTCTCACCACACGGGCCAGCATCTGTGCTCTCTGGTTCTTACCCAAGGTGAGAATGTTTGTCCACATAAAAACCTGCACATAAATGTTTATAGCAGCATTATTCATGATCGCCTCAAAAGGAAGTGACCCAGATGTCCCTCATGAGATGAAAGGATAAGGAAACCATGGTCCATCCACACAATGGAATATTATTCAGCCATAAAAACGAGGCGTGATGAACCTAGAATTATTATACTAAGTGAAATAAATCAGACAGAGAAAGACAAAGATCCTATGGCATCGCTTATACGTGAAATCTAAACTATGACACAAACGAACTTACTAACGAAACAGAAACAGACTCACAGACACGGAAAACAAACATGCAACACACACGGTTGTCAAGGGGATAAATTAGGACTTCAGGATTAGCGGATACAAACTACTATATACAAAGCAGACAGACAACAAGGTCCTATTGTATAGCACAGGGACATATATTCAGTATCTTATAATCAGCCGTAATGGAAAAGTATATGAAACAGAATATATATACACACATATGTGTATATCACTTTGCTGTATGCCAGAAACTAACACAACATTGTAAATCAACTGTACTTCAATGAAAAAAAATTTTAAGCACAAAAAATGAGCAATCCAGCCACAGAAAGATATGGAAGAAACTTAAACACATATTACTTAGTGAAAGAAGCCAATGAGAAAAGGCTACGTACCGAACGACTCCAACTAGACGACACTCTATGTGATGGGATGGTTGGATGGCATCATCAACTCAACGGACATGAGTCTGAGCAAGCTCTGGGAGATACTGAAGGACAGGGAAGCCCGGCGTGCTGCAGCCCACGGGGTGGCAAAGATTCAGACACGACTGAATGACTGAAAACAACATATGACTCTTTGGAAAAGAGAAAATTATAACCACAGTGAAAAGATCAGCGGAGACAGGGACTTAGGGCTGGGGTGGAGAGTGGTGAATAGATGGAACCCAGAGGACTTCCAGGGCAGCGAAACTGTCGGGTGTTGCACCATATTGGTGGCTACATAGAACCATGCAACATAAAGAGTGAACCTGTTGTAAATGATGCGCTTCAATTAATGATGTATCGATACTGGCTCATGGAGCGTGACCATCGTATGACAGCACACGTGATGCTGATAATAGGGGAAACCAGAGAGGAAGGGGGAGGGGCATGTCTGGGAACCCTACACACATGCTTAATTTTTCTGTAGACCTAAATCTGCCCTAAAAAAATTCAGATTTAATTTTAAAAGACAACTGAACAGAGGATAGGAATCTGCCAACTGGAAATGTCATTTGCACTCCGCTGGTCTCCTGGAATTTAGGGTCATGTAAGTTTGGCAGCCCCTGGCTGGCTGCCCAATGCCATGTTACAGGGCAAATGGAACAAGCCGGTTTACAGAGAGGAGCAAGCCACTCTTCCGAGAAAGATGGAGGGTCCAAGACGAGGCAGAGCTGGGAGAACAGCCACTTGTGTTGAGTGTCTTCCTGGTTTCCTATTCCAAGCTCTGGGGCGGCCAAGCATCCCTTTCCACCTGTGGGTTCCATCCGGGCTCCGTGAAATGGGAGAGTGGGTACCTACCTCCAAGGGGGACTGCAAAGGCTTGGAGGGAATATATGTAAGTGCTCAGTGAACATTAGTCCTAATTAAGCCATCATCGCTTTACCTTTCCACCCGGCTGCCACACACACACACACACACACACACACACACACACACACACACACACACTCACACACACACACACACCACAGCACGTGGGATCTTAGTTCCCTGACCAGGCATCCAACCCGTGCTCCATGCATTGGAAGGGTAGAGTCTTAACTGCCGGACCGCCAGGGAAGTTCCTCATCATTTTACCTTCAAGTTGTTCAATAAAGTCCCGTCTTGGCCCTACCTGTTTTGATTTGTCTTGTATTCTCTTTGTAAATAATGCTACTATGTATTTGTTTTGGGCAGTGCTGGGTCTTCGTTGCTGCGCGGGCTTGTCTCTGCTTGTGAGTGGGGGCCCTCTCTGGCGGTGGTGTGCCAGCTTCTCACGGAGGCGGCTTCCCATGTTGTGGAGCTCGGTCACTAGGGCGTGCGGGCTCCGTACTTGGGGCTCCCGGGCTCCAGAGCACAGGTCCGGGGGTGGTGCGCGGGCTTAGTTGTTCCACGGCTAGTGGGATCTTCCCAGGCCAGGGCTCGAACCTGTGTCCTGTGGATTCTTTACTGCTGGGCCACCAGGGAAGCCCAGTCTTGTATTTGTATACTAGAAGAGTCTTGACTAAGATGAGAATATTCCCCACTGGAGAAGAGAAGTGGGTGGTCTAGGTGGGCTGGAGTGCAGGTGTGAGAGGGAAGGACAGTCTTGAGCAGGGCGTCCGTCTTGCCTCTCCCGACATCCACAGCCAAACAATTCTCAGTCGCAGAGGCCGTCCTGAGGACTGTAGGATGTTGAGCAACACCCTTCCTGCCCCACCCCCAGTCCTGATGAACAAAAATGTCTCCAGATATTGCTCTGGGGGCAGAGGTCACCCCTGTTGAAGAACTACTGGCTTAGCAAGGGATGTGTCTCAGTTATGGCATATTTCGGGGGAGGAGTGGTTCCTGGTGGCAGTAAGATCCACGCTGTGGACACGGGAGTGGATGACTGGACTGGAGAGGAGGGGGTCCAGGAGATAAAGAGTCCAAAGCTTCAGGAAGTTGCCCAGCTCTGGCAAGAAGGTGGTATTCGATAATCTGAAAACCTTGCTGCTTACTAGCACCTGGAAATGCTAGATAAAATGTATCAAAAATAATTTCTAATGTATAGCAGGGTTTTTTTAAATGTTAGAAGCAGGCTTGTTTTGTGTTGGTATACAGGTCAGTGAGATGTAGCCTATGTGTAGTTTGGGTGACCGCCGCAGAAGACTGCAGTGTGGCCCCATCGCCCCCCAGCTCCCCTCACACTTCCTCCTTGAAGTCAAAGCATCCTCCGGCCTCTGGCCAGCACCAATGTGTTCTCCATCCCTTTCTAGAGTGCCATGGAAACAGGAATTCTTCACTAAGTAACCTTCTGAGACTGGCTTCTTCTTTCGCTGGTGCAGTCCTTTGGGGAGCCTTGCAAGTTTCTGGGGCATCACTCGCTGGTGTCTTCATGTTGCCGAGTGCTAGTCCATTGCAGATGTACTTCGGTCTGTCCCTTCTCCCATCAAAGGCTATATGGGTTGTTTCCAGTTTTTCACCACTATGCTGCTATAAACATTCGTGTACAGGTTTTGGTGCGATAAATCATTAGAAGTAGGGTTGCTGGACCACATGGTATGTGTTTGTGTTTGTAAGAAGCTTCCAAACTGCTTTCCAGATGCTGTGACATTCTGCATCCCCACCAGCAGCCTGTGTGAAAGCAGCCCCTCAGGATCTTTGTCTGAACCTGGTACCGTCAGTCTTCTTTTATTTCAGCTGTTCAATAGGTCTACAAGGTGTATCATGTACTTTTAGCTTGCACTTTCCTACTGATTAATGACAAACATTTTTTTTCATGGGCTTATTTGCCGTGCTTACATCTTCTCTGTTGAAGTGTCTGCCCAGATCTTTTGCCCATTTTAACATTGGATTGCTTTTCTTGTTGTTTAGTTTGAGGGTTCTTTACGTATTCTGAACACATATGAAGGTTATTTGTACATTTTTTCCGGTCTATGTCATATCTCATCCTCTTAACAGTGTCATTTGCAGAACAAGCTTTTTATTTTTGATAAAGTCCAATTTATCAATTTTTTCTTTTAAGGATCATGATTTTGATGTTATAACTAAGAACTCTTTGCCTAACTCAAGATCATAAAGATTTTCTCCTGTATTTTCTTTTAAGAATTTTATAGTTGTGTGTTTTACTGTCTGGACCGCATTTGCTTAATTTTTATATAAGGTGTGAGATACAGGTTGAGGAATTTTTTCTCTTCCTTCTCTCTCTCTGTCTTTCTTTGTAATACAGATGTCCAATTGTCCTGGTGCCATTTGTTGAAAGACTATTCTTTAATTTACTCACATTTTCATCTTTGTTAAAAATCTGGAATTATTGTGAATTTCTCGACTTTGTCCTTTTTCAAATTCTTTTTGACAATTCTAATTCCTTTGTCTTTCCATATAAACTTTAAAATCAGATTTTGATTGTGATTGAATGCAATCTATAGATCAATTTGTACAGAATTGCCATGGTAACTACATATATATCTGTTCAGCCAGTCAGTTCAGTTGCTCAGTCATGTCTGACTCTTTGCAGCCCCATGGACTGCAGCATGCCAGGCTTCCCTGTTCATCACCAACTCCTAGAGTTTGTTCAAACTTATCTCCATCAAGTCAGTGATGCCATCCAATCATCTCATCCTGAAACTCATGCTGAGTTTCAGCTTCAGCATCAGTCCGTCCAATGAATATTCCGGACTGATTTCCTTTAGGATGGACTGGTTGGATCTCCTTGCAGTCCAAGGGACCCTCCAGAGTCTTCTCCAACACCACAGTTCAAAAGCATCAATTCTTCAGCACTCAACTTTCTTTATAATCCAACTCTCACATCCATACATGACTACTGGAAAAACCATAGCTTTGACTAGATAGACCTTTGTTGGCAAAGTAATGTCTCTGCTTTTTAATATGCTGTTTAGGTAGGTTGGTTATAGCTTTTCTTCCAAGGAGCAAGCATCTTTTAATTTCATGGCTGCAGTCACCATCTGCAGTGATTCTGGAGCCCCCCAAAATAAAGTCTGAGACTGTTTCCATTGCTTCCCCATCTATTTGCCATGAAGTGATGGGACCAGATGCCATGATCTTAGTTTTCTGAATGTTGAGTTTTATGTTAACTTTTTCACTCTCCTCTTTCACCTTCATCAAGAGGCTCTTGAGTTCCTCTTCACTTTCTGCCATAAGGGTGGTGTCATCTGCATATCTGAGGTTATTGATATTTCTCCGAGCAGTCTTGATTCCAGCTTGTGCTTCATCCAGCCCGGCATTTCACATGATGTACACTGCATATAAGTTAAATAAACAGGGTGACAATATACAGCCTTGACGTACTCCTTTTCCTATTTGGAACCAGTCTGTTGTTCCATGTCCAGTTCTAACTGTTGCTTCCTGACCTACATACAGATTTCTCAGGAGGCAGGTCAGGAGGTCTGGTATTCCCATCTCTTGAAGAACTTTCCACAGTTTGTTGTGATCTACACAGTCAAAGGCTTTGGCATAATCAATAAAGCAGAAATAGATGTTTTTTCTGGAATTCTTTTGCTTTTTCTATGACCCAACAGATGTTGGCAATTTGATCTCTGGTCCCTCTGCCTTTTTCTAAATCCATCTTGAACATCTGGAAGTTCACAGTTCACATATTGCTGAAGCCTGGCTTGGAGAATTTTGAGCATTACTTTGCTAGCATGTGAGATGAGTGCAATTGTGCAGTAGTTTAAACATTCTTTGGTATTTCCTTTCTTTGGGATTGGGATGAAAACTGACCTTTTCCAGTCCTGTGGACACTGCTGAGTTTCCCAAATTTGCTGGCATATTGAGTGCAGCACTTTCACAGCATCATCTTCTAGGATTTGAAGTAGCTCAGCTACTTCAAATTCCATCACCTTCACTAGCTTTGTTCGTAGTGATGCTTCCTAAGGCCCGCTTGACTTGGCACTCCAGGATGTCTGCCTCTAGGTGAGTGATGCACTATGGTGGTTATCTGGGTCGTGAAGATCTTTTTTGTACAGTTCTTCTGTGTCTTCTTGCCACCTCTTCTTAATATCTTCTGCTTCTGTTAGGTTCATACCATCTCTGTCCTTTATTGAGCCCATCTTTGCAATTCAGAGGGGCATATAGAAGGACATACACTCATCTTCTCCTGTGAGAACTCCAAAATTACAAGTCTCTGCTGAACAACCATTGACAAGAGAATGTTGAATCCCACCAGAAAAAGATACCCCACCTCCAAGGGCAAAGGAGAAGCCCCAGCAAGATGGTAGGAGGGGCAAAATCCCATTTAGAATCAAATCCCATACCCACCAGAGACACTTGGAGGGCTCAAGCCAAACCTTGTGCACATCAGGACCCAGAGACCCCAGAGACCCCACAGAGACTGAGCCAGCCCTGTGTTTGAGTCTCCTGTGGAGGTATAGGTCAGCAGTGGTCTGCTGCAGGGGCAGGGGCTCTGGGTGCAGTTTTCTGGGTCACACAGCCTGTGGCATAAGCCCTCTTGGAGGAGGTTGCTATTAACCCTACCACAGAGCTGCTGAGCAGACGACCCACAAACTGCAGAACAATTATACCAAAGAAATTCTTGCACTGTTAAGAAAGTTCTAGGACTCCCAGCAGATTTCCCAACCTGGGGATCTGGCAAAGGGCCTGAGAACCCCCAGGGAATTTGACTTTGGAGGCAAGTGGGATTTGAATACAGAACTTACACAGGACTGGGGAAACAGACTCTTGGAGGGCACAGACAAAACCTTGTGTGCACCAGGAGCCAGCAGAAAGGAGCAGTGGCCCCATGAGAGACCAACCCAAAGTGTCTAGGAGTCTCCAGCGGAGGCATGGGTCAGCAGTGGCCGGCTGCAGGGTCGGAGGCACTGAGTGGGGCAGTGCCTGATGGGACTTTTTGAAGGAGGTCGCCATTATCTTCATTACCTCCACCATAGTTTGGTCTCAGGCCAAACAGCAGGGAACTGAACAGAGCTCCACCCATCAACAGAAAATCAGATTAAAGATTTACTGAGCATGGCCCTGCCCATCAGAACAAGACCCAGTTTCCCATGTACTGTTACTTAGGTCTCATTTGATTTCCTTCATCAGTATTTTGTAGTTTGCAGCTTATAGATTCGATGCATTTTTAAATTTACATTTGAGTATTTAAGGGACTTCCCTGGTGGTCTGGTGGTTAAAACTCTGTGCTTCCGGTGCAGAGACCAAGGGTTTGATCCCTGGTTGAGAAGTTAAGATCCCATGTGTGGTTTGGCAAAAAAAACAAAAAACAAAAAAACACACACACACACAAAATTTAAGTACTTAAAACTTTGGGGACCTGTTTTAAGTGGTAGAGTTTTATTGTTCTTACTCGTTAGTCATGATCCCTGAGGGAGACTGAACCGACCCTCTTGCTGCCAGAAGAGTTTCCCTGTGTGGTGTAAAGGAGAACTGGGGCCTGGTCTGGAGGCCCCTGAGTTGAGACGGAGCTGGCTACAGTTCACGGGCAGATACTGGGATGGAGGAGACACAGAGGCTGACTGTGCTCTGGAGACCTGCTAAGTCCTCGAGACACCACTCGCTGAGCGTGAAAGAAACACTCAACGAAGGGTCAGAGGGGGCAGTCACAGGAGCTCGCACAGGGCCAGGAAGGTAGTCCTTGCTCCCACTGGCCAGGGTGGAAATGTCACGGAACTTCACGTCAAGTACTCGCAAGGGTCCCATCTCACTGTGGGGAAAAGTAGTCCCAGCGAAACCCTGCTCTGGTCCTGCCTCACAAAGCAAGGCTTGTTGTTGTTCAGTTGCTAACGCCTGTCTGAGGCTTTGCAGCCCCATGGACTGCAGCGCACCAGGCTTCTCTGTCATCCAGTATCTCCTGGAGTTTGCTCAAATTCATGTGAGTTGGTGATCCTATCTAGCCATCTCATCCTCGGTCACTCCCTTCTCCTCCTGCCCTCAGTCTTTCCCAGGATCTTTCCCAGTGAGTGGGTTCTTCCCATCCGGTGGCCTCAAAGTATTGGAGCTTCAGCATCAGTCCTCCCAATGAATATTCAGGGCTGATTTCCTTTAGGATTGGCTGGTTTGATCTCCTTGCTGTCCAAGAGGCTCTCAGGAGTCTTCTTCAACACCACAATTCGAAAGCACCAATTTTTCAGGGCTCAACTCTCACATCTGTACATGACTACTGGGAAAACCATAGCTCTGACTATATGAACCTTTGTCAGTAAAGTGATGTCTCTGCTTTTTAACATGCTGTCTAGGTTGGCCAGAGCTTTCCTTCCAAGGAGCTTTCCTTCCTTTCAGTCACCGTCTGCAGTGATTTTGGAGCCTAAGAAAACAAAATCTGCCGCTGCTTCCACTTCCCCCTTCTATTTGCCATGAAGTGATGGGACTGGATGCCATGATCTTAGTTTAGTTTAGTTTTGTTTTTAATGTTGAGTTTAAAGCAAGAGTAGAAATAATCAAACTATTTTCATGGAGGGACTTCCCTGGCAGTCTAGGAGTCAGGACTCTGGGCTTCCAACGCAGGTGACGCAGGTTCGATCCCTGGTGGGGGAACTAAGATCCCACGAAGCCCACTTGTCATAACAAAGAGCCCATGCAACGAAGACCTGGTGCAGCTAAAACAAAAACCGAAACAAGAAAACCCAAACCATTTCCATGGAACTCAACCAAGTCCCAGAACAAAGTTCAAGAATACATGTGTGAATACAAAAATGGCACACGACAACGTATCATTATTTTTAAAAATGTCAAAAATCATATATGGCACGTAAAAGGGTTTCCAAGTATGCTAAGAAACCAGAAACTGTGAGCCATAATGGGGAGAAAATGAAATCGACTGAAATTAACCCAGAAGTAATACAGATAATAGAATTCGTAGACAAGCCATTAAAATAGTTACAACACTAATATTTATATCCCGTATGCTAAGAAAACCAAAGGGAAGATTAAGCAAAGTCATGGAAACTATTTGTTAAAATACCCAAACTGAACTCCAAGATATTAAAAGTACAATGTCTGAGATGAAACATGCAATTCTGAGGATTAACAGCAGATTAAACAGAGAAATAGAGGAAAACAATAGAATGGGAAAGACTAGAGATCTCTTCGAGAAAATTAGAGATATCAAGAGAACATTTCGTGCAAAGATGGGCTCAATAAAAGACAGAAAGGTATGGACCTAACAGAAGCAGAAGATGTTAAGAAGAGGTGGCAAGAATACACAGAACTATACCAAAAAGATCTTCATGACCCAGATAATCACAGTGGTGTAATCACTCACCTAGAGGCAGACATTCTGGAGTGCAAAGTCAAGTGGGCCTTAGAAAGCATCACTATGAACAAAGCTAGTGGAGGTGATGGAATTCCAGTTGAGCTGTTTCAAATCCTGAAAGATGATGCTGTGAAAGTGCCACACTCAATATGCCAGCAAATTTGGAAAACTCAGCAGTGGCCACAGGACTGGAAAAGGTCAGTTTTCATTCCAATCCCAAAGAAAGGCAATGCCAAAGAATGCTCAAACTACCGCACAACTGCACTCATCTCACATGCTAGTAAAGTAATGCTCAAAATTCTCCAAGCCAGGCTTCAGCAGTACATGAACCATGAACTTCCAGATGTTCAAGATGGATTTAAAATAGGCAGAGGAACCAGAGATCAAATTGCCAACATCCACTGGATCATAGAAAAAGCAAGAGTTCCAGAGAAATATCTACTTCTGCTTTATTGACTATGTCAAAGCCTTGACTGTGTGGATCACAACAAACTGTGGGAAATTGTTCAAGAGATGGGAATACCAGACCACCTGACCTGCCTCCTGAGAAATCTGTATGTAGGTCAGGAAGAAACAGTTAGAACTAGACATGGAACAACAGACTGGCTCCAACTCAGGAAAGGAGTACGTCAAGGCTGTATATTATCACCCTGCTTATTTAACTTTTATGCAGTGTACATCATGAGAAACGCTGGGCTGGATGAAGCACAAGCTGGAATCAAGACTGCCGGGAGAAATATCAATAACCTCAGATATACAGATGATACCACCCTTATGGCAGAAAGTGAAGAAGAACTCAAGAGCCTCTTGATGAAGGTGAAAGAGGAGAGTGAAAAAGTTGACGTAAAACTCAACATTCAGAAAACTAAGATCATGGCATCTGGTCCCATCACTTCATGGCAAATAGATGGGGAAACAGTGGAAACAGTGACAGACTACTTTTTTGGGCTCCAAAATCACTGCAGATGGTGATTGCACCCATGAAATTAGAAGATGCTTGCTCCTTGGAAGAAAAGCTATAACTAACCTACCTAAACAGCATATTAAAAAGCAGAGACATTACTTTGCCAACAAAGGTCCATCTAGTCAAAGCTACAGTTTTTCCAGTAGTCATGTTCAGATGTGAGAGTTGGACTATAAAGAAAGTTGAGAGCTGAAGAATTGATGCTTTTGAACTGCGGTGTTGGAGAAGTCTCTTGAGAGTTCCCTGGACAGCAAGGAGATCCAATCAGTCCATCCTAAAGGAGATCAGTCCTAAATATCCACTGGAAGGACTGATGCTGAAGCTGAAACTCTAATACTTTGGCCACCTGATTTGAAAAACTGACTCAATTGAAAAGACCCTGATGCTGGGAAAGATTAAAGGCAGGAGGAGAAGGGGACGAGATGGTTGGATGGCATCACCGACACTATGGACATGAGTTTGAGTAAATTCTGGGAGTTGGTGATGGACAGGGAAGCCTGGCGTGCTGCAGTCCACGGGGTCACAAAGAGTTGGATACGACTGAGTAACTGAACTGACTGACTGAGTGAGACAGAGCAGAAGAAAAGATTAAGGAAGTAACATGTCAAAGGAAGTGCTCCAGGCAGATGGAAATCGCTATCAGAGAGAAACTGTGCAACGAATGAAGAACATTGGAAACGGTAACTATGGGTTTTTTTTTCCTTATTACTTAAATTTCTCTAAAAGGTAATTAAGTGTTTAAACAAAAAAATTTAACATTTGGAAACAGACTGTTTTAAGTTTCTTACAGGAGAACTGGTAAAATAGCACTTGAAGGTAGAGCCTGATAAATTAAAGATATATACTACAAAGCAACCATTAAAATATAAAGCCGAAGAATTTTAGCTGATAAGCCAACAGAGGAGATAAATAGAATCGTAAAAATTCTCAATTATATGAAAGAAGACAAAAGTAAAAGGGGAACAAAGAAGAGATGGAACAAATAGAATATAATAGCAAGATGATAGATTTAACCCTAAGCATATCATATTGTTAGTATTCCATTGTTAAGTCATGTCCGACTCTTTGTAACCCCTTGGACTGCAGCCGACCAGGCTTCCCTGTCCTCCATTATCTCCTGGAGTTTGCTGAAACTCATGTACATTGAGTTGGTGATGCCATCCAACCATTTCATCCTCTATCACCCCTTCTCCTCCTGCCCTCAGTCTTTCCCAGCATCAGGGTCTTTTCCAGTAAGTTTTTTGCATCAGGTGGCCAAAATACTGGCGCTTTTAGCATTGGTCCTTCCAATGAATATTCAGGGTCGATTGCCTTTAGGATTGACTGGTTTGACCTCCCTGTAGTCCAGGGGACTCTCAAGAATGTTCTCCAACACCACAGTTCAAAAGCATCAATTCTTTGGCATTCAGCCTTCTTTACGGTCCAACTTCCACATCCATACATGACTACTGGAAAAACCACAGCTTTGACTACACAGACCTTTGTCGGCAAAGTGATGTCTCCGCTTCTTAATATGCTGTCTAGGTTTGTCATAGCTTTTCTTTCAAGGAGCAAGCGTCTTTTGGTTTCACGGCTGCCGTCACTGTCCACCGTGATCTCGGAGCCCAAGAAATAAAGTCTGTTACTGCTTCCGTTTTTTTTCTCCATCTATTTGCCATGAAGGGATGGGACTGGATGCCACTCTCGTTTTCTTCTGTTTTGAAATGTGTACCTCCCTTCTGCAGCTATGAGAAACATGTCTCCCTAAATCCTCGATCTATTTACTTACTTGATCAATTGCCTTCCATGTAACCAACTCTGTCTCTACTGCTCCCCACCACAAGTGTCCTCATCAGACTCTTAACAACACCTTGGGAGGCACACGGCCACCTGGAAGCTCTTCTCAAGCCCCGTTGGCTCCAGCTATCCGTGTCAGTCTTCCCTCCTGCATGAACACCCTCCTTACCTTTCCCGGACTCCAGTCCCTACACCCGGCCACTGCTGTGTGAATGTCCTCTGCACCTTCCTGGGGCTCTGACCGTCTACACAGGTGCCTCACTCAGGCTCTGCAACCCACGCTGAGCACCTCATGGACCCTCCTCAGGTTCTGACACCCCACATCAGTCCATACCCCATATGAAGGACAAGTAAGAGTTTCATAGTGAGTCATATGGAGCTTGAGGCAACATAAAAAAATATCAGTGATTCTGATCCTCAGTTAAACATTTTGATATTTTTCTCACTATAGATTTTTTTTGCATTCATTTTGATTAAAAAAAAACAAAAATGTATCAACATGATATTTATCTTAATTACTAGTTTTTGGGAACCATCTTACATTTCCTACCCAGGGTAAGTGCCTCACCTGCCTTACCCTAGTCCTTGCCCTGTATCTTCACTTTGCTATAAGGTATCATGTGCTTAGTTGCTCAGTCGTGTCCGACTCTTTGCAACTCCATGGACTGTAACCTGCCAGGCTCCTCTGCCCATGGGGATTCTCCAGGCAAGAATACTGGAGGGCGTTGCCATTTCCTCCTCCAAGGTATTATAGCTCTTCTTGAACATCTTCTATTTTGTGCCCTACCTAATGGCTTTTGGACCACATTGTTTATAACGGGAATGGAAAGAACAGGAAATCAAAGAGATTTCTAACTGTCCATGGAATCCTCCAGGCAAGAACACTGGAGCGGGTAGCCATTCCCTTCTCCAGTGATCTTCCCCGCCTAGGGATTGAACCTGGGTCTCCTGCATTTCAGGCAGACTCTTCACCATCTGAGCTGCCAGGGAAGCCCCAGGTGTTTACTAGTTTAGCCATACATTTTCTGTGCTTCCATTCGTACTCTTGGGGTTGGGCTCTGCAAAGGTTTGGGAATCACTGGAAATTCTTAGGGCTTTCCTTGTGGCTCAGCTGGTAAAGAATCCTCCTGCAATGCGAGAGACCTGGGTTCGATTCCTGGGTTGGGAAGATCCCCTGGAGAAGGGAAATGCTGCCCACTCCAGTATTCTGGCCTGGGGAAATTCTTAAGCTAATGGATGTTTCCTTCTTCCTGAGGAACTCTAGAGTCAGCTCAAATATTAATCTATACTGCTTCTCTGAAGGAGATGCTTACAGTTCTTTAGTCATATTCTGTTAATATTTGAATGTGTTTTCTTTCCAAAAATTAAAGCTTTACCTCCTTACTTGTCTCCATCCCTATAAACAATTCTCATCCCTCTCCTATTATAAGAGTTCAGTGCATCTTCTTCCAGAACTTTTCCCATTCTTTCATACATATATGTATACTACTAGCTTATTTAGAAATAACATATTCTGTAAGCAGTATGGTGGAGAAATTAAGGCATAGCTTTTCTTTTAGGGAGCAAGCACCTTTTGATTTCATGGCTGCAGTCCCCATCCACTGTGATTTTGGAGCCCAAGAAGATAAAGTCTGTCACTGTTTCGATTTTTCCTCCATCTGTTTGCCCCATGTTCTCAGCTGCCCTGGTTTTCAGAACCTTGTGTGTTTCCCTCCCCTTGAGGATGGGCAGGACCCAGGACCTGCTTCTTCTAACAGTAGGATACAGCAAAGGTGATGGGATATAAGTGATTATGTATACGTGATTGCGTTTTGCACAGTTGTGATGTCACACAAAATTGCAGAGGAGGAAGCTTTGTGAGTTGACCCTCCACTGAAGCATAGATCAGTTCAGTTCAGTTCAGTTGTTCAGTTGTGTCCGACTCTTTGCAACCCCATGGACTGCAGCACGCCAGGCTTCCCTGTCCATCACCAGCTCCTGGAGCCCACTCAAACTCATGTCCATCAGATTGGTGATGCCATCCAACCATCTCATTCTCTATCGTCCCCTTCTCCTCCCACCTTCAATCTTTCCCATGGAGCAGGAAATAGTGACTTGAACCAACCATTTTAGAACTCTGGAACTTGATTGGACACTCTTCAATCAGTGAAACTGATTAATCAGTGGATCGATTCAGAGGAATGTTTAACAGAGAGAAGCTGCTCTTCTTTGGTATGAGAAACGTGTGTGCCAACCAGCTGCCACTTCCTGTTCCTTGGTCCTGCCACAGCTCTGGGGCAGTGGCTCACATTTCTGGAGTGGCTGGTTGGTGGCAGAGTGGACAGCAAGGCTCTTGTTCTCCAAAAATGTGAGGTTGTGCAGATCAGTTGGTCTGCCAGTGCTTTGAGGGGCCAACGCAATACCTGCCTTGGTTTCAGCCCTCTCAGCCGCAGCAGCTTCCCCTGGCAGGATCTATGGAGAGATTCAAAGAGACGGAACCTTTATTTATTTCGGAGGAAGCCAAACATTTAAGGAAAGCTTTGTCAGGTCACTTGCTGACCACCAATTTAATAGAACAGAAGCTTCCATGACCACGCATGAGGGACATAAACTTTGCAATAATAGTTGGAAAAGTCACAAATGGATTGTTCCAGCCTCACCAAACAAAACACAGCAATTCCTGAGGAGCAGAAGAATCAGAGGGCTTCCCAGGTGGCGCTTGTGGTAAAGAACTCGCCTGCTAATGCAGGAGACGTGAGAGATGTGGGTTCAGTTCCTGGGTCGGGAAGATCACCTGGAGGAGGGCATGAAGATCCACTTCAGGGTTCTTACCTGGGAAATCCCATGGACAGAGGAGCCTTGCGGGCTACAGTCCATAAGGTTGCAAAGCGTCAGACATGGCTGAAGTGACTTAGCCACATGGGCATGCAGGAGAATCAGAGGCATAGGGTTACTACAATAACATATTCCTAATGTCCAGTTCTCACCTAAAACTACAGAACATAAAAATAGACAACAAAGTATGTAAACAGCAAAGTATGGCCCATTCACTTTGAAAAAGAAATTTGATTCAATACAACCCTTAGGAAGCCCACCCATGGGGACTGTCAGCCAAGAGCATTAAATCAATTGTCCCAAATATGCTCAATGAACTAAAGGGAACCGTGGACAAAGAACCAAAGGAAATCAGGAAAATGATCTTTGAAGAAAAGGAGACTCTCAATAAAGAGATAGAAGATACAAATAAGGAGAACTAAACAGAAATTCTGAAGCTGAAAAGTATAATAATTGGAAGATTCACTAGCGTGGTTCTCTAGAACCACTCAGCTTTTGTTTATCTGCATGCTAAGTTGCTTCAGTCGTGTTTGACTCTGTGACCCTATGGACCATAGGCAGCAAGGCTCCTCTGTCCATGGGATTCTCCAGGTGAGAATACTGGAGTGGGTTACCATTTCCTTCTCTAGGGGACCTTCCTAATCCGGAGACTGAACCTGCTTCTCTTACGTTGTCTGCATTGGCAGGCGGGTTCTTGACCACTAGCGCCACCTGGGAAATATCTTAATTTCTCCTTCATTCTTGAAGGAGAGTTGGTGCCATCGCTGACTTGAGCAGGCAAAAAAAAAAAAAAAAAAAGGATCAATGAGACAATTGAAATTATCCAGTCTGAGGGGCAGAAAGAAAAAAGAATGAGTAAAAATGAGCAGAACTTAAGAGATCTATAGGACACCATCAAACATACTAACATATGCATTATAGAAGTCTGAGAAGGATTCGAGAGAGAGAAAGAGACAGGAAAATATTTGAAAATAAAGTGGCTGAAAAATATCTTAAGTCTGAAAAAAGCATAAATATGCATATCCAAGAAGCTCAACAAACCCCCAGTAGGAAAATTCAAAGAGATCCACACCAAGGCATATTATAGTGAAAGTGTCGAAAGCCAAGGACAAGGACAGAATTTTGAAAGCAGCAAGATCAAAGCAGCTCATCACATACCAGGGTCCTCCATGAGATTAACACCTGATTTATCCTCTATAACGATGGAGGCCAGAAGGTAGTGGAATAATATATATAGTTCTGAAAGAAAAAAAAAAAACAAAAAACCTGTTAACCAAGAATTCCATATCAGCAAAACTCTCCTTCAAGAATGAAGGAGAAATTAAGACATTTCCCAGGTGGCGCTAGTGGTAAAGAACCCATCTGCCGATGAAGATTACGTAAGAGAAGCGGGTTTGATCCCTGGGTCAGGAAGATCCCCTAGAGAAGGAAATGGCAACCCACTCCAGTGTTCTCGCCAGGAGAATCCCAATGGCAGAGGAACCTTGCTGGCTATGGTCCATAGGGTCACAGAGTCGAACACGACTGAAGCAACTTAGCATGCAGATCAACAAAAGCTGAGGGAATTTATTCCCAGCAGAGCTTCCCTACAAGAAATGCTGAAAGGAGTCCTCCAGGGTAAAATGCAAGGACACGAGAACGTAACCCAAAGCCATTGTCCTTGTTCAGTCGCTAAGTCGTGTCTGACTCTCTGCGACCCCATGGACTGCAGCGCGCCAGGCTTCCCTGTCCTTCACCATCTCCTGAATTTCGCTCAAACTCATGTCCACTGATTCAGAGATGCCATCCAACCATCTCATCCCCTGCCATCCCCTTCCCTTCCTGCCCTCATCTTTCCCAGCAACAGGGTCTTTTCCAATGAGTCGGCCTCCCCACCTGGAAATGGGCATAAGATGAGCTCCTACGGTGTGGGGAGGCGGGGAAGCCTATTCTGGGTGTTGAACCCCTTCTTGGTCCCCCTTTTAAGGACTCAGAGCTTTTACCCTTTCATCATCGTCTCTCACACGGGGATTCTCGTCAACAAATGAATACAGTCTAGATGGTTAACATAAAAAGGATCCCCCCTGGTCCCCTACCCACCTGCGCCCACTGCCTAGCCCGACCCGCTCCCCAGTAAACCTCCTGAGAAGGCGGCCATCGTCTCTGCCCACCTTGCTCACATGCCTGCCTTCCTCCACCCCCCTCACAAGGCCAGTGGGGACGTCCTGGGAGGAGCGGCTACTCCTTCACCCCTTTCTTGCCTGGCCGACAGGGCTGTTCACGGCCTCTTTCTGGGACCCTCTTGGTGGAGGAAGACGCGCTTTCTCTCTCCTCCCCATGGCCAGGTTGGTCTCCTCCTCCCCTCCCGCCCCTGACCCTAACCCTAACTGTGACCCTAACACTAACTGTGACCCCAACCCCAACTGTGACCCTAACCCCGGATAGTCTCTGCTCTGAAGGCTCCTGAGTTTCCTCTGCTGTTGGGACCTTCCTGAACTTCAGACTTGTATCCTCTGTCCTCCTGACACCTGACAGACTTCTCAGCCTCAGCCTATCCACAGAACTCTTGGTGGGGTGCCCATCCCACCCCCAAGTCCTCCCACCAGGAGCTAGGGGGGCCTCTGGTAAGTGTGTGGAAACCGGGGTGGTGTCCGTGGGTGTGAATCGGGCTCTGTCGCCCCCACCCCATGAGATGGGGAAGGTTCACCAGTCCCTCGGGGCCTCAGCGTGCCCTCTGTGATGGGGGAGGGGAGGATGCTCAGGAGTCAGGATGAAACAAACTAACATATAAAGCTCTGGAAACGACACCGCCAGCATCCCAGGTCATTGAGCCAAAGACACCGGGCTCAACCCGGCTTCTGCTTCGTGCGTGCGGGATGTGAGTAAAGAAATAGTGGCAGTCCCACTGACTCAGCTTTCAAAACGTGTGCCAGTTCAAGGGTGTCTCTCTGTCTGTGAGCACACCCTGGTCCATCTCCCCCGGGGGGCAGCGGGGCAACCTTTCCAGCCACCAAGCCACCCTCCCCAACCACGCAGTGCACCCAGAAGGATCTTTCACTTAGAGTTAAATCGAACTCCATCCCCCTCCTTTCTCTCCTTCTAACTTTTTATCACAGAAACTGCCAGACATTCAAAGACAAAGCAAGTAGGATGGCCAGTGACAAGCCCACCAGCCACCGTCTATGCCCAGCGCTACTATGATGCGGCCTCCTGACACACCACCACACTCCCCTCCTGCACCCCAGACACCACATACTACACTCAACAAAGTAATTTTCTTCAACCTACACTGTGCTGGTTTGTGGGAATTAAGTTCCCCCACCAAGGACTGAACCAGGGCTGTGTCAGTAAAAGTGCCAAGTCCTAACCCCTGGGTCACTAGGGAATTCCCAACAAAGTAACTTTTGGGATTTTGGACATCCCCCAAGTTGGATGACGTTATTCCTCAGCTGAAAACCCTCCTGGGACCCTACCTCCTCACCCTGGCCTTGACCCTGACCTGTCTGTCCCCTCCCTCCTCCAGCTGCCCAGTCTGTTCCCTGTCCTGGGGCTCTGTGTTCACGGTCTGTCTGCCTGGGTCCCCCATTTCCCTCACTTTTCATGAATGTCTCCCTCTGGCCACCTGTTCTCAGTTCCCTTGTTTGGATTTTTGTCCTAACGGCAGTGAGAAGTCAGTGGCAGGGTCTAGGCCGGAGCACATGGTGACCAGGCTTCTGTGTGGAGGATGTTGTGGGCGGGGGAGCAGGCCGCCGGGATCTGAGATGATTCAGTGAGATGCAAGCTGGAAGGCACTCCAGCCTGAGACACAGTGAGTGCTCAAAAAATACCAGCTATTGGCAGTACCTGCATGATAAACCTCGGCCTCCCTTTTAAAGCAGAGTTGCAGGAATAAGAACTGTCTGCCCCGCGTAACCCAGCGGTGAGGCTACAGGACAGAAGCCCCGGGGCCCAAGCGTGAATTTCCTGCACGTTCCTGAACCCTGGCCTGGCTTCCTCCAGGGAGACAGACAGAGGCACAGACGAGGCAACTTCACCAAGAGCATTGCATCCACCACAAGGAGACCCGGTCTAGCAGTGAGTGGGCGAGTCCTCCCAGTGTGGGGTGACCGGGAAGGCGTCCCCAGTGCCAGGCTGGAGGGATTTCCCTACACCCAGCGAGGCTGGGCAGGGGGTGGGTGCCGTCAGGCAGAGGCGGACCCAGTGCCCCCAGCCAGGGCCAGCACCCAGGGTGAAGGAGGACGGCTCGGCCACCAGGGGGCGCCCGGGGATTTCGCCGGTTTGCAGACTCGGAGCTCCGCCATGAGGAACGCGACAGCTGCCGCGTGGTGGCCAGTATTCGCAGAGGGACAGACCGACCCAGGATGAACCCTGTCCCGCCACTGCTGGGAGGGTGAGCAGCGGCCTTGGGCAAGCCACTTGGCCTTCATGTGCCTCACTTTCTGCACTGTGAAGAGAAGAAATCGCTTTCGGGGGCCAAGCCCCGAATCTGACGCATCTCACCTTGACCTCCTGGCACCTCTCATCCATGGAACAGGGACCCTGCTCCTCCCCGAAGCAGCCAGGCCCCTGCTGCTGGAGCAAAGAGCCGGGGAAGGGGCTCCGAGCCCTTCTGCCAGGCAGCCCCCCACCCCAGGATCCCCGGCAGGTCGGGCACCCCATGTGTCTCCTCTTTCTTTCTCACGACCACCCTTCAGATCTCAAGCTGGGGGGGGCCAGTGTGTGGCAGCTGCACTCCTGAACCCCCAGTTGGCTGGCAAACAGCGGGTGCTGAATAGGTCTGAAGGGACCTTCTGCCTGGCCTCCTGCAGACTGGTGGCCTCCGGGCAGGGGACAGTCTGGGCTCAGACCCGCAGGCCCTGGAGTGGAAGGCCTGCGTGGAGGGGCCTGTGTGCTCTCCCTCTCCTGCAAACCTTCCTGAGACTCGCCCCTCCCCTCAGGCTCTGCGGGGGCCAGGACCCCCTGGAAGGTTTGCTCTGGCCTGGAGGCCCGGCCTGGCAGTTTGGTCTTCATCCCAGGAAAGACTGGGCAGGGACAGCTGTGATCAGCTGTATTCTGAGGGTGCCCTGGCTGCAGGGTGGAGGACAGCTGGGGAGGAGTGGGCAGGGGGCCCCCAGGTAGGGCAGGAGGAAGGACTCAGGCTGGGAGAGGCCCACTCACAGGAAAGCTCAGATGGCCAGCTGGACTCGAGGGTAAAGCCTGGGCATCCAGTTCAGGTAAGTGGTGATGCTGTTGGCTTTAGGAAGAACCCTGGGGGCCACTCACATTCCTGGGGGCCACTGCTGAGCTTGGCCTTGCATGTTAAGGATTTGCGGTCCGCCAGTAGGAGCCCCAGACTCAATGGATGTGAATTTGAGCAAACTTCGGGAGACAGCGAAGGCCAGGGAAGGCTGGCTACAGTCCATGGGGTTGCAAAGAGTCAGACACGACTCAGCAACCGAACAACAACAAAAAACAGGAGCCAAGATGATGGGAACGGGACCCTAGGAGGCAGGAGTAGAGAGCACAGTGGATTCTTGGGGGGAAAAGACTTGGAGTCCCGGCTGGAGCAGGGGGACTGGCGAGCCCTGGGACACTCCACGCCTCTATTCCTTGGAGGCGAGGCCCCTGGTCACAAGCTAAGGATGAAAGCCAGCCCTGTGGGCTGCCCCTTGTCCTACATCCCTGCAAAGGAACACGGTGCCCAGTGTGGTTCACATGGGGGTCTGGGCTCTGTCCGTCAAGTGACTCAGCCAGACAGCGTGTGGAGCCTGCCCTTGACGGGCCAGTACCGTCATGTCGCTGGGGTGATGCTGGCAGAGAAAGGTCATTCCTTAAATCCCCCGATTGTCTACCCTGACGTGCAGAGGTGACTTCTCAGACCTGAGAATGCAGCTGCAGGCTGGCCTGGAGCTCCAGTCAGTGAGCCTGACACCTTCTCAGCCACAGTTGGAGCACCAGCCCCTGGGATCAAAGAGCAGATGGGCTCAAGCGTACAATGGGTCTGCTGGGGCCGGGAGAAACAGAGGCGTGTAGGCCAGTGGGTAGCGGGATCAATCCCTGGGTCGGGAAGATCCCCTGGAATAGGAACTGGCAACCCACTCCAGTCCTCTTGCCTGGAGAATCCCAGGGACAGAGCAGCCTGGCGGGCTACAGCCCATGGCGTCGCAAAGAGTCGGACATGGCTGAGCATGTGTGCACGGCAGAGGCTGGTGGGAGTCCAGCTGTCGGGAGGCACAGCTTGGCTGTTGGGGAAGGAAAGGGGGCTGCTGAACCAGTCAGTGAGACCGGGGCTGGGGAAACCCCAGATGGAGCCGGAAGACAGGGGAGGGCTGTTCGGATCCCCCTCCCTGCTCTGTGTACCCTCCACCCATGGCTCTTAGGTTATTTGAGATGGTTTCACTGTCTTCGTGTTTTGTCTGTGTGTTCAGTCACCCAGCCGTGCCTGACTCTTTGCGACCCCATGGACTATACCCCGCCAGGCTCCTCCGTCCGTGGGATTCTCCAGGGAAGCATACTGGAGTGGGTGGCCATTTCCTCCTCCAGGGGATCTTCTCAACCCAGGGACGGAACCCATGCCTCCTGCCTTGGCAGGTGGATTCTTGGCCCACTGAGCTTTCAGGGAAGCCCCTGTCATTGTCTCTTGTTATGGACCATTTGAAATTCTTTTGGGAGGCAGAACTTAAATAGGAGGATCCAGACACGCAGTTCTGGCTCAGGAGACCCCTGTGATGGGGAACCCGGCGTCTCCAGGTAGAGTCTCCTCCTCCGGGCTCAGAGTAGTTGAGAAGCAAGAGTCAACCCCGGTCCTGGAATCTTGCCAGGCAGCATGGCCCTGGGGCCATGACAGACGTGACTGGCTTCCCATTTCACAGGACACTGAGTCCCTGTGCTACCATCACACAGCGCAGAGACGTGGCTTGGAAACCGGTCTCACGTGCTGCGGGGCCAGCTCTCGCTGCCTCGGGCAGGTAGGCAGTGAGGCCCGAAAGCCAAGTGCGGTCTGGACAGCATATAAAACAAAGCTATTAAGCAAAGAGCCGGCCTCTGGAACTGGTGGAACTCTGACTCTGGCCCCCCGAGGATGAGTGAGGTCTCTGTGTCTCGGGGGTCCCGCCTTTAAAATGGGGCTCAGAGTGCTGGTGTCCTGGGGTGTGGGTGGGCGCTGAGTCACGTGCGCTGAGCACCAAGATAGTATGTGGCACGTGACAAGCGCGCAGTGTGGGCTCTGACGGCTGCTGGGAACGTGGGGCCTGGCCTCGGGCTCGCTCGGGCCTGGGGCTCCCCTGGATTCCGGGGTGACCTGGGGTGCAGTGCTGGTAAATGACAGCCCACGGCACCACCTGGCCAGGCTCCCATGCGGCCAGAACATATTGTGAGCTGTGCAGGGTCCCCGAGAGCCAGGTCTGGGCAGATCCCACCCACCTGGCTACACCATGAGGCTCACACCTGGTGTACGTGTTGCTCTCAGCTCTCATATCCAAAGCAGGCTCCATGAGTCCACCACGTCACGGTCCCGAGAAAGGATTCGAGGAAAGGGCTCACGTCCATGCGGTGCCAGGGACCCTCAGAGGCAGAGGCTCCTCCCACCCAGGCTCGGGCAAGGTCAGGCCTAAGAGCAAAGCCCAGGAGAGCGGCAGACACAGCCCACATCCAGGGCCTCGCGGTACTTTCAACGTCGACATTGCACCCCATCCCACGATCTTGAAAAGGCTCCCCCAGGTGCGACGGGGGCAGGGGCAGGGGCAGGGGGCAGGACACAGCCCACACAAACGGAGGGACGCGGTCTGAGTGGAAAGGGGTCACTGCTTTAATTCAGGTCAGGACCCACCCTGGGGGGCCCGCCAGCCCCATCCCAAGGCAGGACCACTGGCCCTGTGTCAACATGATCATTACAAAAATAAATATGAAAAAAAGCAGCCGCTCTTTAGTGATCGTGGAATTAATCTTGACAGCAATTAAATGTGTTTAAGCATCTGGCATGTCTCCTAAATTGCACCAAAAGAATCTGGAAGCACTTGGTTTGGCCTCAGAGGCAACCCGGAAGGGAGGGCAGGGGGGGCCCGGCCCCAGGCCCGGCTGAGCACGGTGCCCACTGGCCCGCAGGTCACATCTCAGAGTCAGCGTACATGCCATTGATGAGATAGTCCACCTGCGTGTAGTCCTTCTTCCTGTAGCTCTCGTAGGCCTGCAGCGCGAACAGGATCAGGACCGTGATGAAGAGGGTGACCCCCAGCAAGAGCACCGCCAGGAGGAAACTTCTGTTCACTGAGGACAGGGCCAGGGGCTCGCTGGAGACCACCAGGTACCGGCCCTGGGTACTGGGCTGGCACAAGTCTGTGGGTGGCACCTTGGAGTCCCCGGGGGTCAGCCCCAGGGAAGTAGTACCAGGCGTGGCCGCAGGCTCAGCCTGCTCTGGCGTCTGAGCCGGGCCCGGCCCTGCGGCCCCCGGCATGGATGTAGCAGGGCTGGGCCGTGTCGTGGGGGTTGTGGCCTCCACCACGGGGGCTGGGCTGGTGTGAGGTGTGGAGGCTGCCGCTGTGCTGACGGTCGGCTCGGGGGCCTTGGTTGTGGAGCCCACGGTCGTAGACTCAGAAGCTGCAGATGGGGAGGTGGGCTCCAGGGTTGTGTTCAAGAGGGTGGGTGTGGGCCTCTGTGCCATGTCATCCACAGTCCAGGGTGTTGGCCTTGGCGCCTGGATAGTGGGGCCCTGCGTGGACTCACTGAGTGCTTGAGGACTCGAGGGTGTCAGGCTGGTGGTGGGCCTGGGAGGACCGTGTGAGCCTGCGGGGCTGCTGACACTTGTGGGGGTCGTGGCAGTGGGCTGGGCACTTGTGGCCAGTGTGCGTGTGGCGGGCAGCATGGCCGTTGCTGGCCTAGACGATGTGCCGTTGCCGGGCGCCCGCGTGCCAGGTGAGGACAGGGTCCTCCAGGCAGACGCCGGGGCAGGCGGCATGGCCGTCGCTGGCCTAGACGACGTGCCGTTGCCGGGCGCCCGCGTACCAGGTGCGGACGGGGTCCTCCAGGCAGATGTCAGGGCGGGCGGCACGGGCGCCCTGGAGGCGGCTCCGGCCCGGGTCCCTCCAGCCGGCCCAGAAGTGCCCACGTCTGTCCTGTGTGTTGTCCCCGCTGTGATTGCAGGAGAGGTGTGGTCACCTCCCCAAGTCCCTCTGGTCAGTGTGACGGGAGACGGGGTCATTCTCTCAGCTGTTGTGTTCAAGACTCCAGTCGCTGTTTGCACGGATGAGTTTTTCTCCAAATGGTCCCACGTCTGGTTGAGGACTGCGTACCGTTAAGAGTCAGAAAAGGAGAAAGACAAATGATCGTCTTCTCATTAGAGAAGCGGATTACTCAGGTGGATTATTCAGAGCCGGTCTGAGTTTCTGGCCCGTGGGGCTGGCTGGGGAGGACGATGGTGACGTGGGGCCAGGTTTCCCTCTTATCTGACTGCGCACCTCTGGCCTGCAACCCATCACATGGGTGCTCGGCACTGTGGTTAAAAAACTCCTTTCTGAACCCCAAATGCACGGGAAGGCTTCAGAGCTTCACCCATTGATCCAATTCCCAAAATATCGAAGTCTCACATCACAGGTGTGATTCACCATTAAAAAAAAAAATCTATCCAACACACACTCAGGTTTTCAAAGCAGCTAAATCCTTGCCCAGATATTCACACCGTGCCACAACTCTCGGCTTTATGGAAGGACTTACAGAGAGATTTCTGGGGATGCACAGTGCCTGGCACAGAGAAGCGCAGCTAAATGTGATGTTTGGGTCAACCAACGCCCCAGTAAACACCGGGCTTACGGAACAGATGAAACTTTGCAGGACCTAGTGAGTAACCCTCGCGGGGCTCAGAGGCTGGGTCCCACGTCGGCTAGACGGGCCTCCCCAGCCCAGCCCCCAGGGCCCCGGCAGGCCCGTCCAGTGGATGTGTGGCTTTCTCACTTACGTGGATGCTTGGATATGTGCAGGCTTTCGGATACGGACCAGGAGGAAACCCAAACGAGCACGAGGGCTGTCCACATCTTGCAGGTGGGCCGGGAGCGAGGCTGGGTGGTCCCCGAGGCTCCCAGCCAGCCGCGCCTCAGGCTGCTAAGGGCTCCCTGCTGCTTGGCCGAGGGACCTACAGTCAAGACAGCAGGCGTCTGGTCAGGAACGCGGGGGCAAGGGCTCCCCTGTCACGGGAGAGGGAGGGCTCCGGCAGGCCACAGGGTACAAACCCAGCCAGATGTCCCTGGGACCTGGCATGCGGGAAGGGTGTGCCGGTTCTCAGCCACGTGTCCGGGGATCGGCCCGGTGCCTGCTTTCATGGGCTTAGAGCACTTCTTGACCCACTTTCACCACGAGTCCCACCATCCCACCCTGGAGTTCAGACTACGAAAGAGCAGCAGAGAGAAGGTATAAAGACTTCCAGTTACCGAGATCACCCAAGTCCTCCTCCTGAACATCTCCTGCGGCCCGCAGGACCTGTGATGGCTGAAAGCATGCGGACTTGCCACAAGCAGCCAGCCGCCACCCATCCACCAGTCCAGCGCGCCCCGCGCGAGTGCCCACTCACGTGCCAGGCAGCGGACTTGGGACAGAAAGACGAGAGCCACACGACTCTCTCCTCCAGAGGGAGGCACAGAAGAGGGGTCACCGCAAGCTGCTGCCAGCGCAGAGCGGAGCGTGACTCAGGGTCGGGGAACAGCGAGGGGATGGCGCCTGGGCTGGCCGCGGAGGAGGAGGCGGAGGCTGGCCCTCCATGCGGAGGCCCCAGAGGCGGGTGGGAGGGGACTGGGGCCCCTGAGGGCAACCCCACAAGCAGTCTTGCCCGCAGGCACCCTAGGCCATCAGCGCGAAGCTCTGGAGTTCCACAGAACATCTTGGAAGGGAGCCTTCAAGTTGCCCTGAAGGAAACATGCTGACCGACTCCTCGCCCGGCCTGATCTAAGTGCTGCTCTCCACGGACCAGTGGCCGGGCTGGCTCCCTGGCCTCCCAGCAGCCCCAAAAGTCACCTTCAAGCGTCCCCACCCTGGCCCTGTGCCATCTGCCACTCCACAGCTGCCCGAGAGATTTCTGTAACCCACAAAGCCCACCCTGCCTCTGCTGCTTAAACCCCTACTCTCCCAGGATAATTCCAAAGCTTACTGACCAGGGATTTTGGCAGAAACTAACGCCTGTGGCTGGCAATTTGTCAGGGAAGTGAATACTGAAATGTACCCCTGAATATTCATTGGAAGTACTGATGCTGAAACTGAAGCCCCAACACTTTGGCCACTTGATGCAAAGAGCCAACTCATTGGAAAAGACCCTGATGCTGAGAAAGATGGAAGGCAAGAGGAGAAGGGGACGACAGAGGATGAGATGGTTGGATGGCATCATTGACTCAATTGATATGAGTTTTAAGCAGCCTCCAGGAGATGGTGAAGGACAGGGAAGCCTGGCGCGCTGCAGTCCACAGGGTCACAAAGAGTTGGAGACGACTAAGCCACTAAACAGCAACATTTAGGTAACAGAAGACGCATTAACACATCTCTGGTCAGTAAGCTGCAGCATGGCAAGGCAGCCTTCCATGTCTGACCCTCGACCCCTCCTGGATGCGCCCACTTCCACCAGACACGCGAAAGGCCTGCAGTTCCCCGCTCGGCTTAAAGGGGCCCCTCGGGGTGGCTTTCTGCCTCCTGTGAGCAGCGGTGGGGGGGTGGGGTAGCCCCAGGACTGGAAAAAAATCCCCTCAGAGCACAAACTCTGCTGGAAGGCTGCGCTCTGCCCCCCAACGCCCCCCATCCCCACCCCCACCCCCGGCTTCTAACCAAGTGTCACTAACTTCAGTTTAGCCTCATGGTGCACTTTCCCGCCGAAACCGTCCCATCATGGTTCCTGGGGTCTCACAGGTGTCAAAAGGTCCCTGGGCCCTACCAACCACAGAGTCGCCTCTGCTCTCTCGAGTGCGAAAGGCATCCTTTGTTCCGACAGAAACACGTGGGGGTGGGGTGGGCCGAGAAGAAACAGACCCATGTCACGAGTGAGGACTGAACCAGGGAGGTTTCAGGCACAAAGAGTTCACACACCACCCCCACCCCCAGCCGCCCGCGGCTGAAGCAGATGCAGCTGGGCTCTCCATAAATAAATGTATTGAAACGGCTCTCTCTTCAGCCAGTCACACCCAGCAAGTGCACTGACAATACCCCCAACACCACGCCCCATGTGCTCCGCATCTGAACCCTGGATCTCAGGGCTTCCAGAATGCACCCCAGGCCTTAGGGCCTTCCACTGCCCCCTCACTACGAATCTCGAGAGCAGGGACAGCGAGCTTTTTCCTGTGAGAAGCTCGATTGCAAATATTTCAGACTCTGTGGGCCATGCGGTCTGTCTTGGCTCCTCAAGTCTGCAAAAGCAGGCATGGACCCTAGGCAAGTGATAGGTGTGGCTGTGTCCCAATAAACCTTTATTTACAAAGACAGGCAGTGGGTGGGACATGGCCACCCCTGGCTCTGGGACTTCACTGAGCTTCAGCTGACGTTCCAGCTAAGGCAGGAGGAACCGATTCAGGGGGCTGAACGGATTTCCTCCTTCCGTCCAGCTCCTCACCCTGGAACAGACGTGGACTATCCCATTCTTGGTCCAGGGACAACCTCCAGGTGGTCTCTTCCTGGGGCCCCTTCTGCTATGAGAGGCCCCCGCCCCCCACATTGCTAAGATTCAGCACCCCAAGGGGCTCCCACAGTCTCGTGGTATCTCAACACGAGGCCTAGAGGGAACCTTCCAGAAACAGAAGATGGCCAGAGGAGCACATGGTTCCCATGCCCACCTGGGGAGCCCTGTCTAGGGCCACCAGAGAAAGCAGAGGCTCTGACGGCGCAGCGCCACCAGCCAGGCATCCCGGTCACTGGATGTCTCGGCCCGCTGATGTTTGCACCTTCTTTTACCCACCCTGACCCTGCAAAGGCCCCACAGGGCCGTTTCTGGGCTCCCTGTCCGGTCACTGAGCAGGTGGCCCTGCCTGCAGGCCTTGGACACTCACGAGAGGCAGTTGCTCAGGATGCACTCCCAGGCTGGGCCACCTTCCTTGGAGAGCTGAGGGCTTGGCACTGAGGGCTTGCAGGGTGAGGTCTGGCTTTGCGGGAGGCGAGGGCAGCTTTGCAGGGCACTCCCAGGCCATGGCGCGCTCCACGGCGCAGGTGGGGTCCAGATAGATGCTCCACTCTGGTGAAAGGTGCATCTAGGGTTTGAAAAAGAGCAAGTGCTTCTTAGGAAAAGCAGGCGGTAATGTCCAGTGAGGAGGGAGGCATTTTCCTAGGAGCCAACCAAAACTTCAGAGGAGTCCAGGATACAGCTGTATAGATATGAACCAGCAGGCATGATTCCGTCATTGGTGAATATCTGATACACACTCAGGAAGAGATGCAAGAAACTCACCACTTTCAAGAGTGGCAGACACAAGAGGCGGTGATGCCTGAGGACCACCACTAGCTGGCTCACAATCACAGACACCCACATCCACATGTGCCACGCAGGACACTGCGAGGCTCCTACGCAGATCTTTTTGTCCCTCCATTCCTTATAGGCAAGACTCCAGACTCCATGACCTTCTCTCAGTTCCCAATGGCCTGCTACTGCTGCCAAGTTGTTTCAGTCGTGTCCGACTCTGTGCAGCCCACCAGGCTCCCCCGTCCCAGATTCTCCAGGCAAGAACACTGGAGTGGGTTGCCATTTCCTTCTCCAATGCATGAAAGTGAAAAGTGAAAGTGAAGTCGCTCAGTCGTGTCTGACTCTTAGCGACCTCATGGACTGCAGCCTACCAGGCTCCTCTGTCCATGGGGTTTTCCAGGCAAGAGTACTGGAGTGGGGTGCCATTGCCTTCCAGTTGCTAATCACAGGAGGAACAGTGATGAAACCCAAGGCAAGACTAATGGACCTGACAGATTCATCAAGATTAGGAGCGGGCCCACCCTGCATATACCCTAATCTTGTCAACAACCTCATCCTTTTGAAACTTTGCAGAAGTTACTGCCTTGTTCCTTATCACATCCCCCTGACTGACGGTAACCTCTTCCTACTCACCAGGGAAGGGGGCCCAGTTCTTGAGGCCCTAGCCTACTGTGCCCCGCCTTTGCATGGCAAGGTAAGAAAGCCACTCTTTCTTTCTCCTCCATGACTCTGTCTCCGTATCTCTGTTTGGCCTTGGTGCACAGAGTCAAGGTTCTGGCAACCCACATGCGCAGGCAGTCACACTCAAGCACACAGCTACACATGCACTCAACCCATGTGCACAAGGCAACACAAGCACGCACACTGCCCCATGTGTACACGTGCAATCGTACCTGTGCATGTGTGCAACCACACACACAATTACATGCACGAGGTGTGCGTGCTCACAGAGCATATCTCGAGCTACCTCAGGGAACTCCACGGGTCTCTCAGGAAACCTCTGACGGCTCCCATCACTGCCTCTTGCCCCAGCCAGTGTGGCTGGTGATCACTGCTACAGAGACAGGAATTGGCCTCTGTGCAGTCAAGAGCAGGCCCTTGTGCCGTGACTTCATCCCTCTGGTATGGTACGGCCTCCACCTTCCAATCCCATATTTTAAATGTTAAGATTCCCCTGTTGGGACCTGTGCTAACTGAAGTTGACTCACAATGGAAAGTGAAAGTGAAGTAGCTCAGTCGTGTCCAACTCTTTGTGACCCCCATGGACTGCAGCCCACGAGGCACCTCCATCCATGGGAATTTCTAGGCAAGAATACTGGAGTGGGTTGCCATTTCCTTCTCTGGGGGATCTTTCCAATCCAGGGATTGAACCCAGGTCTCCTGCACTGCGGTAGACACTTGTAGACACTTTACCGTCTAAGCCACCAGGGAAGCCTGATGGAGAAACCACCACCAAAACTTAGTATCTGGTTTCCCCTGCAGAGGTTTTTGGTATTGTTTAGTCGCTCAGTTGTGTCCAACTCTTTGTGACCCCATGGACTACAGCACACTAGGCTTCCCTGTCTTTCACCACCTCCTGGAGTTTGCTCAAACTCATGTCCATTGGGTCAGTGATGCTTTAGTGAGCCTGAAAGGAGGGTCTGGCCAATTATTCTCATTATCTGGTGTAGAATGACTAGGCAGGTCAAGGTCTCAGAAAGAGACCCTTGGAGCAGGAAGGAAATGGTGTTAAGACAGCAGGCCAGGAGCAAAGATAGGAGGTTAGGCTGGTGCTGAGAGTTCTCATTTTCAGGGCTCAGTTCCTCACGAGCTGTGCAGGGAAGGGACAGGAGCCAGGGAACACTCCATGAGAAAGGCACCCTCAGACGTGGCTCTGGACGCCAACATCATCCTCCTTCTCTGGTCCTTGACTTTGTGCTGCCTCTCAACATCTCCCACTTCCGATTTCTGAGCTCTCAATCTTGGCTTGATTTTAAATTTTTTTGAAACTGGGATATACAGGGTGCTGCATGCACATTACCTGAAATCAAGACTCCAAATTGCTTAATTCCTTTTTCTGGCTTACACAGGTTCCTGAGCCCAACACAAGTGTTTCCTGCCACAGTCCATCACACTAGTAACTTACTTATCAGCGGCAGCGGCAATGTGACTCCAAGCTGGAGAAACGACACACACCAAGGAATAGGGATTGAGGAAACAAACACAGGGCAACCACAGACATCTGTCCTGACACGTCACCTGGCTGAACTTCGGTATCAGAACGCAAGGAACCACAGGCGTGTGGGCTTTTGTCTTTAGACATTGTCCTGGGTTCCAAAGGATGTGTGTCTGTGGCAGATGGGAACCTGGAGTGCTGGAGAGCATCTTAATTATATTGCTTCCTTCCAGGCTTCTGGAGTTTTGGGTATGATGCTAATTGCTGATCAAGAGCCTAATTTTGCTGGCCACGTGGGTAAATTCCACATTCCTTTGTCCATCAGGCAAGTCTGGCCTATAAGCTGAACATCTGTACTGAAATTTTAGAGATGATTCCTCCAGAGAGGGGGGGGGGGGAAAACAATATTATTAAAGACAGATTTCTAAGTAGGTATTTATGTCTTATGGCATACCATGTGGATGCTGGCTCCTCATACTAGCTGAACAGCTAATGGCAGAGACTAAGCGGCTACCCAGACTCACGTGGGGGAGGTAGGCAGGTTAAGTGGAAATGCATAAGCCCCTTCCAGGTAGAGAGGGCTTGGGGGAGGCCTGGGTCGCCTGAAAGGGCCAACTCTGTCGTTGAGGGCAACACTTCCTGGGGCCCAGCCTTGGGCCGGGCAGGACCTTTTAAGCTCCCCACCCATCCGGGTGTGTCCCAACTTTCCCTCCTTCACTCCCAAACTGGATAGGCCTCGTCTCTTCTCCGGACCGGGGTCCTCTTAAGGTCCCCTTTTGCCTCCTGCCTCTTGGGCTCCCCCGTCCCCGCTCCTTCCCCCAGCTGACTCCTCCTTCCGATCCTTCCTCTCCTTCCTCACCTCAAATCGTCACCAGTGTGCACTCCGTATCCCCATTCACCTTGTCGCTGCCTCCCTCCTCCGCCCCTCGAGTCCCCCATGCACCCCACCTGCCCCTCTCCGCCCCCAAGCCGGTACAGGCAACAGTGACAACAGCTCCCCGCGACAGCAGGAAGGCCCGCTTACCCGGGCGCGGCAGGCCTTGCGGCGGCCCGGCGGCCCTCGGGCGGGGAGAAAGCGCCCGCGGTCCGGCGTGGAGACGTGGCCGGCAGCAGAGCCGCGGAGCCCGATGCCAAGCCCGCTCAGGGCAGCCGCCCCAGCTCAGCCCCGCCCCGCCCGGAGGTGACGTCACGGGAGGGCGCGCCGGGTGGGCGGGGCAGCCTTGGACGACCCCCGAGCCCGATCCCCGAAACGAGTGGGGCTGCAGGAGGCGAGCCGGAAGTGAGGGGCGTGGCCGATCCAAGGCCCCGCCCACCGCGGAGCGGCTCAGGTTACACCTCGACCGCGGCCGGAAGTGGCTATTTTGGACTGGTCTCTGCCGGAAGTGGTGGTTCCTGGGGCTTTGCCACCTGGTCGCGGATACCGCCTTGTGGGCCGAGGGTCTCGGAGAGGGTCATCTCAGACCTCCCTCGGCGGCGTGGCTGTGCCACGTGCCCGCCCCCATCCCACAGACTTTATCCAGGCCCAAGGGCCAGCGCTGGGACTAAGTAATAGAGATGGCCATCCGTGTGTCTTGAGTGCTTGCACGCGCCAAGCCCTGAGCTTGGTTCAGTGATTTTACTCCGCAGTGAGAAGGAAATGGCAACCCACTCCAGGGTTCTTGCCTGGAGATTCCCAGGGACGGGGGAGCCTCATGGGCTGCCGTCTGTGGGGTCGCACAGAGTCGGACACGACTGAAGCGACTCAGCAGCAGCAGCAGCAACCCTGTGACATGCTTCGCACCCGTTTTACAGACGCTGTAACTGAGGCTCACAGAATGTTCTTTAATTGTGAGCCGTGAATAACAGTGGGGCAGAATGAAGTACAGAATAAAGCTGATGGGACTTGACCTTTATTAGAAATAGGCTTTGAGGGGTGAGACAGAGGCTCAAGAGGTATTGGTGGTGGTGGTTTAGTCGCCAAGTCATGTCCGACTCTTGCGACCCCATGGACTGTAGCCTGCTAGGGTCCTCTGTCCATGGGATTCTCCAGGCAAGAATACTGGAGTTAAGTTGCTGTGCCCTCCTCCAGGGGATCTTCCTTACCCAGGGATGGAACCTGGGTCTCCTGCATTGCAGGCAGATGATTTACCGACTGAGCTATGAAGGAATAAGTGTTGGATGTATGTATATACTTATGGCTGATGTACGTGTATACTTGGGCTTCCCAGGTGGCTCAGATGGTAAAGAATCTGCCTGCAATGCAAGAGACCTGGCTTCAGTCTCTGTGTCATGAAGATCCCCTGAAGTGGGAAATGGCAACCCATTCCAGTGTTCTTGCCTGGAAAATCCCATGGACGGAGGAGTCTGGTGGGCTACAGTCCATGGGGTTGCAAAGAGTCAGACACAACTGAATAACTGTCACATGGCTGATGTGTGGTGTTGTGCCTCAAAAACCAACACAAGGTTGTAAAGCAATTATCTTCCAATTAAAAAAAAAATTTTAGAGTTTGGAAAAAAAAAGAAATAGGCTTTGGGAGGGAGGGAGTAGACTGGGAGTTTGGGTTTGGTAGATGGAAACTATTACATTTAGAATAGATAAACGGGACTGTATCCAATCTCCTGGGATAAACCATAATGGAAAATAATACTTTAAAAAAGAATGCCTGTTTGTATGGGCTTCCCTGGTGCCTGAACGATAAAGAATCCACTTGCTAATGCAGGAGACATAAGATCGCCTGGAGGAGGGCATGTCAACCCACTCCAGTATTCTTGCCTGGAGAATCCCATGGACAGAGGAGCCTGGTGGGCTACAGTCCATAGGGTCTCAAAGAGTTGAACATGACTGAGTGACTAAGCACAACACACAGATAATGGAAAAGCACTAAATCGTTGACTTGAGATGTCTGGTTTTCTTTACCAGTGATCTTTTGATGTTCCAACTCCCTGGTTTTTGTTGCTGAAACTCCTATATCTCCCGGCTCCTCCCTTACCTCTTCAGGGCAGTATCTCAGAATTTTCTGAGATGCTGTATCCTTGGCTTAAGTCTTCAGTTTTGTCTGCCAAATAAAACATAATTCTCAACTTGTAGGTTATATGTTTGTTTCAGTCAGCAGGGCCCTGGGCTGAGAAACTAAATGGGCCACAGAAACCTGGGAGTGTGTGATGACAAGGTCAGCTAGCCAGCTGTGAGCCCTGGGAGCACCAGAAACTCAAGTTAGGGTGGCACCGCCCAGTACCCCATGGTTTCAGGTTGTGTAGAACTTACTCTGAAAGACATAGGTTTGCTGAGATGTAGACCAGATGGGAGGATTCATGAAGACAAGCTCCTTTGATTTGTGTTTGCTTTAATTTTCCCAACTGCTGCTGCTGCTGCTAAGTTGCTTCAGGCATGTCCGACTCTGTGTGACCCCATAGACAGCAGCCCACCAGGCTCCCCTGTCCCTGGGATTCTCCAGGCAAGAACACTGGAGTGGGTTGCCATTTCCTTCTCCAATGCATGAAAGTGAAAAGTGAAAGTGAAGTCCCTCAGTCGTGTCTGACTCTTCAAGACCCCATGGACTGCAGCCTACCAGGCTCCTCCACCCATGGGATTTTCCAGGCAAGAGTATTGGAGTGGGGTGCCATTGCCTTCTCTGAATTTTCTCAACTAGCTCCAATCTAACATGAAAAGTGCAGCATCTCTGTTCAATTCACAAGTGAAAATACACTCAAGCAACCAGTTATAGTTCTGTGCTTGCCTTCCTCAAAGCCAGCTTCTGTGATCCTGTGTTTCATTTCCTCTTTGCCAAAGCTGGAACAGTATTTACCACTAGGGCTGAAATTACAAAGATAAGACACAAGCTTCCTTCTTAAGGAGCTCATGGTCTAGAGCAGGGTCTGCTGACCCTCTGTCTGCTTTTATAATTTTATTTATTTATTTATTTATAGCTGTGCTGGGTCTTTGTGGCAGCGAGGACTTTTCCCTAGTTGCAGCAAGCAGGGACTACTCTCTAGTTGTGGCGTGCAGGCTTCTCATCTCAGTGGCCTCTTCTATTGTGGAGCACAGGCTTTAGGGCACACGGGCTTCAGTAGTTGTTGCACGTGGGCTCAGCAGCTGTGCTTCTTGGACTCTAGAGCACAAGCTCAATAGTTATAGTGCATGGGCTTAGCCACTCTGCTGCTTGGAGGCAGGTGGAATCTTCTTGGATCAGGAACTGAACCCGTGTATCCTGCATTGGCAGTCAGGTTCTTTAGCACTGAGCCACTAGGGAAGCCCAGTGTTTGCTTTTGTAATAAACTTTAATTGGAATATCATTACACCACTTTGTTATGTATTATCTGGCTGCTTTTGCACTGCAAGGGCAGAGTTGAGTTGTTGCCGTAGAGACTGTATGGCCTACCAAAACCTAACATATTTACTGCCTGGCCCTTCAGAATGTGCTTGCAAACCCCTAGTCTGGAATGTCGCAAGGAAATGGATTCAGACAGCAATGGAAATACCTTGTTGAGGTGGTCCAGAATATAGAGAAACTCATTCTCTCATAGGGGAATTTGGCAACTCTCAGTGGATTGGGGCCACCTGGCGCCTTGAGTCCACTGAGCGCAGCTCTGGGAACCATGTTGCTGCTTGTGCAGAGTATTATGAGCAGCTGGCAGGCCAGGCGAGCTGACTCTGATGGCAGCAGAGGAATTAAAGACAGAGAAGGAAGGATAAGCTTAAATCCTCACGCTGTGACTCAGGGCACAGATGCCCTCGGGTTCTTTCTATGCAGAAATGGCTAAATAACAAACTCAGCTTGGTCCTTTTAGCTGTTGATTTATAACGTCATTTGAATATAAGGCCATGCGAGACCCCCCACGTACATGTTAGGGCCAGAGCACTGCCAGGCTTCAAATCCTGACTGCTGTAGTTTTTAGCTGAGTGACGGTGGGCAAGCTGCTTAGCCACTCTGTGCCTCAGTTTATCCTACAGTCGATTCTCATGACTTGTGGTTGTTATGCTTAATAAAGTTGCCGTGAGTGCGGACTTAGTGAATGCTGAACCATTGCTCCTAAGGAAGAAAACAAGACCAATACTTCCCCTCACGCTCTACACTTTACAGTCATTTTTACACTCCAAACACAAAATTGAGGACATTGAAATTGTGAGAATTTTTAGAATAATAATAGATTATTCATGAGGATAGGAATATAATTATATACACATTATTGGATTGATCCTGCTGACCTGTCAGTTACAATGTTCAGAAATACTAATTTGCTTTTCGGATATTTACTATGGATAGCTGGAAAATTTTTTTTAGAGATTACAAAAGCAGTTTGCTACAGATTTACACTGACATGTTCAATTTTTAAAAAGCACATTTTAAATTTCAACACATCACTAATTTAGCAAAATTATTCAAAGGTATCTTGTATAGTTTAAAAATCTTTTTATTGAGGATTATTATACCTACAGAAAAGAATATGTACAGATTTATAGCTTGATGAATTTTCACTAAGAGCCCCCTGTGTGGCCACTCAGATAAGAAAGTCAGTACCAGCACCCTGGGGATCCCCTTGTCCTCCTTCCCAGTCCCTCCAAAACTACCAAGTATCTGCAAAGATTCAGAGCAACTTGAACTCTTACACATTGCTGATGGGAATGCAAAATGGTAGAGCCTTTTGAAAACAGTTTGACAGTCTCTCATAAAGTTAAATATACACTTACTATATGACCCAGCAATCCCACTCACCTTGGGTATTCACCCAAGGGAAATGAAAACATATGTTCACACAAAGACCTGTATGAAAAAGTCTACAGCAACTTTATTCATATTTGCCAAAGGCTGGAGACACCCAAACGAGCCAGCGGGTGAACGGACAGACCAAGCGTGGCATGTCTGTGCCGTGGACGCCTGCATGCAGCCGCACGGATGAGCCTCAGAAGCACGTGCTAACAGAAAGAAACCAGAGGCAGGAGGCTACAGTATGAGCCCATTCACATCATTTTCATGAAAAGACCGAAGCATGGAGACAGAAGCCAGAGGTCACCAGGGCATGGGATGAGGAAAAGGACTGGTTTGGGGTCACCAAATATGCACGTTGCCCAGCTAAAGTTGCTGAAACTGACTGCCCCAGCAAAAGAACATGAGGGAACTTCTTGATGACAATATTCTATATCTTGCTTATGGTGATGGTTACACAACTATATACATTTGTCCCAACTCATGGAATTGTGAATTTTACTGAATGTAAATTCTGCCTCAATGAATTTCACTAAAACACTAAACACAGGGTTGTAAAGAAAGGTGAAAGTGAAAACAGGATTGTGATGATAGTTATGAGTGTATGTATATGTGTGTGCGTGTGGTAAGTGGAAACAAACACAAAATGAATGCATTTGGTCGTATGTAAATCCAATAAAATTGATTTTTTTTTGCAAAGTTTTACTGGGGCTAAAGAGACCCACTTCCTTGGGAATTCACTGGCTGTTTAGTGGTTAAGACTCTGCACTTTCACCGCAGGGCTTCCATCCCAGGATCCCTGGTCGGGCTGGGAACTAAGATCCTGCATGCCTTGCAGCAGAGCAAAACAAACAAAAAGAGACACACTTCCTAGTTACACAGAGTTCAACACACCAGGAAGATGTGTAATTCCTAATCTTCGAAACTGGAATAGCCCCAATTACAAGACCTCAAAATACGTAGAGCAAAACCGGCAGAGAAGAAACAGAAAAATTCCCAACATAGGGAGAGATTTTAATATGCTTCTTTTCGTAGTGTATACAACAAGCAGAACTTGCCTCGCCCCCAGCCCAAAAACACCCAGTAAGATTGTTAAAGACTTCGATGACACTGCTAAGAAATCCTGGCTTCATGAACATGCGTAGATCATTCCATCTAATAACCGAATAATTGCTAGCTTAATTGCATGTCCTGGGGAAGAGGATTAAGGGTGTGCTTATCAAATCTGCAGATAACAGTAGCGATTCAACCTTTGGCCCCTGGGTTGGTCCCGCAGGGCCACCTTGTCCAGGGCTCTGTGGAGAGCATCAGCACAGAGAAATGTCTGGTGACCAACCCTGGGGACCGCAGCAGCAGACAGCCAGTCTGAGGGGCCGTCACACGCATCACTTTCAGCAGCAGCGGCGGAGTCAGCTGTCCCTTCACCGAAAAGAGTAGCGGTGCAGCCAGAGGTGTTCATGTTCCAGGGAATCAGGAAACAGGGCTCAGAGTCCAAGAAATGGAAAATGGGAGGTGGAGGGACTTTGTGACAGAGCAGGAACTCTGGTCTGAGATGGCTGTTTAAAAAAGAATGGTTTTAAATGTTTATCTCCTACTTACACCAAGAACGTGTCTTGTATATCGTCATTACCAGAATTCTGAAGAGAGAGGAAAAAAATCTCGATGAGGAATTCTATGTGGTCGTCACAACCATGTATTCACTATGTATGATGTGGGTTAGGGGGAAGTGATAGGAATTTATATTACAAATTTTTTTTTTTTATATTACAAATTTATCTTTTAATTTTTAGTTTTTTATTTGGCCCTTCAGGCATATGGGATTTCAGTTCCCCAACCAGGAATCAGACCCGTGTCCCCTGCGTTGGAAGCACAGAGTCTTAACCACTGGACTGCCAGGGAAGTCGCTAGTTTTTAAAAGGGTTAATGTAGCTGCATTAAATGGAGAAGGCAATGGTACCCCACTCCAGTACTCTTGCCTGGAAAATCCCATGGACAGAGGAGCCTGGAAGGCTGCAGTTCACGGGGTTGCAAAGAGTCGGACACGACTGAGCGACTTCACTTTCACTTTTCCCTTTCATGCATTGGAGAAGGAAATGGCTACCCACTCCAGTGTTCTTGCCTGGAGAATCCCAGGGATGGGGGAGCCTGGTGGGCTGCCATCTCTGGGGTCACACAGAGTCGGACACGACTGAAGTGACTTAGCAGCAGCAGCAGCAGCCGCTGCATTAAAAACTCAGTTAACTACAAATAGAAGAATATTGACTTGATATGATAAAGAATAATTATTTCTGATTGATATCCTACATCACATGCTGTGCACATGTGCTAAGTCGCTTCAGTCGTGTCCAACTCTTTGTGACCCTATGGACTGTACTCCACCAGGTTCCTCTGTCCATGGGGGTTCTCCAGGCAGGAATACTGAGCGGGTTGCCATGCCCTTCTCCAGGTGATCTTCCTGATTCAAGAACTGAACCCAAGGTCCTTACTTCTCCTGCATTGGCAGGCAGGTTCTTTGCCACTAGCTCCACCTAGGAAACCCCATCCTACATCGTACATAATGATTTTTTAAAAATTAGAGCTGTTCCTAGAGAGATCACGGATGAGGTCTTAATGAACATTATTCTAGTCAAAGGAATTAGAGAAGAGCAATGAATAGAGTGTATTTTTTTTAAATTTTTTTTTAGAGTGTATTTTTTAAAGACAAATTTTCATTATTTGCATAAGGTATGATCAATCACCTAGAATGTCTCAGAGAGTCACCTTAAAGTCAACTAAAATGTATAAGTTAATAATTTGCCCCAATGCAAAATAAGTTTATGTCAGTAGATTTCTTGTATACCAACAATGAAAAACAGGATTTCCCTGCAGTCCTGTGGTTAAGACTCTGTGTTTCCATTGCAGGGGACTCAGGTTCAATCCCTGCTCTGGGAATTAAAATTCCGATGTGGCATGGTGCCATCAAAAAGGAAAAAAAAGCTTTAAAAATGTCAGTTACTCTGGTGACAAAAATATAAAATAGCCGGCGATACATTAGTGAAAAATATTCCAGACTGTCAAGTTTTAGGATGTTCTTTCTATGGAGGAGTCAAAATATACTTGAGGACTTCCCTGGTGGCACAGTGGATTGGAATCCATCCGTCTGCTAGTGCAGAGGACATGGGTTCGATCCCTGGTCCAGGAAGATCCCATATACCTCGGAGCAACTCAGTCTGTGCTCCACAACCACTGCTCTAGAGCCTGAACTCTGCAAAAGAGAAGCCGCTGCAAGGAGAAACGCGCACGCCAAAACCAGAGCGCACCCCCTGCCCTCGGCGGCTAGAGAAAGTCCATGCGGCAGAGACCACCTGCGCAACCGAAAATAAATATGTGAATAACTGTTATTTAAAAAATTAAAATAGACTTGAAAAAATGGAGAGGTATATCATGTTGATGGGAAAGTAAACCCTTGTAGAGAAGTATATTTCCCCAAATTAACTTATAGTTCTGTTGTTCAGTCTGACCCTTTGCCCCCATGGACTGTAGCATGCCAGGCTTCCCTGTCCTTCACTATCTCCTGGAGTCTGCTCAAACTCATGTCCACTGCGTTAGTGATACCATGCAACCATCTCATCCTCTATCACCCCTTCTCCTCCTTCACCCTCAATCTTCCCCAGCCTCAAATTTATGGTTTTAATACAACTCTAATCGAAACCTCATTTTAAATTATTTTGGAACTTGAGAAAATAATTCTAACATTTATCTGTAGCACTAAATGGTAAAAATAGCAAAGAAGCTATAATGCCTTTCTGTATTTTGCAAAATTTCTGTAAAATGTGTATTATTTTTATAGTAAAGAAAGTCTTCCATTTTAGCAACAACAAAAGACAACTTAATCCCAGGACACATTTAAAAATAGTATAACATGTAATCACCGAGATGCAAACCTTTCTCTATTCTCTGAATCTATTCATTCCTTATTAGATTATTGTTAGAAGTTCAAGTTAATGGCCTGACAAAGGAATGGGAAAATAGTTCTTTGAGAAGGTTTGATATGATTTGATACTGTTTTGCTTAGAGGAAAAAACAAAGAAACAAATCAGTTACAGTCTTGCAGAACCTGAATGATTTTTCCAAGAATTATGTTGATCAGCTGTCAGTATAACAGAGCAAATGAGCAACAAAACTCACTCATTTGAACAGTAGTGTACTTGGGAAATGAAGAAAGGCTGTTTCTGGGTTTGAGATTTTCACCATAAACCCTATTATCATCTGTGTTCCGTGCAGTCATCTGTTTATTTCCAGCCAAATGAATCGAAATGTCCAGGTACATCCGACGGATTTGAAATACTAAACCTCACCCAGTGTTCCCAATTATAACCCGTCACAAGGGCATCACAGGGAACCCCAAGTAAGACCCCAGAGGGAAATACCGCACTCTGCCTCTCCTTTAAATTTCTGATTTAGGTTTTGCTGCAGCACTTACGGTTTCACAGACCATTTACACACACACACACGCACACATCCACACACATACAAATACTTCTTTCCTCAAGCTTTTTGTCTTCTGGGGATTTCATGCGTTTGGGAGATGTCTGATTGTCGTAAAAGCTGGTTTAGAATTTCCATTGCATGTTTTCAGAAAGGCAACCTGAAAGAAGCTCTAGGGAAAACCTTTCCATGCCTCAAAAATTACTCGAGGAGGTGCTTCTCTGCCTCCGCTCAGAGTCTAAGCCATCCTCTACTGCTCCTGGGCACCGCCTTCTCCCAACCCCCACATCCCACCTCTGATGGCACCAGACCACGGTCTTCCCCACCCCTACTTTGATGTCATCAGGCGGACTCCGTCCTTTGCATGCTCCTTTGTCCCCATCCCAGGAGCCTTTGTGGAGGTCAAGTTCCAACTGGTCTCTGTGTTTAAGGGAACCAAGTCTAAGCTGAAGGTACCAGAGAGTGAAGAGGACAGAAGAACCAATTTCAGCTTTTCCTCACCACAAGGTGTTTGTGGCAAGGTGGCTAACGTGGGTCAGCATCAAGGTTTGCTTCTTCCTGGGAACCAAGAGGAAGCCTTTCAAAACTAGATGGGAAAGGCATTTTTTCCCCTCGTCAGTCCAACTTTGGAGACATTCTATTAAATGGCAGGTACCCTTCCACCCAAAAACAACAATGAAGTATTCGGTGTGCTAACAACATAGCTTTAAAAAAAGTAAACCAAAATTCTGCATTTTAATAAAACTTGATTAAAAAAATAGTATCTCAAACTGGACAGTCACCAGAAGGACCCAGTTATCAGAAACGCACACACTTCAGTGGGCACGTGCAGCATCTCCCGGGCTCTGTGCCTGGCCCGCCCCAGCATCTCCACTTTCTGCAGGGTTAGTTCCACACTTGCCAGCATCAGCTTGCCCATCCTTTTCCCTTTGGGCACCTTCTCCCCCTTCTTTGCAGGGGGCCTTTTGAGGCTTGGGTTCTGGCACCGGAGGGACAGGTTTAAGACACAACCTTGCAGGTTTTCGCTACAGTTGGTCCTTCACCTCGAATTTATCTCCTTTAACATCCCCTTCAGCCTTTCTCTCCAGCATGGTGGCAATGGAGGCAGGACGTAGGCGCTGGACATGGGATGCCGTGGCCCAAGGGCTTTGGTGGGCCCATGGGTTACTCTTGCTTCTTCTTCATACTGCTTCTCTCCTTCACTCTTGTTTTTGGACATGTGTATGTGTGTGTGCGTTTAGTATATTAAAGTTCTTATTGAATTTGTCACAATACTGCTTCTGTTTTCTGGGAGTTTTGGGGGTTTTTTTTTGGCCACACAGCATGTGAAATTTTAGTTCCCCAACCAGAGATCAAAAACACATTCCCTGCATTGGAAGGCAAACTCTTAACCACTTGGAATGCCAGATAAGTCCCTCTCCTTCACTCTTGAAACGTGTTTTCCTTAGGCATAAAACTCAAGAACGACAGTTATTTTCTCTTTGCACTCTGAGGACATCTTTCCCTGCTCTCTCTTCCTTCCACTGAAGCTACTGCCATGTCAGTAAGATGTTACTGCCGGTCTTACTGCTCCTCTTCGAAAGGCCGTGAGCCTCTTCTTCTTGCAGCTTTTAGGAATGTTCTCACTGTTTTTGACTGTATGCTGTATCTCAGAGTGAATTTCTTTTTCTTGTTCTGCAGTTCCTTGGCCTGCCTCCTCTAATTCACAATGGCGAAGCAGGACTAGTAAATTGCAGTGAAGAGTTCAATGAACGATAGATACTCAGGAGCTGGTGGCCCATCATAGTGACGCAATCCTGCTAGGCAGGCCATGTGAGGTCCTTCTGCCCTTGGCCAGATCCTGATTTTGCTCTAAAGGAGGAGCCCCTTGTATAGGATCTCTTTTGAGTGACTGAATACACAAATAGACAATGAGCAAACCATATATGAAAATAAATCTCTGACCCACAATCTGCATGAGCTATCCAGAAAACCAATGCCTTTATCCATGATAGACACCCTAGGAAGTCAGACTGTTGTCAGGCTCACAAGAAACCACATTCCTAACTCCAGCAACAACGCAGGAAGCGAAACAATCACTTTTGTAACCATCAGCCCAATATGGCCAGGACCTGATGATGAACTGCCAGCTTCCCAGATTTTTGTCCCTGTTTCCAATTTAGGACCAATGAGAGAAAGTCAAATATGCCCCCCTAACTGATCACATGGGCTACCCCACTTTTAGCGAACCCACTTCCAGCTCCCCAGGTCAACAGTCTCCAGCCAGGGCACACCTGATGGGTCTCCCCCACACCCATGAAGCTTTCCCTCTCCTCTGTCTGCCTTTGAGCATCTGCCAGGCGGAAATGACGGTGACTGACCCCTTTGCTATAGCCAGCTGTGAATCAGTAGCCTCTGCCCGTTCTCCTTTGGGAGTTCCTTGTTTATTTCCTCATGTTCCATTCACCTCTGACCACAACAGAAGCAACCCTCCTTGGGAGTGGCAGAATCTTCCACACCCTTGCTCACACCTGAGTAAAGACGGCCCTGCCTGTACACCTGTGTGGAGGGCCTAGCTCGCTGAATGCCTTCCTGCACTCTAGAACAAAGAAGCCTTCATCTTCCACTACCTGTGGGTTTTCTTCTGGCCAAGAGACACATCTGCAGGCCATGTTTTCTGGAAGTCAGACTCAGATGCTGGATTCGTGCGCCCGTGGTTGACTGAGGGTTCCTGGGATCAACACGTATGGGGAAGTGGAGGGGGCAAAGCTGGACAAAGGAGGAAGCTGAAATGAGATGCAGTCACAGCAAGGCCTCAGCTGATTTTACAGGGAACTGGGTGACCTGTTGTTGACCTTGGCTGCCCCAGGAAGGGGTCACGACCCTGAAGAGGCAGCTTTCATTGTCCAGGAGAGGAAGTCCCCGGAGAGTGACCAGCTGCCCACACTCTAAGCAGGGGTAGGGGTGGGGGTGCTTATGTCCCCGAGGAGGGGTGTGGGGATCTGACCAGCCTGGCAGTGTCCACCACAGAATCCCAGAGCCCAGCTGATCCAGAAGCCAAAGGAGCTGTATGTTCGCATCAGCAGAGAAAACAGCCTCCATGGAGTGAGAGGAGGTCCCTGCCGAGTCAGAACTCAAGAGGCTTTGAAAGAGAATAAGAGGTACCTAAAGGAGGTACAGAGAGACGAAGACAGCCCCTTGAAATGAAAAAGACATAGCTTCCAAAATGGAAAGTTCAGGGACTTCCCTGCAGGTCCAGGGGTTAAGAATCTGCCTTCCGTCGCAGGGGACGTGAATTCAATCCCTGGACTGGGAACTAAGATCCCACCTGGGGCTACAGGGCGACTAGAGAACTAGAGTTGTCTTCACAACTAGAGAAGCCTGTGTGCCCCAACAAAGACCCAGCGCAGCCAAGTAGGTAAACCGAAAAGTTCAAAAGAGGAAGTGAAAAAAAGGAGAAAGTCTCTTCTGAGAACCTTCTGGAAGATCAGGTGATAAAACTGACAATGTAGCACGAGATAACTGTGGACGTGGAAATCCAGACAAGAGACAGGAGAGCCGGCAGATGGGTCCAGAGGCCTGAGCCCTGACAACCGGGCCTCCAGAGAAGAGAGGGAGGAGGGCTCATGCTCATCGCTTCAGATGTGTCCAGCTCTTTGACCCCATGGACTGTAGCCCGCCAGGCTCCTCTGTCCATGGGATTCTCCAGGCAAGAGTACTGGAGTGGGTAGCCATTCCCTTCTTCAGGGGAGCTTCCCGACCCAGGGATAGAACGCAGGTCACCAGCATTGGAAGCAGATTCTTTACCATCTGAGCCACCAGGGAAGCCCTCTTTTCCCTTATAGGTTGTTGCACAATATGGGGTATGGTTCCCTGTGGTATACACTACATGCTTGTTGGTTATCTGTTTTATATATAGTAGTGTGTATGTCCCCCACTCCAGTGTTCTTGCCTGGAGAATCCCAGGGACGGGGGAGCCTGGTGGGCTGCCGTCTCTGGGGTTGCACAGAGTCGGCCACACCTGAACCGACTTAGCAGCAGCAGCAGCAGCAGCATGCCACGCAGGTGGAAGCGTGGAGTCAACCGCTGGAGCCCAGGGAAGTCCGTTACCTAGGCTTTGGGCTACATTGCTTCCTCCTCCCACAGATGCGACGTTTCCATTATTTTGTGCAGTAATTTGTTTCCATTTAATCCAGCTCCTTCCATTTCCTTTGCTCACGGTTTCCTCTTGTGACGCAGACCTTGCTTCCCACTGAAGAACTTGGTCAAGCCGCTTCTCCACCCGAGGGCTTACTGGTCACCTCTCTTAGTTCTGTCTGCAAAAAGTCTTCCTTTGGCCCTTGTTCTTGCAGATCGCTCTCCTGGCTTTGCTGGATTCCTGGCTTCCCCTCCAAGGCTGTTCTCTGCTGTGTCCGGTCTTCTGGCATTCTGTCATTTTCTCCGGCTGGTTTTAAGAGTTTCCTTTTCGTTCTGCTGCTTTCCTGATCTGACAGTTACTAATTTACTGCCTGCCAGCCCCAACCCTCACCCCCCATTGCCTGCTCTGCAGTAAAGGGGCTGGGGGTGCTGCAGGGACAGTGGGAGGGGGCTGGAGCCGGCACAACTCAGCAGCCTTCTCCCAGGGACCCAATTTGAGGGGCCTCTGTCTCAGCCCTGGGGTTGTAGCTGTTCCTTTATGTACTATTCCAGCATTTCTTTTCTAAAAAATATTTATTTATTTACTGATTTATTTATTTGGCTGCACCAGGTCTAAGCCGTGGCATGCGAACTCTTCTTTGTGCACGTGGGATCTAGTTTCCCAACTGGGGATCGAATCCAGGCCCCCCTGCATTGGGAGCGCAGAGTCTTAGCCACCAGACCACCAGGGAAATCCCACCTTTCCTGCCTTCTTTAAAGCTGTCTTTATCTCTTTTACCAACCCCCCATGCCCCAATGACTCCAATCCCCTGCTATGGTTAGCAACTCTTCAGAATAAACTTTCCCTATCCACTAACTATGTGATTTCTGTCTCCAGATTGGACTGAACCAGACCGCTCTGAAGTGTCTATATGTGGATTTCTTTCCTTTTTTTCTCTTTAAAATCCTGCTTGGGATTCACTGGGCTTTTTGAGTCCAAAGATTTAATCAGGTCAGTTCAGTTCATTCGCTCAGTTGTGTCCAGCTCTTTGCGAGCCCATGGACTGCAGCACGCCAGGCCTCCCTGTCCATCACCAACTCCTCGAGTTTATCCAAACTCATGTCCATTGAATCCATGATGCCATCCAACCATCTCATCCTCTGTCATCCCCTTCTCCTCCTGCCCTCAATCTTTCCCAGCATCAGGGTCTTCTCAAATGAGTCAGCTGTTCGCATCAGGTGGCCAAAGTATTGGAGTTTCAGCTTCAACATTAGTCCTTCCAATGAACACCCAGGACTGATCTCCTTTAGAATGGACTGGTTGGATCTCCTTGCAGTCCAAGGGACTCTCAAGAGTCTTCTCCAACATCACAGTTCAAAAGCATCACTTCTTTGGTGCTCAGCTTTCTTTATAGTCCAACTCTCACATCCATACATGACTACTGGAAAAACCATAGCTTTGACTAGATGGGCCTTTGTTGGCAAAGTAATGTCTTTGCTTTTTAATATGTTGTCTAGGTTGGTTATAGCTTTCTTTCCAAGGAGTAAACATCTTTTAATTTCATGGTTGCAATCACCATCTGCAGTGATTTTGGAGCCCCCCAAAATAAAGTGAGCCACTGTTTCCACTGTTTCCCCATCTATTTGCCGTGAAGTGACGGGACCAGATGCCATGATCTTAGTTTTCTGAATGTTGAGCTTTAAGCCAACTTTTTCACTCTCCTCTTTTGGAGAAGGCAATGGCACCCCACTCCAGTACTTTTGCCTGGAAAATCCCATGGACAGAGGAGCCTGGTGGGCTACAGTCCATGGAGTTGCTAAGAGTCAGACATGACTGAGAAACTTCACTTTCACTTTTCACTTTCATGCATTGGAGAAGGAAATGGCAACCCACTCCAGTGTTGTTGCCTGGAGAATCCCAGGGACAGGGGAGCCTGGTGGGCTGCCGTCTATGGGGTCGCGCAGAGTTGTACACAACTGAAGTGACTTAGTAGCAGTAGCAGCTTGCTTTATGACCTCTGTAAAACTTTCAATGATGATGACATTGACTATCGCCTCTCCCCACTCTGATTTTTCCTTCTATAACATCAATTTTGTCTATTAGATCTTCTCTGTCCACATTCTATGTGTCAACATCAAAAAGAAAAAAAACAACCTTTATTGTATTCCCACATCTAGTGTACAACAGGGTTTTTTTTTTTTTTTGAATATTCACCAAGCTGTGCACCCATCACCATGCTGTTAGAACATTTTCATCACCCTCTCCCACTAGCAAGCTCCACGCTCATCAGCAGGCATGTCCCTCCTCCCACCCCCGTTCCTGGTGAGCACACACCCGCCGTCTGTCTCTACGAATCTGCGTCTTCCGGACATTTCAAGTAAACGGAATCGTACAACACGTGGCCTTTGGTGCCTGACTTCTTTCACTTTTCCCAGTGCTCTCAGAGTTTTCATCATGTATTGGTACTTCTTTTCTCTTTGGGGGTAAATACTATTCCACTGTATAGACATACCACATTTTGCTCATCCGCTGATGGGCGTTCACGTTGTTCCCACTGTTTAGCTCTTAGGAATAACGATGCTGTGACTATTCAGTGCAAGTTTTTGTGCGGATTTATGCCTTCGTTTCTCCTGAGTGAATGCCTAGAAGTGCAGTTGCTGGGTCACGTGGGAACGCCACGTTTAACCTTCTGGGAACCTTCCAGACTGTTTCTAAAGTGACTGCACGGGTTCCCATTCCCCAGGGACACGACTCTCCTCTCTGATTTCTCCGTCTCTCTGAGCCCCTCTGCGGAGTTCTGTGCATCCCTCTCCAGCACACTCTCGTGTCTCCTCTGGTGTTTAACCCGCTCATTGAGTTTCTGACTTCAACTGTAATTTTTATTCCTGGAATTGCTTTTCAGTCGTTTTCTGCAACTCTGATGTTTTCTCTCTTCGCTGTCATACTTTGAACGGACTCTTTTGTCTCTTCAAATGTCTGAGGAAGACTTCACACCGACAGCTGGTGAGTGTCGCTTTTACGGCCCGGGGCTGCCCAGTCCGCCCTTTCGCCCGCGCTGGTTCATTCCCTGCCCCTAGAGAAGCCTGTGGCTTTGTTACTGGGGATTCTGAGGGCTGGGTCTGAAGTGCACTTTCTCTAGAGTTGCCTCTGCTTTGCCAGGCTCTGGAGGCTCCACCACCAACTGGGCCCACTTTATTTATTTTTAATTCAATTTTTATTTATTTATTTTTAGCACCCAAAACACTTTGTATTGGAGTATTTTAACAATGTTGTGATAGCTTCAGGTGAACACGGAAGAAACTCAGCCTAACATACACCAGGATTGGTTCTCCTCCCAAAGCCCTTCCCATCCAGGCTGGCACATAACACTGAGCAGAGTGCCGCGTGCTATACAGCACATCCTTGTGGGTTATCCGTTTCAAATACAGTAGTGTGTACATGACCTTCCCAAAGCCCTTAATTATCTCCCCTGCCCCCAGCAACCATGAGTTCATTTTCTGAGTCTATGAGTCTCTTTCTGTTCTGTAAGCTCATCTGCATCATTTCTTTTCAGCTGTCACATGGAAGGGCTGTCATATATTTCTCCTTCTCTGTCTGGCTTACTTCACCCAGTAGGACGCTGTCTAGGTCTCTCCATGTTGCTGCGAATGGTAACTGGGTTGACTTTAGATCACATCCTCAGGGTGAGTCTTGTGCGCAATCTGGCTTGAGACAGTCATGGGGGACTTTTCTCTTCCTTTTAACTGTTTCTGTTCTACTCAGAGCCAAGGCCAACATGGGGACATCTCCCCCCTCCCACCTGCAGAACTCAGTGGGTGGATTTTTACTGTTGTTTACCCACTGGGAAGGTCCTTTTTTGGAGGGTTCTCAGATTTTCAGGAGTTTCTGATCTGACTGACCTTCCTCTTTACTCAGGGAGGTTCCTGGAAGTGGAGACAACCCCAGCAAAAGGCCACCTGCAGACTGCCCTGATATTCATTATGTTTTAATATATATATTAAAAATAAATTTTAATGGAGAATTTCAAATATATATACACGTACAAAGAATAGTACAGTGATCCCAGCAAACTCATCACGTGTCATTAACCTCTGGCCAGTCTCAAAGCTCATTCACCTTCTGTGTGGTTCAGAAGCAAATTCTAGAAATCATACTATTTCATCTGAAAGTTCTTCAGTATACATTTCTGAACGATAAGAACTCTTTTCACAATAAAGCCACAATATATGTATTCACACCTAAAATTTTAAACAATAATTTCTTAATACCATCAGTGTTCAATTTTCTGCTATAATCAGTGTTCAAATAATCAGTTGCCACATAGCTATGAGATGGCTTTCTTGTTGCTGCTGCTTTCTTATTATTTCTGGCCTTGATGAAACCCCCTCCTTTCCCACCAACTTTGCCATACATTAAAAAATGTTTACTTAGTATTGTTTCCTGTATTTGTATGTGTTTGTAACAAATGGAGTCTCGGATATTTAGTCTGTGGTTGATTGCTGTTGAGTTGCTCAGTTGTGTCCGATTCTGCAACCCCATGGACTGCAGCACAGGCTTCACTGTCCTTCACCATCTCTTGGAGTTTGCTCAAACTCATGTCCATTGAGTCGGTGATGCCATCCAACCATCTCATCCTCTGTCGCCCCCTTCTCCTCCTGCCTTCAATCTTCTCCATCATCAGGGCCTTTTCTAATGAGACGGCTCTTCCCAGCAGGTGGCCAAAGTATTGGAGCTTCAGCTTCAGCATTAGTCCTTCCAATGAATATTCAGAATTGATTTTCTTTAGGATTGATTGGTTTGATCTCCTTACAATCCAAGAGACTCTCAAGAGTCTTCTCCAACACCACAGTTCAAAAGCATCAGTTGTTCGTTGTTCAGCATTTTTTATGGTTCAACTCTCAGATCCATACATGACTACTGAAAAAACCATAGCCTTGACTAGACGGACCTTTGTTGGTAAATTAATGTCTCTGCTTTTTAATATGCTGTCTAGGTTGGTCATAACATTTCTTCCAAGGAGCAAGTGTCTTAATTTCAGGGCTGCAGTCACCATCTGCAGTGATTTTGGAGCCCCAGAAAATAAAATCTGTCACTGTTTCCATTGTTTCCCCATCTATTTGTCATGAAGCAGTGGAATCAGATGCCATGATCCTAGCTTTTTGAATGTTGAGTTTTAAGCCAGCTTTTCGACTCTCTTCTTTCACCTTCATTAAAAAGCTCTTTAGTTCCTCTTTGCTTTCTGCCATAAGGGTGGTGTCATCTGCACATCTGAGGTTATTGATATTTCTCCCAGCAATTTTGATTCCAGCTTATGCTTCATACAACCTGGCATTTTGCATGATGTACTTTGCATATAAGCTAAATAATCAGGGTGACACTATATAGCCTTGACGTACTCCTTTCCCAGTTTGGAACCAGTCTGTTGTTCTGTGTCTGGTTCTAACTGTTGCTTCTTGACCTGCATATAGATTTTTCAGGAGGCAGGTAAGATGGGCTAGTATTTCCATCTCTTGAAGAATTTTCCACAGTTTGTTGTGATCCACACAGTCAAAGGCTTTGGCATAGTCAATAAAGCAGAAATATATGTTTTTATGGAGCTCTCTTGCTTTTTCTATGATCTCTGGTTCCTCTGCCTTTTCTAAATCCAGTTTGTACATCTGGAAGTTCTCAGTTCATGTACTGTTGAAGCCTTGCTTGGAGAATTTTGAGCATTACTTTGCTAGTGTGTGAAATGAGTGCGATTGTGCAATACTTTGAACATTCTTTGGCATTGCCTTTCTTTAGGATTGGAACAAAAACTGACCTTTTCCAGTCCTGTGGCCACTATTAAGTTTTCCAAATTTGCTGGCATATTGAATATAACACTTAAACAGCATTATTTTTAGGATTTGAAATAGCTCAGCTGGAATTCCATCACCTCCACTCTGTTTGTTCATAGTGATGCTTCCTAAGGCCTACTTGACTTGGCATTCCAGGATGTCTGGCTCTAGGTGGGTGATCACACCATCTGGGTCATTAAGATCTCTTCTGTATAGCTCTTCTGTGTATTCTTGCCACCTCTTGTTAATATCTTCTGCTTCTGTTAGGTCCATACCATTTCTGGTCTTTATTGTGCCCATCTTTGCATGAAATATTCCCTTGGTATCTCTAATTTTCTTAAAGAGGTCTCCAGTCTTTCCTATTCTATTGTTTTCCTATATTTCTTTGCAGTAATCACTTAGGAAGGGAAGGCTTTCTTATCTCTCCTTGCTGTTCTTTGGAACTCTGCATTCAGATGGGTATAACTTTCCTTTTCTCCTTTGCCTTTTGCTTCTTTTCTCAGCTATTTGTAATCCCCCCTCAGACAACCATTTTGGCCTTTTGCATTTCTTTTTCTTGGGGATGATCACAGCCTCCTCTACAATGTTAGAAACCTCCATCCACAGTTCTTCAAGCACTCTGTCTATCAGATCTAGTCCCTTGAATCTATTTCTCACTTCCACTGTATAATCATAAGGGATTCGATTTAGATCATACCTGAATGGTCTAGTGGTTTTCCCTACTTTCTTCAGTTTAAGTCTGAATTTGGCAATAAGGAGTTCACGATCTGAGCCACAGTCAGCTCCTGGTCTTGTTTTTGCTGACTGTATAGAGCTTCTCCATCTTTGGCTGCAAAGAATATAATCAATCTGATTTCGGTATTAACCATCTGGCAATGTCCATGTGTAGAGTCTTCTCTTGTGTTGTTGGAAGAGGGTGTTTGCTATGACCAGTGTGTTCTCTTGGCAAAACTGTTAGCCTTTGCCCTGCTTCATTCTGTACTCCACGGTCAAACCTGCCTGTTACTCCAGGTATTTCTTGACTTCCTACTTTTGCATTCCAGTTCCCTATTATGAAAAAGACATCTTTTTTCGGTGTTAGTTCTAGAATATGAACTGGAACCTGTGCCTTGGGAGCAAGCTTTTCTGTCCACTGCCTGGTTTTCTTAATTCCCGGTTCTGCCAAGTGGGCAGCTCCTGTTATCCCCACTGGCACAGATTAGGAAACTGAGGTCTCCAGGGGTTCCACAACTTGCCCAAGGTCATGAGTGGGGTCGAACTTGTTCCCTGATCCAAGGATTGGCAGGTCCTTCTCCATGCCCCTCGGTGTTGACAAGCGCTTTCCTTGAATCCCTGAGCACCTGGAGAGCCTGGCATGGCAGGATGCTGCTGCCCCCTCGTGGCCACTTGGATCACTGCAGGCCTGAGCTAGGAGCCCCTGGAGCAGGGCCGGGCCTGAACCACTGACTCCGGAGGCCCTTAGTCTCTTCCTTGCTCCCCTCACTTCCCCGACCCCCCAGGACTTGGGAGAGATGCTGCAGTGAAAAGGTGAAAAAGGAAAATGAGTTTTTCTTTTGTTTCCTAAGAGCAAAGAAGATGCAGCAGTGAGCAGGCCTGATCACTCCTAGCTTTTACTTGGTGCGTGCGCCCAGTGGCTCCGTCGTGTCCGACTCTGTGACCCCGTGGACTGTAGCCCGCCAGGTTCCTCTGTCCATGGGACTCTCCAGGCAAGCATACTGGAGTGGGTTGCCATCCTGTCATTTCCTATTCCAGCGGATCTTCCCAACCCAGGGATCAAACTTGTGTCTCCTTCGTCTCCTGTACTGGCCAGCAGATCCTTTATCACTTGAGCCACTTGGAAAGCCCCAGGTTTTACTTGAACTGTTCCTAATCTGTTCTGCCCCCTAACTCTGCATAAGCTTTATTCTGCATCTACTAGCCTTTGTGCGTGCGTGCTAAGTTGCCCTGTGCGACCCCATGGACTGTAGCCTGCCAGGCTCCTCTGTCCATGGGATTCTCCAGGCAAGAAGACTGGAGTGGGTTCCACGCCCTCCTCCAACTATCCTTTGACGCCATGCTAATTACACCTTTACAGAACTCTCTTTGCAGACCATCCCTTGTAGTTTTTCTCTTTTTGCCTTATAGAAAGAAGGCCTCAGTACAATACACAAAAGACAATGGACCCAACTACCCGACTGCCAGACCCAGTTACTGGGCTACCTGACACCGGCCTGTGACTGTTGTGAAAGAATACTAGAGGAAGAAGAATGCAAGATCCTGACACCTTTGTTCCTCATCACCAACCTCTGACTGCGGGCCCGCATCTATGTAATCCCCCAGATTTCTCATGGAAAGGGGGCACCGTTCATGAGGCACAAACCTCCTTCCGCCATCTGAGGATTACAGCCACCTTTCTATTTCCTCCAAACTGTCTCCATGTTTTCTTTTTTCTTACTTGGTTTTCGTGGGCACAAAGAAAGCCCAGATTTCGGTAGCATCAGAGAGGAGAAATAACAAAAGCCTACAGCTCCATCCTTTGTTCCCTGTGGGATCTCAGTCAAGTCACCTAACCAGCCAGCCCTCAGTTTTCCCATCTATAAAATGAGCAGAATCCCTCTTCTGGTAGGAGGATTTCATGAGCAGGCAGGTGCTCCTGGAGAACCTAGACCCTGGGCTGGGGGAGACGCACCGGTAGCCCCGTCGTCCCCCCCTTCACCCCACCCCACCCTAGAGAAAGCAGCGGGCAGCCCGTAGGGGGTACACCACGTCCTTGCCGGGAGTACAAACTCTCGGTGCAAAGTCTGCAGCGTTTGTTGACTGGGTGGTGGGGGCTGCTCATCAAAGGCGCCGCGCGCCCTGCGGGCCATTGCGGGCGGTGAGCTTTGGTAGGAGGCTCGCTGATAAGCAGGGAGGATGTGTGATCCTGGCCCGGGAGGGGCTCGGGCAGGAGGCGCCTCCCCCGCGGTCCGCACCTGGTGCTGCCCAGGGACAAGGCCGAGAGGCCGGCTGTGCCTCGCCGCTGCTTGAGGGAGGGTCTGTGTCCTCGCCGAGCCCAGCGCCCCCGCACGGGTCTCTCCGGGCTCAGCACCAGGCCCGGATATCCAAGGGGATCTCCGCGGGCGGGGATGGGGGTGTAGGTAGGTGCGGGGAGGGGTGGTCGGGACGGAGAGGGAGATAACCCCCACCCACTCCCCCCAGAAGCTGGGGGCTGGTGCTGCTTCTAAGACCCCAGGGGCAGATGGCGGAGCCTTCAGGGGACCCAGGATTCAAGACCCTTTCCAGGCACCCTCCTCCACCGCGGAAGGGGACTTCTAGAATCTGCGATCACAGCTTCCTCCGGAGACTGCCAGACCCGCCCCCCACCCCGGAACGCTCCTACACAAAGTTCCCCCCGTGAGGAGCTCGCAGGATACCCCGCCTGGGTTCTCAGCCCTGCAGTCGGCCTGCCTACAGGCCACCTCCCCCTTCCACACCCCACAAGACAGCGGCTCTTGGCCTCTGGCCGGGGGTCATTGTTCCCTGCACACACCGGCCTCCCATGGGAGCGCCAGCCCTTGTGGGTACCTGTCCCAGCCAACTCTGTGAAGGCTCAGCTCATCTCGCCACCCTGCTCTGAGGGCCCCTGCCTCCCCCAGAGAAAGGGGACCCTCAGGCCTTGCAGAGACCCAGTGGGAGACCTCAAGACCGTGGGGCCAGGAGAACTGTGACCAGCCGGAAGGAGCTGTGCCCGACCTGGGGGAGGGCAGAGAGGCAGCAGGGAGAGCCATCAGGGGCACTGGGGAGCCAGAGAGGGTTTGTGTGAAGGGAGGGCCCTGCCGGGTGGGCATCTTAGGGCCATCATGCTGGCTGCACTGACAGACAGGCCACAGTGGGGAAAGCGGCAAAGAGAAGAAAGAAAGTGAGGTCGCTCAGTTGTGGCCGACTCTGTGACCCCATGGACTCTAGCCCGCCTGGCTCCTCTGTCCATGGGATTCTCCAGGCAAGAATACTGGAGTGGGTTGCCGTTTCCTCCTCCAGGGAATCTTCCCAACTCAGGGATCGAGCCTGGGTCTCCTGCACTGCAGGCAGTTTTTAACGTCTGGGCCACCAGGGGCTCCTGCAGCAAAGAGGGCCGTGCCTAATACAGGGCAGCGTGTGAGCAGGACAGCGTGTGACAGTCTGGAAGGGGGAAGGGGCTCAAGGGAGGGAGGCTGGGGAGGGTGCGTTTGAGACCTGCAGAAGCCTCACCAAGACGGACGCAGCAGCAATGGCCTGTGCAGCTGGCGACCGAAGGTCATCGCAGGGGCAGGACTGAATGAGCAGGTGGTGAGGCCAGGCGGAGAGTGTAGACGGTGGGCTGGAAGGGCCTGGCAGCTGAGCGGACAGACAGGAAGGCCTGGTGGGGGATGGTGAGGTTCTGCTGCCCTTTCTTAAGAAGGGAGACTCTTGCCGGTGTTTGCAGACTGAGCAGCTTGAACTGGCCTGTGGCCAGACCCGAGCGGTCCCTGCAGGGGCCAGGACCCGGGGAAGGGGAGGTGGTCGCTTCAGGCGGGGGTTAGCCTGGCAGGGGCAGAGCCTGGAGACAGGTCCCCATCCCGGCCTGGCCACTGTCCAGCTGCCTGACCTCCTGCAAGCGCTGACCTCTCTCTCCAGTCTCCAAGGGGGCAGTTAAGATGGGACTTCCTGCCTCCATTCTGACGCTGGTGCGTGCTGTTGTTCAGTCGTATCTGATTCTTTGTGACCCCATGGACTGTAGTCTGCCAGGCTCCTCTGTCGTGGGATTTTCTTGGCAAGAATACTGGAGTGGGTTGCCATGCCCTCCTCCAGGGGATCTTCCTGACCCAGGGATCGAACCCGTGTCTCCTGCATTGCAGGCAGTTTCTTTACCGGAAGCCCATTCTGTCAGATATTGAAGGTCTAAAACAGAACAGTAAGTGCCCTCTCGCTTGGGTCTCCAAGCTTCAGAGGGGCCCACTCTGCCCCTCCAGCTTGCCCATTCCCCACTGGTGACCCGTGGGGACCCCTGGCGACCCCCACCCCCCACCTCACCCCAGCACAGGGCCCAGTCCAGGCAGTATGGGCACCTCTCCCAGACCCCACCTCCCGCCGCAGACCTCGCCCTGGGGCCAAAGTCCAGAGAGGTCCTGGGCTGGGTCTCCTGACACCTGGCTCCTACACAGAAGAGTCCAAAAAGTTCTGCCTGGCACTCCCTACCTGCTGTCGCGACTGTGTATTTGTCCAGCCAACAAATAAAGAGGGAAGCCACACTCTTTATTCCAGTCTGTGGGCTGATTTATAACATTATTTTTTTATGGTTACCACCCATAATTTTATTATCTAGGTTCAAAACGCTTTAAGGTTTTGCCACATTTGCCAAAAACAAAAATATCGAAAGTATGTCACAGACAGTATGATGTGTCTCCATTAAACAGTTTGAAAGAGGTCTAAGAACATTCTCTCACATAAACAGAAGACTTTTGTTTCCTCTTTAAAAAACACTCATAATTCTTAATATCATCAGAGTTATTTTTACAAGCATGAAATGATCCACCAGGATCTCTCTGTTGTCTCTTTTTATCCAAAATATCCCTCCACTTAAAAAAAAAAAAAAAAACAATGGCACAGATGTGTTGACAGTGACTTATAATTTTAAGTGGCAGGCATGGAACTGGGCCTGCCTTGGGCCTGTGTCCTGGCACCCCACGTGCCTAGGGTGAGGGTCCCGCAGAGGGAAACCTGATTCCACCAACCCAAGGGTGACCCACTGGCTGCTGTTGGCCTTGACTCGCCCAGTTTTAGCTCTGAAAGCTCTGCATCCTGAGGACCTCTCAGTTCCAGGACCTCCAACCAGTTCGAGCTGGTTGATCACCCCAGTTAGTTCCCGGCCCACGTTGAGAGTAGGAGAGAGTGCCTTTCATCCCGAGACTGGCAAGAGGGGCTTCAAGGACCCAGGCAAACAGGTATCTCCTGCTGCTTGCTCCACGCTGGATGCATTAAAGGCCAAGGTCATCCCTGTTGCTGCCCAGCTGGCCGTGGAACTGGACCAGTGGCCGTGTTTTCCGGATGACTGGGCAAAGGTATGCTCCCTGGGGGGTCAGGAACCATCCAAGAAATACCGAAGGCCCTGAAGAGAGCCTGAAAGAGAGATCTGCACTCGGAATCCCCCGATCCTGGAGGGTCCCAGTCCCCTCCCGCCCTCCCTCCCAGAGGAGGACGGCAGAGGCCCAGCTGGCCTCCCCTGCTGTGGTTCCGCGGCTGCTCGAAGCCCAGTGGAGCTGGAGGAGGGGAGAAGCCGTGACTGGGAATAAACCTTCGTTTTGATCATTAAACCAGAACTAGAGTTGTGATTCTTAAGCGGACGCGGCCCCTGGGACTAGAAGGGACCTGAGGATTTACTGCCCATGAGAGCAACCAGAGAGGTGCGGCAGCTGCCCAGGGCTCCATCCAGCTGCTGGGGAAGGTCTCCACCTCACCCTGAACTCCCGTGTGTTTAGCTAAGGCCCCGTGGTGTATGCAGCTCTCAACATAAGACGGGTGTGTGCGAGCGACTTCGTGATTCCAAACAGCTCCTCAAGGTCAAGGATGAATGGCCGCCCCGGGCCCCGTGGACACGTGTCCGCGCCCGTCCCAGTGTCTGGCGGCCACACGGGGCCCTTCCCCTCCACTCGGCGTCCTCCCTGGCTCCGGGGAGCTGCTGTCTCCTGGTGCTCCTCACCTCTGAGCTTGGAGGGCCCCAAACGCTCAGCCCCTGAACCTCCTTCTTCATAACTGCTCCTCCAGGATCACAGCCTCAGATGCTGAAGATTCCCATGTTTCTAAGCCCAGCCCAGCCCTCCTCCCCAAAGCCTGGGTCCTGGCCACTCTGCTCCTCCACTGGGAAGTCTGCTAGGATCTCGGCTAGATGAGCTCAAGGCAGGACTCACACTCTGTCACTAACACTGATATCATAGTGAAGGGCAGGCCCCCAGCTGGCCTCCTGGGCCCCTCTCCCGCCCCATACAGGAGCAGAGAGAGTCCGCAACATGGAAATCAAATCTCAGGCTCCCTTTGTTCCTGGCCCTCTGATTGTCCCCCAGCTCACTTGGAGGAGGTGGCTCTCAGGACCCTGCAGAGATGGCCTGCTCTTTAAAAAAATAAATAAATAAATAAAAAATTATTTACTTGGTTGCCTTGGGTCTTAGTTGCAATATGCGAACTCTTAGTTGCAGCATCTGGGATCTAGTTCTCTGACCAGGGATCGAACCCAGGCCCACTGCATTTGGAACACGGAGTCTTAGCTACTGGACCGCCAGGTAGGTCCCTCTGCTCCCCTCTGACCTTGGCTGTCTCTCTGCTTCAGCCGCTCAGGCCCTTCACTGTGCCTCAGGGCCTGTGCACAGGACTTCCAGGTCCCTGCACAAATGTTCACTATCCTAGTGAAGCCTTCCTTACCTCTTGTCCCTCTTGCCCTGCTCTATTTTTTCTAGGATAGGTATTGCCATAGGGCCACCTAGAGCAAGAGTGGGCGAACACATCTGTAAGTGGCTGGATCATAAACAGTTCAGGCTTCACAGGCCACACAGCGTCTGCTGTGACCACTGACCTCTGCTATTATTGTACAGAATAAATCGGAGGTGATCCCTGGATAAGCCCTTACCTCTTTGACCTCAGTTTCCTTCCCTGTAAAATGAGTTTATGAAGATTAGGGACTGTGATAGATTCCTGTGTCTGCCATGACAAATCACCACCAACCGAATCTTGAAACAGCGGAAATGTCTTCTCTCAACGTCTGGAGGCCGAAAGACTGAAATCAAGGCATGGGCAATGTTGGGCTCCCTCCAAAGGCTCTAGGGAAGGACTCTTCCAGCTTCTGGAGGCTCCAGGTGTCCCTTTGGGGGCCTCATCCCTCTGCCCTGTGCTTCCATCTTTGCACAGCAGTCTCTTCTGCTCTAAGACGGTGTCACTGGGTTCAGGGTCCCGTGGGATAATCCAGATGACCTCCTGCTCTTCAGATGCTTCACTATATTTGCAAAGACCCTTTCCCCAGATCAGTTAACATTCATGCGTTCCAGGATGAGGGTGTGGGTGTATTTTTTGTTCTTGGTCGCTCAGTCGCATCCGGCTCTTTGTGACTCCATGGGTTGTAGTCCTCCAGGCTCCTCCGTCCATGAGGATTCTCCAGGCAAGAATACTGCAGTGGGTTGCCATGCTCTCCTCCAACCCAGGGATCGAACCCAGGTCTCCCGCATTGCAGGCGGATTCTTTACTGTCTGAGCCACCAGGGAAGCCCAAGAATACTGGAGTGGGTAGCCTATCCCTTCTCCAGGGGATCTTCCCGATCCAGGAATCAAACCATGATCTCCTGCATTGCAGATTCTTTACCACTATTCAACTTCTAAAAAGTAAGATATGGCATCATTTAACATTTAACATATTATTTAACATAAAAAAACATTTAACATTTAACACACTAGTATTAAAAAAACTAAGATCATGGCATCTGGTACCATCACTTTATGGCAAATAGATGGGGAAACAATGGAAATAGTGACAGACTTTATTTTCTTGGGCTCCAAAGTCACTGCAGATGGTGACTGCAGCCATGAAATTAAAAGATGCTTGCTCCTTAGAAGAAAAGCTATGACTAATCTAGACAGCATTTTAAAAAAGCAGAGACGTTCCTTTGCTGACAAAGGTCCATCGAGTCAAAGCTATGGTTTTTCCGGTAGTCATGTATAGATGTGAGAGTTGGACCATAAAAAAGACTGAACATTGAAGAATTGATGCTTTTGAACAGTGATGTTGGAGAAGACTCTTGAGAGTCCCTTGGATTGTAAGGAGATCAAACCAGTCAATCCTAAAGGAAATCAGTCCTGCATATTCATTGGAAGGACTGATGCTGAAGCTGAAGCTACAATATTTTGGCCACCTGATGGGAAGAGCCAGCTCATTAGAAACGGCTCTGATGCTGGAAAAGATTGAAGGCAGGAGGAGAAGGGGTGACAGAGGATGAGATGGTTGGATGGCATCACTGACTTGATGGACATGAGTTTGAGCAAGCTCTGGGAGTTGGTGATGGACAGGGAGGCCTGGGGTGCTGCAGCCCATGGGGTCCCAAAGAGTTGGACACAACTGAGCAACTGAGCAACACCTATTCAGCTTACGGGTCCCCAGGTGGCTCACTGGTAAAGAATCTGCCCACCAAAGCAGAAGGATGCAGGTCCAGTCCCTGGGTTGGGAAAATCCCCTGGAGGGGAAAATAGCAACCCGCTCCAGTGCTGGGTCGGGCAGATCCCCTGGAGAAGGGATCGGCTACCCACTCCAGTATTCTGGCCTGGAGAATTCCATGGACTACAGTCCATAGCGTAGCAAAGAGTTGGACACGACTCAGTGGCTTTCACTTTCACGTCACTTTCCAGTGGCGGACTGCAGTCCATGGGGTTGCAAAGACTTAGCGACGGAGCACATTCAACCTACTGCAGATGTCTTTAAAATGCTTCAAAAGGAGGATGAAATTTGAAAGTCGACTCTTTCAGCTGCAGTGAAAATAAAACTGCCAAGTGGACCAGATGCTCCTGGGGCTTCCCAGGGCGTCCTTGCCAGGATGTGAGTTACAGGCAAGCCAAACCCCAGGCAGGGCTGAGGCTCAGGGCTGCAAAATCTAAGGGGTGGATGGAAACTACTGGAGGGAGAAGAGCAAGCAGGTGGTGCCTACACGAGAGGGGTGCCTGGCAATCCATCCCCACGCCCTGTCGTGGACCCATGTCAATCATGAGTCACGTTAATACAGGGCTTCAAAGCATAGAGAACACTGGTCCAAGCCTTCTCTTCTCCTCTTTGAGGGTGGGCAGTGGTGTCATGGCGGGGAGAGGCCCTCGGGGTTGGGAAGGATGGCCTGTTAGATGACGATGTTCCCACTGCACGCCTTGGGAGAATGCTCGGGGCTCCGAGCCCGGAAATGCTGGAGCCCAGGGCACACCTCTGACCACAGCAGCCAGGCCTGCCAGGCGGGAGGGCTCGTGTGCCCAGAATAACTTTCCAGAGTCAGCATGTTCCAGCTCAGGAGGGAAACCAAAGAGGCACTTTCCCCCCAAGTGTCAACGGGCTGAAATGTCATCCTCTGATGGGCCCTAAATGGACCCCAAATGAGCCCCTGTCCCCAGAAACGATTAGATCTGACAGGTGCTGAGCCCCCCTTACTTCACTGCGATGGAACTCGCATCTGAGCAAGGAATTGGGAGTGAACGCTTGCAAACGCAAGGCCTAAGAAAAGCTGGGTGGCGTGATGAGCTGTGACATGCGGCCTTCTGGGGAAGTGGAAGCTTAGCACGTTCTCCAGTTGCTTCTTACATTAGTGAAGAGTCTAAAAATGACTGCCCTTGTGAGGCTGGAATCCTGCAGAATCAAACAGTGATTCAATCTCATTGTTCTTCTCAAACAGCTTTCCTCGAAGCTCTGATCAGAGTCAGGCAACCTGGGCTCTCCGATGCTTTGAGACCTGGGGCACAGTCCTGTCCCCCACAGGTGGTCTCTGGTGACCCCTCCACCATGGTCGTTGTGAGAGTCCCTTGGACTGCAAGGAGATCAAACCAGTCAAGCCTAAACGAAATTAACCCTGAATATTCACTGGAAGGACTGATGCTGAAGCTGAAGCTCCAATACTTTGGCCACCTGATGCAAAGAACTGACTCATTAGAAAGGACTCTGATGCTGGGAAAGATTGAAGACAGGAGGAGAAGGGGTGACAGAGGATGAGATGGTTGGATGGCATCACCAACTCAATGGACATGAGTTTGAGCAAACTGCAGGAGATGGTGGAGGACACGGAAGCCTGGAGTCCCACCTGCAGTCTACGGTGTTGCAGAGAGTGGGACAGGACCGAGTGACTGAATAAGCAGAGCCCCTAGGGTGGGCCACCCTGGGGCTCCTTCTCCTCCTTCCCACAACCAGCGCCTTTGGGGAGTCCCATTAGCTCTTCCTAAAGCACCCAGAATCCAGCTCCTTGTGAGCCCCCCACCCCCACCTATCCAAGCTGCCATCTCTCCTGGGTGCTACTGTGGTACCCACTGCTGGCCAGTCCCCAGCATCTTCTCTTTCATCCTAACAGTCCTGTCCCTACTCAGCAGCCAGAGTGATCCTTCTATAAATATAAATCAGGCCTTTTCAGTTCACTCAGTGATTCAACAAACATTTATTGAGCACCTACTGTGTCAGGCCCTGGTGTAGGCTCTGGGGATACACGTGGAATAAAACAAGTGAAAGTGTATTCTTGTGGAGGGAAGAAAGATAAGGAAACAGTAGTCTGTCAGATGTTGGTCAGTGAAAAGGAGAAAAATTAAGCAGAGAAATGGAGCAGGAAGTGCTGGCAAGGGTGGGCGGTGCAAGGGGTGTGGTGTGCAATCTCCAAGCAGGGTCAGGGAGAGTCTGGCTGAGGAGCTGAAGATGTGAGGGAGTAAGCTATGTGGGTAACAGGGGTAAAAACAGCTCTAGCACAGAGGCTTCCCTGGGTGTCCAGTGGTTAAGAATCTGCACTCCAAGGCAGGAGGCCTGGGTTCAATCTCTGGTCAGGGAACTCCACCCCCATCCTGCAACTAAGAGTTCACGCAGTGCAACTAAAGATCCCACATGTCACAGAGCAGTTAAGACCCTCGTGAACTAAGTCACTTCACCGTCTCCAACTCTGTGCGACCCCATGGACTGGAGCCCGCGAGGCTCCTCTGTCCATAGGATTCTCCAGGCAAGAATACTGGAGTGGATTGCCATGCCCTCCTCCAGGGATCTTCCCAACCCAGAGACTGAAGCCGCGTCTCCTGCCTTGGCAGGCAGATTCTTCTACTGCTCCCTGTTGGTAGCTCAGACAGCCCTACTTCCCAGGCATTGCAGCCCAACACCCTCATTCTTCACGGCATTCCTGAGTCTGTTAGTGGTGTTTTGGTTTGTTTGCTTTGGTTTTAAATGTATCTATCTTCTTGTTTTTGTTTGTCTTCTTCCCTAGAATATAAACCCTAGGGGACAGAGACATTCTGCCTGAGCACCAGCTTTGTAAAGTTGTCACAAATACAGGAAGAATGCCTGTATCCATGGGCGGGGCTGTTCTGGTGAGTTGTCCATCCTTGTCTCAGCACCTGCAAGGTAAGTGTTCTCACTGTTTTATAAGGGGAGGAATTCCAACGCCCCCTCCCCAACCCTGGCCTGGAGAGGTTATATTTGGACCTGCCCAAGGGCACACCCCTGGGCTTCCCTGATGGCTCAGAGAGGGTAAAGAATCTGTTTGTGATCCAGGAGACTCAGGTTTGATCCATGGGTCAGGAAGATCCTGTGTATGAGGAAATGGCAACCCACTCCAGTATTCTTGCCTGGGAAATCCCAAGGACAGAGGAGCTTGGTGGGCTACAGTCCAGGGAATCATCAAGAGTAGGCCACGACTGAAGCACACACTTTCAACAAGGGCACACCTTGTAGGAAGCAGCAGAACCAGAGTTTGAATTTGGGCCTATGGGTTCCCGAGTTTGTGGTGCTCCTCGCCAGGCCTTCCTGTACCTCCAAGGGTTCAGTAGCCGAACATGATGCTTAGGTGGGCAGGGGGCGGGGGTGGGGGCTGGGGAAGGGTGGTTCAGAGCCTGCTTGTTGAATGATCAAAGGTGAGGTCTGCATCCTAGAGGCCGCCTACAAGCATATTTGGAAAAACAACGTGTCTACCGCTCAGTCTTCCGTACCCTAGTTAATGTCGAGGGTATACGTTCAGTTTAAAAGTCAACCTCAAACCTACCCCGATTCCCCTGCAGTTTCCACCTCTCGCCATCACCTGCTTCTGTCCCTGTCCCGGCCCCGCCTGGCGGTCGCCTTCCCGCGCCCCCTCCCCGGTGAGAACAGGTGTCGGGGGCCCGCCCCGAGGAGGACCCTGCTGGGGTGGCTGCGGTCGCCGGAAAGCGCGCGCACCTGGCTCGGGGCCCCTGGCTTCCAGCCCTGAAACCGCCTGACCGCGCGTGCCCTGGGGCAACCCCTTTCGCACACCCCGGTCCCGTGCCTCAGTTTCCCCACCGGGAGAGCTCGGTCCTGGCCGCTCTTAACAGGTGACACACCTGCTTCCGGGGCTCGATCCGGCCCCAGGCCCCGCGGGGTGCAAACCGGGCGCCCGCCCCCGCACCCCCGCGGAGCCCCGGCGCCCGGCCCCCAGGGGCAGGGGGCGCGGGCAGAGGCGCCGGGACCCCGCGCACTGCGGTCGCCTCGCGGCGGGCCGGCTCCGGGGGGCGCCCGCAGGAGGGCGCGGCCGGAGCGGGGGGCGCGGAGGGCGGCGGCGGCGGCGGCGGCGGGGGGCGGAGACGCGGCTCGGCTTCCGCTCCCGCGCCTCCTCCCTCCTCCCCCGTCGTCCTGGCCCGCGGCGCCCGAGGGGGGAGGCGGCAGGCGCCCGGAGCCGCGCGAGGAGCCCGGCAGCCGCGCCATGGAGCCCGAGTGAGCGCGGCGCGGGCCCGTCCGGCTCCGGACAACATGGAGGCGGCGCCGCCCCGGTCTCCCGCTCCTCCGCCGCCGCCGCTGCTGCTGCTGCTCGCGCTCTGCTGCAGCCTGGCCCCCGCCGCGGGTAGGTGGGCGCGGGCCGGGGGGACAATGGCCCGGGCGTCCGGGCGACTCGGTTGGCCCCGCGGCCAAGTGCGCCGCGCCGCCGCCGAAGCGACTTTGCAAGTTGGGGGCGAGTTGGGGCGCGCGCCGCGGGGCCCCGCCGCCCCCCGCCGCGCCCGCCTCCCGGGGGCCGCGCGCGGGCCCTTTGTCTCGCCCGCCCGGGCCCCTCCCGGGGACGCCGGGCCCCGTCCCGCGCGTCCCGGGCCGGCGAGCAGGGCGCGCGGGCGCCGCCGACCCCGCCAGGTGCGGCGCGGGCGGGTTCTCACCTGCCCCGGCCCCGAGGCGCGCTCGGAAGTGCGCTCGCCCGGAGCCGGCCGGGCGAGGCCGTGCGGGCACTGTGGGGACCCCGGCCCCGCGGGCAGGCACGGAGCGGGGACGTTCGGCCCGGAGGCAGGCCTGGCCGCCCTGCGTCGGGAACTCTTTTCCCGAGCCTGTTTCCGATGGCCGCGCGGCCGGCCTGCGAGCTCCGGGAACTGATTTAAGTCGCAGAGAAAGTTCTGAACCCCGCGCGGGGCGGCCTGGCCTGCGGCGCTGCCCCTTTCATCTGCGTCGCTGTCGTTTTCCCAGCGGACTCACACCTGCCAGGTGTGCCCGGTCGACTCGGACCCCCCGTCTGGGCCGCTGGGGCCCCCAAATCGTGACACCCGGCGGGTGTCTACCTCCGGGGGGCCCGGCTGCGTGGGGCCGCCGCGCGGGGTGACGGGGTCCCAGCCTGCGGCGTGGGGGCCTTGGCTGTATACACACACCCCCTTTGGGAGATCAGAGCCTGGGGACCTTTCTTTCCAACTGTTGGTGTCTCCCAAGGGGTGGAGTTGAGGTCAGGAGGACTCAGGAAACGAAGCGCCTTGTGAAAAGCTACACATGTTCTTTTAATTTGGAGATTGCCATGTGGTTTTTGAAGCAAGCCTCTCTCGCTACCTAAACCATTCTCTTCCGACGTGAGTGTTTTGTTTTTCTGGAGTGTGGCTGGCCCAGTGGACCCCGGAGCGGGAGTCCTCTGCGCCCTGGGCTGCTCTTCTGCTGGTGGCAGTTGGGGGTGGGGGGCCTCGGGTCCCTTTGTCTGGGCCTCTTTAAGGCAAACAGCTGTCTCCCTGAATATTTCCAGCGAGGATACTGCAGGGAGGTGTCCTGGCCTGGCTCTGTGGTCACATTCCCGGGGCTGCGGCCCCTCCGCTGAGGTTTGGGGGGGCGAGAAGGGGTAATTCCTCAAGTCCTCTTGCCTCCCAGACCGGATCCCCGGAGACCCTTGGCAGTTTCAGGCTGAATTCTCCTCTCTCAGGAGTGTTTACATTCTTGGCCCCGTCTGATACCAGCAAAAAAACAATGACAGTATCTGGGTAGTTCAGGCCGACACTACTGCTTCTCTTTCCGGAAATGCCTGGATCACGGAGGCAAAAGGGTTTTTTTGTTGGGGGGGAAGATGTTTGTTTTAAAGGTGGGGTTTCTCTGCCAGCAGAGTAGCTTTTCACTGCGTTGCAGTTTCGGATTTCCTGGACCTTGGGGTGGTGATGTTGCTGGACTGGAGTGCCTGTCCTGCGGTTCGAGCCCCCAAGGAGAAGGATCACATTTGTGGAGCTCGGTCGTGTAGGAGGCAAAAAATAGAGTTGATTATTTTAACATTAAGGAAGCATGTCAACACGAGGTTTGTAGAGCCCTGGCTAATGTGGTAATCTGGTCCTAAAATGGAAGGAGAGGGAGGGAACTTTCTGCAGAAACTATTTTGACTGCTCTTGACATGTCATGTCCCTGATTTCTGTGTTAGATTTATGCCACAGTCCAGAGTGGAGCTAGTAAGTTGGTAGCTAATTATTTTTCCTGATTGCTTCCTGTTGCAATATGAAGGGGTGAGCCCAAGGAAATGCCTTTGTTGGAGTGATCCTAGAGCTGGGAGTGGTCGGCCCCAGCTCCATGCCGGGGTCTCTCCCTTTTGGCCCCACTGCACTGGCCCCAGGACCACCCCCAGGGGAGGGAGTGGGGTGCTGCCTGCAGATGCTCACTGCCTGGCCTGCAGGTGAGCATCGAGTTAACTAAGTGCTATGGGGAGTCCATGGAGAGGCTGCCGGCAGGACCCTCTGCTTCCCAAAGCGGGGGCCCACATGCCTGTAACCCTCCTGTGCAGTTCCAAGAATTTACCCAGTTTACCCGCGCGTCCCAGCATTTGCTGTGGCCATGCCGTTGTATTTGGAACCCGTTTAATTTCAGCTGCGCTGTGTCACTGCTCAGGCATTTAGCAGAATTTGCTCACGGGGTGGTGGTGGGGGCTGTAGTTAGGTGAGGACTTCCTGTCCTGCCACGTGGGCTTGCCAGGGCTAAGGTTGGGGGACCCGGGGGTCAGACCCCTTGGGTCTAGAGCGAGGGTCCCCAACCTCCGGGATCTAATACCTGTTAATCTGAGGTGGAGTTGATGCAATAATAATAATAGAAATAAAATGCCCAGTAAATGTAAAGCATTTGAATCACCCCCAAAGCATACCTTTCCCCCACCCCCCAGGTCTGTGGAAAGATTGTCTTCCATGCTATCGGTTTCTGGTACCAAAGAGGTTGGTGCCACTGGTCAGTAGCTCAGTAGCTATTTGACTTTGGACAACTTACTTCGCTTCTGTGTATCCCATGTCTTCACCTGCTTCCTCCCCCTGCTCAGGAGTGTAAAATACCGCCTGTGAAACCCTCTGCATGTCCCTGGCTGGGGGAGGAACTGTTGGTGGCAGAGCTGTGGTGCCTGTTGGATAATAAGGTTCTTGATCTTTCTGGCCTGGAAGGTCTAGAAGCTCTTATCACACAGTCTGGATTTTCCTCCTGTGTGGGACCTTGAACATCCCATCCACTGTCTGACTTGTTTTTTGTGGCAGCACTGGGTGAAGGGTATTGTGGTGGTGAACTGGGCTGAGCCTTGACTGTGGGGGGCGCTTGGGCAGCTGACTCCACCTTCATGCGTCTCAGTCTTCTCTTCTGTAAAATGGGCATAACGGAACTTCCTCCCGGTAGGTCAGCGCGTTGACGCATGCCTGGCACTTGTATCATCTCTTTTATTGATGCTGTTACTGTTGGTACCTGCTGAAGCGCTGGGGATAGGATGGGGTAGAATGGTGGAGGCGGCCCGGGCCTTCGCTGTCAGGCTGTCTGGTTGACAGGGAGGCAAACAGCAGCTGACTGTGCAGTTCTGGGGGAGGTGGGCTCCGTCCCAGGACCCTGTCCTCAGAGACCCGGTGGTCTCTGCTGAAAGAGGCCAGATCACGCTGCAGAGTCTGGATGTGGTCCAGAAGGCACTGGAAGCTTCCAGAGACTTTAGCTGGGGGAGGGAGATAGGAAACGCAGGGGAAAGGTGTTGAATTGATCTTTTTTTGTTTTCCTCTCTTGTTAAATTGAGGTGAAAATCATGTCACATAAAACTAACCATTTTAAAGGAGACAATTCTGTGGTACATTCGCAGTGCTATACAAGCATCCCTTCTGTCAAGATACAAAACATTTCCGTCGGCCCAGAATAAAACCCTGCACCCTTTAAACTTCCCATCCCCCTACCCCAGGTCTCTATGGCATTGCCTGCTCTGGATACTTCATCTGCAGGGACTCACAGGCTGGGCTGCCTGTTGCCTCTGGCTTCACGATTAGCGGAATGCTCTCGTGGGGTGTCCACGTTGCAGCGCGGGACAGCGCTCTGCTCCTTGCATAGCGTGGACAGGGCACATCTGCTCATCCGTCCACCCGCTGATGGGCTGACCTTGCGTGGGTGCTTCTCCCAGCAGGCACGGGCTCGGAGCCCATTGTCCCCGTGGGGTTTGGACAGCGGAGGCTGTTTAAAGCTGGGCTGGGGACATGACCACATTAGCTTCAGAGATGGGAGAGGCCATGGTGAAGGAAGCTTGGCTGGGGGACAGACTGGGGGCCAGTGCTGGCCTCTGGTGGGGTGAGGGACCCTGGGAGGTGGACCTGGTGGACTTCGATATCACAGAAGCCCTGGTAGGAGCTGGACATTTGTGGCTTACAAGGCCTCTGGGATGGCCACACGCCCTCAGAATGGGGAGGCTCTGATGGGAGTGGGGGCTGCATCCAGCCCCTTCCTCTGCTGGGCCCGGGACATTTTTGTGCAGGAAGCAGCGGGCTGTCCACCCTGCGGGTGCCCCGGAGACACTGCGGTCAGAGCGCTGCTGATGTGGAGGCCGGTGGGGACAGCAGGGACCCAGAGAGCGGGCCCCGGGGCCCCTCTGCTGCTGTGGGCTGCTGTCCGCTTTTTTTCCAGCTTGGGAAGTGGTCTGTTAACTCTGGGACTTAGTTTCCTTATCTGCAAAATGGGGAGGATGGCATGTGTTTTTTGGGGGTGCTGGCGGGGGTTCTACGAGGAGGAAGCTGCCTTCTAGACGGTCCGTCATGGGAAGGGCATGGTGTGGGGGGAGTCCCATTTCTTTTTGTTAAGCTGTTTTTGTTTGTTTGTTAACATAGTGAAAACTTTTATATTTGGAATTAGCCAGCTGGACTCAGTTTAGATGATCCTAAGTTTGTTGGCAACATCCAAAGCATCAGGAGCCAGTGGAACGTAGGGCTGCTTCTCCCTATCAGGCCTGATCAGAGTATTGACCTCAGCCACGTCAGCGTCACAGAGCTTCGCAGCCTGTTTAATTAGGTGCTTGCTGGCACTGACATCCACAGTGAGTTCTCTTTTCCTCACGGCTGACTTGGTGGTAAGGGGGATCTGATGATGGCACAGTGGTCAGGTTTGTTTCTCCTGGGGCCCCTCTTCCCAGGATCTTTGGGCCGCCTCCTGAGCCAAAGTGTTTTGGGCAGCCGAAAGGTGGGTGACATCCAGATCTTCTTCTTTTTTTTTTTTTTGGGCTGTGGACACCTTCCAATACCCCTTTTTCGTCTTCAAAGCCTTTATTTTGGCTTTGGCTTTAGGAGGGGCAGGGGCTTCCTTCTTCACCTTTGGCGACATCTTCATAAAAAAAAAAAAAAACCAGTTAAAAACGAATTGTATGTATTTATTTGGGCTGCACTGGGTCATCGTTGCTGCATGGGTTTTCTCTAGTTCTGGCGAGTAGGGGCCACTCTCTAGCTGCGGGGCAAGCTTCTCATTGATGGGCCTCTCCTGCTGCAGAGCACGGGCTCTAGAGCATAGACTCAGTACTTGTGACACGTGGGCTTAGTTGCTCCCAGGCCTGTGGGATCTTCCCGGATCAGGGATTGAACCTGTGTCTCCTGCACTGGCGGGCAGGTTCCTTACCACTGAGCCACCAGGGAAGCTCCAGCCATTTCCTTTTAAAAGAGCCACCAGGGAAGCTCCAGCCATTTCCTTTTAAAAGAGCCCGAGGGTCTGTCCCAAACACCCTCTTCCAGTGGAAGGCTAGAAGAAGCGGAGAGGTGTTGCAGGCCAGCTGACCTCAGGCTCTACGTGGGGCTGGAGCCTCAGGATCTGATTGCACCGGTGCCCAGAGTTACATGTCCGCCATCCTCTGTCCCCCTTCTCTTGGGATCTCTCTTGCACAGCAACCCCTGGGAGGTTGTCATGGTGACGTCACCTCTGAACCATTTTGCAGGGGTGGGAGATACTGTACTTTCTGGGTATTTTCTTATTTGCTTTCTTGGTTGGTATCAGAGTCACTGGGGCTTCCCTGGTGGCGCAGCGGTAAAGAGCTTGCCTGCAATGCAGAGGACGTAGGTTTGATCCCTGGCATGGGAAGATCCCTTGGAAAAGGAAATGGCAACCCACTCCAGTATTCTTGCCTGAAAAAAAAATCCAGCCTGGTGGGCTATAGTCCATGGGGTCACAAAGAGCTGGACATGACTTAGTGACTAAACAACAAAAACAATATTTAATTCATTGTAGATTTTTTTTTTAGTACTTTCAGTTTGCCTGGTGTAGTTTTTCTAGTGGTTAAACTGAAGCAGCGGTTAGAACTGGACATGGAACAACGGACTCGTTCCAAATTGGGAAAGGAGTATGTCAAGGCTGTATATTGTTCCCCTGCTTTTTTAACTCATATGCAGAGTACATCATGAGAAATGCACGGCTGGATGAAGCACAAGCTGGAATCAAGATTGCCAGGAGAAATATCAATAACCTTAGATATGCAGATGACACCACCCTTATGGCAGAAAGCAAAGAGGAACTAAAAAGCCTCTTGATGAAAGTGAAAGACGAGAGTGAAAAATGAAAAAACTGGCTTAAAACTCAGCATTCAAAAAACGAAATTATGGCATCCGGTCCCCTCACTTCATGGCAAATAGATAAGAAACAATGGAAACAGTGACAGACTTTATTTACTTGGGCTCCAAAATCACTGCAGATGGTGACTGCAGCCATGAAATTAAGACACTTGCTCCTTGGAAGAAAAACTGACAAATTTAGCGTATTACAGGGCAGAGACATTACTTTGCTGACAAAGGCCCAGATAGTCAAAGCTATGGTTTTTCCAGTAGTCATGTATGGATATGAGAGTTGGACCATAAAAAAGGCTGAACACTGAAAAATTGATGCTTTTGAACTGTGGTGTTGGAGAAGACTCTTGGAGTCCCTTGGACTGCAAGGAAATCAAACCAGTCAATCCTAAAGGAAATCAACCCTGAATATTCATTGGAAGGACAGATAATGAAGTTCAAATATTTGGCCACCTGATGCGAAGAACTGACTCATTGGAAAAGACCCTGATGCTGGGAAAGATTGAAGGCAGGAGGAGAAGGGGATGACAGAGGATGAGATGGTTGGATGGCATCACTGACTCAACGGACATGAGTTTGAGCAAGCTCTGGGAAGCCTGGCGTGCTGCAGTCCCCGGGGTTATAAGGAGTTGGACACGACTGAGCGACTGAAGAGAACTGAGCCTCTCTTCGGCTCTGCTGTGTCTTTGACCTTGCCTTTGTGGTATCTCTTTTTTTGTGGAATCATATGGTATTTGCCCTTTATGTCTGGCTTATTTTAATGCTTTGCTTTTCCGCTCACTTGGGGCTGTTTCTAGCTTCGGCTGTTGTGGAGACTGCTGCTGTGAACATGGGTGTGCAAGGATCTGTATGAGGTCCTGCTTTCATTTTGGGGAGATTTACCAAGAAAAGTGAAGTTGCTGGATCATATGGCCATTCTGTATTTAATTTTTGAGGAACCCTGAAGCCCTTTTCCATAGCAGCTGCACCATTTTACATCCTTCCCCAGCTACACACAAGGGTTGCAGTCTCTCCCCTTCCTGGCCAGCGCTGGTTAGGGCTGACACTGTTTGGGCTCTACCAGCCTGGCAGGTGTGAAGTGGTTCCCTGCTGCGGTTTCGACTTGCGTTTTCCTGGTGGTGGCTTAGACGGTAAAGCGTCTGTCTACAATGCGGGAGACCTGGGTTTGATCCCTGGGCTAGGGAAGATCCCCTGGAGAAGGAAATGGCAATCCACTCCAATACTCTTGCCTGGAAAATCCCATGGACAGAGGAGCCTGGTAGGCTACAGTCCATGGGGTCACAAAGAGTCGGACACGACTGAGCGACTTCACTTTCACTTTCACTTCCTGGTGGTTAATGATGTTGAACATCTTCATACATGCTTGTTGGCCACTTTCTATTACAAATGTGTTTATATTAAAATGCATGAATATATTATATATTATACATGATACGTATAACTTAAACACTTAACTGTGTGGCTCCTCTTTCTGTGAAAACCAGTGTCCTTGATGGCCTGTTTTCTCCCCTCAGAGGTGGCGATACTCTCCACACCTATGTCTTGATTTGTTTCGAACATGTACTCATTTTTTACATAAATCCTATCATCCTGTAATCTTCTCTTTTTCATTTGCTGTTGTGTCACTAACATTTTCTGTATCTTTACTTTTAGATTTTCAGTCCTTTTTAAAAGCTAAGTAATTTCCTAGTATGTAGTGTAGTACTTAGTCGCTCAGTCGTGTCCGACTCTTTGCGACCCCCTGGACTGTAGCCCACCAGGCTCCTCTGTCCATAGGGATTCTCCAGGCAAGAATACTAGAGTGGGTTGCCATGCTTTTCTCCAGGGGATCTTCCCAACCCAGGGATCGAACCCAGGTCTCCTGTGTTGCAGGAGGATTCTTTTCCATCTGAGCCACCAGAGAAGCCCATTTCCTAGTATGTGGACACCATATTTCATGGCATTTACCCAGTTAAGGAACATTTATGTTTTTCTAGGCGTTATTACTATAAAGCCTAGTCTAGGTCATGACATAGCGAATAACGTTGCATATGTACCTGTGCACCTGCGTTTAAGCTCTTTTGTATGATACCTTCCTCATCAAAGAGTAGATCCATTTAGACAATTTTAAAGATACTGACAAATTCCTCCAAAAAGGCTGCACCAGTTTCTACCCTATCAGGCACATCTCTGAGGGTACACACTTTCCCCTCACCTCTCTGTTGCTAGAAGTTACCAGCTTCTATTTTTTAAAATCACTTTGGTTAAAAATTATAACACACTTTGATTCGTTATATCTTCTGGAGTTTGGTCAAAGTCATGTCCATTGAGTTGGTGATGCTAACCAACCATCTCATTCTGCGTTACCCACTTCTGCCCTCAGTCTTTCCCAGCATCAGAGTCTTTTCCAATGAGTCGGCTCTTCACATCAGGTGGCCAAAGGATTGTAACTTCAACTTCATCATCAGTCCTTCCAATGAATATTCAGGACTGATTTCCTTTAGATTTGACTGATTTGATCTCTTTGCAGTCCAAGGGACTCTTCAAGAGTCTTCTCCAGCACCAGAATTTGAAAGCATCAGTTTTTCGGTGCTCAGCCTTCTTTATGGTCCAGCTCTCACATCTGTACATGACTACTGGAGAAACCATAGCTTTGACTATAGGGACCTTTGTCAGCAAAGTGATGTCTCTGCTTTTTAATACACTGTCTAGGTTTGTCACAGCTTTCCTTCAAAGGAGCAGGCGTCTTTTAATGTCATGGCTGCAGTCACCATCCAAAGTGATTTTGGAGGCAAAGAAAAGAAAACCTGTCACCGCTTCCACTTTTTGCCCCATCTCTTTGCCATGATCTTAATTTTTTGAGTGTTGAATTTTAAGCCAGCTTTCTCACTCTTCTCGTTCACCCTCATCAAGAGGCTCTTTAGTTCCTCTTGATTTGTAGGAACTGTTCTGATTTGTGGGCTTCCCTCGTGGCTCAGCTAGTAAAGAATCTGCCTGCAATGCGGGAGACCTGGGTTCGATCCCTGGAGAAGGGAAAGGCTACCACCCACTCCAATATTCTGGCCTGGAGAATTCCATGGGCGGTATAGTCCATGGGGTCGCAGAGAGTGGGACACGACTGAGCAACTTTCACTACTGCTTTGCAGGAACTATTTTTATTTGATATGGACATGAATTCTTTGATGTATTTGCTCCAGATTTTTCTTCTGGTCTGTAGCTAGTCCTTCGTGTTTTTAGTGGTTTATTATTTCCAGAAACATCAGAAAGTTCCATGTAATGAAACTCAGTCTTTTCTCTGATGGATTCTGGGTCCCATGCCTTGTTTCTCTATCCCTAGATGATAGATGCATCTTCCTTTATTTTCTTCCAGGACTGTTCTTATTTTGTTGTTTTATATTCAGACATTATTCTTGTTTCTTTGTGGGTGTGTATGGTTATGGTTTTGCGGATGTATGGTATGAGGTAGGGATCTGACTTGTCCACCCCTGCTCCCCAGTAAGGGGACAGGGAGTGAACGGTGTGACTTATCTAACCCTAAGCCTCATTCATGTAAAATGCCACTTTTTCACCTACAGTGTTCTCAGGTGCTTGCCTCCTCATTCTGGAACCTTCCCTCCTCTCTTGACCCGTGTCTTTCTGTTGATCTGGTGTCTTTCTGTACCAGCCTGCTGCTGTTTTCAATCTCGGCAGCATCGTTGTATATTTTGAGATCAATTGTGAAATTACCCTTCCATTGTTCCTTTTGAGAAATTGTGTTGACTCTTCTTGTGCGTTTATTCTTTGGGAATAAACTTCAGAGTCAGCCTATGAGATTCTGTCGTTTGCTCTCTTGATCTGGGGACAGCAACTGGTGACATGCGATGGGTATCTGAGGGCTGGGCTTTAGACGTGGCCTCCGGCAAGCAGTCTGGTCTCTGGCTGTGGCAAGAGATGCGTGTGCGGCCACGATGGAGCTGGTCTTCGCATTTCGGGTTCCCGTTAGCACACGGAGCGCTTCAGAGGCGTTGTGTCTGTTGGACGGCCTCGGCCACTCCTGCCACCCGCGTCCGCTCGGGATACGAGCTCTACTGCAACTAACTCCAGCACCAGCCCGGAGGCAAATATAATCACCTCTTAAATGACTGCTCTCCTGCCCTTGTTCATTCCAGAACAAAATGTGAGCAACTTTAATTTCTTCCCTGGGCTGTACCCTTCTATTAACCCAGATGGGGAGGCGGTTCCCGCCTAGCAGAACTCTCAGGAAATGGCTCAATGGGCATTAAAGGCCGCCTGAGTGTGTGGCCCCAGCCCAGACACGTGAGTGCGGGGGCCTGGGGCCTTCCAGACCCGCCTCTTGTGGGCAGCTGCCACCCTGGACTCCACCCTGAAGTGAGCAGGCATCGTCCTCGATGGGAGCGAGGGGATGCCTTCCCCACAAGCTGGTTGCCGAGCAAGCTGTGCTTTTGAGTTAGCATTCACTGGGGAAGGCCATGGCTCTGAATTTTCCCCAGAGTGAGCTTGGTTCCCCAAAGAAGACTGGATGGGGGACTGGGGTGTGGTGGAGCCATCTCAGCCACCTGCCCTGATTCCTCTCTACTCAGACTGGAAGTGGAGGGCACTTTGGTGCCCATTCTTTCTCTCCTCTCTGGATGTGGTCTGTCTCCCTTCCTTCCCAAACCCAGGCTCCCGGCTCTGAGGCCTGCCCCCTGGGCCCTCACAGGGCCCCACGGAAGACAAGATTCCGGGTAGAGGATTACATCAGCTTCTAGCTGTTGTTCAGTCCCTAAGTCGTATCTGACTCTGTGACTCCTTGGACTGGAGCCCACCAGGCTTCTCTGTCCATGGGACTGTCCTGGCAGGAATGCTGCAGTGGGTTTCAGGATTCCCTCCTCCAGGGGATCTTCTGACCCAGAGATCAGAGCTGCACCCCTTGGCTTGGCAGGTGGATCCTCGTGTCACCTGGGAAGCCTCACTTCTTGTTGTTCTCTGCTTTCCAGAACCTTCCCCTTGCCCATTTATCTTTCATTCTGGCCAGATTCATTTTTCTGAAGCTAGTTTCATTACCTCCTCCCCTTTTTAAGAAAATGTACGCTGGTTTCTGGGTGTCCAGAGTTGAAACGTTTTGGCCTGGCATTCCACGCTGCTGCTGAGCTGGCATTATTCTCTGCGCTCCAAGGTGAGCGCTTCTCCAGGCAGATCCGTCTCCTCCGAGTCCATGGTCCCCTTTGAGACCTCCCACGGGCCACCCAGTCTGAGGGCCTGGGGGGCAGATGTTTCCATCCCCTCCTGCTGCCTCTGGCCCGGGGTCTGGTGGGCAGAGGCCTTGAGGCTGCCCGAGGCCTCGTCTGCCTGGGGAGTGGCTCTTACCCATCCTTACCCACTCTGGCCCCTAAATCCACTGTGTCGTGAATTCCTGCCTGCGTCCCGGACGCCACCCTGGTTGTGTTCCCCGGGCTTGTAGGACACCTGTCCTGCTGCATGACAGAGGCTTCTGGGGCCAAGTGTGGGGCCCCCCTCCCCTCCTTAGAGCGCGCATTTCTTTTTTAAAGATCTTCCTGACCATTTGTAAAGTCTCTTGGATCTGATACAATATTGCTTCTGTTTTACGTTTTGTTTTTTTGGCCATACGATCTGTGGGACCCTAACCCTGACCAGGGATGGAACCCATACCCCCTTAATGGAAGGTGAAGTCTTAACCGCTGGACCGCTAGGGAAGTCCTAGAACCCATATTTCTGAGATCTGTGTTCTAAGATGAAAAGTGAAAGTATTAGTCCTTTCGTCATGTCCAACTCTGCAACCCCATGGACTGTAGCCTGCCAGGCTCCTCCAGGCAAGAATTACCGGAGTGGGAAGTCATTCCTTCTCCAGGGAATCTTCCCGACCTATGGATCGAACACCTCCCCACCTCTTGGAAATCATCCTTGAATATTCATTGGAAGGATTGATGCTGAAACTGAAGCTCCAGTACTTTGGCCACCTGATGTGAAGAGCCGACTCATTGAAAGAGACCCTCATGCTGGGAAAGATTGAAGGCAGGAGGAGAAGGGCATGACAGAAGATGAGATGGTTGGATGGCATCACCGACTCAATGGACAGGAGTTTGAGCAAGCTCCGGAAATTGGTGATGGACGGGAAGGCCTGGCGTGCTGCAGTCCATGGGCTCGCAAAGAGGCAGACATGATCACAAAGAGGGAGACATGACTGAGCGACTGAAAACACCTTCCACAGCCCAGACTGAGACATCACAGGGGGCCTGACACCTGCATTTTTCATTCGTAGTTTGTATCATCTTTCAAAATCATGTAGAACATTTTCGGTCATGCAAAAATAGTGGAGAGTGGTGGGAGCACGATTTCTATGCTAAAAAAGGAAGCTTGTGTGCTTTTGAGTGAAAACTGCAGAATAGGAAGCTGAGTGGCAGATACTGTTAATGAGTTTTCAGGAGTTTAAGCATTAAGAGAGCTTTGTCCCTTTAAGGTTGCCCCCTTGAGAGATATTTTAGTTCTTTTCTCAGTTGTATCCCTTATTAACATTGAATCTTGTAGCGCTTGTTAAAATTGAAAAATTTCTTAACTAAAAATAAGACTTTGAGGGACATCCCTGGTGGTCCAGTGGTCAAGACTTCGCCTTTAGATGCCGGAGGTGTGGGTTTGATCCCTGGCCGGAGAGCTAAGATCCCACATGCCTCACGGCCAAAATGCAAAACATAAAACAGAAGCGATATTATAACAAATTCAATAAGGACTTTAAAAATGGCCAACATCCAAAACACAAAAAGAATGAGACTGTTTGTCTTTTCTATATTTAAGCAGGTTTGTGGTGTTGGAGACTTTCAGATTAGGTATATTTATCTCTATATCATTTTATTTAGTGTCCATTCAAAGCATTGGAATAAGTTAAATGAATTTTTAATGAAAAGTTGCACCCTTGGACGTCTGAAGCTTGTTCTGGTCGCGTTGGCACTGCTCGGCATTGGCGTGAATTTGCTCGGTACCGTTTGATTCCTGGGCTTGTGCTGTGTCGTGGGCAAGTGGGCGGTGCCTGGCCCCCGAGCCTGGGTGCGGTGGGCTTGCCACTTCTGCCTTCTCCTTTAAGAGACTCACTACTCTGCGCGTGGCCACTGCAGCCCAGGTCCTTGCCTGGCTCTCCGCTGAGGCTCTGAGGCTGCCCAGAACCCACGAGCTGCTGACTGCCTGCTCAGGGTGCCCCAGAGGAGGAGTGGCCTGTGCTGGCTTTTACCATGTTGCCTGTGTTGGCAGAGTTTTCTCCAGCTGGAGTGTTGGCTCACAGGGCTGAGGTGCTGGCTCTCTGCGGGGGGATGACCAGTTCAGGGGACCTGGGCATGCCCCCCTGCCTGAGAGCACAGTCCTGGTTCCCTTGGTGCAGGCAGTGGTCTGCCCTCGGGGTGGCCCATCCCCACCTCCTTCGAGCAGTGAGTGGTTCTCGATGTATGGAGAACACTTAGCACCAAAGAGCATTTCCATCCTTTTGGCTACTACTCTAGTTTTTTTAAAAAATTTTCCCTCTTTTGAAAGATTTTTGTCCTTCCAGGGAGAGTACACTTGTTAAGTCGTAATCTTTTCTGCTTATTGATCCCAGACACGCACAGTGGCCAAGCCGGGCTTGCAGGGTTTCCATCAATCCCTCACCAGGGAGTTTCCATTTGGCTTCTCAGCCATGAAAGTGCCTCTTGGGGCCAGCACACCATGTGGCCCCTTGGGCTGTGGAGCCAGGCTGGGAATGAACTGATTTGGAGGAGGACGTGGGGTCGGTTCCAGGAACCAGGTAGATCTGGCCTCAAGGTGGGCGTTGGGCCTCAGGCAGCTCCCTTGCTCTGCTCTGTCCGTGAGGTTCCAGGAAGACGGGTTCAGAGCAACCACCAGGTGACTTTCTCCTGCTGGGCTCCAGTCTTAAGACCCCTGCAGGGCCTGGGTCTTAACATCACGTTTGTCTAGGTACCCAGTGCCCCACTCTGTCAGGGTGGAAGATGGCTGAAGGGGGGACCCCACCCCATACTCTGCCCTCCAGCCTTGGATGCCTGAAGGATTGTGTTAGGGACTTTGGACCTGTGAGGGGGCAGTTTTCCAGACTCTCTGGGCCTTTAGTCCCCAGTCTGATCTTCCGTCATGAGGGTTAAGGTCTTTGGATGGCAGGGATCTCAAGGGATGTTGTGTTTTCAGTGGGGAACTGGTGAGGTTTAGGGTTTTTCCAGGTTTCCCTAGCTGGTGTCAGCAGCGCAGGGCAGCGACAGGGTGGGTGTGTCCAGTTAGAAACGAGTTCTGATCTGTGACTTGTGAGGTCCTGTGGTATCAAGGGGCACAGTTGGTATTAGTGTCCCTTGCCTCTCCTTTGTAGGGGTGAAGAGGACAGGTGGACCTCTCTTCCCCCTTGCCTGCCCACAGGACCTAAGGCCAGCTTGGTCCCCATTGGACGCTCCGGGTGGTCACCCTGCCGTGGTGTGTGGTCCCCTCCAGCAGCCGTGTCCAGTGCTGGCCTCCAAGCAGACCTGCTATCTGGGACACCCTGAGTGCCCGGCCTCCTTCCCTGTCACCACCCGCCCTGGTTTGCTGGGAACAGCTGAGGGGGCGGCTGGCGGAATCCCAGCTGCGATCCTGGGGGCCCTGGCCCGGGGCTGCCCACCCAGCCTCCCCTGCCTGGAATCCCGGGGCACATCGGGCCCCGCCCACCTGTTCCGGCTCACATTTCTGGCTCCACTCCCGGCTCTACAGCCTCCAGCCAGCGAGCTGACTCCCCTGGCCTCAGTTTCCCCACCGTCTGAGGGAGGTGTGTGTGATTGTAGGGCGCCCACGTGGACACGCCCAAGGATGCACAGAGGTGAGGCTGTAAAGTGCTTAGCGCGGGCCAGCTCCTGTGAGCCCTCAGTAATTATTGGTTATTAGGGTTATTATGGCAGTCATAATTGTGGTTCTCCAGGGAGAGGACCCTCAGGGGCTTCTGGGATCAGGTTCAACTCCAGCTGAAAAGGTGGCGTGGTGGGAACCACCTCGGTCCATCTTTGATGAGTGTCGAGTTGCGTTAGATTGCCCCGAGCGGCCTAATTGCTGTAGTCGCGGACTTTCTTCCTCGGTGAGGTCAAGACGGCATTTATACTGTAGCTGGAAGCCCGCCGCGGTGGCTGCGGGAACCCCGGGGCTGGGGGCAAAGGTGCAGGTGTCTGAGGGCGGGGTCCCTTCTGGGGCCTCTGCGAGAGGCGTGGCCTGGAGGGCGTGGCCTGGGGCGTGGCTAGCGTGCTCTCCCCTGTCTTATTTGCTCAACCCCTGCCCCTCCCTCCTCAGAGGCCATAGTCCAGCCGCCCTAGCCGACTCTCAGGGCCTCCTCTCTGGTTGGCTGACTAGGCCCTCCTCCAGTCACCTCCACCCCCACCCCAGTCCCTCCAGCCCCCATCATCGCTGGCCTGCCTGCCCCCATTTCCTACCCCCGCGCTGAAGGCCTACGAGGGAGCCCAGGTGCCGGCTCTTTGCCCGCCCTTCGCCCTCCAACCGCAGTCCCTGCTCCACGGGGCTTCCCACTCAGCGCCTGGAGGTGGAGCCCCTCGCCCCTCCTCTGCAGCCCAGAACTCCTGGGCCCCCCTCCATACTTGCTCAGGTGGGGCGGGCCTCCGCCCCAGGCTGGAGGCTCCAGGCCTCTCCTGACCCTGCTGTCGCCTCCTCTAGCCTCTGGCAGATGCCCAGAACCACACCCCCCGGAGCCGCTTAAGCACCGGCAGACAGGGGCTCAGAGCAGAGGGTTGTGAAGGGCCTTCCCTCCCGTGCCTGCTGCCCCGGGGGTGCCACTTGGACCCCGTCTTCCACGGTCACTGATGCGGCTCAGAGTGGGGACTTAAATTTATGGGGTGTCCCAGTGAAGGGACGCGCCCCTCCTCCGCCCCCAGACTCAAGGCTCCATCATACAGGGTACATGTAACTCCACTCTTAGAACACCTGAGCACCGCCCCCCCCCCCCCCCCCCCGCCCCGACTAGAGCCCACACGGTCCTTGTGAGGAGAGCTCCTGCGGGGGCATGGGTTTTTGGACTCTTAGGTGGTTGAGTGGCTAAAGCTCATGGTTTGTCCCATCCTACAGATGGTACACAGGGACAGTTACCTTCCCTGTCCACGCTGTGGGGGCCCAGGGTGGGAGCCCCAGAGATGAGCAGGAGGGACTGTTGACCCAGCATCCTGGCCAGCGAACCCTTCACCCCCACCCGGAGCAGCGTCCTGCTTCCTGGGCTCTTTCTGCCTGAGAAGGAACAGCAGGGAGCGTCAGGCTGATGTATGCGTCTCTGCTGCCCAAGGACGGAAGGGTTGTCCTGAAATGCTCGAGGGAACCTGGTCAGAGCCCAACGGTCATGGCAGTGCCTTGGGGGTGGCAGCTGCCTCGGTGTCCAGCCCTTTTGCAGAGAGATCCCGGGTCATTCGATTGCCCTGTTACGTAAAATGAATGGATTTCAGATGTGGCAAGAAACAGCTCTTTGATCTCTCATCATTGGCCGAGTGGGACTTTGGTCCCCTTGTGCCTCAGTCTCCTTGTCCATAAAATGGGGTTTCAGCAGCTCCACTTCCTATGAGGACCAAGGGGCATCAGGTACTTGGAGCACTGGGTACTCACATGTGTTGCAACTTGGGAAAGATGGTCAGACGTGGGGAAGCGGGAGGCCTCCAGGCACAGTGACTGAGGGAGGGGGCTGGGGAGGGAAGGACTTGGGGGTTTCCTCCAGGTTTTCTCTCTGGTAAAACCTGCTCCACGTCTCTGTACCTGTCTGCAGGCTCCCCCAGCATGCCAGAGCCCTGCAAAGCCCTAACTGTGGGCGTCTCCACGTTTATGTGAACCAGCAGCCCCAATGCCCAGCTTAGTTCACAGGAGAATCTTTGCTGATCCTCAGCACTGCACCCCAAACTAACATAAACATGTGGAATTGAGAGCTGCCAGCTCCTCCAAGAATGTCAGCGTCCTGAAAGGCTTCAGCCGGGAACAGGGGGCAAGAGTTTTCTTTTATTCAAGTTTTCTTTTATCTGATGGTTTTCGTTCGTCTCCCTCTCTCCGCAGGACAGAGGTGTCCTGAACCCGAGGTCTTTGTTTCGGCTCTTGGGGCAGCCTCTGGGCCTTGGCACCCAGGTGGCTATTTTTTTTCCAGGAGCATTGGAAAACAGAACCTCCATATTTTGCCCCATAAAAAGGAGATTTTGTAGAGTGATGGTCAATTTGGCACATCTTTATTATTTTTTTTTCCTGCAACACTTAAAGAGAAGAAAAGCTGGTACAAAGGTATGTTTGTTTCTGAAGTGAGTTTCCTTTCCCAGATGTTCTTCTCTGCCAATTCCAAAATGCATTCTGAGCTCAGCTCTCCGGTTTCCTCTCTGCGGGGCAGAACAATGAGGTCTCTGTAACCACACGGGGAACACGCTGCCTTCCTTGCCAGTGGGCATGGGGGGAGGTGGGACCGTCCCACCTTCCCCCACCTCGGTGGAAACGACCAGTCTGTGCCAACCTGGTGAGAGGCCCTGGCTGCCTGTCGAGGGCCTGGCGGTCTGCTTGCCCGTGGGGGTGATCTGAGGGTTGTGACTCAGAGGCACTGCAGGCTGCACCTTCGTCCCCAGTCCTTGAGTTTGCTGCGTGGCCTTGTGCTAAATTCTTGGGTTTGCATGGCATTTGTGGACCCGGGGCTCGGTACTGTCTCTGTTACCAGGAGTTGATCTGGCCCCTTTCCTCTTATTTTTTCTCTTTATTGCATCAAATACCGGCCCCACGCCAAGGGCAGGTCTCTAGGACACAGTGCAGCTGCAGTTTGCTGGAGAGCCAGGTAGAACCAGGTGGGCATAACCAGAGCCCAGTCACTTCATTACTTAACACACGAGGTGTATGGGAGCTGTGATGCACACACACACACACATGCACACACACACAGTACCCTTAGAGGTGCTTTCTTGATTGATTTCCAAGGACAGCTAAGAGACCCTGAAAACTTGCACTTAGGGCTGTTCAGATACCGGTCTCCATTAAGAACGACCTCTGTGGGATACTTTATTTGGAGTGTGCATTAAATGAAAATCTTTATTTTTTTGATCACTGCATCCTGCCTTAAAACACCGAAGATCGAGATCTCTAGACTTAATAGATAAAAATAGCTCACATTTATGCACATTTACAGTGTACCAGGCAGGTTCTAAGAGATGTTCACTGATTGACTTATTGAATCCTTCCGGCCTCTCAGGTGGCTGGGTACCATCCGGCCCCATCCTACAGGCGAGGAAGCTGAAGCCGGGAGAGCTGAGGAGCTCTCAGGGTCAGGCAGGCACTACACCTGGCTGACAGATGATGCCCCAGTGCCTGCCTCTTAATTGCTATTTGAACTGCAAAAGTATTTTCTTTCCATCTAAAAGGAATTGGCTGAAAAGCCCCCAGTGCATTTAAGTAAGTGTGGTGCTGAGTCCTCTGCCCAGACCTCCCTGTCCTCATTTGCCAGGCGAGGAAACTGAGGCATGCAGGGGCACTGCCCTGGGAATCCCTCTCTGGGGGATGCCCCGCTTTGTGTACAAACCAGGGGGCCTCCTGATGCCTGTTCAGGTTGGGGCCTTGGGCCTTTGGGCGAAAGCCACGGGCTTGCCTTCCCCCGGAATGGACAGAGCCCGTCCCTGTCCAAGGACCTGTGTCTCCTATCTTTGCCATGACCTTGGGCCACTTCCGGGAGCCTGGCAGGCCCGGAGCCGAGGAACCGAAATGGTATGTAATCAGAATGCTATATTTTGTCGAAAATAAGAATGTTAGTAATGGGCTGGTTTCTGGCAAGTCAAACTGGGACTCTGAAATACATATTTTTCCTGTTCTGCCCTAAACCTTCTAATTAGTGAAAACGCACATTGGCAGACATAAATCAAATGTCATATCCCCTAAAAACTTGTCCTTGGTATCACTGAGTGGGTAACCTTCAACAGCTGCTAAATTAGGGCTTCCAGAGGGGAGCGTGTGTATGAGTGAGTATATGGGTTTGTTTGTAGGGTGTGTGTGTGGGGGGGTGGGTGGCTGTGGGGGGATGTGTTTCTGTGTGTGTGTGGGGTGTGCATGGGGGGATGTGTTTGGGTGTGTGTGTGGGGTATGTATGTGGGAGTGTGTGTGTGTGTGTGTATGCGGGGTGTGTGTCTGTGGGCTGTGTGTGTGTCTGTGTGGTGTGTGTGTCTGTGTCTCTGTGGTGTGTGTGTGTGTCTGGTGTGTGTGTGTCTTTGTGTGTGTCTCTGTGTGGTGTGTGTGTCTGTGTCTGTGTCTCTGTGTCTCTGTGGTGTGTGTGTATGTCTGGTGTGTGTCTGGTGTGTGTGTGTTTTTGTGTGTGTGTCTGTGGTGTGTGTATGTGTGTGTATGTGTCTGTGTGGGGTGTGTGTGTGTGTCTGTGTGGTATGCGGGTGTGTCTGTGTGTGGTATGTGTCTGTATGGTCTGTGTGTGTGTGTGTGTGGTGTGTCTGTGTCTCTGTGTGTGTGGTGTGTGTGTGTGTTTCTGTGCGTCTCTGTGGTGTCTGTGTGTGGTGTATGTGGTGTGTGTGTGTCTCTCTGTGTATGTGTCTCTGTGTGTCTGTGGTGTGTGTGTGCGTGTCTGTGTGTCTGGTATGTGTGTCTCTGTGTGTCTGTGTGGTCTCTGTGTGTGTGTGTGTGGTGTGTGTGTCTCTGTGTGTATGTGTGTCTGTGTGTGTTGTGTGTGATGTGTGTGTGTCTGGTGTGTGTGTCTGTGTGGTGTATGTGTGTGTGTGTGTGTCTGGTGTGTGTGTGTCTCTGTGTGTGTGTCTGTGGTGTGTGTATGTGTGTGTGTGTATGTGTCTGTGTGGGGTGTGTGTATGTCTGTGGTGTGGGGGTGTGTGTCTCTGTGTCTGTGTGGTGTGTGTCTGTATGGTCTCTGTGTGTGTGTCTGTGTGGTGTGTCTGTGTCTCTGTGTGTGTGGTGTGTCTGTGTCTCTGTGTGTGTGTCTCTGTGGTGTGTGTCTCTGTATATGTGTGTCTGTGTGTGTGTGTCTCTGTGTGTGTAGTGTGTGTGTGTGTGGTGTGTCTCTGTGTCTGTGTGTGTGGTGTGTGTGTGTGTGGTGTGTGTGTGTCTATGTGTGTGTCTCTGTGTCTGTGTGGTGTGAGTGTGTGTCTCTGTGTGTGTGTGTCTCTGTGTGTGTGTCTGTGTCTGTGGTGTGTGTGTGTGTGTGTGTGTGGTGGGGGTGTGTGTGTGTGTATCTGTGGTGTGTGTTTCTGTGTGTGTCTGTGTGGTGTGTGTCTCTGTGGTGTGTGTGTGTCTGTGTGGTGTGTGTGTGTCTCTGTGTGTCTGTGTGGTGTGTGTGTCTGTGTGTGTGTGTGTGTGTGGGCACAGGAGGCAGGGAGGGACAGAGGTGCCCCTGGTGAGCCCCGGCTGCATGTCTCCTTCCCTCGGCTCTGCTTCCAGCACCCCCGCCGCCCCCACCAGCCTGTCAGCACCTGTCCAGCCTCTGCAGTGGAATATATTTGCCCAGTTAAAACTTAATTATGGGGGGACTTCCCCGGTGGTCTAGTGGCTAAGGCTCTGTGCTCCCCGTGCAGGGGTCCCAGGTTCGATCTCTGGTCAGGGAACTAGATCCCACAGGCCGCAACTAAGAGTTCATGGGCCGCAACTAAAGATTGCTGGTGCCGCAGCGAAGATTGAAGACCCTGTGTGCAGCAGCTAAGACCTGGCGCAGCCAAATAAATAATCAAAAAAGAAATCTATTTTTTAAAGCAGTAGATAAGATCGCGCCTGTCTCAGCAGGGGGCCCTGGGGGTAAGTAGGGCAAAGGTAGGGGGTGGGAGCCCACTGCTTCTTCCTCTGCCCAACCCGCTGGGGTCTGCAACACCCCCTGCCCCCCACCCCTGTGGTGTGGCACCCCCTGCCTCTTGCCCCCGTGGATGTTGGGCTGGGGGCTGGGCACTGGTGGTCGTCACTCGTAAGGTGCCGGACTTGAGGACAAGCTGATGTCATCCCTGGGAGTGATCCTGGGCCAGGGGCTGCCCTTTTGATGGGTGGGAATTGGGGCCACACAATCATTCCTGGAAGGGTCCCAAGTCACCTGGCTCAGGGTCCGGACCCTCAAAGGGGCCCTTGGGGGTGATGGGCTGCCCTGACTGATATCCAGGGTCCCTCTGCAGGCAATGGGCCTGGGTCAGGCCCTGGCCCTTTGTTTGTTCCCCAGGCCTTCCAGAACCTTCCAAGCCCAGGCTCTTTCCAAAACAGAGGTTCAGTCCTGTCTTTGGCACGGGCCTGCATGCCCTCCCGCTGTCCCAGGGCTGTAGTGGCCTCTTGTCAGGGCGATGGCCCCCCATGTGGGGGACAGCAGGGACACCCCCCCTCCCCAGCCCATCTCCCTGTTTCTTGAAGACTGGGAGCCCACATCCTTAGTTTCTTTGACCTCCAAGGTATCTGACACCAACCAGCTCATTTTCTTTTTATCTTTTGCAACTGATTTCTTCTTTCCTGCTCCACCCCCAAACCTGCCCCTGACCGTTTCCTGTTCGCCTGCTTCCCTGACCTTTGAAATGTGGTCCCTGCTCGGGGAGCTTGCTGGGGCCCAGGGTTAATTACCACCTTCCCACAGGGCCCAGTGTGTGTGGGGAAATTAGACTGGGATGGGGGCTGGGAATAGCAGAAATGGGGGTGACTGAGCTGGAGGTGAAAGGGTGTGTTGAGAGCCTGGGCCTGGCTGTGGGTCTGGGTGGGGAGCACATGGTGAGGGTGGGCAGGCAGAGAGGCACCGGGAACCGGGCCGTAGGGATGAAGGTGGGAGTGATTGCGGGGAGCAGGGTGTGACCACGTGCAAGCAAGGACTGGGAAGAGATCGGAAGGGGTTGGCCTTGGTCCTGCCCCTGGTGATATGCACAGACTCGGGAACGCAGCTTGATGAGTGAACGTCCACAGCTCACCCGTTTGCCCGGATCAAGTGTAGAACCTCCAGTGTTGCGGAAGATTCCTTGAACTGCCCCCCAGCCTTCACCCAAACGCTGACCCTAGGAACCAAATTGTAGTGTGCTCTGCTCTGAACACCCTTGATAACCCAAGCAGCCTGGACTTGGGAAGAGGCAGACTGTCCTCCAGAGTGGCTTCCAGGCTTCTGCCTGCCTTGGCTGCTTCATCTGCTGCGGATCTGAAGCAAACTCTGGGTCTCGAAGAGTCATGACTGAGCATGCACGCCCGCGTGCATTTCTTCATTGTTTGTACACAAATGTCAGCAACTCACAAGCTTGGTCAGTTGATCGCTATCCTGACAGCGCCTGGAATGGGAAGGGTGGGCAGCAGCCCCAGTGGCAGCCGGCCTTGCTCTGCTGGGGCCCTGTGGGTGGCACCCCATCCCTGCCCCCGGGGGGAGTGGGGTGTGGGCCCCACCTGATGAGGTAGACTCTCAGGGGAGCAGGGCCAACTGGGCGGGCTCAGGGAGGACACAGGCGTTCACCTGGGCCAGGTGTGGCAGCCAGGGAGGGTTTGATGGGGGTGGGAACTGTGAAAGGCATGGGGGTGGAGTCCGTGCAAGGGAGCCTGGGGCCCTGAGGCCAGGGTGGAGAATGGAGAGAAATTGGAGGATGTTCCCTGGCTCAGTGGGTCCAGATGGGTGGGTGGGTGGGCGGGAGGGTGGAAGGATGGGGGGTGTGGACTCTTCTTATGAAGGGAGGGTCTATGATAATTTAGCTGAGGTGGAGGGCGGGGAGGAGACTCATTCCCCAGCATTCAGAGATGTTATCAAAGATTCCACTTTCAGGCCTGCAAGTTTCAGTTTGCCAGCTTTCCATAAAAGGCAGAGAACATCTGTTCAGTTAAAGGAAACCTAAGGTTTTATTATTGTCATAAATGTCAGATCTCTCCTTTAGAATATTTAGACAACTGCAGGATAGTGTCCCCGAGTCGAGCCTGTCTCAGTTGGATCGAAGACCGGGATAAAACGTAGGGATCTGTGGCTGGGATTGTGGTCCCTGAGGCTCCACGAGGGTCCCTGTGGCTTCTGTCCCCCCCGCCAGAGCTGCACAGGTGGTGAGGGCTCCTTGGGAACTGAGGGTCGGGTCGGAAACCTGGGGCAGGGGGCTCTGGGCTTCGAGAGCCTGCCTGCAGAGAAGTGAGCTTGGATTTTTATGAATAGTTTTTCGTCTCCCTTAATTAGGAAAGCTCCAGGAGAAGCCGAGGTGTTTGTGATTTTGCGGAGATGCTGCTAATGGTTCGGCAATGACTATTTCCAGCCCGTTTTAAGGTCTCTGAGCCTCATTCTGTGGTTCTTATATCATACGTGGAGACAAGGGACGGAGTTTTCCTGTGCTCAGAGCCAGGGAGGCTCGTTCACTGGCAGTTGGGGGGACCCCACAGGTTTCTCCTTGGTCCCCATCATTGTAGCTGGATCAGCAGTTTTCACCCAATTCCTCTTAGAGGGGTAAATAGAACTTTTCTGTCTGGGGGCTGGGGGAGGCTTTGTCCACACCCCAACCAAAGCATCTTTGAAGTTTCATGTTTTATCGTAAGATTCATGGGAATTTGGCAATCTCTCTCTGCTACAGTCATGCTAGTTTCTTTCTTTCTTTTTTTTTTTAATGCTTTGAATTTTATTTGAAGCACCTGGAACTGTATCTAAGAAATAATGTGCAAAATCATATGCACAAGAAATAGTAAAATTTTACAGAGAAACCACCGAAAGAAGACCTACCTAAAGGTTTATGGCTGGGAAGGCAATATCGTAGAAACACCATTTCCCCCCGCAGTGAGCTATAGACTCAGCAGGATTCCCTGCCTTTCCCTTCCCTGAGCAGAAATGTCGGTGCCTGGCATCTCAGGACAGGTGGTGGTGGTGGGGTGCCAAGTAGAGGGCAGAGGAGTGGAGGGGGGAGGCCAGCAAGGGCTGTGGGAGTGGTTGGAGGGGGGTGATACTGAGCGGATAAGTGTATATGTTGACAATCACAAAAGCCATCTTTCCACTTTGGAGAGGGTACTAACAAACGTCGAAGAAGGAGGGAAGGATAGGAAGTACCTTGAGGAGGGATGTCCCTGGCGGTCCAGTGGTTAAGACTCAGCACTTCTGCTGCAGGGGGCAGGGTTTGATCCCTGGTCAGGGAACTAAGATCCTGCATACTGTGTGGCACGGCCAAAGATACATTTATAAAAAAAAAAAAATCAATCAATCAATGAATAAGGTCGTACCTTATTTTAAAGAAAACAATAAAAATTTTTTAAAAAGAAAGTACCCTGAGGAAATGTTTAATATTGCAAGAAGAGCTGTGAACTGTGAACACATAAACACACACCCGCAGAAATGGAGTCTCTGATGTGTGTGTGCGAGTGTACATGTGTATACACAGGGGAAGATCCCCTGGAGGAGAGCACGGCAACCCACACCGTATTCTTGGCTGGCGAAGCCCATGGACAGAGGAGCCTGGTGGGCAACCCACACCGTATTCTTGGCTGGAGAAGCCCATGGACAGGGGAGCCTGGTGGGCAACCCACACCGTATTCTTGGCTGGAGAAGCCCATGGACAGGGGAGCCTGGTGGGCTATACGGTTCATGGGGTTGCAGAGAGTCAGACGTGACTGAGCGACTGAACACCAGCGCACACAGGTTTTCGTTGTTCGCGGTCGCTCTGTTCTATAAAGCTGCTGCAAGCACCGAATGGTGCACATTCTCAACTGTTGGTCCCGGAGGAGATACAGGCTTGGGTTTCCCAGAGCCTCGGGTCTCGTTTTCCTCTGCTGATCAGTACACACCTTTGTGAGCCATTAAACACCTGATCTAATGTGAATTATGGTTTTGTGCCCTGGTGGCGCGCGTGGTAAAGAACCCGCCTGCCAGTGCAGTCCCTGGGGCGGGAAGATCCCCTGGAGGAGGGCCTGGCAACCCACTCCAATATTCTTGCCTGGAGGATCCCATGGACAGAGGAGCCTGTCAGGCTACAGTCCATAGAATCAGAAGAGTCGGACCTGACCGAAGCGACTTAGCGTGCACGCGTGTTGTTCGATTCACACTGACCTAAGCTAACCTAAGCCCCTGTTTTCTCTGTATCAACACCACACCGCCAGCCACCCTGCCTTCCGACAGCCCTACAGCCCTGTGCCTGGGGCCATTGTCAACAATGACTGTTAGTCACTCAGTCATGTCCAACTCTTTTTGATCCCATGGACGGTAGCCCACCAGGCCCCTCCGTCCATGGGATTATCCAGGCAAGAACACTGGAATGGGTTTCCATTGTCTTCTCCAGGGGGAATCTTCATGACCCAGGAATTGAACCTGGGTCTCCTGCATTGCAGGCAGATTATTTACCGTCTGAACCACTAGGGGAGCCCAACAGTGAAATTCAACAGGGAAATCACACACAAAAAGCACAGAAATGCAAACAGCGTGGCATCGAGTGGAGAGGATGCTCATTTACAGTGTGAGCTGAGGTAGGAACCTGGAGCTAGCCTGGACCGCCTCGTCTAGGGGCCCGCATGTGGGGTGACTCAGTTTTTTCACTGTTCTGTGCATGTCCAGGAGTGACCACAAAGCTCCCAAGCATCGATGGGATTATGTGGAAATCTGGTCCAGCAGATGACTCTCCAGGCGGCATCTGTGAAGGACGATGGTTGGACTGTGAATGTTGCCCAGCACTGCCTGATGAGAAGACCCAGGAGCAGTGAGCATCCCCGGCGCCCAGCTCTTGGCTCCTAGGGATCACGTTCCACTCAGAGAAGCCAGAGCTCATTGAGAAAGGGCCGATTCTTAGGCTAGAGCAGGGAGAAATTCACTTGAGCCTGGAGCATATTATTATTCTAGAAAGAAAGTAAAGAAACCCTCAAGGGATGATGTGGGGACATGCCAAGAAGATACATGGGACAGTGTAAGGGACTCTCACTGTCCAAACCTGGGAAACACTTGAACGTCAAAGTGAGTGAGGATATTGCATCTTAACCCGTTTGATGAAATGGGAATAGAGAAGTCTACCCTGGCTTCAGTCAGTTAATTAATAAATATTGGGTTGGCCAAAAAGAAAGGTGGTATGGAAACCCGAACAAACTCTTTGGCCAACCCAATATTGTATGTAGTGGACATGCTTTAACGACCAGCCAGCATTTGAAATAAAAGACCCTGGATGAAGTCTAGCTGTAGTTCTGAATCATTATTCTTTTTCAAAAATAATAGTAATAATAATGTTATTTACTTATTTACCTTTGGCTGCGCTGGGTCTCTGTCGTTGCACGGGCTTTTCTCTGACTGTGGTGTGCGGACTTCTCGTTGCGGGGGCTTCTCTCGTTGTGGAGCACGAGCTCTAGGACACACCAGCTCTAGTAGTTGCAGCCCAAGGATGCAAACTGCTTTCGAGTAGTTCTGAAGCCGCTCCCAGGCTTCAGAGCTCAAGCTCAGCAGTTGTGACACACGGCCTTAGTTGCTCTGTGTCACGTGGCATCTTCCCAGACCAGGGATCGAACCTGTGTCTCCTGTATGGGCAGCCAGTTCTTTTCCCCTGAGCCACCAGAGAAGCCCCGAGTCATTTTTTTTTTGGGGGGGGGAGCTTATAATATTTGAAAGTATCACTAGACCATCAAGTTTCATTTATATTTGTGTTACTATTTTGAATTCTGTTAAAATACATATACCTTAAAATTGACCACCTTGGACCATTTTGACGTGTCTGGTTCGGTAGCGTGAAGTCCGTTCACATTGTTCAGCCGTCACCTTCGTCTATCCCCCACCGTAATTCAATAAACAAGTAAAACCAGGTTTTTACATTGTAAACACTTTTTAAAAACGATGCCATGGAGGAACCCCAGAGGGATTTTATGGGACTTGGGGAGCTGGTGGTGGGCCTGGGGCAGCCGGGACATCCTGAGGGACATGCATTGGGAGGACCATCTCCGTGGCAGCCGGGGCCGGCGAGGTCGAAGGAAGAGGGGCCAGTACCCAGTCTGAGAAGCCCAAGCTGGAAGGCACCTGGAGCCATGAGGTGTCAGGAAAGCTGTGTGGGTAGGATTCATTCCCTTGAGCGCCTTAGCTGCATCTTAGGGTGGGGTGTCAACATACTGACTAAGATTCCAGTCTCCCTCCTCCAGGAAGCCCACCGGGGCCCCCACAGCCAGCCCTTTTCTCCTCCAGGAAGCCTGCCAGGTTCACATAGCAGCTCATTCACCTCCAGGCTCCAGGCACCGCCTGTCTGTGTTACTCATCTGCCTTTTCTTCCTGCTTGGTGGCTGTTTATCCGCACGTGTGCGTGTGTGTGCCTGTGTGTGTGTAAAATGTGTGTCCTGCCCGATTGCTCTGTGAGTGCCCTGGACGCAGCCCCACGTTGTCTTCCGTTTCTTGGCCTTCTTCGTGGGGCTGGTGTGGGACGAAGGACTGGTCCTGACCGAGAAATCCGTAGGTTGTGTCCAGGTTCCAGGCTGCTCCAGCGAGCAATGTAATGCTTGGTGAAGAGCAATAAGGCATGTACTAAGACGTTGCTTATTTTGGTGTCGTAGCGGAGGATTCGGTTACCGTGAGTCGGGCTGTGTTTAGTGTAACCATGTGAACAGTGTAAAACAGAGGCTATCGGAATGGAAGCCCAGACATCTGCTATGAATTCTATATATAAATACTGGCTCTGCTTACTTTACATGGGTTAAAATGGGATTGTTGGCACTGGCTTCTCAGACTCCCGATTCCTCTGTGGTGGGGACTGCACGTTAACCATGGGTCCCAGTACCCAGGCCGGGAGTGGAAAGAGAGGCCTTTTTCTGATGCTGATGGGCCAAGGGTGCTGGGAAAGCCCGAGATCCACCCCAGAAATAGGTGGGAGTGGTCTGCTCTCCATCCCCAGGCAGGGAGCTGGGGAGAACCCCTGGGACTTTGTGGGTGTCCCGAAGGCCGTGCCAAGAAGGGGCTGTGTGAATTCAGGGTCACAGAGGGGTTTGTCCTTGCCTGAAAAAGCCAGTTGGGAAGCCAGGCCCAAAGACAGCTGTCACGGGGGGAATTCAGTGGACTGGGCGTGCAGCAGTGCCTCTACAAATTATTTATTGAAAAAAAAAAAAGGACTACCCTGGTGGTCCAGTGGTTAAGACTCTACTTCCTTGCAGGAGCATGGGTTCAATCCCTCGTCTGAAAACTAAGATCCCACATGCTGCAAAGAAAAAAAAAAAATTTGCCATATGTGGCCAAAAAAAAAAATTATCTATTAAGGTGAAATTCACGCAATTTAAAATTAACCATTTTTTAAAAAGCATATTTATTATTATTAAAAATATGTATTATTCCATTATTATTTTAGGCTTCGTAGAGTCTTGTGGCACACGGGGTCTTTCTTGTGGCACGGGGGCCTTAGTTTCCCTGTGGCGTGTGGGATCCTCCCCAACCAGGGATCAAACCCGCATGCCCTGAATTGGAAGGTAGATTCTTAACCACTGGACCAACAGGGAAGTCCCTAAAAGTAACCATTTTAAAGTGAATAATTCAGCGGCATTTAGTGCATTCATGGGCTTCCCCGGCGGCTCAGCGGTAAAGAATCTGCCTGCCACGCAGGAGAGGCAGGAAGTACAGGTTTGCTCCCTGGGTTGGGGAAGATCCCCTGGAGATTGGCAAGGCAACCCACTCCAGTGTTCTCGTCTGGAGAGTTCTGTGGACAGAGGAGCCTGGAGGGCCGCAGTCCGTGGGGTCGCAAAGAGTCGGACACGACTGAGCGACTTGGCATGCACACAGTGCATTTGCAATGTCGCAGCTGCCACCGTCTAGTTCTAGAACATTCCATCACTCTCACAGGAAACCTTGGAGCCAGTAAGTGATTTCGCCTCATTGCCCCCTCTCTCCCAGCCCCTGGCCACCACTAATCTGCTGTCCTGTCGGTCTTTATGGAATTGCCTATTTGGGACCTTTCGCGTGACCAGAACCCTATGCTGTGTGGCCTTTCATGTCTGTCTGCTTCTCAGAGCACGATGTTTTCAAGGCTCCTCCGTGCTGTGCCCTGGGTCCGTCCTCCACGCCTTTTTATGGCCAAATGATATTTCACTGTGTGGACAGAGCGCACTTGGTTTATCCACTTACGAGTTTTGCTTCTGTGAACATGCGTGTGCATGTATCTTTTTAGATAATTTTACTTATTCACTTACGTTTGGCTTGGTTGCAGCACGGGCTTTCCTCTCCAGTTGTGCACGGGCTTCTCACTGTGGTGGATTCTCTTGTTGCGGAGCACGCAGGCTGTAGGGCGCACAGAGTTGCCGGCCCCGACTCTAGAGAGCAGGCTGGGTAGCTGTGGTACACAGTCCCTCTGTGGCGTGTGGGATCTTCCCAGACCAGGGATCGAACCTGTGTCTCCTGAATGAGTAACGGGATTCTCTGCCTCTGACCCACCAAAGCAGCCTGAGTGTTCAAGTGTTTGTCATCATCCCCTAGCTTCAGTCTTTCGAGTACACACCTCGGAGTGGAATTGCTTGGTCACGAGGTAGCTCAGTGGGTAGCCGTCGAGGACTAGCTGGGAGGCTGTGCACCACAGCAACAGGGGCCAGCGGAGCCTTTTAAAACTAGTTACCGTTTCCTGCTGTATGGATGAGGAAATAGACTCAGAGCGGAGATAAAACATCTGGCCCCAAGTCTCCCAGCTGGAGGTCAGGCTGAGGCTTGAACCAGGCTCCCTGAGTCTAAGTACGTTCCTTTGTAGCAGGACTGGATGAATGAAACATTTAACTACAAATATTAATTAGCACTTCCCTGACTGGTATATATATATGTATTTTTTTAAAAAATGTCCTCGGGTACTACGCCACATTGCCAGGTGGAATTTTAGTTCCCTGACCAGGGATTGAACCTGTGCCCCTTGCCCTGGAAGTACAGAGTCTTCACCACTGGACCACCAGGGAAGTCCCTGGATGGTATTTATTGAGTGCCTATAACGTGCTGTTGCCGGGCTGAGGCTTTGTGTGAATCGTTCTGTTGAAGCCTCACAGTCTCCGACGCGGGGGTACAGTGATGACCCACATTTCACAGAACGTTGAGCTCAGAGAGGCCCAGGTCTCGGCCGTTCCCCTGAGTCGGCTCCAGGGAGAGCTGCCCTGGGCTGTGTCCTTGTGATACAGGGTCCTAAAAATATATATGTACTTGCATAGAGAAAGCCATAGCAACATACATGGAACCTGGGGTTAAAGTACTTAAAGACATAAGGACTTTCCTGGTGGTCCAGTGGCTAAGACTCTGCGCTCCCCAGGCAGGGGGCCCAGGTTCCATCCCTAGTCAGGGAACTCGATCTCACATGCTGCAACTAAGACCCAGCGCAGCCAAACAAATGGATACATTAAAAATAATAATAATAATAAACCAACCATGTAAAACATTTATCCAGTAACTCAACAGAGTCATCTTTCACTGCGCTCCGTGGCTAAGTCGTGTCCATTATCCAGTCTCTAGTTCAGTCTTGGTTCCCACCTAGCCCCTTCTCATACCTGCAGTTCAAGTACAAACCAGGGCTTATAGTTGTGTGTGTGTGTGTGTGTGTTACTTGACACGTCTTACACATTTTCTGGTGTCACTGCAGTCACTGTCTTATTGCTTTAACAGACACAACTTTCTACTGAGAGAACAGTCTAGGTACCCGATGCTGGAGCTTTTGTATTTGTTTATTTTTCTTCTTATGAGGAAGACTGCAGCAAATATTGTGTCTAGAACGTTTTCCTTCCTTCAGGTGTTCCCTGGGATAAGGTCCTGCGAGGCTGATCCCTGGGGAGAGCGTTGAAACGGTTGCGGTCCTAAGTGCCAGCAGATGAGGCATTTCCTGAAAGGGCTGCCCTGCCTCTGTGGCTGCCAGGTGGCGTGTCTGTTTTTCCACCGACCCCGAGGGGGTCCTGGTGGCCCAAGTGTGGCCGGGCCGGAGGCTCGGCTCTCAGCCTATCTGCTCTCCCCTCCTCTGCTCCTCACACTCCTTGTTTCCCCTCACTGCTCCAGAAGCTTGGGCCACTTGGTAAGAGAGCATCCCGGAGTGGCCTGGGGCAGGTTCACCCTTCTAAGAGCCGCAGTCCTCAGCTGGGGCATGTGCGCCTAGGACTCGGACCTACCGGGTCCTGGGCCTGTGGGCGCATCGCCTGGGCAGGAGGCAGCCTCCCCCAGGCCTCACCCCAGGGCCTTTGCACCAGCCATTCCCGCTGCCGGGTGCCTTCCCTTCCCTCTGCCTTTCTGTCTCCCCCTTCAAGTCTTTGTCCAGGGGTCACCTGCTCCATGAGGCCACCCTGACCATCTTACGTGAAAGGGCCGCACCCACTCCAGACCCTTCACTCGGCAACTGACTTCACCTCACCTTCCATGCTGGTTGTCTTTTCCCCCCATGTAAGACAGGCATGAGTCTGGGTTCTTGGTTTGTTTGTGTGTCTCAGACAGGCTGACATGGGCTTTATGACACTCTGCCGCCAGCCTGCTGGCCAGCTTGGTTCCGGTCTCAGCCCAGCGCATCCCTTCCTAGGACTGCCTGTCTGGACCCTAGCCCCTTGCCTGGGTGCTCTGATCCTGCCCAGGCCTCAGCCTGTCCCTCCCGTGGGGCAGGAGGGCCCCGATCCTGGAAGCCACCGACCCTGAGGGGGTCCTGGTGGCCAAGCATGGCTCCGTGACGAGCCGGAGCCCCTGCTAGGCTTGGGGCCGCATCAGCAAGGGCTTCCCAGGCCCTAGGAGGGGCCCTGAGGGGGTAGGTGCTGCTGGCGGGCAGGCAGGCAGCCCCCTCACAGAGACCCCTGTCGCTGTGAGTTCCCCAGCTGACCCGGAGAGTGAGTGAGTGAGTGAGTGAGTGAAAGTCGCTCAGTCATGTCCGACTCTTTGCAACCCCATGGACTGACTATAGAGTCCATGGGATTCTCCAGGCCAGAATACTGGAGTGGGGAGCTGTTCCCTTCTCCAGGGGATCTTCCCAACCCAGGGATCGAACCCAGGTCTCCTGCACTGCAGGCAGCTTCTTTACCAGCTGAGCCACCAGGGAAGCAGACTTGGAATCGAGTGTGTGGTGGTCTCCAACCATCTTCGAGGCAGGAGCCAGTCCTTCTGGAAAGAGCCTGCCAGCCCCTGGCCCTCCAAAGCGGCTCCCCGCCCCAGTCTTCGTTTGGGAAAGCACAGAAAATTGGACGCCCACCTCCCCCCACCCACTAACATCGTCTGCGGCCTTTGAAGGGTGCACCTGAACAGCCCAGCGTGTAAACGGTGGTGAAAATGTGGTCTTTCCAGTTTGGGGAGAAACAACAGAGCAACTCGGATTCTCTGTTCCCCAGGGCGGCTTCCTCCCCATCTCTCCCCAGCCCTGGCTCCCCGTCCCACTCTGGGACTTTTGCCTCGGGGAAGGCTTTACTTACTGGGTTTCTGGCTGACAATTGGGGCTGGTGACTTGCCTCCTGGGTATTTCCTCCAAAGAGCTTCCCCTTGGGGCTGGAAAATCTCCTGTCTGAGACTCCCTGTGTGTGGGCCGTTCACCTCTTGATGAAGATGTCAGGTGAGTTTCATCCCTTACCTGTGGTCACCAGTGTCCACTTGAATGCCTGTGGCATCGGGGAGCTTACCTTCTCCCGAAATAGTCCCTCGCATCGTTGCCCAGAGATGCTCACTTGTCTGTTTATTTTTAGTGTTCAGAGCTTCCAGGTGGCTCTGGTGGTAAAGAACCCACCTGCCAATGCAGGAGACTTGAGACATGGGTTTGATTCCTGGGTCGGGAAGATCCCCTGGAGGAGGGCATGGCAACCCACTCCAGTATTCTTGCCTGGAGAATCCCATGGACAGAGGAGCCTGGAGGGCTACAGTCCATGGAGTCACAAAGAGTCAGACACGACTGAAGTGACTTCACATGCGTGCATTTTTAGTGTTTGTTTATTTGTTTGCCTGTGCTGTGTCTTAGTTGTGGCATGCAAAATCTTTAGTTGTGGCATGTAGGATCTAGTTCCCTGATCAGGGATCGAACCCTGGCCCTCTACATTGGGAGTGTGGAGTCTTAGCCACTGGACCACCAAAGAAGTCCTCAGACATGCTAATTTAGAGAAGAAAGTGGAGTCTGCATCCTCAGGCTGGGGCTGGATACACCCCGTTGTGGGGGAGGCCATGAGGCCTTGCTGTGCATACCTCTGTGTGTGTGTCTGTCCCTGGGGAGGGGATCAGCTTATCCGGGAGCTTTGTGACCCTCAGGAGGTTAGGAACCAGCCAGCAGGTCCTACCTTGGCCGGAAGAGAGGGGATGAGCCGGGACACCTTGCTGCGAGGAATCTCGGGAACCTGGGCACATCGAGCAATGCCAGCGGGGTGGGATTACCGGTCATCTGCGCTCCAGTGCCCGGGACGACCCTGGTGACGATGAATGGGCAGGTGCCCTGGGGGTCCTGTTGCCCTGAGTATGCTGTGGGGGGTTGGTTGGCATTGGCTTTGCTGCCTCCCCCCATAGGCCTCCAGATCGAACCTGGAAGGCCCCCTTCCGCTTCTGGCCTTCACGATTCCTCCTCCTCTGAAGATCTGGACCCTCCCGGATCTGGGCTGTCATCCCCTCACCCACCGTCCTCCGACTGGCCGGTGCCTGACGCTTGGAGGGCACCTGACTGCCAGCCAGGCCTCCAGTGGTGGGTATCACTGCCTCTCTGCTCCCTGGGCCTCGACTAATGGTGGGGTTCCGGACCCTTCTGGGCCGCCCATCCTTTTCCTTCTTCCCTCTCAGCGCAGAAGCGACTCACCGTCTTCAAGCTGGGATGCTAGGGAGTGGGAGGAGGGAGGGTGAAATGCATTTATAGAGCAGCTGCCTGTGCTGGCCCTGGGCAGGGCAGGGGCATTCTTCAGATGGGCAGGTGAGCCCTCCTGGAGTGCAGGGTCCACCGGGCCCCTGGGCATGCTGTAGCAGCTGGGAAAATGGTAATTTCCGTTTTTAATTAAAAAGACCTTTTTATTGAGGAACCTGTCATTTTTGTAAACTAAATATATGCAGGCAAGCAGCATACTTGAGTATGAGTGTTCCAGAGTGTGGCACCGCTGGTGTGCTGTTGAACTTCATTCCTCTCGAAGCCTTAACTTCCCCTTCTATAAAACGGGCCAGCTATCACCCACAACCCAGGCCTCTGTACCGAGGGCTCAGGGCACTCAGAGAGGAGCTCGCCTAGCCCCACGTGCTGTGTGTGGCCGGCAGAGAGCTGTCGGCCCGTGACGACCCATGCTCTTTATTATCTGTTCGGACCTGTTCGGGGCAGGGAGGGGTGAGATTCAGGACAGATATTCTCCGTGGACCATCTCCTCCTTGCAGGATGTCAGGATGCCCACCTCGGGTGCAGTGGTAACATCCCGATGTTTGATTGTTGCCGTGTGTTGTAACATGGCGATGGCGATGGTGGGAGTGGAAGAGCCCCGTGGGCGGTCCTGACCTGGAGCCCTCCGCGTGGCCTCTGTCCTGCAGGGGCAGGGGGCCAGGATGTGAGCCGGTGTGCGCCCTGGCAGTGTGGCCTTGTGATGGTGTCTGTGGGCAGGTGATAGGCATGGCAGGAAGGGCTGTTGGGGCCTGGCAAGGATAGGGGGGACACACGGCAGCCCTCAGTGATTTTAGTAACTACAGCTGCCTTGGAAGAGCCTCTGAACGAGCGCTGGGCCCACGCAGGCAGCTTCCCGGCAGTGGCCGGGGATGGAAGGCAGGAGCCGCGGGCCTCAGACACAGGCCGGGTGGGGGCCCCGGGGTGGTCCGGGCACAGAGCCCCCTGTCCCAGGCTGTGTGGCCTGCAGCTCAGCCAGGGTCCTCACGGTTTGCTTCTGTCCCACAGCCTCTCCTCTCCTCCTGTTTGCCAACCGCCGGGATGTGCGGCTGGTGGACGCCGGCGGAGTCAAGGTGGAGTCCACCATCGTGGTCAGCGGCCTGGAGGACGCGGCCGCCGTTGACTTCCAGTTCTCCAAGGGAGCTGTGTACTGGACGGACGTGAGCGAGGAGGCCATCAAGCAGACCTACCTGAACCAGACGGGTGCCGCCGTGCAGAACGTGGTCATCTCCGGCCTGGTGTCACCCGACGGCCTGGCCTGCGACTGGGTTGGCAAGAAGCTATACTGGACGGACTCGGAGACCAACCGCATTGAGGTGGCCAACCTCAATGGGACGTCCCGGAAGGTCCTCTTCTGGCAGGACCTTGACCAGCCGCGGGCCATCGCCTTGGACCCCGCACACGGGTAAACCCAGCGCCTCACCTCCCTGGGGCAGGGGGTGGTGGTTATTCAGTCGCTCAGTCATGTCTGGCTCTTTGCGACCCCATGGACTGCAGCACACCAGGCCTCCCTGTCCATCACCATCTCCCAGAGCTTGCTCAAACTCGTGTCCATTGAGTCGGTGATGCCGTCCAGCCATCTCATCCTCTGCTGCCCCCTTCTCCTCCTGCCCTCAGTCTTTCCCAGCATCAGTTTCTTTTCTTGATGGTGGGGTGGGTGGGGCCGTGATTTCCCTTTTGAATTTACTTGAGACCAAGTACCTTTTTCAGAGGAAACCAGCAGTCTTAAAATGAGTCCACCCTGCAGAATTTGTTGAAACACCCTGGAATGTTTCTTTTCTAAACTCACTGCAACTGATGTGCTTGGCCATGGATCTGAGTTGTTAAACATCTCAGTGTGTGTATGAGTGGGTGCGCGTGTGAGTGGGTGTGTGGATATGTGTGTGTGAGCGGGTGCGCGTGTGAGTGTTGGAGGAGGGTCCGGGCGCTCTGCCGGGCAGAGCCCACACCTTTCACCCTCTCTGTGACTGCATCAGCTGAACATGGTGGAAAAAGTGAAACTCCCCGTCTGGATGTGGAAGTTGCGGAATTGTTGCTCTGGTGTCTTCTGGAAGCCCTCTGCTCCCTCCAGCTTCATGGTCTGGCTGAGCTCACGTGACCCCCAGAGGCTCAGGGCCCAGCCCCAGTTGCAGGTGGGGTGTTGTGAGTGGCGGGAAAACTAAGAACGTATGCAGAGTTGAAGGCTAGGCTGGAGGGATGGAGGGGAGATGGCAAGCTGCCCTCCAGGCCATGTTCGTGGCAGGCTTTCCTAGCGAGAGCTCTTGGCTCAGTCACCCACAGCCCTCTTCCCTGTCTTCCTACCGCCTGGGAAGGACACCCCTTAGCTGCGCGGCATTAAGCCTGGTGCCCGCCCACTGGCCATGCCCAGTGCACGGCTGTGTCAGCCCGCTCCTCTGCTGTCCGCTCATCAGGAACGGCTGTCGGGCATCTTTTGAACAGGAACGCAGTAGGACCCTGGTCTCTGGTCCTGATGCCCTCTGCTGCCCTGGGGGTGGTGCTGGCTGCCCTGCCTGCAGCCTGGGTGGGAGGGACCTCTCAGCCCACCTGGGGCAGGTGGAATGAGGGCTGAGGGCGGGTGCCTGGGTAGCTCGGGGAGCACGCTGGGTGAGGGGGGGCACTTGAGTGGCCGAGTAAAGTTCCTTCCGTGGGCTCCTTGGCATGTTGACTGAGAAAGCACACTCGACTGCCTCTTGATACCAGGGAAGAGTGGTGCCTCTGGGGCCGCTGGGTTGTGTAAAAGCTGAGTGTGTGTGTGTGTTCATGCATTGCCGGAAAGTGTGTCTGAGCCACTGCGTGTGGGACTGGAGGGTGTGGGCGTGTGTGTTTGTACCTATTTGGGTGTACCTCTGAGTGCACCTGTGAGCACACGTGTGTCTGTGTCAGTGTGTACACGCATTGGGGGTGGGTGCATGAGACTTATTGCCCTGGGAGCTGACTGGCCGAGGTCAGGCCAGATAAGCCCGGTGTCCCTGCTCCCGAGGGCTGCCCCAGCATCCTGGGTCTGGGGCATGCCGGGTGGTGACTTATCTTTAGGCCCCCTCACCCCCCGAGGAGGGCTGAGCCACTCCAGCTGCCAGGGGGCCAGGCTGATCTTCCACGGGGGTCCCTGCGTTGCCTGGGAAATGGCCCTCGCCTCAGGCCTCTCCCATCCCGCAGTGTGGCTGCAGGGGTCACAGAGGGTCACTGACTGTCTTCTAGGTTGTGGTGGCTGGGGTGGCTGAGTCCTGCTGGCTAAGAGGGGGCATCCATCAGCATCGGGAGAGGCCCTCACAGTGCCCTGGAGGGGCTGCGGAAAGGGTGGTGTGCCCCAGGGGAGGGGGCGGCAGGGCGCGGGCACAGGGAGGGGAGGCGGGGCCTTCCCGCTGTCGGTCAGGAGCCCGGGGCGTCTCTTGGTAGCATTTGAACAGAGACCTGAAGGGATAAGCACAGGAGACATCTGGGGGAAGGGTTTCTGGGCAGAGGGCGCAGCTACTGTGAGGGCCCTGGGCCTGTGGCAAGGGTGGGTGTGGGGGTGGGTGGGAAGGGCTTTGAGGGGAGGGATCGCTGGTCTGACTCATGCTTAAGGGGCTCTCTCTGGCTCTTGGAAGGAGGGGAAACTTTAGAGTGGGAGCGGGGAACTCCGTGAGCAGCTGGTACTGTGCTCCTGGCAAGAGAAGGTGGATAGGACTGGGCTAGTGGGTGGGGGGTGAATGGATTAGAGGTGGTGGGCTTGAGTAGTGGGGGGTCTGTTTTGAAGCTGGAACCATCTGGATTTAGACAAGAAGGGAGGATGGTGCAGGGCTGCCCTGTGCCTCGGCATCCCCATCTGTACGGGGTTGTGACCCTGCCCCATGTCATGGACACCAAGAATGGTTATGGCGTCAATAAATGGTCACTGTTGTTATGTTAGAAAATGCCCCTCCCACCTACCTGAAATGTAGTCTTCACATCTGTGCACAGACCTCTTTTTTTCTCTTCCTTGCATCCTTTTGCCATCTTGGCTAGGAGGTACTGGTGCTTGGTTGGGAGGTGTTTGGTGCTTGTTTGGAAGATGCTCAGTTGGGAGTGTCTGGTGTGGTTGGAATGTGCTCAGTTGGGAGGTGGTTGGTGCTTGGTTGAGAAGTGCTCGTTGCTCAGTTGGAAAGTGTCTGGTGTGGTTGGAATGTGGTCAATTGGGAGGTGCTCAGTGCTCAGTTGGGAGATGCTTGGTGCTTGGTTGAGAAGTGCTTGTTGCTCAGTTGGAAGGTGTCTGGTGTGGTTGGAAGGTCCTCAATTGGGAGGTGCTGCAATGGCACCCCACTCCAGTACTCTTGCCTGGAAAATCCCATGGATGGAGGAGCCTGGTAGGCTGCAGTCCATGGGGTCGCTAAGAGTCGGATATGACTGAGCAACTTCACTTTCACTTTTCACTCTCATGCATTGGAGAAGGAAATGTCAACCCACTCCAGTGTTCTTGCCTGGAGAATCCCAGGGACAGCGGAGCCTGGTGGGCTGCCGTCTGTGGGGTCGCACAGAGTCGGACATGACTAAAGTGACCTAGCAGCAGTAGCAGTGCTTGGTTGGGAAGTACTCAGGAGGTACTTGGTGCTTGGTTGGGTGATGCTTGGTGCTGAGTTGGGAAGTGCTTGGTGGTTATTTGGGAGGTGCTTAGTGCTTAGTTGAGAGGTACTGGGTGCTTGTTTTGGATATGCTTGGTGCTCAGTTGAGAGGTATTGGTGCTTGGTTAGGAGGTGCTTGATATTTGTTTGAGAAGTGCTTGATACTCAGTTGGGAACAGTCTTCATGCTCACACTCCTGCTGGCATTTCCTGTAGCATCCACAGGAGCTGGTCCATCTCTGGCTCTGGCTTGTCTTATTTGAAATCTTTTCTGATCTTGCCTTTGAATTCTCTCCTCAGGTCCTGCTGGGATCACACCCCTGCCCCTGGGGGCAGAGTTGGCTTTGGTATTGACACCTTGGGTAGGATTTCTGAGGCCCCAGTCTTTCCCCCGAAGCTCCCCCTTCCTTGGTGATGTGTCTGATGTGTGATGCAGCGAAACTGGTGCTGCAAAGAGTCAGCCTCACCAGGGTGAGAACACTGCACCGTGATCCTAAGCTGGCTGTCTAGGGTGTGGTTAAGGCCAGCAGTGCCTGCTTTGTCTTCTTAAGCGCCGCTGCCCAGCAGGGGAGGACGCTAGGCTGGTGTGGAGGGACCAAGGGCAGCACCCCAACCTCACTAAACACTGGCCTGGTGGTGGCCCTTGGTGTGAGCTTGAGCTGAGTCCTGGGACAGTGGGTTTCGTTCTCTGGCCACAGATGTGAGGCTGCAGGGACATCACCACCGCCTCCCCAGTCCCGTGGGAGGCTCCCCCGTCTCCCTGTGTCTTCTTGTGATGTCCTCTTCCTGCCTCACAACTGGGCTCCCTCCTCTGATAAAGGGATACTGCCCCAGATGTCATTAGGAGGGTCCTCAGTCCTAACGTCCACCCCAGGGTGCATGACCAAGAGCCCCACAGGCAGAATTGCCCACAGACCCCGGGGATTGCACTCGGGCCATTTCAGCAGTGGCACAGTGCAGTGCCCAGGCCAGGCACCTCTGCTGCGAGCATCAGGCTCCCCGGTGGGGGGCAGAGTAGCCCCTCTGGCCCTGAGGCTCTGGGGCTGGGAGGACATCAACCCCGCACGGGGGCGGGCGATGGGGTGCAGGCCTGTACCAGCCCACGAGGGGCTGTGGTGGCTCCTGGATCTCCAGCTGAAGCCAGGCTGAAACCCAACCCCCTCTTTAAAATGCAAAATGGTCCTTCCCTAAAATAAGACCCAACCACAACCGCACCAGCCGCTGCCCTCTGCGCCGAGCCCAGGCTGTAGTGCTCTGCCTCGGAAGTTGCTGGTCCTCCGTGGAGCTTGGCGGGGCCTCTGGCAGCGTCCAGGCCCTGCACGAGCACGTCCGCACCGGCCGGGCTCTGGGAGCGGGGTGGCCCGCGAGTTCCCCATTTAAGGAAACCAGCCGGCCTCTGTTATGAAACCCGGGGGAAGGAATTTGAATTATGCTCCTCACGGAGGTCCTGAGCCTGCACTTTTTCCGGCCTTTCCCGCTGGCCTCCGAGGAGCCTTTGGGGAGGGCATGAGTGGAGGGCTCCGAGATTTATTCTCCTGATAACTTCTGGGCAGCTGGGGGGCCCGGAGGCTGGGCTCATTCCAGGCTGCTGGGGGTGGGAAACAGGCCTGCGGGAGCCTTTGCAGCTGGCCGAGGGCACCTGTGAGCCTCAGGGGCCGGGAGGGGTTCACCACCGCCCCAGGCTGGCAGAGGGGCATGTGTCCTGAGGTGGACAGGCCTTGGCCCCAATGAGAAAACCACGCTGTGCTCCTGGAGCCTGTGACCAGCACAGCGCGCCCTTTCAGAGCCTCAGTTTTCTCACGTGTCCCACTGGAACAGTGATTCCTGCTCTCCCTGCATTTTGAATTGTGGTGCTGGAGAAGACTCTTGAGAGTCCCTTTGGACTACAAGATCAAAGCAGTCCATCCTAAAGGAAATCAACCCTGAATAGTCATTGGAAGGACTGATGCTGAAGCTGAAGCTCCGATACTTTGATCATCTGATGTGAAGAGGCGACTCTTTTAGAAATGACCCTGCCCTGATGCTGAGAAAGACTGAGGGCAGGAGGCAAAGGGGTGACAGAGGATGAGATGATTGGATGGATCACTGACTCAGTTGACAGGAGTTTGACAAACTCAGGGAGGTGATGAAGTGCTGCAGTCCATGGGATCGCAAAGAGTTGGACACGACTGAGCGAGGGAACAACAACCGCACTGCTTCTCGCTGGATGCACAGGAGCGTGCGTGCATAAGAGGCTTTTTGGAGAGGCGCTCTGAGTTCTCTGTCCCCACGGGGCTGGGGAACAGGGGAGCTTGTGACAGCAGTGGGGTACGGCAGGCCCCTCGCTGCACGTGAAGCCCCCTCAAGCTCGTTCTCATCATCTGTCACAACCCAGCAGCACCAGCGCTGACATGACCCCCCACCCAAGGTCGCTTGACCTCACAGATGGGGTTGGTCCTTGGAGCTCGGTCTCGGGGGGAATGGCAGCCTTGTGCATGTCGTTTTCTCTCTCCCGCTGGACAGAGACCCCCAAAGGGCAAGTCTGGACCTGTTCTCCCCCACACCCCTGCCGGCTTGGCTGGTCCCTGGTGGACGGCAGCGCGGGGTTTGTGATGAGGTTTTACCTCTGAAGATGTGGAGGTGAGAGCTGGGGGGTAGGGGAGGAGCTTGATTGGTAATAGAAGCAGCTGAAAGGGAAGCCCATGGTCCACGGAACTAGGATGCCCGTGAAGTCACCTGTTACCACTCCTGGTGTCCCACAGCCCCTCCGGTCCCTGGCTGGGCTTGAGCTCCCTCCCTGGCTGGGCCTCCCCGCAACAGGACAGCTGGCTCCTAGGAGCCACCCCTTCCAGGCTGATGCCTGTTTGCCCAGTGTAAACCAATCATTTGTCTCTAAAGCAGCCGCTAAGGCCGAGGGTGGTGGGGTTTGCTGATTGCTCAAGGCTCTTCTGTGCTGCCCCAGAAGCGAGTATCACACCAGCTGGAGAGTCTCATGGGCCTCAAGTGGGAGGGGGCCTTTCGAGGGGAATCCAGGCCCTGTCCCCACTCCACTCTGGAGAGACGCTGATGGACAGAGAAGAACGGGTCTGCCCTTTTGTGGCCTGTGACTCCCCCAGAGCCGAAGGAGCCGGGAACCCAGGAGATGCGTGCCCTCCAGGCTGGTGTGGGTCCCCTGTGCTCTCCCCTGAAGGGCTGCATGGAGCGGGCGCCCCGCTAGGACAGCTGGGCCCTGGTGGGGTTTGAATCCATCACCCGAGGTGTATGCATATTATCTCCGCCGCTCTCATGGTGGGACATCAAATAAGGAAGCCTCTACAGAGGCGGTGGGTTCTGGCTGGAGACCCTGAGATCGTGGTTAAGCAGAACAGAATCACCCATAGCCCACCTAGGAATAACTGAGATGTTTATAATTTATTTATTTTGGCCACACCAAAATAAATAGGACACGTGGGATCTTAGCCCCCTGCGATGGAAGTGCAGTCTTAACCACTGGACCGCCTGGGAAGTCCCAGCAGACTTATTTTTTTAAAGCAGTTTTAGGGTCACAGAAAAAATGAGGGGAGGAGTATACAGAGAGCTCCCACATGTCCACAACCATTTAGTGATTTTGACAGAGATTTAATGTCACATATCCACCGTTGTATTATCCTGTGGTGGTGGGTGATTCAGTCCTTCACTGATTTCCTGTCCAACTCTTGGGACCCCATGGACTGTAGCCCGCCAGGCTCCTCTGTCCACAGGATTTTCCAGGCAAGAACACTGGAGCGCGTTGCTGTTTCCTTATCCAGGGGATCTTCCCAACCCAGGGATGGAACTCGGGTCTCCCGCACTGCAGGCCGATTCTTTATCAACTGAGCTACCAAGGAAAGTCCCGTGTTATCCTGTAGAATCACTGTACTGCCCTCTGTGTTCCACTCATTCGTCCCTCCCGAGCCCCCAACAGCCCCTGCTGTTTTTACCGTCTCCGTAGTTTTGTCTTCTGCAGAGTGTCCTGTGCGGCAACCAGAGTATGCAGCCGTTTCACGCTGGCCGCTTTCGCTTACTAATAGGCGTTTCGTGTGGCTCCGTGTCTTTGCACGGCTTAATAGCTCACTTCTCTTTGGCGCACAGTAATATTCCATTATACGTGTTTTAGCTGCCTTTTAGAAGTTCCTTTACGGCATTTTTGTAGGAGGGAAAAATCAGAAGCAACTGCAGATGTTCAGTGTGGAATCACTTAAATAACTTAATGGAGCCTGGTGGGTTAATAGTCCAGTCAGTCAGTTCAGTCACTCAGTCGTGTCCGGCTCTGTGCGACCCCATGGACTGCAGCACGCCAGGCCTCCCTGTCCATCACCAGTTCCTGGAGTTTACTCAAACTCATGTCCATTGAGTCGGCGATGCCATCCACCCATCTCATCCTCTGTCGTCCCCTTCTCCTCCTGCCTTCAGTCTTTCCCAGCATCAGGGTCTTTTCAAATGAGTCAGTTCTTCGCATCAGGTGGCCAAAGTATTGGAGCTTCGGCTTCAGCATCAGTCCTTCCAATGAATATTCAGGACTGATTTCCTTTAGGATGGACTGGTTGAATCTCCTTGCAATCCAAGGGACCCTCAAGAGTCTTCAGCACCACAGTTCAAAAGCCTCAGTTCTTTGGTGCTCAGCTTTCTTTATGGTCCAACTCTCATATCCATACATGACTACTGGAAAAACCAAAGCTGTGACTAGACTGACCTTTGTTGGCAAAGTAATGTCTCTGCTTTTCAATATGCTCTCTAGGTTGGTCATAGCTTTCCTTCCAAGGAGCAAGCGTCTTTTCATTTCATGGCTGCAGTCACCATCTGCAGTGATTTTGGAGCCCCCCAAAATAAAGTCTGTCACTGTTTCCATTGTTTCCCCATCTATTTGCCATGAAGTGATGGGACCAGATGCCATGATCTTCGTTTTCTGAATGTTGAGTTTTAAGCCAACTTTTTCAGTCTCCTCTTTCACTTTCATCAAGAGGCTCTTTAGTTCTTCTTCGCTTCCTGCTATAAGTGTGGTGTCATCTGCATATCTGAGGTTATTGGTATTTCTCCCGGCAGTCTTGATTATAGTCCACAGGGTTGCAAAATAGTCAAATGTGACTTAGCGACCAAACGACAAGAAAATTCCCATTAAAAGAGCAAGAAAGATTCCTATTAGTAAGAAGAAGACAACACTCAGAAGATATTGCTAAATGAGAACAAGTGGAAACAAGGATATTTAATTATCCAACTTTGATTAATAAATAATATATTAGTGGGGATTCCACACTTCCATTGCCAAAGGTGTGGGTTCAACCCCTGGTTGGGGAACTAAGAACCCACAAGCTTCCTGGACAAAAAAAAAAATACATATCACTAACTGCTTAGAAAGCAAATCGGAAGTAGTAAGACCCCACGGCCTGAAGACTGGATGAGGTTTCCGGGCAGATTCATTGTCTCTGTTTCATATGCTTGCATTCATGTAGACAGGAAACAAAAATCAAACAAAAGCAAGCGTTTCTGTCCTCGTTAGGTACATGTACTGGACAGATTGGGGAGAGACACCTCGGATCGAGCGGGCAGGGATGGATGGCAGCACCCGGAAGATCATCGTGGACTCCGACATTTACTGGCCCAACGGGCTGACCATCGACCTGGAGGAGCAGAAGCTGTACTGGGCCGACGCCAAGCTCAGCTTCATCCACCGCGCCAACCTGGACGGCTCCTTCCGGTAAGTCCCAGCTCTGGGCCCTCCCCTTACCCTCCGGCCCGCCAGTCCCCGCTGGGCGTTGGTTGATCCTTCTCAACTCAGGCCCGTGGTCTTGCACCTGAAACCCTGGGGGCCTCAGGAACGCAGGCCTCCCCAGAACAGAGATCAGTAATGGTGCTCACACCGTATCTGACATCCCACCCGAGCAGGGTCTGGGGAGGCACCTGTATCAATTTTATGGCAAAATATAGATGGTTCATTCTAAGTGGGATGGAAAAGGCTATAAAGAGCCCCGTGTCTACATCTAGGTTTGGCCACCAAAGCATTTTAAAATTTCAGAGTTTTTAGGGTTTCAGTATTGCAGATATGCAATTGTGGGCTCAGGCCCAGGAGTTGATGGGGTTGTGATGACTTCTCTGCACACCTTCCTCCCCCCACCACTGAGCTTCTGGAGGCAGAAGTGTGGCGAGAATTGTGTTCACTGCATTCCTGTCTGGCTAGAGGGCCTTACGCATAGTAGGTGGTCAATAAAATAGGCTGAATGAATGAAAAAAGTGTTGTCTTTGTTGGTAATTGCTGTTAGGGCTTGCTGGTCAGCTGGTCGGCTTAACAGTTTCCCTGCTTCATGACATTTTACATGTAGGAAACCCCCCCTACCCCCACCCCGCCCGCCTGCCCGCCCTTACCACTCAAGGGTGGTTTATTCATTGACTTCCTGCCTGCTGGCTCTGTGCCAAGTCTTGGGGCTTCTCCCGCTTGAACAGACCCTGAACCTACACTGGCCGGGCTCCTGGGCCAGGCGGGCAGGGTGTGGATGCTCAGGGTTGTGATGACGCCGCATGCGGAGGATGCAGCGGCCGGACCTCGGTAGACACGGGCAGACACCAGCTGGAGCAGACGTGCAGAGGTGGCAGCCTTGCCACGTTTTATCCAGGCCGTGTGCCGTGGTAATCTGCTGCCGTGTAACAACGTACCCAGATGCTGGCGGCCTGAAACAGTGAACAGACTTCTGTGGGCATCTGAATTTAGGAGGGGTTTAGCTGGGGGGTCCTGGCTCTGAGTCTATTCCGAGGTTATAGCCAAGCTCCCGACTGGAGCTTCCGTCACTGAAGGTGGGACTGTGGCTGGAAGACCCACCTCTAAGGTCACTCTCCGGACTGTCGGCAGGAAGCCTCAGTGCCTCTCTGCCTTCTTAGAGCTGAGCCGTGTGCCCCCGCTGATCTGAAATGTTTCCTCCCATTGTCCTTGGATCACAGCCTGGCCTGGGGCCTGGTTTGAGATTTGGTGGCCTGGGGAACCAAGGTCCTTGGATTGCTGAGTGATCCAGGCAGTTGTGAAGGGTGAGCTTTAGAGTCTACAGCGGCTGCAGGTGGGAGTGCCCTGCTCAAGGGGTTGTGATGAGGGGCAGTGAGGATGATAGTGGCATTTAAAATGGGGTGGTGGTGGTGGTAGTGATGATGGTGATGGTGATGAAGGTGATGATGGTGGTGGTGAAGACGTGATGGTGGTGAGGATATGGTGGCCACGTGATGACCCTTGTATAACACTAGTGTTTTCCTGGACATCCGTCTGTTCATTTTGCTCTCATACCAACCCTGTAAAGTGTTTGCCATCTAGTATGCCTGTGTTCGGTCATGTGTGACTCTGCGACCCCATGGACTGTAGCCCACCAGCCTCCTCTGTCCATGGGATTCTCCAGGCAAGAACACTGGAGTGGCTTGCCATTTCCTCCTCCAGGAGATCTTCCCAACCCAGGGTTCGAACTCATATCTCTTGTGTCTCCTGCATTGACAGGCAGGTTTTTTTATTTTTTATTTTTTTACCACTGGCGCTACCTGGGAAGCCCTGTGTCTGCGGTTATGATCCGCTATAATGCCGGTGTACAGAGAGGGACGTGAACTCGCCCAAGGCCGCACAGCTAGTCAGAGCCAAAGCTGGAAGTGAGGCACTGTGACCCCGGGGCCCGCTTCCAGCCCCTCTTCTACCTACCTGATTTTTCTGGCTCTGCAGATGGTCAGTGCTCTTTATGGGTGTGCCCAGGGCTGTTCAGGTGGCACATGACTTCCTGGTAAAGAAGGTGAGCCCTGGAGCAGACGGACCTGCCAGGCCTCTCTCTTGCTCATGACCGTGGCTGGGTTGCTTCACTGCTCTGAGCCTTGGGGCCTGGGATGGGCGTTGGGGATTGTAATGGTGCTTCCCGGAGGTATTCACAGGGTCTGGTTTTATTATGCACGGTTTCTGGACACAGTAAGCCCTCAGTGAAGGCAGAGGGGGCAGAGGGGTCGTGGGTGGAGCTGCATCCGGGGGCCTGGGGCATCCTGAAAGGAGCAGGGAGGGTGGGTGAAGTGAGCTGAGTCTGGCACTGGCTTCGTGGGGGGGCCTCCAGCTGAGGCAGGGCTCAGGGAGGAGAAACAGCCCTGAGAAGTGACGGGCGTCTGGATTCTCAGTGACGTCATGGAAAGCAGTTTCATGGTCCCTCGGGGCATGAACATTGAATTGGCGTAGGATCCAGCGATTCCGCTCCTAGGTTTATGCTGCTGCTGAGTATGCTCAGTCATATCCGGCTCTTTGAGACTCTATGGACTGTAGCCTGCCAGGGTCCTCTGTCCATGGGATGTCCAAGGCAAGAATACTGGAGCCAGTGGCTATTTCCTGTTCCAGGGGAACTTCCTGACCCGGGATCGAACCCACATCTGTGTCTCCTGCATTGGCAGGCGCATTCTGTACCACTGAGCCACCTGGGAAGCCCTGCTAGGTTTATACCTGCAAAGAATTGAAAATCGGCATTGAAATAAATGTGTATACATGAATATCCATAGCAGGACCATCCCCAATAGCTGAAAGGTGGAGACAACTCAGATGCCCACCAACAGATGAATGCTAGATGGATACATGAGGTGAGTCACGTCTGTGCAACGGAGTATTGCTCACCCACAACAGGAGGGAACAGAGAGATGACACGCCACGGATGGCCTTGAAAACTTGCTGCTCCTGAAGGAGGCTGGACACCAAAGCCCACATATTGTGTGACTCCGTTTATTTGGAAAGTCCAGAGCAGGCCAGTCCTTAGGGACAGAAGGCAGACTGGTGTCAGCAGGCGCTGTGGGGGCAGGAGAGTTGAGGAGATGAGGATTAATTGCTTGGTGTGTTCGGGGTTTTCCTATGGGGATGGGAATGTTTGGGAAGTAGCTGGAGGTGGTGGTTGCCCAACATTATGAATGTGCTACGTGGCCCTGAATTATTCACTTTGAAATGGTTAGTTTGTGTTATGTGAATTTCACCTCAAGACATTTTTTTTTTTCGTTTGTTCGGTTTTGGTTTTTATTGAGATATAATTAGCATATGCAATTATGTTCGTTTTGGGTGTATTACACCATGATTTGCTACACACGTATGTTGCAAAGTGATGACTGTAATAAGTTTGGTTGTTTAGTTAACATCTATCCTTATCACATAGTTGCATTTTTTCCCCCTTGTACATATATATTGCAAAATGATAACCCTAATAAGTTTAGTTAATGATTATCCCTATCAGTCAGTTCAGTTCAGTCGCTCAGTCGTGTCTGACTCTTTGCGACCCCATGGACTGCAGCATGCCAGGCCTCCCTGTCCATCACCAGCTCCCGGAGTTTACTCAAACTCATGTCCATTGAGTTGGTGATGCCATTCAAGCATCTCATCCTCTGTCGTCCCCTTCTCCTCCTGCCTTCAATCTTTCCCAGCATCAGGGTCTTTTCAAATGAGTCAGCTCTTTGCATTAGGTGGCCGAAGTATTGGAGTTTCAGCTTCAACATCAGTCCTTCCAGTGAACACCCAGGACTGATCTCCTTTAGGATGGACTGGTTGGATCTCCTTGCAGTCCAAGGGACTCTCAAGAGTCTTCTCCAACACCACAGTTCAAAAGCCTCAATTCTTTGGCACTCAGCTTTCTTTATAGTCCAGCTCTTACATCTATTCATGACTACTAGAAAAACCATAGCCTTGACTAGAATGACCTTTGCTGGCAAAGTAATGTCTCTGCTTTTGAATATACTATCTAGGTTGGTCATAACTTTTCTTCCAAGGAGTAAGTGTCTTAATTTCATGGCTGTAGTCACCATCTGCAGTGATTTTGGAGCCCCAAAACATAAAGTCAGCCACTGTTTCCACTGTTTCCCCATCTATTTGCCATGAAGTGATGGGACCAGATGCCATGATCTTCGTTTTCTGAATGTTGAGCTTTAAGCCAAGTTTTTCAGTCTCCTCTTTCACTTTCATCAAGAGGATTTTTAGTTCCTCTTGACTTTCTGCCATAAGGGTGGTGTCATCTGCATATCTGAGGTTATTGATATTTCTCCTGGCAATCTTGGTTCCAGCTTGTGCTTCCTCCAGCCCAGCGTTTCTCATGATGTACTCTGCATATAGGTTAAATAAGCAGGGTGACAATCTACCGCCTTGATGTATTCCTTTTCCTATTTGGAAGCAGTCTGTTGTTCCATGTCCAGTTCTATCCCTATACATAGTTACAGTTTTTTCCCTTCTGATGAGAACTTACAAGATCCGCTTTCTTGGCAACTTTTAAATACACTACAATATTTTTAACTGTACATTGTTATGTATTATTAATGTACATGCTGTACATTACACCCCCAGGACTGACTTACCTTAAATCTGGAAATCGGTGTGTTTTGATCTCTTCCACTGTTTCACCCACCGCCCCACCTCTGGCAACCGCTAGTCTATTCTCTGTATCTACGAGGTTGGGCTTTTAATATTTTTTATGGAGTTATAATTAGCATACAATATTACTGTATTCCTTTCAGGTGTAAAACATCGTGATTCAATTATGAAATGATCACAGCAAGAACAGTTAACCATCCATCCCCAAGCAAACTCATTATGGTATTATTGACCATATTCCTTATGTGTGCATTGTATAAATCCCCATGACTGATTTATCTCGTAGCTGGAAGTTTGTACCTCTGATCTCCTCTGTCTATTTCGTCTGTTTCCCCACCCCGACCCCTCTGGCAACCACCTGTTCTCTGTATCTGTGAGTCTGTTTCCCTTTTGTCTTCTGGAATTCACTTGTCAAGAAAATCATATGGTATTTGCTTTTCTCTCTCTGACCCTTTTTCACTTTGCATAATACTCCAGGTCCATTCATGGTGGCACAAATGACCAGATTTCATTATTTTTATGGCTGAATAGTGTTCTGGATTTTATTCACACACACACACCGTCTTTTCTTTATTCACTCAGTTCATCTGTTTATGGACAGAGGTTGCTTCCATACATTGGCCATTGTAATCACAGTTGCAATGAACACAGGGATACTTATATCTTTTCAAGTTTGTGTTTTCATTTTCTTAGGGAACTTATTCAGGTATGGAATTGCTGGATTGTGCGGTAGTTTTATTTTGAGTGTTTTGAGGAAGCTCCATACTATTTTCCATACTGGCTGTACCAATTTACATCCCCACCAACAACACACGAGGGTTTCTCTTCTCTACATCCCTGCCAACCTTGTTGTGTCTTGTCTTTTTGGGGATAAATGTTCTCTGCTTCCTCTTCTATTTTTTGGAATAATTGGAGATGGATAGGTATTAACTCTTCTTTAAATATTTGGTAGAATTCACCTATGAAACCATCTGGATCTGGACTTTTGTTTGGGGGGCATTTATTGATTATTGACTCAATGTTGTTACTAGTTCTTGGTCTGTTCAGATTTTCTGTTTCTTCATGATTCACTCTTGGAAGATTGTGTGCTTATCGGAATTTATCCATTTTCTCTAGGTTGTCTGATTTGTTGGTATAGTGTTCTCTTATGAGGGCTTCCCTAGTGGTTCAGTGGTAAAGAATCCGCTGGCAATGCAGGATTCGATCCCTGGGTTGGGAAGATCCCCTGGAGAAGAAAATCACAACCCACTCCAGTATTCTTGCCTGGGAAATCCCATGGACAGAGGAACTTGGTAGGCTACAGTCCATGGGATGGTAAAAGAGTCGGGCATGGCTTAGTGACTGAATACATTCTCTAATGATCCTTTGTATCCAATAATTTTTTTAAAAAAGTGACGTAAAAGAAATGGGGAAGGGATTTCCCTGGTGATCCAGTGGTTAGGACTGTGCACTTCACTGCAGGGAGCTCGGGTTCGATCCCTGGCTGGGGAAACATCCAATGTGCCGCGTGGCGCGGCCGAAAAAAAAAACAAAAAAAAAACCAGGCAATCGGGTCAGATTGCCACTGAGCACGAGGGTGTGGTCTTCAGCCAGTGGCGCCTCTCAAGTATTTCTCTCCTGGGTGCTGCACTTGGGGCTGAGCACGTGCTGGTGGCCACCCACCCACAGCTCCTGCCTCCTACCCTACAGTGGGGCGAGAGTCATCAAACCAGGTAATTGCATGCTACCAGCTGTGTAAATTATGATTCTATTACCAGCATCCATAATTTCATGAAAACACAAGTTGCTGGGTATTATAAATACACAGAACTCTTCTTCCCTGTCCCTGTAGGTACTTTGTCACTATGTTGTGTCCGACTTTTTGCGACCCCAGGGACTGTAGCCCGCCGGGCTCCTCGGTCCAGCAAGAATATTGGAGTGGGTTGCCATTCCCTTCTCCAGGGGATCTTCCTGAACCAGGGATGGAACCCACGTCTCCTGCGTCTGCTGCATTGGCAGGCGGATTCTTTATCACTGAGCCACTTGGGATGCCCTGAATACACAGACGAGACTACCTTTTTTTATTTTCAGATTGATGCAAGTTTAAGTTGCTTTGGTAAATAAATTATTGGTTTCAGAGGAAAGGGCAAGGTACTTTTGTTCTGGTTTGTATTAAGCTGTTAGAGCGTCAGGCAGGACACGTGCTTGTCATCAGTGTGTTGCCACCAGGTGTGGCTTCTTGCTTGCCACTTCCCTTCCGTGTTTCTTCCTTGTGGGGTATTTTGCCGGCATCCCCTATTCTAGAATCAGGGTGGATGGGGAGCAGTTATGTGTGCAAGAGTGCACATGTCATTGTCAGGGGTGGTGGGAAGTTGGCTGGGACTGGAAGGTGCAACCTGATGGAGGGTTCCTGGGATGCTGGGGTCTCAGGCTGCTCCATCGCCGCTCCATGATCCGGTGAGATGTCGATGGGTCACCAGTGACGATGGAAGGCTTACAAGAAGGGGAACGCAGTGGGGATCCCCCCTGATGGCTTCTCCACCCGCCTCTGCAGGCAGAAGGTCGTGGAGGGCAGTCTGACGCACCCCTTTGCCCTGACGCTCTCCGGGGACACTCTGTACTGGACAGACTGGCAGACCCGCTCCATCCACGCCTGTAACAAGAGGACTGGAGACAAGAGGAAGGAGATCCTTAGCGCTCTCTACTCGCCCATGGATATTCAAGTGCTCAGCCCGGAGCGGCAGCCTTATTGTAAGTCAGGGGCCAGGCCAGGGCTGAGCGCGGGAGGCTGGTGTCTTCACCTGGGGAGGGGGCAGGCTGGGAGAGGTCCCTCTGCAGAGCTGACGTGGGGGCTGCTTTGGGCAGGGCTGTCCTCAGGGGTGGCAAAAGGATTCCCAAGGAAGGTTGCCCTGTTTTATCAAGGCCCGGTGGAGGTTACATACTTACTCATGGAAAATCTGCTCCACGTCTGAGTTCTCAGCCTGGGCTCTCCATGGGGTCGTGGAGGGATCTCTGATGGTGAAAAGCCCCTGTGACAGGCAGCCAGCAGGGCCAGGGACTTGGGTTCACCCACTCCCTCAAGGACCATCACCTGCCCTTATGGGGACCTCCACCAGGTCCCATGGGGACCACAGAGGGTGAGGGGTGGATTCTGGCCTCGATGCTGTTGAAGGTTCCAACTTTGAATTTAAGTGGGGCCCCAGGGGTGGGGCTCTCTGAACTTGTTTTCTGGGGAGAGCTCCCTGGTCCTTATATGGAAGCTGGATTCAATCCTTGGGTTGGGAAGATTCCCCCGGAGAAGAGAATGGCAATCCATTCCACTGTTCTTGCCTGGAGAAAGTTGGACACAGCTGAGCGACTAACACTTTCAGCACTTGGTGTTTCATGGGTCCCGCCCCATCCTGTCCTGGGCAGAGCGAGATGCCGGGAGTGTCAGTTCAGTTGCTTGATGGTTGTGCCAGGGAGAGCTAAAAGTCTCATCACCAGCATCGGGAGGCTCAGCCCTGTGTGGCCACCGAGCACCTGTGCAGAGCCCATGAGCTCCAAGCACGTGACAGATAAAACAGGCCTCCGCTCCAGGAACCCCCGACTCAGGGCGGCACCGCTGCCAGGCGGGCAGGTCCTGGGATCCTGCCAGCGAGGGCTGGGGGTGGCCTGCATGGTGGAGGTGGCCTTGGAGGGGCCCTTATGTAGACGGGGCTTCTCGTTGTAGGAAATTGAGAGCAGGAGGAGGAGGGGCAGGGAGGATGCCCACGTCGGGCGAGGCGGGAGTGTGGGTCGAGGGTCAGTTCCGGAACCGTGTCCCCCCGCCCCGTTTCCCGCAGACCACACGCGGTGTGAGGAGGACAACGGCGGCTGCTCCCATCTGTGCCTGCTGTCCCCGCGGGAGCCCTTCTACGCCTGCGCCTGCCCCACGGGGGTGCAGCTTCAGGACGACGGCCAGACGTGCAAGGCAGGTGAGCCGTGGAGGGGCGGCCACCAGCCTGGGTGCCCATCGTCTGCTTCCCTCAGGGAGGGGCTCACACGGTCTGGGCTCCAAGCCGCGGGGATTGGGTCAGATCTGGGCTCTGCTGCCTGACGGGCGCCCTGGGGTTCCCGTCTGTAAGAGGAGGTCGTGCCGGATGGGCTGAGATCCCGAGTGCCGCGCACCCTGCCTGCTTGTGTGATCACACCCTAAAAGCCGGCCGTTGTCAACTGTTAGGGTAAGGAGGGCGGTGTGCCGGGAACCGGGAGGCAGGAGGCAGCGGCAGACACGTCGGCCTCTCCTCCCGCCTCTTCCGAGGGCTCCCCACTGTGCGGCACCGTGGGCCCTCCCGAAAGCTCCTGTCTTTGCTCTTCTACTTTTTCATAAGCGTTGCTGTGGAACTTATAATTCACTTAAAAAACATTTTATTTTTTATTACTTTTTTTTTTTTGGCTACACTGTGACAGTGTGGGATCTTGGGTCCCTGACCAAGGGTGGAAACTGTGCCCCTTGCTGTGGAAGCAGAGTCTTAACCCCTGGACCTCAGGGAAATCTTATAATTCATTTTGACCCTTGCATCCCATTCCCATGGAATCTCCCTGCCATAATCACCCCCTTCCTTCCCACCGCCTGGAAACGTAGGTCGTGAACATATCCTCAACGGGAGTTATCTTCCGGATGCATGAAGTTTACCTGATTTCCCGCCCCCCCGCCCCCCGCACGAGTGATATTCTTTGCTTTTGACATTTTTCCGCCTCTTTACTCTCCCCCTTGCTTGTTGCACGCTTGCCGCTTCAAGCACTCATGCTGTGATTATTTGTAACGAAGTGTTACCCATCTTGGGGTGCTGCCTGGGGGCCTTTACTGCCAGGTGTGGGGTTCAGGGTGTGCTCTTCTGGAAACGATGTGTGTCCAGGATACAGCTTGTCCCTGGGGACGTCCAGGGCCCAGCACAGCCAGGCAGCACCAGGGTGAACTCGGGCCAGACCAGCAAGGGGGGTGGTGAGAGGTGACTGGAAGCAGCCGCCCCTGGGCCAGCCCCACTTGAGGGAGAGAAAGGGAAGGCAAGGGCTTTCCTGGTAGGCTGTGGGCAGAAGGGAGGAGCAGTAGCAGAACTTGGTCCTGGACTTAAAACAAAAGTTCATGATGGCAAATCTGAAAAACGTGGCATCCACTAGGTTCCATATACCCCCAGGCCGTTCCCATGCGCCTGCTGCGTGCTAGGGTTAAAGCAGGTAGCGAGCCGGCAGGCCTGTTTCCCCGCCGCTCACAGAGCACACGGGCCAGTTGGGTCAGGTTGACGGGTCACACACGCGAATAAAAGTTGTCAACAGATTTGGATCAGAGTAATGCAAGGCGCACAAAAGGGGCTGCGACAGAGAATATAGTTGAGTCCCCTAATCTGAATGAGTTCCCTTCTGGGAGTGCGTTGGTAAGTCCACTTTGTTGGTAAGTCTAACAAAGTTAGCCAAGGTAACCCAGCTAACACAATCGGGTATTTGGTCTGGACTGTAAGAGGCTTATAACACTTTTCATGCAAATAATATGTAAGAAGCAAACACGAAAATTAACACATTTCTTATCTTACAGTATAGTACCTTGAAAAGGACGGTAGTACAGTACAACAGCAAAGAGGGCAAAAAGGGGCTGGCATAGAGTGAACAGGCCAGAAGAGTTACTGACTCGGGGAGGGAGAGGAGGTGGGAGATGGCAGAGCTGAAGGATAGTCAGCGGCAGGAGATGGAGGGCAAGCTGCAGTGTTGGTCACACCTGGCTGGATGCCACAGATTCTGATCCCTCGCCGGAACCAGATGCACGTTCGCATCTTTAAAGTTCGCAACTTGACAGCTTGTGTGTCGGAGGCTTACTGTAATGCACAGGGGGGTGGGTCGGGGGGACTGACTCCCTGAGGTGGATGGCCAGAGAAGGTCCACCCCAGGAGGTACCGTTTAAGCTGAGACTTGGGGATTAGCAGGGAGGAGGGAGATGGAACAGAGAGAAGGAACAGCCTGTGTGGCTGCCCTGTGGCAGGAGCCAAGTTGGTGTCAGGACCGACCTCACAGGTGTCTGATCTGTGCAGGCGCACGGAGCCCCAAGCTCAGAAGAGCCTCGTTTTGTGCTCTGCTGTCGACTTGAGAGGACCCTGCATTTCCACTCTGCAGCGGTCCCTGCAAATTATGGAGCCGTTTCTGCTTTGTGTATCGCAGAAACTAAAGGGAAATCTGGAAATAGTGGAGATGTTTTGGTGTATCTTTCTCTGCTCTTTCGCCGCATGTGTCTGTACTTTCCGGTTGACAGTATTGCAGGAGCATTTGCAGTTATATGAGATGCGTCCCAGGTGGCTCAGCGGTGAAGAATCCCCCTGCCAGTGCAGGAGGCGCAGCAGGTGTGGGTTTGGTCCTTGGGTGAGGACGATCCCCTGGAGGAGGAAATGGCAACCCGCTCCAGTATTCTTGCTGGGAAAACCCCATGGACAGAGGAGCCTGGTCGGGTACAGTGCGTGCGGTCCCAGAGTCGGGCATGACTAAGCGCGCACACAGCGCTTCAAGAGCATGTGTTTACTGCCTGAAGAATGTTTTATCAGCGTGCAGACCTTCAAATCATCTTCCTCCTGTTGGGCATTTCTGTTCTACTTGTGTTTTTGCAATTTCCGAGTCTCGCTGCTGTGAGAGGGCTGGCTTCGGTCCTGGCCCTGGAGGTAGAAGGATCTGGATCTGCTGTCTGTTCTCTGCCATCGATGGGTGCTGTCTGCCTGAGCCCTGTGTGGGATCGGTTGGTGATGTCTGCTCGGGGAGAAGGAGGGGGATACATGTATGGTTGCCATCTCCACCCACTCCAAGTATCTAGAACCAGGCTGCATGTGGGCATTTGGGGAAGGACCAGGGATGGATATGTCAACTTAAAAAAATACACAGTATGAGAATTGTGAGTTACGTTTAATTTGGGGTAAAATGAGGGCGATAGCCCGGAGATAGCATCTCAGATAGCTGAGAAAGAGGTAGGGAAAAGGTCAGTATATATGTGATCTTGGTGAAGAAGTTCATGCAGTCAAGCGCATAGTTTTGCAGGTTTCTGCTAGTCGCAAGGAACAGATGTCACGTCACATGAAGGGCTGTAGCGCTTTTCTAGATATGAGGAGATACAAGAATTGGCTCATAAAATGGGCATCTGAAAATATCTAACCATCCGAAGGCCCATCCTGCCAGTTTTTCCTGGAGCACAGATGCCTCCACTTCTACTCTCCACCCCGAGCTCCTTTCAGGACGAGTTGAAAGTCAGCAGCAGCAGCAGCAGCACACGACCTAATCTTGGTAGAGGCGGATGGCAGTGCCTGTGCCGCGTGCCAATTTGTAGCTGACAGACACAACCCCAGGAAGGTAGCTGGCGCAGCAGCGCCTTCCCCAGTGGGGGCCTTGTGCAGCTGCTTTGGTTAAGGGGCCTTCCTGCGTCAAAGTTCCACGAGTGGGGTGTGGGCAGAAATGGGCTCTGAACCCTCATGGAAGCCCAGAGTCACGCCCCAGTGGAGTGGCACAGCCAGAGAATCCTGGAGTTCCAGAAGATACTTGACCAGACCGCCCTGGGGTGTAGCCCTGGGGCCCTGCCACTCTGTCCCTCCCTTCCTAATCTGTGATTTGGGGGGTGGGGGCGGGTCGAGACCACCCCCTGCCAGGGAAGCTGTGGAGAACCCAGGGCGTCAACAGGAGTTGCAAATGCTGAACGGGACCCCGTGCACTCAGTGGGTTTACAGAAACAGTAGCCATGCCCACCATTCATGCCGTTGACATTGGGTCAGGCCCACGGGGCTGGGTTTGCCTCCATTGTCTGAGGATCCCTGGGGGAGGCCCCGATTCCTTTCCAACCAGAACAAGTGGGCACTGTAGCCTTCTTTTGGGTTTCCACCATCCCAGTAGCTGGGGCCTCTGAACTCTGGGGGCTGCTGCCTGGGGTCGAGTCCTTTGAGAGGATTGTGTACCCTCTGCAAGCATCACCTGCAGGGAGAGGGGTGGGAGAGCTTCCTGGAGGAGGCGATACCCAGGACTGGAAGCTCTGTGCTGGGGAGCTGACACCGATACCTGATACCCACGAGGGGAACTGGGGATTAGCAGCAAAGCCCGTCTTTCCTGTCGGAAGCAAGCCCTCGGGGGCGGGATGTGCGGGGTGTGCGGGGTGTAGGGTGGGGTAGGGCTGGGGCTCATCCAGTTCCCAGAGAGCCCCTGGGAGTCAGCCACTGGGGCCACCTTCCCTGGTTTGGTCAGAACTGCCCCCTCCCCAGCTGGGAAGTACACTTTTTCAAATGACTCAGCTGGAGAATGCCAAGCTCGTGGAAGAAAAATGTTCTTGTTGTCATTCCGAGGGGCCCCTGCTTGGGTGGGAGCGAGGGACAGGGCGGGGGGCTGCATAGAGGCAGACAGGACGTCGTCACACTGAGGCAGCGTCCACCTGCGTTTGCTCCATATGCCCCCGTCCAGGACCAGAGTGTCAGGTCAGAAGAGGGAACAGCTTAGAGAGACAGAAGCCATGGACGGGAGTCTTGGTTTGCATGAGAATGGGATGCCCAGGGCCCGGTTTTTATAATGCTGGTTCACAGCCCAATTGCTTCCCACTGATGCAGGGTTCATTCTAGGGGGTCAAGGGCGGCTTATGTAGCTCCTGCCTTGGAGCTTGTTAGAAGCTGAAGCGATCTGGGGGCAGCTGGGGTGGGAAAGGGTAAACAGAATTTCCTAAATGTTCTAACTGAAGTCGAGAAGCAACCCAGAAGCTTCTTAGAGCATTTCAAGGGTTTGCCCCCAAGGTGGCTTTCTGGACATTCGAGGTGGTCCTCAAACATCTCCCTGTGTCCTTCACCCAGAGGAGCGCAGGCGTGAATGAGAAGGGAGTTCTGTCCCCAAGGGGTCCTCCTCAGCTGTCTGGATGACAGATGCAGCGAGGACCCAGTGGGGCTGAGGGTTTCAGACGTCACACACAGCGATGCCTCCCCTGGCGGACGGGGGTATTCGGGACGCAGATCCCCCCGCTCCCAGCCTCTGTTCTTTGCCACAGACGGAGTGTCATGTTAAAGGATGACGTTTGATGGAAAGGACCCCACCCCCCACCCCCTGCCCTGCTCCCGTCTCCTGGGCGCGGTGGCTGCCTTCCCTGCTCCTGCAGCCTCCCAAGCGGCCGCATCGCTGGTGTGTGTCGCTCTGCATCCTGGCGGACGTAAATCATGTGTGGAATGCGGGTTTTGACTGCTGACGCCACGCGGGGTATCAGCTGCAAACACTGCCTGGAGACAGAGGCTGGCAATGCGAGGGTAACATGAAGCAAACGAGGCGCTGAAGCCTATTGAATGTCACTGGCGGGGCTCCGAGGATCTGGCGCAGGTGCCTTGCCGGCCGGAAGGCAGCAGTGCCCGTGGAGGGCCGCCAGGGTCTTCCGAGGCTCGGGGTGTCCGGTAGGGAGGATGGAATTCTGGGGCCAGCTGAGGAGGCCCCGGGATCACTCGGGGATCTCCTCTTGGCTGTGGAATTGGTGAGGTCCAGTGTCCCATGGGGGTCAAGAGACAAAGCCACATGGTGAGGGCTCTGGAGGAAGCCCTGGGCTAGGGGGATGGCCTCTGGGACAGAGGGAAATGGACACAGACTGTGCCTGGGCGGCTTCCGTCCAGGACAAGGTGTGTCGAAGGCAACATTTGCGACAAATAACACGGCTTTGGTCTTCAGTTGAGAGCCTGCCGAAGACTTCGGGTAGCGAGGAAATGCTCTCTTGGGCATACCCAGAATTTAGAGTGATTTTCCTGGTGGCTCAGATGGTAAAGAATCTGCCTGCAATGCAGGAGACTCAGGTTCAATTCCTGGGTTGGGAAGATCCTCTGGAGCAGGAAATGGCAACCCGGGACTCCAGTATTCTTGCCTGGAGAATTCCATGGACAGAGGAGCCTGGTGGGCTACAGTCCATGGGATCACAAAGAGTCAGACACGACTGAGTGACTAACATTTTCACTTTTCAATCATGTGATGGCTTTCTGTGTGCAGTGTTCCTTTTATGGAACCTTAACTCATGTGCCGGCTGTGTGATCTTGGGAAATTGGCTTAGCCTCTCTGTGCTTCCATTTCCTCAGCAGTAAAAAGGGATGATCAGCTTCCCTGGTGGCTCAGACGGTAAAGAATCTGCCCACAATGTGGGAGACCTGGGTTTGATCCCTGGGTTGGGAAGATCCCCTGGAGGAGGGTGTGGCAACCCACTCCAGTATTTTGCCTGGAAAATCCCCATGGACAGAGGAGCCTGGCGGGCTATTGTCCACAGGGTCGCAAAGACTTGGACACGACTAAGCGAGGAGTAAGCATGTAGTACCTGATTCATGGGGTTGTTGGGAAGAAGGCCTGGCTGCCTAACAAATATGAGCTGTGCTTGAATTTGAACTTGAACTTGGAGTCAGGCAGGCATGATGGCAGGAGAGCAGTTCTTCCATGGACATTTGGAATCAGAAGTAGATGTGGATGCCAACTGGTACCCAGAGGAGCTGGGAAGTGGGGCCCAGTGTTTGGGGAGCCCTCTTCACCTGGCCAGTTGGAGAGCCAGGCGTGTGGCTCTCCTTTCTGGGGATGAAGGCCAGTGTTGAGCTAGAAGGATTCTGGATCGGGGCAGGGGCCTGGCTGTGTTGGAATTACCATCACCCATGTGACATCCAGGTTCCCGGCCCCAGCAAACCTCCATGACAGGGGACTAGGTGTGGGTGGCTGAGGGCTGCCTCCACCCTGGATGCGTGCCCAAGGCAGCTGCCGGGTGGCCGGTCGGGAACCACCCGCATGGCCGGAAACTTCTCAGGGTGGGAAGCCAGGGTCTCGGGCGTGACTTGCGGATTCACCCCAGGTGCCTGACTTTTTATGCTTGTGTCTGTGTGCTAGTCACTCTGTCCTGTGCGACTTTTTGTGACCCCGTGGACTGTAGCCCTCCAGGCTCCTGTCAGTGGGATTCTCTAGGCACGAATACTGGAGTGGGTTACCGTTTCCTCCTCGAGGGGATCTTTCCGACCCAGGGATCGAACCCAGGTCTCCTGCATTGCAGGCGGATTCTTTACCAGCTGAGCCATCAGAGAAACCCATGGAGTTGAATTTGAAGACATTTGTGTGATGTGCGTGAATCCTGTATTTTTTCCTGATTTTGAGCCAGGGAGAGACGGCCTTGTGCAGGGGTCAGCGCCTTCCCCGGGGCAAAGCTGAGATGGGATGATGCTTGGACCCCAGCAAATGGGAGCCTGCGACATCCTGAGGCGGGTGTGGGGGCCCTCAGGGAAGTGGAGGGTGGAGTGGGGGCTGGTTCACTTGCTGCTGAATGTGCACAGAGCGGGGAGTCCGTCAGCGCCCTGAGCTGCAGCCTCCTCACTAGTGACGTGGGGAGATCGGAGCACGCCCCTCAACGGGGCTGGATCGGGTGTCCGGAGAGGCAGAGCCGGCTGGGCAGGGGCACGCAGACAGGACAGGAGCCCCGGGACTCCCTGCCTGTGGGCCGAGGGGCGTCTCTTTTCCCACAGCCCCCTGGGCGGGGAGGTGACACCCACTGGCTTTGGGGGCCCGTGTTTCCAGAGACCCAGGGAGGCGCCTATGGGTTCCGAGACTGGAGTGGATGCCTCAGCAAGTGGCCCTCCTCCGCCTTGGCCTTGCTGGGGGCTGAGTGAAGCCTGGGGGGAACCGAGTGACTTTGGTCCTTGAGGCGGGGAGACCGCCCTGGGCCAGGAGCCCGGTCCGGGCCCGACCGCGAGCCCGCGTGCCCTCCAGCGCCAGCCTCCCCGCCCCCTCCCTGGCAGCCACGCCGACGGAGGTGCCCGGCTGGCTTTGGTTTTCCCCATGTTTTTCCAATTATGTGGAATGGGCTAAAAACAGCAGTAGCGGGGCCTTATTTGGGAGTTACCACCACCGGCCCAGGGCCCTCGCTCTTGCCGCTGCTCCCAGCCGCTCGGGGGCCCGCCCCTCGGGGGACCTGCCCTGTTCTTCTGACTTCTGTCCCTGGGCCTTCCTTATGCCCGTGGGACAACCCCCTCCTCAGGGCCTGAATGACCTGGGCAGGTGACCTGCGGGCCCATGTCTGGGGCATGTGGCTCCGCTACCCGAGGGTGGCCAGGCGGTGCTGGGGCGTCATTCTCCGTACCCTCAGCCCAGGCCTTTCCAGATGAGGCGGGGGCCTGCTGACTGACGGCCCGCCTGGCGCACCTCGCCAGGAAGGAGTTTTAACAGATGTTCGTGGGGACAGGAGACGAAAGGGCGGCGGAGATGTGGCTGGGCGGGGGTAGCCAGAGGGACAGAGGCGCCTACTGTCGGGCTGACAACTGGGCCCCTCGCGTCCGTCCGTCTGTCCGGGAGGATTAGCTGAGGCTCAGGCCCGAGGGATAAGGGGTGCGTTTGTTCCCAGCCTGGCTGTCTTGTCACTTATCGGGGAAGTAGGTCGAAGGGAAAAGAAAGGAGGCCCTTGTGGCCCAGGCCGCCGCCGCCCGGGCAGTGATTGGCGTCGACTCTGCAAACAGAAGGCAGCTGCTGTTCTCAGCCACGGACCGTGAATTTTTAATAGCAAGAAAATCAGATTCCACTGTCCCAAGAAATGGTGTCACAAGCCCAAGTGCTGACTTTTTTTTTTTTTTTAAGAAATTGAGGTATTTAATATGACTTGCAGACAGTAAAACGCGCAGGTTCTAAGTGTAGATTTTGATTAGTGCTGACAGTTGTATACATCTGCATAACCACCACCCCACACCAGATACAGAAGACTTCCACCACCCGGAAAGCTCCCCGGTGCCCTGGGCAGCCTCCCGCCATAAACCAATCCCCCCACCCCCATCCCCCCCACCGAGGCGGCCGCTGTCCTGACTTCCATCAGCACGGATTAGTTTTGCCTGTTCCGGAACGTCATAGAAATGGAACCACACAGCATGTGTTCTTTTGTGTCTGAATCTGAAGACTAACTTTTAAAACTAATAGAAGAGGAGAGGGGAGCCTGCCATATTCTTTAAAAGAAAAACGTGACATTGTGGGTCTGGGGCCTTGGACAGGCGGGTGTCCTGGCTGCGGTCAGGCGCGCGTTTGCCCGTGTCCACTGGCCACAGTGAGACTGCGGTCACTCCACATGTAGCCCCAACCCTCCCAGCCTGTCCGACGTGCCCCTTGCTTCTGCAGCCGCGCCCACCTCCAGCCTGGCCCTGGACCGACCCCGGGGGCTGAGATGGGTCCCCTCAGGGACACATTCTGTGCTCTCAAGGTCTGGGCGCTGGTGGACGGATGCCCCAGCCCCCAGCACCTCCTGGGGGCTAGGAGTGACGCTATATGAGGTAGGCTCTCTGGCCAGCCTGCGTTGTCCACACGCACCGTCAGAGGCACAGAAGGAGGGGCAGAGACGAGACCTGAGCCCACGCAGCCTGGCCCAGGGTCTGTGCCCAACACTCCCCTGCCCCGCCCGGGCCCCAGGGACGTCTGCCTGCCGTGCACCAGAGTCGTCTAGGGATGCTTCTGGTCTGCCTGGGCTCAGAGTGACCCCTCTGTGGGCTTTCTAAAGAACAGAGCCTGAAGAGGTGGGACAGAGCCTGAAGAGGTGGGACGGAGCCTTCCTCATGCAAGTCCTGGGCTCTTTGCCAGCCCCCACCCCACATTCCTGCCTTTCAGGGAGCCTGGCTGCCCACTTCTCATTTGCCCATCCAACCACACTCTGTTGGAACACATCTCTCTCGTTCCCAGCCTTGTGTGGGGGCCTTATCCACACCTGAGTCCTACCCGTGAGGAACAGGCCAGCTTGCCTGCTCAGGGTCACTCAGGAGGGAAATGGGGCTGGGGGTGAGGTTGGGTGTGACCCCCAGGCGGTGCTGTCTATGGAGGGCCAGGTGAGGGGCCTGGGGATGGGACCGGAGGCAACTGGCTGTGGGGGGGTTGCAGGACTGGCACTGACCTGGCCACTGTCCAGTGACCCCAGGCCTCAGGGCGGGGTGACCCCGGTCCCAGAGCCGTGCACGCAGGCCCAGCCCCCAGGCCAGGGTGCCTACCCGGCCCCTGGTTCCCAGGGGCCGTAGCCTCCCTGCAGCCTGGCTGGCAGGCCTGAGGTGGGCCGTGTGGGGGGACAGCTGCTTGGGCCTCAGGTTTCCAGTGGAGCCAGCGTCCGGCCCGGCCACTTCCTCTGTGCCTTGTGACCCTGTGGTCGCTCAGCGCGGTTTCCTGGGCTGGGGTGCCGGCCTGTGGTCTCAGTGTTTGTCCAACTGCTTACCCCAGGGGGGCAGTGGAGAAAATCAATTGCTAAAAAACAAAAACAAGCCTGCTGCCTGCCTGCTGTGAAGCTGTTTATGGCCTTAGAAGCTGCAGCGTGGACCGCGGCCTACGCTGGGCCCGGCTCTGCCTGTGTGGGTCTGGGCCCGGGTCACGGTCAAGGCTGGCTCTGCCTCCCATGGGGGCAGCGAGGGGAGACGGACGCAGGAGACCCGAGAGCCAGGACGGGGGCTGAGGATGCGTCAGGCAGGTGGAGAGGCATCTCTGGCAGGAGGAGCCTTCGAGGGTGGTGCGGCCTTGGGGGAGCCGTGAGGTGTGAGCCCCGTCCTTCCCGTGGGGGGCCGTGACCTTGGAGCTATAGGTGGTTCAGCAGGGGCAGGGTGCTGTCCACCCTGCCTGCTGGGTTGGGGGGCAGGGAACTCACAGGCCCCCCCCCCCTTCCGTGTATGGTGATGTGGTCAGTCCAGGCCCTGGGATGCACTCTTGTTTTGCGCATCGTGAAAAGTCCGTTTTCCGAGTTGAGGTGCGGAAGGGGTTCACCCTGAGGCCCTCTCAGGTGGTCCCCACACCGGACGACCGCCGCCAGCAGCGTCCTCCTGGTCCGCCAGGGCTGTGGGTGCTTCTTCCCTCTCCCTCCTTTCTCCTGTTCTTCAGCTCAAACAGCTCAGAACCTGGAGGCCGAATATATCCCCACCCCCACCCCCCTACCCTCGTGGCAATTTAGTGGAGAGCTAGGGCACTCCCTGCCAGGTCACCCTTGAGAAAGCCGTCGTGGGTCTCTGGAATGAAGACCATCGCCCCACCTAGTCTGTGAGATCCCCTCGGGATAAACTTGTGCGTCATCTTTTAAAGCCTTTGTTTTTCTTCTTTTGAAGTGACATTTGTGTTAGCTGTAGGAAGGAAAACATAAAAAATAACTGGAGAAAATTTAAAACTCTCATAATTTTGCCACCTAGAGTGTTCTTGCCTGGAGAATCCCAGGGACGGGGGAGCCTGGTGGGCTGCCGTCTATGGGCTTGCACAGAGTCGGACATGACTGAAGCGACTCAGCAGCAGCAGCAGCAGTAGAGATAGCTGCTGTTACTATTTTGAAGTGTGTTTCTTGTCCTTTTATCTATTTATTTATTTGGCTCTCACACGTGGGATCTTAGTTTCTTGACCAGTGATCAAATCCGTGCCGCCTACAATGGAAGCAAGGCGTCCTAACCACTGGACCCCCAGGGCAGAGGGAGCACCCTGTCCTTTCTCCTGTGCCCGCATTCACATCTTGCGTGATTTGTTCGGATCTGGCTTTCCCGCCTACCACCTCCCCAGCCTGTCCTGGCCCCGCCTTCTCCAGAGGGTGCCGTTGGGGCTTGTGTAACGATTGACCTAGACTCCAGCCCCTTCATATATATAATGCTTTCCTGGTGGCCCAGAGGGTAAAGCGTCTGCCTGCAATGCGTGAGACCTAGGTTCGATCCCTGGGTTGGGAAGATCCCCTGGAGAAGGAAAAGGCAACCCAATGCGGTACTCTTGCCTGGAGAATCCCATGGACAGAGAAGCCTGGTGGGCTACAGTCCACGGGGTCACAAAGAGTCGGACACAACTGAGCAACTTCACTTTCACTTTTTTCCCTTTAGTGAGATCTCTAGGTTCTTTACAGGTTTTTCCTTTCAGGTTTGGGTTTTGCTGTTTTCACGAAGCTTTGGGGACCCTCTGTGACGGAGAACCCACGTGCATTTCTAGCTGCTGCTTTGGGCTGGCTTCTTGGAGGGGAAGTTGCCTGGTCAGAGGGTCCCTAACCCACACTGCCATCCAGGAAGCGTGCACGAGACAGTCCCCTGGGAGGTGGGGACCTACTGACCCAGCTGGCCCTCACTTCTACCTGGAAGAATCCTGCAATGCAGGCGGCCCAGGTTCGATCCCTGGTCAGGAAAATCCCCTGGAGAATTCCATGGACAGAGGAGCCTGCTGGGCTACAGTCCATGAGTTCACAGAATCAGACACAATTGAGCGACTAACGCTTGGGCGTCCCTGGTGGCTCAGATGGTCAAGTTACCAAGAAGTTAGCCGTTTGTCATGTTTATTGATTGTGATTTTTGTCTTCTATTAGTTTGTGTTTATGGACTTTGCCTGTTTATTATTGGGGTCTGGGTAGTTTTCTTGTTGATTTATATGCCTTTTAACTTTCTTTAAAATACTTAACGGACTTTATTTTTCAGGCAGTTTTAGGTTTACAGGGGAGTGGAATGGAGAGCACTTGGAGTCCCTCTGTGTCCCCGCTCCGTCCTGACGTGGTTTCCCGTGTTGTCAGACTATAGTTCTGACGCTGTAGAAGTCACAAGTACTGTCCCACGGAAGGACTAGCAAACCCCAGCCCCCACCCGTGGGCCAGACGGCTCGAGGCCTGTTTGGGGGCAGCTGTGGGCTAAGTTCGGTCTTTACACGGTTGAACAGAGATCACGAGAGGAGTGTTTGGTGACCTGGGAAAGCGGTAGGACCTTCAGGTTTTGGCGCCCACGTAGGACGGTTTGCTTGCACGCCTTTGCTGACGCGTCCACTGTGGCAGCTTCTACACAGTGGTGGAGCCGAGGGGCCGTGAGAGGCGGCTGTGGCCTTGCAGAGCCCGGAGCGTTTGCCGTCTGCCCCTGGATGGAAGGCGCACAGAGCCCTGTGGGGACTGGAAGGCAGGCCGGAGGGTGTGGAGATGACGCTGGTCACAGGGGCTTCCTCTGGCCTCTGTCCCGGGGGGCTCTGTGTGTCTCGTGGCCAGGCTCTGCCACCCCCACTGCCTGCCCTTTCCACAAGGCTTCCTTGCAGACAAGGGTGGGCTTGGAGCTGCCCCGGCATTCAGCGTGCAGAAGGTATTCAGAGTAGAGTCATGGTCTGCTGGTCCACCCTCGGCGGGTACCCAGCCTCCGAGTTCAGATCAGACCCCACGGATAGGGGGCGGTGGAGGGTTGCCCCACGCCTGCCTGCCCTACGCCCTGTGTCTGGAGTTCCTGCCCTTGAACCCGTCCTTCTGTGGAAAGCGTCCCCCCGCCCCGTGCTCCCCAACTGTTGGGAACAGAATCATATCCCCCCAAAAGACAACGGTGAAGCCCGCAGCCTTGGAACCTGTGGATGTGACCTGATTAGGAGATAGTCTCTGCAGCGGGAACCAAGACAAGGTCGTGCTGTGCTTGGATGGGCCTGACACCCAGGGACCAGTCATCTTCTTGGAGGGCTGCTTAGACACAGACCCCAGGGAGGAGGGCGAGTTAAGACGGAGGCAAGCAGCCACAGCCCAGGGGGCGTCGGGGACTGCTGGCAATGACCAGAAGCTGCAAGAGGCTGAGAACGGCTCTTCCCAGAGTCTTTCGCGGGAGCTTGGCCCTGCCAGCACCTTGATTTTGAATATTTAATTTGTTAATGTTTATTTTATTGATGGATTGATATTTATTTTGTTTATTTTACTGAGTTGGCTGTGCTGGGTCTTACTTGCAGCGTGTGGGATCTAGCTCCCCTACCAGGGATCGAACCCGGGCCCCCTGCATTGGGAGTGCAGAGTGTTGTTAGCCACTGGACCACCAGGAAGCCCTCAGCACCTTAACTTTTGACTTCTGGCCTCCAGGACTGTCAGAGAAGCAGTCTCTGCTGAAAAGAGCTGCCCAGTTTGCGGGGGATGTGGCTGCAGCGCTCGTTTGTGGGGACGGTGGCTCGGTCTGGATGCTATGTTGTCAGGGAGGAGGGCTTGAGCTGGACGAGTCCCTGGCGTCGGGCTCTCCCTCCTGTCTGCTTATCCATTTTGAGGCGAACACTCTGCCGGGGAGGGCTCTGTCCCGAGCCCCATGCCTGACCCCAAGGCAGGGGTGCGCCCCTCTTTCCCACGTGGGTGGATGCAGGGGGGGAGGGCAGCGGTCAGAAGCCGGCCGAGGAGGCTCCAGGGACTGCTGCCCAGACGGCAAGGGAAGCTTTCACTTTCTTCGGCAGTGCCGCGGGGCAGGCTATTTGTTTAAACAACCCCAAAGAAAACCATTTGGCCAAACTGTTAAGTTTCTAAACAGTTTACTTCCCTGGTGTTTAAACAAAGTCCTCCCCAGGCCCTGTGTCTGGTCCCAGGGAGGGGGTTGGCCTCTCTTCCTGCTGGGCCGGCCCAGCGCCCTGCACCCACTCCAAGGCCAGCTGCTGCTTGCGCCTCCCCGCAAACAACCCTGGAGGTCGCCCCGGTGAGCGTCTGCCGACCAAGGGGTCCAGGCCCGCTTTGGGGTCTTCTCTCTGCAACTGCCCTGCTGACCTGGCCCAGGACAGTACTCCCCATGTCTCCGTGTTGGGCTTTGCCTGCTCAGACCTTCAGGCTGACCAGGGCCAGACCTTGGCTTTCTCCTGGGGGTCCTGGTCTGTGTGTGTGTGTGTGTGTGTGTGTGTGTGTGTGTGTGTGTGTGTGTGTGTTTGCAAAGCTCAACTAAAAACCTCAAAGGCTCCGTGGCCCAAGGGGTGTCAGAGGAGCCCCCCAACCCCGGTTTGGAGTCAGTCAACACCTACAGATTTATCCCAGCATTTAATTTCTGCCTCAGCCACAGAGACTTGATTCTAGGAAACACTGATGATGGGGCTTCCTGATGGTGGGGTGTGCTCGAGGCTTTGTACTGACTGGTTACCTGAGGGCTGGGTCTGGGCACACTTCGCCCCTGGTGGCTCTGCGCCCATCGGGGACAGGTTGCTGGAATCTGTTGCATCCGGGGTCACAGCCCTGTGGATCCCAGAGGCTCCTGCTGGAGCCCAGAGCCCTAGTCTCAGCCAGCCCCCTTCGCAGGTGCCCATGACCCCTGCTTTCCTCCCAGCGCTGGTTCATTAACGGTCTTGCTTACTGAAGGTCTGTGCCCTGTGACTGCAGGAGCACCCTGCGGGCAGTTCCACTCTTCTGTCCACTCCCAACCCCAGCACGTGGTTCGGGGCCTGGCCTGAAGCTGCTGCCCACAAAGCCACTGGTGGGGCAACCAGGCCTGCTGGGCCAGTGCGCTGGCCTTGGGCTTCCTGCATGTGCCAGCTCCGGGGATTGAAGTGTTCATGGTACCTTATTTTTCCCACTTGCTGCTGTGTGTCCTTGGGTGAGGAGCTTAACCTCTCTGTGCGGCGGGATTCCTCTGCAGTAAAACGGAGCATGAATCCACCTCAGAGGTTGTTGTGAGGATGGTGCTATCTTGGATAACTGTGTCTGTAGGATCATGGGAATAGGGATGGGTGAAACAGGCTCAAAATATGTTTGGGAACCGAGTGTCTGGTTCCCTAAGGAACCAGCATTTTCTGGGCACTCTGGCCAGCTCCCGTGGGGGCAGATTAAGGCAGAACCCACCATAGAGTTTGGTTTATGGTTCTCCTTGATATCAGGGCTAGATGGGGACTCCCATCAGGTCAGGCTGAGTCTTCACTCTAAATTAGGAAACCAAGGCCCAGAGAGGAATAGAGACCTGCCCCAAGTCACACTGCAGGAGTGGGTCCAGGAAGTATCTGCCCTGAATTCTCTCTGCTTGTCCTGGGATATTGGCACCTGCTCTAGGCAGGGCCTTGTGTTGGGCTGCAGAGAGCAGAGCGGGGTATGGGCCAGCATCCCTGTGAGGCAGTAGGCGGGGTGCCTGTGTGTGTGGTCCCTCTGACCACTTGGAGGGGAGGCAGGGATGGCTTCCTGGAGGAGGAGGCAGCCCGTGACCTGGCCCTTGAAAAGCAGCCCTGATGTTACTAGGACGTTTTGGGAATGGAGCCCAGCAGAACTCCCCTCCTCTCTGTCTGCCATACACCAGGCCAGAACTTGCATCAGCACCTCTAGCTAAAGCTGGGTTCGGGGAGGTTTCCATGAAGCCGGGTGCCTGGGCACCTTCTCCAGCACTCCCTGCACCTCCCGTTTTACCCTAGCTGCCTCAGTTTCCCCAGCCCTCAGTTCGTGAAGCCGTTGCTGTCCGTGAGCACCCTCTAGTGGGGGAATTGGGTTACGAACACGGGGCCTTGGATCAAGTTCCTGCCCTCACTGGAAACACAAGGCAGGGTGACCCCAGAATCCCTCCGCAAAACAGCGGGTTCCGAGGGCTCCACCCTGAGGCAAGAAGCTGATCGGCTGTTTGAGGCCTGTGGCTGGACCAGGCGTGAGGAGACCCGCGCAGTTGGGTGCAGAGCCCGGTCCTGGGGGCCTGGGCATGAGGGGTGCTGGGTTGGTCCCCACCCTGTCGGCAGCCCTCCCTGCTGTGTGACTTCAGCCGGGTCCTTGCCCGTTCTAGGCCTTTCGTCAGACCAGGCAAGGGGCCCCCTGAGTGCCAGAGGTGGCTTCTGAGCATAATCTTTTTGCTTCTGTGGATCCTCAAGACCAGAAGGGGTCAGAGTGAGTGAATGGGTGGTGGCGGGGGAGGGCCACATCCTGGCCCCAGCAGCCTCTCGGGGTGTCCGGGTCAGGGCTGGCCAGCACCCCCGGAGCCCTACACACGAGGCTCTGTGCAGTAGCACGCGAGGCTGCCTCGGCCAGAAGTTCTGATGACTCCCTGGGATGATCCAGGATGTGTTTTGTTCAGGGCAGATTCTGCTCAGAGGCTGAGACTGTCTTTGCCAATGATTTATCTAACACAGGTTCACCGTGGGGAACTATGATTTATGCTGTTAATAGTTCACAAGTTGGTACTGTAAGGAATACTGTCTCTTAATAAGTCAATGAAGAAATAATATCATTGTTTTATCACTAAGTCGTGTCCGACTCTGCGACCCTAGGAGTGCAGCACTCCAGGCTCCCCTGTCCTTCAGTGTCTCTTGGAGTTTGGTTGGTGATGCCATCCAGCCATCTCATCTGCTGCCCCCGTCTCTTTTTGCCTTCAATCTTTCCCGGCATCAGGGTCTTTTCTAATGAGTCGACTTTTCCCATCAGGTGGCCAAGTATTGGAGCTTCAGCTTTAGCATCAGTCCTTGCAATGAATATTCAGGGTTGATTTCCTTTTACAATGGACTGATTTTTGTTCTTGCAGTCCAAGGGATGCTCAAGAATCTTCTCCAGCAACACAGTTCGAAAGCATCCATTTTTTGGTGCTTAACCTTCTTTATGGTCAGCTCTCACATCCCTGTACTCAAAACCAGTTACATTATTGTTCCAGGCAAAGGGGAGGCAAGAGCAGTTAAGGTGCGCCTTTCAACGAGCTGTTTCTCTGTAGAGTCAGTCCATCCAGTTAAAAGCTGCATATCGGCTGCTGGCTCAGGTCCCTTGCTAGCGGGCGACAGCGCCTGTTGGGTGGGCAAGGTGGGCTGCTGTCAAGGTCATCACTCAGGGGCCCTTACGCGGCTCTCCCATGGTCTATGTGGAGGAGCCTTTCCAGGGCAGGAACAGCTGTTTCCTCCCTTCCTGAGATGGCCGCATGCTTTCACAGCACTGCTGACCGGGAGTGGCCTGGGCATGGCTGGAGCTCTCAAGATCTCTGGAGAGCAGTGTAGGTCAGCCAAGCGTCTCCTTGCCCAGGACTCACAGACTTTCAGTATTTAGAGTCTAAATGTCCTTTGAGTCATCGTCCCTATCAAGAAGCCCCCCAGCAGAGCCTGGAGTCTGTGACCAGCTGAACTTATCAGCCATGAAAGGTATCGATGACATCACCCTGGCTTGGCTTCCTCCATGTAAACAGATTCACCTTTAGATCAAAACAGCTTCACTGTAAATAAGCCGGTTGGAAACCACAGCAAATCAGTAACACAACAAAGCACAATACGGCCAGGGTGACAAAGGGGAAGGCGCTTACCGGTGTTGGTGAGATGGCCACCTGGGAAGGATGGACTTGTGATGGTGTGCGTGGTCACGGACTTGAAGCTGCCTTGCTGGGTGGGTATAGGGAGGCAGGGTGGGCTTCAGGGAAGAGGTGGCGTTTGAGTCCAGTGGGAGCTTTGAGGAGTATGGTGAGCAAGCAGGGCCTGGAGCCCAGAGCCTGGGCAGGACTGGTTACTGGGGCTGTTTGTGGCCAGGAGAGGGGCTTGCAGGGGAGAAGGCGGACTGAGCAGGAAGCAGCTCTCCTAGTGGCTGAAGTCAGATGGCTGTGTGGCTTTCGACTGGCTGCTTAACCTTTCTGTGCCTCTGTTTTCTGTAAGACGGTGATAGAAGTAGCGCCAGATGAACTAGGGATCATGTAGGAAGATCCCGTGAATATTCCCTAACCTTACCTGCCCCAGGAAGGAAGCCCCCGGGACCTGGCCAAGCCCCTCCCCTGCCGCAACCCCCACCCCCACCCCCTCCCTGCAGGCCCGCCGTGCCGCCCGCCTCTGACCCCGCTGCTCGTGTGTGTCGGTCACAGGGGCAGAGGAGGTGCTGCTGCTGGCCCGGCGGACAGACCTGCGGAGGATCTCGCTGGACACGCCGGACTTCACGGACATCGTGCTGCAGGTGGATGACATCCGGCACGCCATCGCCATCGACTACGACCCGCTGGAGGGCTATGTCTACTGGACGGACGATGAGGTGCGGGCCATCCGCAGGGCATACCTGGACGGGTCGGGGGCGCAGACGCTGGTCAACACCGAGATCAACGATCCTGACGGCATCGCGGTCGACTGGGTGGCCCGCAACCTCTATTGGACCGACACCGGCACCGACCGCATTGAGGTGACACGCCTCAACGGCACCTCCCGCAAGATCCTGGTGTCCGAGGACCTGGACGAGCCCCGAGCCATCGTGCTGCACCCCGTGATGGGGTAAGGCTGGGAGGGGCCGCTGGGAGCCAGGCTGAGGGGGCCCGGGGGTCCCGGAGCTTTCTCCCCTTCAGGAGGAAGCAGATGTCTGGTTTAGGAGAGCTTGCCTTTCTAATGAGCTCCCAGGTGACAGGCTGGTCTGGGAACCAGACTGAGAAGCTCCAACACAGAGCTTGGCTAGGTTTATAGAAAACCCTAGAGACCTTGGGTAAGTCATTTCTCACCCTGGGCTTCAGTCTCCTCACCTGCTGTCCACCATGAAATATTTGGGCCAGCAGTGGTGGCCAGAGTGACAGCCTCCGCAGCCCTTACTCCACGCGTGCCGAGTCTCTTCTGTGCACGTTCCGTGCTGCAGGCACGTTTCCCGCTTGCCCTCACCTGCCGGGGTAGGTCCGTTGGAGGACGCTGAAGCCCAGAGAGGTTAAGTGACTTGCCCAAGGTCACACAGCTGGGAGGCGGGACTTGGACCTGGCAGTCTGGTTCCAACGTTCCCCTGTAGGATTCTGTGAATCTTATCCATCAGGGTAGGAGCCTTTCTGAGACACTCTCCGGCCCCAGCGGCTCAAGAGGGTAGCAGCTGAGCACCTTCCTGCAGCTTCATGACCAAGAACAGGAAAAGTTGGGGGGCGGGGAGCCCTGAGAGCTCTTGAGGGCTAGGGTTGGGGCTGCAGGGAAGCTCTCTGCCCTCAGTGTGGGATGGGCCCTCCTCAGTGGGCCCAAGTCCTGGGCACGGCCTGGAGGAGCTGGAAGGGCAGTCCTGGGAGGCAGCCCCAGGGGCGATCGCTGGGTGTGGGGGGTGGGTAACTGAGCTGTGCTGGCCGTAAGCATGGTAACCGGAGCACCCAGGGGTCTCCGGGTGCTCTTCCTTTTTCCCCTGGGGCTGAGGCTCCGAGTGACCTGACCCTGCAGGAGGCCTGGTGGTGGACAGGCTTGCAGCCCTTTGCCCGGGGAGCCTGTGCTCTCGGCCCTGCTCCGTGTGGAGCTGCCTGTCTCTAGAAGCCCAGTGGTGTGGTCCTCGGGGTGGGTCACAGGGCTGTGGCTGGACAGGCCCGGGCCTTGAGCCCTGAGCACCGTGGAGTCCAGGGTGGGGCGGACCGGCAGACAGATGCAGCTCCGTATCATCTGCCGAAGAGCAGGACCGTCCCTCGGGGAGGGCAGGTGGGCATGAGAGGCCAGTCCCCTGGGTCTGCAGGGCAAGGAGGCAGGAGCTTGTCACCAGTGATGGGAGCCGGGCTCTGGGCTGGGGAGACGGGTACCTGCTCCCCCGCTGCCCTGATGGAGGCTGTCAGGTCAGTGCCTCTGCCGGCTTCACTCGGGGGCCTTGTCCTCCCTTGTGAGATGGGGTCGGGTCCTTCCCAGTGCTGGGTGTGCTCAGGACACGGTTCTGGATGCTTCCCTGGACTGAAGTGTGCACGCAGACACACGGGCATCTCACTTTGCTTCTCGGGTCAACAGACAGCCTGTTGCCTGCTGTGCTTGGCACGCAGGGCCCTTGAGCTACTTGAAGGAGGTTCCACTATGCCTCCCTCTCTCCCTCTGAGCGCTCGTTCCCTGCAGCCCCGGGACCCTCGGCAGGTCTCTGCTGGCTGCAGTTCCAGAGCCCCGCCTGGTTAAGCCCCTGCTGTTCCCTGCAGAGCCCCTGGTCCTGCCCATGGGCTCAGGCGTGATGAGGGTGGGCACCATTCTCAGTCCTAGGGGTGCCGGGACATGACAGACGGGCAGCCTCACAGACGTGTGCTTCTTCTCCAGCCTCATGTACTGGACAGACTGGGGGGAAAACCCCAAAATCGAGTGCGCCAACCTGGATGGGCAGGAGCGGCATGTTCTGGTCAATACCTCCCTGGGCTGGCCCAACGGCCTGGCACTCGACCTGCAGGAGGGCAAGCTCTACTGGGGAGATGCCAAGACGGACAAAATTGAGGTGAGCTTCCCCACTGGGGATCCCCCACTGTTCTGTGGAGGTGGGGGCACAGCCCGTCAGCCCCTGGCCCTGGGGCTTTCCACCTTCTTTGGTCCTGCCTGGAGCACGGGGCAGACCCTTCTGGCGTGTTTTTCAGTGGTGAAGGGCTGCAGGGTGAGTTTTCTGGAGATGGCCTGGGCATTCCTGGAGGACTGGCTCGTGTGTTCCTGCCATGGGCTGTCCCCCCTTGGGTCTCAGGGTTTGCCTCTGAGCACCCAGTGAGCGCCAGCTCTGCTGCACCTCTGGGTAGATGTGCCCAGCAGATGCTTCTCCGTCTTTATGCCAAGTCGCTTCAGTCATGTCTGACTCTAGGCAGCCCCACGGACTGTAGCCCACCAGGCTCCTCTGTCCATGGGACTCTCCAGGCAAGAATACTGGAGTGGGTTGCCATGCCCTCCTCCAGGGGATCTTCCCGACCCAGGGATCGAACCTGCATCTCCTGCATTGTCTCCTGGATTGCAGGTGGATTCTTTACCCTTGAGCCACCGGCTTCTCTGGTGCGCCCCTCAAAGGACAAATTTCGCAAACCTTGGGGATCAGGCCGTCAGCCCAGGTGCGGACGCCCCTGTTGGGGTCCCGTGGAGTCGGGGCTTCGGGAGAACAGCCTTGGGTGAGGGGCCGCGTCTCCTTTCCTGATGGCATCCTCGGACTCCAGGCGGGTGGGACGGTCAGAGGAGGCCCCTCTGGGTCAGCCCGGCAGCGGGGCGGCTTCTGGCAGCGGTTCTGTCTCCAAGAGGTTATGCCCCGCCAGAGGCTAAGGCGCCGAGCGTCTTCTCCAGCATGTCTGGCCAGGTTGCCTTGGAGGGGAGAGGGGAGTCTCTTCAGCATGATCGCGCCCGTGGCCTGGCTCTGGGTTCCGAGCCAGGGCACCGGCAGAAAGGACCCCCACGTGGAGTCAGCCGGCTTCCCTTTGAAGCGGGCGGCGGTCCAGCTCCTGCTTCATGGCGCAGCTGCCGCGGGTCCCCCGGGGCGAGTAGGGAGGAGAACCGAGCCCTGGAGCCCATGAGGCGGGGATTCCTCTGGCCTTTGCTGGCCGGTGGTGGCAGCACGGGGATGGATTTGTGGAACAGGGTCCAGACTGTGGGGGGGTGCGGGGGTGGCAGGGGAGGAGGCTGCAAAACCTTGCAGGTGGGCCTCCTGCTGCCTCATCTGTGACAGCGTCCTGGACGGCAGGGTCAGGCCAGCCCAGGTCAGCAGCCCCTCAGGGGGCTTAGCGTGGGGTGGCTCCCAGTGTGGGGTGCGGGTGGGGATGGGCTTGGGGCCGGCTCGCCCGGGAAGACAGCCCTGAGGCGCCCTCCCCAGCCTCGGGCACCAGAGGTGGACTGGTCAATCAAGGTTGGAGCCATCTGGGGTGTGTGTGGGTGCGGGCTTGCCTCCCATGCAGCCCCAGAGCTGCCTGTGACTCCTGCCCTACTTACTTGGGTCTGGAGTTCCCCTGTGGCACTTCCTTAACCCTCGTCCTGAGTCTGGAGCCCTTGGGGGTGGAAGTTCCTGCCACCGGTGATCAGCCCTTCCTGTGACTCCGGCCACACCCGGGGCCCCGGCCTGTCATCCACTTCCTGCTCCCAGCCCCTACTCCAACCTGCCCCTGCTCTCTTGCACCACGAAGTTCAACTTCATTGGTACAAATATCTGGGACTTGCTGGCTCCCTGTTTAGTCTCAAATCGATGGCCCCTTTGGCCCAGCATCTCCCTCCTTTTCTCTCTGACTTGCTTCTTGGTAGACGCCAAGCCCATGACACCCTAGCAAGGGTTCTCCCCCCGGCGGATCCACCCATCCAGGGCTTGTTCTCGAGGCCACATGCCCAGCTGCTCCGAAGCATCGATTCCTGGGCACTCAGACTTCTTATTGGTCCAACTTTCACATCCGTACACGATGTGGAACAGCCAGAGCTTTTGACTGTATAATGAAATACATACCCCTTCATGGATCACAGCCTTGTTGTAGCACAGGGGCTTGCAGATTTCATTATATATTTCACAAGTGTAATAAAAATAGCGATAAAGTGCTCAATAAATGTACTGTGCTGAAGCCATCCCCTGACCCTGGCCTGTCAAAGGACTGTCTTCCACGAAACTTGTCTCTGGTGCCCAAACGGCCGGGGACCGTTGAAGGGGAGGCAGAAGTCCCGCCCTTTATTAATCCTGAAACAAGTAGAGCGTGTGCACAGCCCTGTGCGCACGCCGTGATCGGGCAGGGTCCCTGGGTGGCAGTTTCAGCCGTTCCTGAATAAGAGCAAGGTCGAGTCTTGGCCTCTGTGGCCTTGCGGTATCTTCTCAAGCTTCCTCCCTGGGGCTTCCCTGGTGGCTAAGACCGTAAAGAATCTGCCTGCCAGGCAGGATACTGGGATTCAGTCCCTGAGTCGGGAAGATCCCCTGGAGAAGGGAATGGCTACCCACCCCAGTGTCTGGAGAATGCCGTGGACAGAGGAGCCTGTCGGGCTCCAGTCCACGGAGTCACAAAGAGTTGGACACGACTGAGTGGGTAACCCTTTCAGTTTCACTTCTCCTCAGGGTTGCTCTGACACCCGGCGGCAAGAAGCAGAAGTCTCATGGGCCGACCCCATAGACCTGTTTGGCCCATCTTTGAGGCAGGAAGTGTCACTTTTGTGTGGGTTACCTGGTACTTGCTGGAAGCCCTAGGGGTCACCCGGACTCCTTGCGGCTCCCACCCCCACCCCGATGCCCTGGGGAGCTGATGTCCTTGCAGCCAGCATCTACAGTCACGGTGGATGCTGGTGGGAAGTACCCAGCGGGGATTGTCCCCCCCAGGGGGGCAGGTGGGCCAAGGAGGATTTACAGACTAGGATGAAAATACATCGGTCCCCTGCTCCTGACATTTCCTGAGTTGGTGGAGGTGACTTCCAGCACACGTGGAATAAACCCTTATTGGAGGAGCGACGGATGGGCTGTGTGTCCAGGTCCACGAACCCTGGGGAAGAAGGGTGCAGGACCCCTGAGCAACGGGGCCACAAGCTCTGCGGGTATGTGTGGGTATGTGTGTAAGATCTTTTGAATTACATGAGTCAAAATAACCAGGGCAGTTTTAATTTGGGTTTTATGTGAGTATAGTTATTCCATCAGAGAGCAGAACTCTTTTTCCTTGTTTTTTGTTTTTCCAGTTATTATTATTTTTTTTAATGTAGGTTATTTCTAATGTCTTTATCAAATTTATTACAACACTGCTTCCTTTTTCTTAAAAATGTTTTGGGTATTTTTTGGCCTCGAAACATGTGGGATCCCAGCTCCCTGACCAGACATCGAATCCACACCCCCCTCATTGGATGGTGAAATCCCATCCACTGGACCACCAAGAAAGTCCCTCTTTTCCCTTTAAGAGTCATGCTTTCAAAGGATTGGTCCTGGGAATCACACCCCTTTGCATGGCTAAGTGCTGGAAACAGCATTCAGTGTAAGGAAAGTGCGCTTCAGATGACTTTTCGGGGTCCTCTGGTTTGCGGGTGGCCATGCAGACCCCACAGCAGTGGGTCCTGCCCCTTGGACGTGGCTGAGGGTGAGCTGCTCTGGGGTCTGCCCACCCTTCCTCCCTGCGCACAGCTGTTGTTCTGCAGGTCGGGCAGTGAGCTGCTCGGGGGATGGGTGTGTTCTTCCTGCTACCCCCCCCCCCCCCCCCCCCCCCGCTTCCCCTACCTGAGACCTGGGGCTGGTGTGTTAGGTCAGCTGAGCATAGGAGGCCGGAGGCCTAGAGGTCAGAGAGAGCACGCTGCACGCGGGCCCCTTCCACATCTGGCTTGGCCATTTGGACATAACTTCCTGGAGGCATCTAGTTTCCTTTCCTGAAAATGAAGGGCGGGGAACTTCTCGAGCAGGGGTTGAAAACTGTGGACCGGAGGCCAGACTGCCTGATTTGTGCCACTATCAAATGCTTGGGGGTTTCTACACTTAGCTTTTTGCTGACCTGCGTGGCTCGTGGGATCTTAGTTCCCCGACCAGGGATTGAACCTGGGCCCAGCAATGAAAGTTCCGAGTCCTAACCACTGGACCGTCAAGGAATTTCTTACAGTTTTAAATGAAAACAGTCAAAGGAGTAGTATCTCATGGCATGTGAAATTTATATGAAATCCCAATTCTTTTGTTTTTTGCACAAATGAAGTGTTATTGGGACATGTTCCATTCCGTTCAGCCGCTTAGTCGTGTCCGACTCTTTGTAACCCCGTGGACTGCAGCATGCCAGGCTTCCTGTCCCGGAGCTTACTCAAACTCATGTCCGTTGAGTTGGTGATGCCATCCAACCATCTCATCCTCTGTCGTCCCCTTCTCCTCCTGCCTTCAATCTTTCCCAGCATCAGAGTTTTTCCCAGTGATTCAGTTCTTCACATCATGTGGCCAAAGTGTTGAAGCTTCAGCTTCATCATCAGTCCTTCCAATGAATATTCAGGACTGATTTCCCTTAGGATGGACTGGTTGGATCTCCTTGCAGTCCAAGGGACTCTCAAGAGTCTTCTCCAACACCACAGTTCAGAAGCATCAATTCTTCGGCACTCAGCTGTCTTCATAGTCCAGCTCTCACATCCATACATGACTACTGGAAAAACCAAAGCTTTGACTAGATGGACCTTTGTTGGCAAAGTAATGTATCTGCTTTTTAAAAAAAATATAAATTTATTTATTTTAATTGGAGGTTAATTACTTTACAATATTGTATTGGTTTTGCCATACATCAACATGAATCCGCCACAGGTTGTCTCTGCTTTTTAATACACTGCCTAGGTCAGTCATAACTTTTCTTCCAAGGAGCAAGTGTCTTTTAATTTCATGGCTGCAGTCACCATCTGCAGTGATTTTGGAGCCCCCCAAAATAAAGTCTCTCACTGTTTCCATTGTCTCCCCTTCTATTTGCCATGAAGTGAGGGGACCAGATGCCATGATCTGAGTTTTCTGAATGTTGAGTTTTAAGCCAGCTTTTTCACTCTCCTCTTTCACTTTCAACAAGGGGCTCTTTAGTTCTTCTTCACTTTCTGCCATAAGGGTGGTGGCATCTGCATATCTGAGATATTGGGACACACTCACACTTATTTTAGGCTTCCTCCGTGGCTGTTTTTCTGTGGCAATAACCTTATGGCCTCAAAGCCGAAAATATTTACGCTTCTTTTCAGAAACTGCTTGGTAGCCCCTCTCCTGGACGGTCCGCCTCCCGTGCTCTCTCCCGGCCCCCATGTTGTCAATCTCCCAGGTTCAGATCTGTTCTCTCTGGATTCTGTTCTGATGCGTTGCCCACCCCGGAGGCTGATGGATGGGTTCCTGTGTCTGTCTCCTCGCCCTCCATAGAGGGCCAAGGGAAGGTGGGGGTCCCCAAGTTGGGCCCAGAGGGAGCCTGGGGGGCTGACATGTGTCTCGCTGTAGATAGGCCGTACTCGTCGGTTCCAGGATTTGGGAAAGGCCTGGCCCAGCAGAGTTACTTTAACAGATGTATTGGGTTTGGTCAAGGTGTGCTGAAAGCTGCTGTGAAAAAGGCTGCTGTGGGATCATTTATTTTCTTGAGTGTTCGAGTCTTGATGTTCTTCCAAGTTGGAGGGCTTGCTCGGTGTTTCATGGGGTCTGTAATTGTGCAGAGAGTAAGCAGGGAGGCCTTCCGAGGCAGAGGGGTGCCCTGCCAGCCCAGAGCTGCAGGTCTGTGCTTGTGGTGGGAGCCACCAGCCTGGCCCTGGGGAGCAGCTCACAGCCTCCCCCACTTTGTTCTGGAAAACCGAGACGGCAGGGTGGGGGCGCACAGGCAGAAACAGGGAGGTGCTTCTGGGCAGCATCCGCCCCCCTCAATCATCCTGAGTCTTCCATGGGCTCACGTTCATCATTCCTAAGCTGGGAAAATGTACTTCCTCACGTCGGTCAGTGGAACGTGAGCTCACTTATGTCTGGAGTGGAGTTAGTAAAGGAAATGAAGAAAATGTGGACCCAGAGAAGGACGAGAAAAGTCTCTAAAGAGACACTGCTGACCCTCCGGTGTATAGCAGGCGAGTCTTTACTTTCCAGATGTGGATTGTTTTTGTTGTACTGATCTGTATCCACAGCCCCTGCCTGGCCCTGGGTATTCAGTGTCAGAGAAGGAGCAGGCGTGTTGCCTGTGTGTTTGTGAGTGTGAGACGGGCCGTGTGTTCTTGGAGACGCTCTTCCTCTTGCTGTGCACTTCCTCAGGAGAGACCCCTTCCCAGGTCCAAGCGCTGTGTAAAGCGTGTGTTCACCATCTTTACGTGCCTTCGTGTTGTGGGGCCAAAACCAGATCCAGCACCCTAGACCAGCTTGGAGTGTTCCTGCACCCGTTGTCTGACCCCTGCGGCTAACCCGCGGGCCAGGAGCGGAGCCCAGAGCTCTACCCAGAAATCCTGCTGCCCGAGGTCTGCAAGCCAGCTCGTGACACAGGAGATGGTCCCTCACCTGGGCGGCTCATTGTGCCCCTTGGGGGCCTGTACCTGGCCTTCCAGTTCTGATGTACTTGCCCCTGGTTGGGGCCCAGCCACAGTTTGGTTAAGTTCCCGGGGTAACTTAGCTGCTCCCCTTAATTACAGGTGGATAGACTGAGGTCTGTGGGGTGCAGGGACTCGGCCGTGGACAGAGCAGGGGTGGGGTCCCTGGTGCCTGCCCCGCCCCCCACCGTTTGACCCAGCAGTTTTGAGTTTTGTCCGCTGCTGTCCAACAACAGAGGACCAAAGTCTTTTCTGTTCAAGACGTTCCCGATCTGTCTTACGTGTGTACCACCTGCACAACAGAAGGCTTGGATCCTCTCTGATGAGCTGGAAATGTAGTCTGGCTGCAGGAGGCCCGTTGAGACTTGCCTTTAATTCATCGTGTCTCTTTGGTCCTGGCCTGAGAGCCCAAAGTTCGGATGCTGCGTTTTCGTCGTCTTCCTTTGCACATCAGCCTCTATTGGACTGTCTGTCATCACAAGCACGTCTTAGTCTGTTGTCTGTGTGTTTCGGTTGGTTAAGGCGTTCTTACGTTTGAAGGTACTTTTCTCGTCTGTGGCTTTTGTGGTTGATGCTTTTAATCAGCACTGACTCTTCAAGAAGAGTCAGAGTCAGAGTCTTTTACATCTCAGAGTCAGCGGCCACCATCGTGTGTCTGCGGGGGCTTCCCTGGTGGCTGAGCAGTAAAGAAGCCACCTGCCAACACAGGAGATGCAGGTTTGATACCGGGGTTGGGACGATCCCATGGAGTAGGAAATGGCAACCCTGTCCAGTGTTGTGCCTGGGAAATCCTGTGGTCAGAGGAGCCTGGTGGGCTATAGTCCGTGGGGTCACAAAAGAGTTGGGTAGGACTTAGCGACTCAACAACAAGTATGTCTGGGGCTGGATATCGGCTTAGAGCTCTGAGCTCAGACTTAGAAGCAAAAGTGTCCTCCGAGTTCACCTGGTCCTGACCGAGCAAGAAATTAGTCCACAGGCAAGTGGGAGGCCTTGTCTGGGTTAGAGTGTTCATGCTCCAGCCTTTTGAAACTGGGCTCTGTGTCGGGGGTGGTGATCAGTGCCTTCTCATGCTGCGTCTGGGCAGGCATCGCTAATCAATGAGCCTATCCCCGGTCGGAGACCCTGCACCTTGGTACTCCAGGCAGCCGTGGCCAGTCGATCCGCGATGGTGAGGCAGAGGATGCGTGTTTGCCTTGCCTGCCCCTCTCAGCACAGCATGCACACCCAGGTCGGGGAGGCAGTAGGGAAGAGGCCCTGAATGGCACCATCACTGAAGACGTCATTCCTCCAGCTGCCTCAGTGACACGGTGCCCAGCCTGGCCAGATGCTGCTGGGGCCCGTCCCGTTCCAGGCCGCTCAGGCCCGAGGCTGGCTCAGCCCCGTGTCTGCCATCCTGCAGGTGATCAACGTCGATGGGACCAAGCGGCGGACGCTCCTGGAGGACAAGCTCCCGCACATTTTCGGGTTCACGCTGCTGGGGGACTTCATCTACTGGACCGACTGGCAGCGGCGCAGCATCGAGCGTGTACACAAGGTCAAGGCCAGCAGGGACGTCATCATCGACCAGCTGCCCGACCTGATGGGGCTCAAGGCCGCGAACGTGGCCAAGGTCGTCGGTGAGTCCGGTCAGCTTCCACCCTGGGGCCAGCCCTGCCACAGGCTGGTGGCTCCCCTTTGCCACAGGCAGCTGAGCTGGAGGCTGAAGCTGGGGGTGTACGTGCCGGGCTGGGGCACCTGCTCTGGGGCTGGACAGGGCAGGAGATGGTGACAATACCAGGACATGGGGTGGGGTATGGACCCGGCACAGTGAGTGGGCACGGCTGGCAGTAATTGCTCTCACGGTGGCTAACACTTGCCTACTGTGTGCCAGGCTCTGGCTAAGCATCTTAGTACAGCCCTCTACACTAATGACAAGGTGGCCCCATTCGTACTGGGGCATACAAATGGGGGCCAAGCTCAGGACTCACACCTGGGGCTGCCCCGACCTCATTGCTGGGCTGGGCTGAGATCGTTGTCCAGTGTGACAGGCTGGACCCTAAAATGCACACCGTTTATCTAAAAGCTGGGATCTGCAGAAAGTTCCCTGAACACAGTGACTTGTCTCTTTATGACTAGGATCCCCAGTGCAAGTCCACAAGCTGCACTGGGGACAGCAGTGTCCAGCTGTGCCGGGGAGACAGAAGCGGGGATGGGACAGTGGGCTCTGTGGGGACAGGGACTCTGTCCCCACCCGGGGTCCCGGTGCCTAGTCCTACACCTTCTCATCAGAGACAGTTAACCTTCGCTGGAGGGAGGGACGGGGGACTGACCAGAGAGGCCCCAGGGCTTGGCCTCAAGTTGCTTCTGGTCCAGTGGGTGAGCTCTGCTGCCAGGCTGGTGAGTAGAGCTGAGATGTGAAAGTGATACCTGGCTTTAAAATGCAAGGGAGGGGATTTGAGCATGGAATTTGGGGAGCAGTTCGGGGGCAGGGTCTGCCTGGCAGAAGGGACAGCTGAGCATGGGCCTGGAGGTGCGGCCTGAGGGGCACTTGAGGGGTGGGGCGGGGACAGTGCACCCCTGTCTCCAGGAGAGGCCTTTGGTCTCAGCCTGCCCTCCTGAGACCAGATGATGGAATCAACACACTTGGTTTATCAGCCGCCTTGGCAAGCATGCTCTATCTACGGCAGAGCGTGAGGCCCACCAGTGAATGGGTGTTTGAAAAGCAAAGAATAAAGCCTCAGAGATAAGAAATGCGATGCCTCCATGGGGGGTGATTTAAAGTTGAGAAATTGGGTCCCTTCCCACCTCTCTCTCTCTCTCGTCGGGATTTACTGAGAAAGATGGCAGAGAGGATTTCTTTTTTTAGCTGAAATATTTAACATGAAATTAAAGCCAATTTTAACAGCACTGCGGCAGAGTGAGTCTAACAGGCTGGCCCAAAATAAAATGTATGCTGACTACCGTCTGCTGGAATAAGAAACAGGCGCCTTGGGCCGTGCTGGGTGAATCTGAGATTTCAAGGGCGCTGAGAATGTAGGGGACTCAGAGGAGGAACCATCTGGGTGGTGACTTGGGCTGCAGTCTGGTTGGTCAGCAGGCAGGGAGGCCAGCCCAGTGGGCAGGGGGAGCAGAGGGCGAGGCGTCCCCAGGCGGCCTTGAGGAGGGGGGCGTTCAAGTGTGCAGGGAGGCCTGGGGCCCGGAACCTTGCTCCGTCCTGTCCTTGAGCCAAGGGGGACCTGGGTTTCCACCAACCCTACCTGCTGTCCCCTAGTGGTGCCTGGGGGAAATGAAGCCACATACAACCGGGGAGCCACTGCCCCCCCATTGCAGGGCCACTGGGGCCTAGAACCTGTGTCTTTCCGTCCAGGAACCAACCCGTGTGCGGACAGGAACGGGGGCTGCAGCCACCTGTGCTTCTTCACGCCCCGCGCCACCAAGTGCGGCTGCCCCATCGGCCTGGAGCTGCTGAGCGATATGAAGACCTGCATCGTGCCCGAGGCCTTCCTGGTGTTCACCAGCCGGGCCGCCATCCACCGGATCTCCCTGGACACCAACAACAACGATGTGGCCATCCCGCTCACGGGCGTCAAGGAGGCGTCTGCCCTGGACTTCGACGTGTCCAACAATCACATCTACTGGACCGACGTCAGCCTGAAGGTATGGCGGTGGGGTGTCCTGCTGTTCACCTCTCCTGTGAATACCTGCCGGCGATGGTATCGCCTCAGAGGCTTAAAGAAGGCTTTCTTTTTTTAATAGGGGGGCTTTCTTTTTTCTTTTTGGGGGGCCATACCGTGTATGATCTTAGCTGTCCAGTCATGAGAGAGCACGATGCGTGATCCCCCTGTGTTGGGAGCAGAGTGTTAACCCCTGGACCCCTGGGAAATCCCTTAATGTATTTTTTTAATGATTTATTTCTCTGGCTGGGCCAGGACTTCGTTGTGCAAGCGGGATCTTTGGTCTCAGCGCGTGGGATCTAGCTCCCCGACCAGGGGTTGAACCCAGGCCCCCTGCATTGGGAGTGTGGAGTCTTAGCCCCTAGACCAATAGGGAGTCCCAATAGTTTTGTTTTGTTTTTTTAATTGAAGTTTAGTTGCTGTACAGCGTCGGTAGCGAGAGCACGGTATAGTGATTGACCGTTTTGAGAGCTTATACTCCATTTATCGCTACTGAAATTATTGGCTATATGCCCCGTGTGGTCCAGTGTATCCGTGTAGCTTATTTTACACCTAATAGTTGGTGCCTTTTACTCTCCTACCCTGGTGTTGCCCCCTCTTCCCTCTCCCCACTGGTATCCACTGTGTCTGTGAGTCTGCTTCTTTTTTGTTATAGTCACTAGTTTGTTACAATTTTTAGATTCCCGGATAAGTGATACGCCACAGTATTTGTTTTTCTCTGTCTGACTTATGACAAAGCATAGTACCCTCCAAGTCTGTGCATGTTGTTACAGATGGCAAAATTTCATTCTTTTTTATGGCTGAGTATCAAAAATTAAAACAACTCTAGGGAGTTCCTTGGTGGTCCAGTGGCTAGGACTCTGTGCCTCCACTTCAGGGGGCACAGTTTCTATCCCTGGGTTGGGGAACTAAGATCCCGCAAGCTGCAGGGTGCAGCTGAAAATAAAGTTTTAAAAATTAAAACAAAAATTAAAAAAAATATTTATTATGGCTTGATTCAAACCAGTAGAACACTAGTGAACCCGTGTTAATACCTAAGCACGAATGATTACAATGAGCAGATCCGGTGGACACACAGGTGGCTATTTCTAGAGTGATTATGTATCCATGTGTCTTTTGCTTCATTCCACTCACTCCCTCACAAGGGCCCACTTACTTCACAAACTTTCTTTGTTCTGGGTGCTAATGTAAATATCCTGGATAAATACAGGGGAGTCTCCTTTATCTTCTCAAGTAGAGTTTGGCAAACTGGTCCTTGGGCCAGCCTCCTCATTTTGTCAGTAAAGTTCTATTGGAACAGTGGTGCCCATTTGCCTGTGGACCATCCGCACCTGCTTTGTACCGCTGTGGTTGCGTGCTGGTTCACTTCAGTCGTGTCTGACTCTTTATGACCCCAGGACTGTAGCCCACCAGGCTGCTCTGTCCATGGGATTCTCCAGGCAAGAATACTGGAGTGGGTTGCCGTGCCCTCCTCCAGGGGATCTTCCCAACCCAAGGGCGAACCTGCATCTCTTGTGTCTCCTGCGTTGGCAGGCGGGTTCTTTACCACTAGCGCCACCTGGGAAGCCACTAGGTCAGTGGCAAATCCATGGACCCTGTGATGCCTGAACTATTTACCGAAAACATCCTCTAACCCCTGTTCTAAAGCACGGGACAACTGCAACGGTGTCATCACCTACCTTTTATTCTACCATTGGTATTACCTGGTTCATAAGGTTTTTTTCTGATTTTAAAAGTCATAGGGTTCACTGTAGAAAGAGAGAAAAATATACAGAAAAAGTATAAAGAAAAAAATAAAACATCCACACCTCCATCATTTCAAGTCAGCCGCTGACGTCATTTTAGTGTGTTTCCTTGGATTTTCCCCTTTGTTAGTGTTTCTCATAATCAGTCATATGCTTCATAGAATTCTGTATCCTGTGGTTTTTTTTTTGTCACATTATAACATATTTTGTCAAGCTATTACAAACTCTTTAACATAATTCTTTAAATGTGTAAATTATTTTACTCTGCATATATTTCTTAATCATTGCCTTATTTTAAATGGCCTTCCAGTTTTTTTCCCAACTCTAACCCATACCACAGTAACAGATATCTCTGTGTATAAAGTCTTTTTGTATTTTCTTTCCTTTGAATAACATTTCAAGAGGAAGATTACTGGGTGAAAGATCCAACGATTTCTTTTTTAGGATGTAACTATTCTGAAGGGTCCTGAGACATGTATATATAATATAGCTTATATAATGATATATTATTTTATAATTATGTGCTATTATATAATATGTTTACATAGTTTAAAAAAGTATGTATCATATATATATATGTATATATATAGCCAAATTGTTTCTTTTAAAAAGGTTGTGTTTTAAAAGTTCCCTTAAAACCTCAAATGCTGAGGGGGAATAGATAGAAGAAATAAAAAGAATAGAAACTCAGATGTTGTGATCTGGCCCCTCATCAGTGGCTGGTCAGTTGCTGATAGTGGTTATGGTTAGCAGTCGCTCCAGCATCGCCTGGTGAGATGTCTGCCGAAACCCTGGTTCCTAACGGGTGGCCTCTCCTCCTCCCCGCTCCCAGACCATCAGCCGGGCCTTCATGAACGGGAGCTCCGTGGAGCATGTGATCGAGTTTGGCCTCGACTACCCAGAAGGCATGGCTGTCGACTGGATGGGCAAGAACCTCTACTGGGCAGACACTGGGACCAATAGGATTGAAGTGGCCCGGCTGGACGGGCAGTTCCGGCAGGTCCTCGTGTGGAGGGATCTAGACAACCCGCGGTCACTGGCCCTGGACCCCACCAAAGGGTAAGGGCTGCTTTGCCAGCCTGTGCGGCCATGCCCCCACCACCTCTCCACACCAGCCAGTGCAGTGATGCCCCGAGGCACACGGCTGCCCGCTGCCCGTCAGCGCCGCAGTTGAGAGTAGTAAGGACCGCTGTGAGCTTGGAGGTGGCTGGGACCAGCAGGACTCTTGGGGGGTCATCTGGTTCATTTCACAGTCAGGACACTGAGGCCCAGAGCAGAAGCAGGAAGGAAGGGAGGCCCCCATACCAGGCACTGCCTGGGCCCTCTCAGGGGAACCTCTCGTCAGAGCGCTCAGGGGCCTTGCCAGGGAGGGTGTCTTTGTACCTGATTTCACTGATGCAGAAACTGAGGCTCGGAGAAGCTCAGTGACTGAAGGTCATGTCAGTGGGCCAAGAAGTCCTGTCCAGACCCCTGTCCGGAGCTTCTCCTCCTGGCCTCGTGCAGCTGCTTGGCTGCAGATTAAACCCTCCCTTGCGAGGCACATGCTTTGATCTGTCAAGCAGCCTGGGGGCCCTGTCCTGGGGCCAGAGGGCTGGGCAGCGCGTTCCTCTGCCTGCAGCGCTCACCCCGTAAAGCATCAGTGATGTGTAGGGAGCACCCCAAACCCGGCCTGCTGCGTGCTGTTAGGGAAGGAAGATTTCTGCAAACAAAGGGAGAGGCCCAGATTTCAGTGAAAGAACCAGGTAGCGCAAGTCTGAGATGGAGGTGTCTTCCCCAGAGCTGCTGCTGAAGAGCCAGGAAAGAGGACCTTTGGTGGAGGTGGAGCCAAGTTCGAATCCCGGCCCTGCAAAGCCTGTTTGTCTCGGGGGTCTTGTTTTCTTCTTTCTTTGAGCAAAGGGACTGTACGCCCTGATTGGCCCACATTCTCCTGTCCAGCCTACTTAGCATTTGTCCCTGAAACGGGGTCCCCGCCCGGAGGTCCTGGCACATGGCCACCACATTTGTGCATGTGAACAAGAGTATCAGGGCTAAGCTTGCAGGAGGGCTGCTGTGCAACCCCAGGAGCCAGTTCATGGCCACTCCTGGAGGGACAGTGGGCTGGGGGGGCTCCAGGTCTCCCCTCGTCCCTGCTTCCTATACGATGCCTTCAGCACGGCCCAGAAGATGGCGCCAGGCAGGCTTCCTGCCCTGACTCGGGGTGGACACGCTGACGGCACCCGCCCTGCTCCCGTGTCTTCCAGCTACATCTACTGGACTGAGTGGGGCGGCAAGCCCAGGATCGTGCGGGCCTTCATGGATGGGACCAACTGCATGACACTGGTGGACAAGGTGGGCCGGGCCAACGACCTCACCATCGACTACGCTGACCAGCGTCTCTACTGGACGGACCTGGACACCAACATGATCGAGTCGTCCAACATGCTGGGTGAGAGCCGGTGGGTCCTGCCGGGAGGGGGCGCCCCTGGTGGGGTGTCAGCCACCCTCAGCCCCCAAGGCATTGTGCCCTCGGGCTTGCAAGGTGTGGACGGGCCCCAAGTCCTGACCCACCCTGCCACCAGAGGTGTCCCTTTCTGCCGCTGCTGACGTTGCATAGAGGCCCTGGTGCTGACAACCGGGTCCAGACCAACCCCAGGCCAGGATTCTAATCTGACCTGACACCACAGAGCATAGGTTTTCAGTGATGGGGAAACTGAGGCCCTGGGAGATCACAGGACCTGTGTAAGGTCACCGAGCACTGCTCAGCCCCCAGGACCACATGCTCCCTCTCCATCTGACCCTGAATTCCTCCTGGGTACCAGGTATCGTTCTGGGGCCACTCAGCACCCCGGGATGAGATTAAAAACAAAACCCAGGGCTTCCCTGGTGGTCCAGTGGTTAGGATTCCACCTGTTAACGCAAGGACACAGGTTCAGTCCCTGGTCAGGGAAGATTCCACGTGCTGGGGGACATCTAAGCCCCTGGGTGACTAAGCTCCTGCACCACAACTCCTGAAGCCCATGCCCTAGAGCCTGTGCTCCCAACAAGAGAAGGGAGTGCTCCCCATACACGGCAGCTAGAGAATGCCCACAGGCAGCAACAAAGACTCAGCGTAACTGAAAACACATAAATAAATAAAAAGCCAGAAAAAAAAAAACAAACCTTATTCCATATCACCTAGCTGTGAGGGCAGGATTGGAACCTAGAGCACGACTGGACTTCTTGGTGGTGGAGGGGGGTGGCTCTCTTGGGTGGTACCAGTTGGTGGAGCTACTGTGTGCGATTGAGAGAATTTGGCTGCCTTCCTTACCGCTGCTGCTGCCACCTGTGGGCCCACTTTACAGATGAGGAGACTGAGGCCTTGGTGGGCCGAACCGCTTGTCGCAGGTACTGTGTGAACAGCGCCAGGGCCAGAAGCTCTGTGTCCTGGTTTCTGCTTGCAGTGGGGCTGCACTCGCCCTGCACACTGACTGTCCTGGTTCGTGGGGCCCGGAGCGAGGCTTGACTGCGTCTTCGAGGCCACCACGCCAGCCCCGCAGGGAGTTATAGAGGCTGGTGGCAGGTGGGAGACTTGTTGCAGCACAGCTGTGGTTGCCCGAAACAATTAAGCTCCCTGATTACCCCAGAGTGATGACACACTCAGAGGAAAGCCAGTGAAAGCCCTGGAAACCCGCCCAAGCCTGCAGGCCGAGGGCAGTGGGTGCATCCGGCCGGGCTGTTTGCTGCCGTGGCAGGTTTCCCGCTGAAAGCACAGATGTGTTCAGAGCGCTTGGTTAACAACAGGGGAGGCCCCCGTGGGAAGAGTGCCTCTGTGTAAGAGCTGAGTGTGGATTGTGAGCCTGGGTTTTGTTTTGGTTTTGTTTTTTTTTTTTTTACTTTTTTCCTTTTAAAAAAAAATCATTTTCAAAACATTATTTCAAATCGTGCCATAGATGATTTCCGTTCCGCTTCCTCCTGCTCCCACATAGGAGGAGCATGTCCACACGTCTCTGATTTGTTTTCATGGGCTTCATTGTTTTAAAAACTATTTATTTGGCTGTATGGGGTCTTAGCTGTGGCACGGAGGATCTTCCTTCGATCTTTGGTTGCAGCACGCAAACTTAGCTGTGGCATGTGGGATCTAGTTCCTGGATCAGGGATTGAACCCCAGTCCCCTGCATTGGGAACGCAGAGTCTTAGCCCCTGGACCACCAGGAAGATTCCCATCATTGGCATCATTTTTACCATAAAATAGAGCATATGTGTATATGGGTTCTGCAGTGACTCAGCAGTAAAGAATCCGCCTGCAATGTAGGAGATGCAGGTTTGATCCCTGGGTTGGGAAGATCTCCTGGAGGAGGAAATGGCAACCTGCTCCAGTATTCTTGCCTGGAAAAATTCCCATGGACAGAGTAGCCTGGCAGGCTATAGTCCATGGGGGTCACAAAGAGGTGGACACGACGGAGTGACTCGGCATGCACACAGAGCTTATGTGAGGTGTTCGCACAACACACACTTTGCCGGGGGAAGACTTAGGACCCCACACCGGGGTCGAGGTCGAGTGTCCCCAGGCCCCGCACGTGCTCTCTCCCTCCTGTGGGGCTCAGCCCCACTCTGTGCCCTTTCCACCATGCGCCGTCCCAGTCGGCCCTGAGCCTGCCTGTTGCCGCTGTAGCCCTGGCAGCTGCCCACAGGTGTGTGTGTTCCGCACGTGGCTGCCCAGTGGTCAGACCCTGGTTCATTTGACAAGTCCTCTGCTGCTGGCGTTAGCCTGAGCAGCCGTATCCCCAGATGGGGTCAGTGGGCTACAAGCAAGGTGTGAGCCTGGCCCCCTCCCTTCCGGGGGCTGCTGCCTGGGCCCAGTGCCTTTTCCATCTTCTGGAGGCTGCCTGCCTCCTTGCCTCGTGGCCCCTTCCTCCAACTTCAAAGCCAGCTGTAGCGACCAGCCCCTCTCACTGTCCTGTTCTCTCTACCCTTGTGTTTACACCGGGTGTCCTGGGATAATCCAGGATCATCTCTGCAGTTCAGAATCTTTAATTTAGTCACACCTGCAAAGCCCCCGGCCATGTAAGGCATGATGTTCACAAATCCTGGAGATTAGAATGTGGACCTCTTTGGAGAAGAGGGAGTGAGTGAGTGAAAGTCGCTCAGTCGTGTCCAACTCTTTGTGACCCCATGGACTGTACAGCCCATGGAATTCTCCAGGCCAGAATACTGGAGTGGGTAGCCTTTCCCTTCTCCAGGGGATCTTCCCAAGCCAGGGATCGAACCTAGGTCTCCCACATTGCAGGAGGATTCTTTGCCAGCTGAGCCACCTGGGAAGCCCAAGAATACTGGAGTGGGTAGCCTATCCCTTCTCCAGAGGATCTTTCCTACCTAGGAATCGAACCGGGGTCTCCTGCATTGCAGGCAGATTCTTTACCAACTCATCTATGAGGGAAGCCCTGGAGAACAGGGATTAGAGTGTTATTCTGCTCATAACTTCTTCTTGTTCAGTTGCTGAGTCATGTCTGAATCTTTGTGACCCAATGGATTGCAGCACTCCAGGCTTCCCTTCCTTCTGTCTCCCAGGGTTTGTTCATATTCATGTCCATTGAGTAGGTGTTGCTATCTATCTCAGCCTCTGCCACCCCCTTCTCCTTTGGCCTTCAGTCTTTCCCAGCGTCAGGGTCTTTTCCAATGAGTCCCACCTGGTTCCTCTGTCCATGGAATTCTCCAGGCGAGGATACTGGAGTGGGGGGCTTCCCAGGCGGCTCCATGGTAAAGAATCTGCCTGCCAACGCAGGAGACACGGGTTCCAACCCTGGTCTGGGAAGATCCCACATGCCTCGGAAAAACTAAGCCCATGAACCACAACCATTGAGCCTGTGCTCTAAAGCCCACGGGCCGCGACTGCTGAACCCTCGAGCCTGTGCTCGGCAGCAAGAGAAGCCGCCGCAGTGAGAAACTCACTGCAGCGAGAGCACTGCCCCTGCTAGAGATGCCCGGGAAGCGAGAGAAAAGCTGAGAAAACAGCTAGAGAAAAGCCCGGGCAGCAGCGAAGGCCCAGCACAGCCAAAACCAGGTAAACAAATACAAGGAATACCGGACTGGACAGCGGCTCTCTTCTCCACGAGACCTTCCCGACCCAGGGACTGAACCCGGGTCTCCTGCACTGCACGTGACTTTCACCAAGCACTTATTTTGTACTGGCATTTTGACCATTCTACATGCATTCTACATGATCTCACTGAATATTTATCACAATGATAATCACAGACCTCACTGATTTTTTTTTTATCATAATTTATTACATTTAAGTATCACGGATACCCATGAGGACACTCTTTTCGTTTTTCAGTTCCTTAGACTGCACTGGCTCTTTGTTGAAGCATGAGGGATCTTTAGTTGCGGCCTCCCTGGTAGCTCACTGGTAAAGAATCTGCCTGCAATTTGGGAGACCTGGTTCGATTCCTGGGTCGAGAAGATCCTCTGGAGAAGGGAAAGGCTACCCACTCCAGTATTCATGGGCTTCCCTGGTGGCTCAGACAGTAAAGAATCTACCCAAAATGTGGGAGACCTGGGTTCAGTCCCTGGCTTAGGGCAATCCCCTGGAGAAGGGAAAGGCTACCCACTCCAGTATTCTGGCCTGGAGAATTCCATGGACAGCATAGTCTATGGGGTCGCAAAGAGTCAGACGCGACTGAGCAGCTTTCACTTGCACTTTGTGACGTCTAGTTCCCTGACCAGGGATTGAACCCAGGCCCCCTGCATTGGGAATGCAGAGTCTTAACCGCTGGACCGCCAGGGAGGTCGTGAGGGCACTCTGGAGAATACTCACGTTGCAGATGGGGAGACTGAGGGTCAAGGAGCTTATACAGATTGCCCGAGGTCATGTGATCAGTGGAGGAGCAAGGGGACCCAGGCTGAATCCAGAACCTGGTTCCCATCCCTGTGGTAGACGGCTAGGCAGACTAAACCTAGTTTAAAAGATTTTATTGACATGCAGGGAACTGAGGTTCTGCAAGCCTCATGATGTGGCCAAAATAAAATGAAATATTTTCTGACATACAAATACAGTCAAGTGCCAAAAAAGTGGTCAGGCTGCCGAACTTTTACATACTGATACGTGCATATCCACAGGAGCATCAACATAGGCTGGGCGGCTGCCGTGCAGATCGAAGCGAGGAAGTTTCCAGCCCCCGAAAGGCTCTTAGTCAGTCTTACCCCATCCGGGCTCACCGCTGCACTGATGTCTGTCTACATGCTCTAGTTGTACCGTTCTGGAACTTTCTATCACTGGCCGGACGGCGTGTGCTCGTCAGCATCCGGCTTCTTTCTATCTAATGACTGAGATTCTGTTTTACGCTGCGTCATTTCCACGGCCTGAAGATTGTACCATGTTTGTTAGACCCATCCTGCTGTTTGGGTTGCTTCCTGCTGTGGCTGTCACACACAGTCGCCGCTGCACACAGTCTCATCTGCGTCGTGTGGGGGAACACTCTCTTGTGCAGCGGGAGGGGAGTTGCCTGCCCTCAGGGTAGGTGCACATCCAGGCTCAGTGGGCCCTGCCGGTTTCCCAGAGTGCTTGCACACTTTACCAGCCTGACGCAGGTGGCCAGGCTGTGGGTTGGCGCCCGTGCAGGGCCCTGGCTGACGCCGCGCCCCCGTGTCTCCGCGCAGGTCAGGAGCGGGTCGTGATTGCGGATGACCTCCCGCACCCCTTCGGCCTGACCCAGTACAGCGATTACATCTACTGGACAGATTGGAACCTGCACAGCATCGAGCGGGCCGACAAGACCAGCGGCCGGAACCGCACCCTCATCCAGGGCCACCTGGACTTCGTGATGGACATCCTGGTGTTCCACTCCTCCCGCCAGGACGGCCTCAACGACTGCGTGCACAACAACGGGCAGTGTGGCCAGCTGTGCCTCGCCGTCCCCAGTGGCCACCGCTGCAGCTGTGCCTCGCATTACACCCTGGACCCCAGCAGCCGCAACTGCAGCCGTAAGTGCCTCGCTCTCCCCCTGCCCCTCACTCCCACATGAGATCCGCCTGCCTCTGACAGGTAAGGCAGAAAGAAGCGTCTTATCTGGGGTGCACGTGGGCAGTTGGGCAGGTTGTGCACTGCACATAAGCATGATGTTACCTGGAGGCTCAGGCTGGGTAGAAGCCCTGTTGCTGCATTAAGACATGATTAGATGGGCCAAGCCCTCACCTGACACGTCCCAGGGGAGGCTCTTTGGCTGTGAAAAACAGTCTCTGTCACTTATAGATTTGGGCACTGTTCCAAATGCTTTTTATGGCACTTAATCCTCCAGTCTTGGAGAAGGAAATGGCAACCCACTCCAGTATTCACAGAGGAGCCTGGTGGGCTTCTGTCCATGGGGTCGCACAGAGTTGGACATGACTGATGTGGCTTTAGCGGCAGCAGCAGCAATCCTCCAGTCTATGGGATAGGCAACATCACTGTCCCCATTTCACAGACAAGGACCCTGAGCACAGAGACACGTAGTTACCCACCCAAGGCCACACAGCAGTGAGACTTGGAACCAGGTCTGAATCCAGGCAGGCTGGCTCCAGAGTCCCCGTCCTGACCCCTTACTGCCAGCCTCACGTCCACTTGTGTGATCCTCACACTGACTCTCTAAACGAAGCCAGCCTTTTTTCTTTCATTCCGGTACTCAGAAAAGCGAGGTTCAGAGAAGGTTCAGAGAGCTGGAGCATGACTTCCCCACAGCCCACAGGGAGAACAGACGTGTCCTGTTGGCAGGCTTTTCTCCTGTGACATCACCAGAGCGCTGGTTAGAACTCGGCCTCTGAGCAGCTGTAGACAGTTTACAAAGCTCTTTGTCACCCGGGGCCTTGTGTGAGCTTCTCACTGCCCTGGGCGTTGGGAGGGCTGGGCGTCCACGGTCCAAAAGTGTGGATGAGGGACCCACAGCCTCGAAGGGCGGAGGCTTGGTGGCAGTCCTCGGCGGGTACGTGATGGGCCGGGGGCCGCAGCTGGGACTTCTCACTCCTGGGCTCCCTTTGGTCCTGTTGTCCAATTTCTGGGGGGGCCATAACCTCGAAGAGTCAAATGGAGGTGCAGGTCATCCACCCTCCAGAGGGGATGTGAGCTGGGTGCCGGCTCGCACGGCTGCAGACCCAGGGCCATGATTGGCTCCCACGGCTGCAGACCCAGGGCCATGATTGGCTCCCACGGCTGCAGACCCAGGGCCATGATTGGATTCACGTGGCGCAGCCGTAGCTCTAACAGTGGCCTGTGCACGTTCTGGGTCCTGACAGCCCCGAGGAGCGCCCCCTCCTGGTCTCACTGTTGACACGGTTTTCGGCCGTTCCCTGGAGCTCATAGAAGCTCCTGAAGATTCCCACAGTCACCAGAGCATTTCACACACTTGACAGTCTGAGGCTCACTGCCTTTCCCTCCTTCCGACTTAAGTCTTGATAATCTAAAAAGAAATGGAGGCCTTCCCTGGCAGTCCAATGGCCAAGACTTTGCCTTCTGGTGCAGGGGGTGTGAATTGGTTGGGGAGGTAGGATCCCAAGTGCCTCTCGGCCAAGAAAACCAAACATGAAACAGAAGCAGTATTGTAACAAATTTAATAAAGTCTTTAAAAATGGTCAACATCAAAAAAAAAGTGTTTTTTTTTTTTTTTTTTTAATGAGGGGCTTCCCTGGTGGTCCAGTGGCTAAGACTCTGCTTTCCTGATGCTTAGGGCCTAGGTTAGACCCCTGATCAGGGCACTAGTCCCACATGCATCAACTAAGAGTGTGCATGCTGGAACTGAAGGTCCCACACGCCTCAACGAAGGTCCGGTGTGCTGCAACGAAAACCTGGCACAGCCAAGTAAATGTTTTTCAAAAAGAAATGGATATCTAGTTTTAAAATAACAGATACACTTATAATAAAATACTGAAACGACAGAGACACGTGTAACACGGAGAGTCAAATTCCTCATAGTTCCCCCGCCCCCACCAAGAATCGACTGTGACTTCCCAGCCGTTTTCCACGTCCATCTCATAGGTACACACACGGACCTACTTTTTATCATAGCATGCTACGCCATCCTCCCCAGCCCCTCTCTCTTTGGCTCTGACACTGACCGGCGGCCCCTCTGTCTGCCCCCCTCCAGCGCCCACCACCTTCCTGCTGTTCAGCCAGAAGTGTGCCATCAGTCGGATGATTCCTGACGACCAGCACAGCCCGGATCTCATCCTGCCGCTGCACGGCCTGCGCAACGTCAAGGCCATCGACTACGACCCGCTGGACAAATTCATCTACTGGGTGGACGGGCGCCAGAACATCAAACGAGCCAAGGACGACGGGACCCAGGCAAGTGTGCCTGTTGGGAGTGCTGGAGTGTGGAGGGGCGGCCGGCGGGGTGCGCTTCCACAAGGAGCTGGCCCTGGCTGCTTCCAGGCCACCACCACCCCCTTTTCTTAGCAGAGGGGGTGCCAGGGAGCACAGAGGGCGGTAGGTGATGATCTGGGCCCCAGTTATGTCCTTGGGTGGCAGGCTGAGTCGTGTGAAACCCTGAGATGATGACTCTATGTAGAAACTGGATTTTGCAGTTGTTTACAGAGTGCTGGTGGATGTCAAACCCCATGGGGTCTTTTTTTTTTTTCCCCTTTCCACAGTGGTTTTGTACAAGGACAGTTGGTATTGGTTATTCTAGGTTTATTTTTTATTTCAGAGGAGTTGTATACAGTCATTTCTGCTATGAAGCAGTATGTGTGTTTCTGAAAATCACCGCACGGCGTAAAATGGTGCAGAACAGACCCCAGGGTTGATGGGGCAGGGTGGGGGACAGGAACACAGCTCTCAAAACTCCATCAACGACAAACTAAGCAAAAGAGAGGAACCTGGCGATGCAGGGGCCCCGCCCTGCCCCTTAAATGGTTCAGTACGTAAATGCTACAGCAGATACGGCCCTTGACCTTTCAGAGACCTGAAGCTGGCTGAGGAGACGGGAGCCGGAGGGCTGCGGCTAGTGGGTTTTGGTGGAACTGTGGAAGGAGGGTGGCCTGAGATGGGACGCAGCGTTGAAACCCCCGCATGGATGGTTTGGCTCCTGGTGCTTGGGGTCTGAGGGGTGCTGGAGGTGTGTATTCACTCACCCCTGCTTAGCACGCTGCCAGGTGCGTGCTCTGCCCTTACTAGTGTTTCTCCTGGGTGGAGTTGTGCAAACTTGAAAACCACGCTGTGCTGAAGTTGTCCCTGATATATCACAGTGTGGGAGCGGAGGTGCGTTTTCCAAACCTGAGTCTAGCAGAGCTGACTGCTTTCCTAGTGTTTGTGACCCAGGCCAGGAAGGACGTTGTTGCTGCCGCCTCCGGGCTCATCCGGCGTATCCAGCCGTGTGACAGGGAACTGTGGCCGGAACCCCAGTAGGACACGCCTGCCTGGCCATGCCAGTTTCAAAAGGCTCCTTTCACAAAAGAGAACCCAGCCGTCTCTTTCTCGATGAAGTAGTCACTGGAATAGCTTATGTCATCATGGGGAAGTCTTGGCACTATCATGATAGCAAGGCTGTTTTGTGTCAGGAGGGATTTTCAGAAGATCTTCCTGTCTGTAATGTTAAGTGTTTCTGTTCCCTGCCTCAAACTGGGTACCAGGGCTGCCTGTACAGCTGGGCAGCACGAAATATGTCATCCAGCAACAATGTCAGGTTAACCATCCTTTGACTGTGTGTGTCCTTGGTGCATGGTAGAAGCTCCAGCTATCCCCAGATGGGAGCAGAGCCTGGGGAAGACGGTGGGAATGGATTTCTTTCATCTCTCTCCGGCTCAGGTGACAGTGAGTTTGAGTCCTTTGGAGAACATGAAGTGTTAATTGATGGACTGTGGCTTCCCTGCTGAGAAAGTTGCTGGGTGAAAATTGCCTGCAAGTCCCAGGGAGAGGCGTTCTTTTGCATTCTTTATGGTGTCTGCAAAAGTGGGGGAGGACTTTGAAGAATAAGACCCTTTTAAGAGCACTTAATCTAGAGAACATTCATTTCCCTCCCTACTGAACTCCGTTTTCCTGTGGCTTTGATTATCTGGAGCACCACCCCCACCCCAAGGACGGTGTTGTTCATTGCTAGTTGCGTGCCCAGGTGCGTCTGACTCTTTGCGGCCCCATGGACTGTAGCCCACCAGGCTCCTGTGTCCATTGAATCCTCTAGGCAAGAATACTGCAGTGGGTGACCCAAGGATTGAACCTGCGTCTCTTGCGTCTCCTACACTAACGGGTGGATTCTTTTACCACAAGTGCCGCCGGGGAAGCTCGTTATTATCTACTTGGCTTTTGTTTTTCTAGTTAATATTTTATGCTTTCGTTGTGGTAGACATACATTGCGTAAAACGTACTATTTTAGCCATTTTTAAGTGTACAGCTCTGTGACATTAAGTACATTCACACTGTTGAACAGCCGTCACCACTGCCTGTCTCTGACGACAGTCTGTCCCTGTTAACACTAACTCTCCACCCCCCTCGTCCTCCCCCGTCCCCGGCACCCACCATCCTGGTTTCTGTCTCTCTGAATCTGACAGCCCTTAGGTCCTGCATATAGTTAGAACCGCGCGATCGATGTCTGTCCTTTTGTGACTGGCTGATTTCACTGATTACAGTGACCTTGAGGTTCATCGTGGCAGGTATTGGAATTTTCTTCCTCTTTAAGCCTGAATAATATCGCCCTGCGTGTACAGAACACGCTTTGCTTATCCGTCCACCCACCAGTGGACACGGGCTGCATCCGCTTTGGGGCCACTTGGTTACGGGCCACCCTGTACTGTGAGGGGGCGGGCTGTTGATGGCGACATTGAGTTGGCTTCTGTTAAGACCTTTGGCGCTGGCACTGTGCTGTTCCTTACGTTAAAGCCGGAGTTCGGGCTTTATGAAACCGGCCGGCCCTGTAAGGTTGGTCTCCTCGTTCCTGTCTGCCCGGGGAGGGACGTGGGCGCTGTGTTATTACACCATGCCCTTTTCTCCCCTGGTTGTTCCGATGAGTGTGTGCCCGGCCCCCACATACCCACCCTTCACGGGGAGCCTGACTCTGGCCAGGGCTGGCTGGAATCTTGCTTTACTCCCAGGCCGTCAGCTACACTCATTTGTGGTCTTTGGCCACAGAGCTCCGTGGCTCCTGAGAGAGGAAGGCGCTGTTTGGAGTTGATGCTTGCTTCCCAGGATGTGGATGTTGTCACCTGCAGAAATGCAAGTGGCGCACTTCTAGCTGTCCAGCAGGGCCGAACCAGAGGCTGCCGGGTGTGGAGGGCTGGGAGGGTGGGGGGGTTCCTCTCCAGCTGGGTCCTAGAGGCTGGGCCTGGGGAAGGGGGCTTCCTGTTGCCTGCAAGCAGCCTCTCCCCACCCTGGTGACTTGTTGTTTTATTAACGCCTGAAAAGAGGCAGATAAAGAGGGTCTGCGATGAACTGTGGTCAGAGCATCATTAGAAGAGGATGGCCTTCTCAGGAGAAGGGGCTTTTCATCCAGACCATTGGTGGCAGCAGCCCAGGAGCTTGGGAAGCCCCTTTGCACCAGGTCAAGTCACCCGAGCACCCAGGGGGACCACATCCACCAGGGGGTCGGGCTCTGGCCTGGAAGGGAGATGAGGGGCGCTCCTCCTCCAGCATCAGTTCATGAAATGAGGTCCCCCCTTGAAGGGATTCTCTGTCGGTGACTCTGAGAGCCAGGCTCATCCCTGAGATGCAGTGAATGGCATGAAGTTGGGCAGAGTTCCCAGGAGAGGCTCGGGGTGGAGACCCAGAGGGATAACAGCCTCCGAGAGGGGCCCGCACTGCCCCTGGGCTTCCAGGATACACTGCAGGTCGGCCCTGTACCCTCACCTGCCCTTGAGCCCCACCCCCAGCTCTGGCCCTCAGGGAAGAGACGGAGAGGGGGACCTCCAGGCTGGACACCCATTATCCCGGCAGCCTAAATTTTTGTTGTTGTTCAGTCGCTCAGTTGTGTCCGACTCTTTGCAACCCCATGGACTGCAGCACACCAGGTTTCCCTGTCCTTCACCACCTCCCAGAATTTGCTCAAACTCATGTCCATTGAGTCGGTGATGTCATCCAACCATCTCATCCTTTGCCGCCCCCTTCTCCTTTTGCCTTCGATCTTTCCCAGCATCAGGGTCTTTTTCAGTGAGTCAACATGTCACATCATTTGGCCAGAGTATTGGAGCTTCAGCCTCAGCATCAATCCTTGAGTACTTTAAAAGACAGCAAGACTTGAGAGTCTTAGTCCAAAAGCCTGGGTCTAAGGAAACAAGAAGGGAGGAGATGCCTTGAGCCGGGGGCCTGCAATCCTGGCTGACCACTTGGCCACCTGGCAGTCCCCCTCTCTGCAAGCAGGCCCGGGCCGGCCAGTGGGGGTGGGATGGCTACCATCTGGGTCCTGCGCTGTCACCAGTGGCTGGGCCTGGCCCAGAGCTCATGGTGAGAACTCCCCTCGAGGCTGCGGGGGAGCCCCTTCACTCTTAGGTGGATGTGTGGACAAGAGCTGGTTGGAAAGGAAAGGTTCCAAACAGGGTTGAGATTTTGATGCTTGCTGTGGACTGGGGCGGAGGCCTCCGCCCTCCCCGCCTCATCTCCAGCGGATGCTCTTTTCTTTACTGTCTTACAGCCCTTCGTTCTGACCTCTCCGGGCCAAAGCCAGAACCCGGACAGGCAGCCGCACGACCTCAGCATCGACATCTACAGCCGGACACTGTTCTGGACGTGCGAGGCCACCAACACCATCAACGTCCACCGGCTCAACGGGGACGCCATGGGCGTGGTGCTGCGGGGGGACCGCGACAAGCCGCGGGCCATCGTCGTCAACGCCGAGCGCGGGTGCGGGGGCGCCGCGGGCTGGGGTGCTGTCCCTGCAGGGGTGTGCCGGGCACCCTTCCCATGCATGCTGGCCTCTCGGGCCAGGAGGGATCTTCCACCCCCTACACGCCCATCCATCAGGAGCTCCCCAGGGTCCCTCGCCAGCGGTCGGCGGGGTGAGGAAACACCAGCTCATTCCCAGTCGTGGGGAGGAGGCGGAGACCCCCAGGGACGGCCTGGACTGAAAGCCTGTGCAGGGGTGGGGGCTTTGTCGAGAAACAGGCAGGATGTGAGCTCTAGTTCATAGGTGTCAGACCATCCCATCGAATTTGAGCCCTGTACAGCCATCCCTTCCATCGCATCCCAGGTGGTGCAGGTAATTCACTTGCATAGGTCCCACTATGGGGAGGTCACTACCTGACTGGGAGCTTCTTCCTTCCGTGAAGCTCCCTGACGCTCTGTCAGCCCTCAGGTTCTCTGGTAGGCTGAGACATGCGGAAAGATGTGGAGGGTCCTGGAGGCAAGGACCAGGGCAGGGGGGCACCCAAAGCCCCATGACATGAGGTTAGGAGCGTTTGGAGGTGGGAGGCAGGAGCGTGGTGGTCACCCCAGATAACCCACAGGGCTGGCCTTTCGGAGCCAGAGTCAGACCTGTCCAGGCACTGTGTGCTGGAGCTTCTACCCAGGGGCTGTCGTGCAGACCCGAGTTCAAATCCCAATTCCATCACTTACGGCCTGTGTGACGTGACCTCCCAGGGACTCAGTTTCCTGGTGAAGAGAGCGGGGCGTACCAGCCATGCAGCACCCGGGGGCTCAGTCAGTGCTGGTGGTTTTTCAGGAACCAGAGGAGGGGCTGCCACAAGTGACCGCAAACCGGGTGCTTCAAACACGGAGGCCTGTTCTCCTGCAGTTCCAGGGGCCAGAGTCAAGGGCAGCGAGGCCGTGCTCCCGCTGGAGTCTGTAGGGGAGGCTACTTCCTGCCTCACAGCTTCGGGGGCCCTGGGTGCTCCCAGGCTTGTGACCGCGTCCCTCCGCTCTGTCCACGTCATCACATGGACTCCTCTTTGTGTCCCGTGGCCTCTTCTCTCTCTCTTAAGGCCACTCTCACTGGCTGAGGGCCCTTGCACAGCATGCGGGATCTTAGTTTCCTGACCAGGAATTGGACCTGTGCCCCTTGCTGCAGTGGGAGCTCAGAGCCTTAACCACCTGGGACCGCCAGGGAAGTCCCGAGGGTAGCCTCATCTTGACCCTTGATTATATCTGCAAACACCTTGTTTCCCAGTAAGGTCACATTCCGAGGTTCCAGGCAGCCGTGAGGTCTTGGGGGACATTCTCCAGCCCCTCCAGGGTGTGACCTCTCACCTCCAGGAGCGGGGTCATGCGGCTGCTCGCCTGCTGGATGTCCGCAGGGTCGGGGCTGGTCTCTCTGGGGCTTGGCCGAGGACGGGCAGGACACAGCAGGTCCTCACTGCCGCCCTCTGCAGGTACCTGTACTTCACCAACATGCAAGACCGCGCCGCCAAGATCGAGCGCGCCGCCCTGGATGGCACGGAGCGCGAGGTCCTCTTCACCACGGGCCTCATCCGCCCCGTGGCCCTCGTGGTGGACAACACGCTGGGCAAGCTCTTCTGGGTGGACGCCGACCTGAAGCGCATCGAGAGCTGTGACCTGTCAGGTACGAGCTCTGGGGCCTCCCTGGGGACTGGTCTCTCGGCAGCCACCATGTCTGACCCGCTGGCAACGCCCGCCTTCCCCGTCATCGGTCATACGCCACAGTCTGTCGGGGGCCTGCTCCAAGGAGGCACATACACTCCCCCAGCCACATTCCAGGATGTGGGACCTGAATGATTCCTGATTGGTAGAGTCCAGGGAGGCTCAGAGAGGGTGAGCCAGCTGCCTGGGGCCCCCAGCATGGGGTGGAGCAGGAATCCTGTGCCCTTTGCCTCCAGCGCCCACACTTACAGCTGCTTGGCCATGGCTGCCTTTGTCTGGGGGCCCCTGGGCTGGAGAGGAGCAAGAATGAGAGCTTGGAGGGGCTTTTCTGCCAGAAGTTGGGGTGGGCTGGGGGAAGGGGAGGCACCGTGTTTTCAGGGGATCAGCAACTTGGGTCCACGGCTGCAATCACAAGGCCAGCCCAGGTGGAAGCAGGGCTGACTGAGAGGAGGTCTCAGGTCTGCCTGCTTCCAGGGAGTGTGCCCAGCCTGAGCCTGGCGTCCCCCAGGCTCCCGGCAGCCCTCCATTCTCCCAGAGCAAGCATGGGCTGAGCTCTCGGGGTCAGCCGCCACTCAGGGGGCGCTTATCCCTCTCGCAGGGGCCAACCGCCTGACCCTGGAGGACGCCAACATCGTGCAGCCCGTGGGCCTGACCGTGCTGGGCAAGCACCTCTACTGGACTGACCGCCAGCAGCAGATGATTGAGCGTGTGGACAAGACCACGGGGGACGCACGGACGCGAGTCCAGGGCCGTGTCGCACACCTGACTGGCATTCATGCTGTGGAGGACATCAGCCTGGAGGAGTTCTGTACGTGGGGGGCAGGCAGTGAGGGTGTGCGGGGGCCCCCGAGGGGAGGGAACGCCTCTGCATGGAGCACAGCAACCCCTGGGCTGGCCCCCTTGGAGAAAGGGAGGAGGGCGGACCAAGGCGAGAGTAGGGCTCCGGCTGTTTTCTTTCTGGCTTTGGCTGGGCCCAGTCTCGGTCATCAGAGGCCACCCTCAGGCCCCTACCCCATCCCCTTCTCCATCAGCAACAGATTGGACCGCTCTGACTTCCGTTTCTAGCTCTCGAACCCACTCTGCTTTCCAAGTGCCTGCGATGAGATTTGGCCCAGCTTTAGATGAATCACCCTTTAGATTGACTGAATCAACTGATTAGTAACCTTAATTACATCTGTATGTCCCTCCGCCAAGAAAGGTGATAAAACCATGGGCATGACAGCTCATCACATCCTCCCCAGCTGGGGAGCAGGGTGGGGAATTTGGGGGGCACTTTAGGATTCTGCCTACCACAGCCTGGCTGAGTCCAGGGGCCTGAGAGAGGGATGTCTGTAATCAGGACCTCTGGTTCCTCCATCCGGTCCTTGGCTATATGTGGATGTGGAGGGGTGTGTGTGTCTAAGTGTCTACCTGTCTCTATCTTCTTGCTTTTCTCTCTTTATTCATTATGTACATGCAGCCCAGCGGGCTGCCAGCTCAGTGCGCAGGGCCTTCTCTGTCCTTGTCTCGTGACGCCCACGGTCTGGCTGCCTTCTAGGCCCTGGGGCCGCCCAGCCTCACCCCAGCCCATCCCTGTCGGCCTGTTGCCTTGGCCACACTGCATTTTATATATTATATTATAATGTAATATTACATTATATATGTTATTTCCCAATAATTTATAATTTCAAATGAGATTACATTTTACAGCTGAAAAAAGTAGAACTCAGTAAGGGTAGTACTTCTCCTGTCTTGCAGCCAGTAAACACAAGGGGGCTTGAATTTGCAACCAGAGCCCATGCTTTAGCCACTTGGATTTTTTTCCGTTAGGCTTCCTGCTCAGAATCCGGGGCGTGACCTCCGAACCGGCCACTTCTTTGTTGACTGCTCTGTGGCAGTTTCTGTGGTAATCAGCTGGGTCCCAGATAAGTGAAGTCACCAGGAAACTAGCTTCTAGATAACCGAGGCGCCCCATACCTGTGGGTTAGCATGCTTCTGGTCATCTGGCCCCTTAGTCCATGCTCAGCCAAGTCACGGCTTCCTGGGTGTCACTAGCAGATGGTCAGAACGGTGAATGCTCAGCCCACAAAGGTCAAGACGCGCTGCCTGCTGGTGTCGGCAGAAAGCCAGGGTGCTGACCCGCAGCTCCTTGGAACCGGGGCTGGGCGGGCCAGGAAATGTTCAGTGAGCAGGTTTGAGGTTGGAAACCGGGGACGTGTCTGTGAGCACCAATGTGCAGGCTCTGGGGTGACATGGAGAGGCTCCTCGTTTTGGGAAGTCCTTCAGTGGGCTCTGCCATGTTGATCTGGGACGTGGGCCACCCATCCTGCTTCCGCACACGATCCCACAGCTAACCTCTAACCCAGGGGTGGCACTCTGCAGCCTGTGGGTCCCTGTCATCCTGGCTGCCTTTGCCCTGCAGCTGGCTGACCGGGAGTCACAACCAGTGGCCTGGCCTGTGAAGCCAAAATTATTTACTTTCTCATTTTTTATGGAAAAAGTTGGCTGACCCTGCTCTAAACTCTGACTCTGCCATTTTAAAAACACCTAATCCTTGAGATGAAGGAGGAAAAAACCCATGATTTGTCTTCAGGGGTAGGGGTGAGGAGCAGAGCGCTCTTTGACATTTCCTCTTACCTGGGGGAGGTCAGCCACTCTCCCAGGCGCCTAACCATTGTCCAGAGATTGGGCACAGGAGGTTGATGGAATTGAAATAGTCAAGGTTCCTGGGGTTCACCACCTTTACTACGTTAATTTCCACGTGTATTAGTTTACTGCAGCTGCTGTAACAAGCGACCACAAACTGGGTGACTTAGAGCAACAGAAACGTATTCTTTCCCGGTTCTGGAGGCCAGGAGTTCAAAGTCGAGGTGCTGCCAAGGCTATGCTCTCTCTGGAGGCTGGGAATGAGGGGGCTGAGGGGATGGGGACCGGGGGGATGACCAAGACGGCTCATGGCTACGGGTGTGCTTGTGGCTGTATCATTGCAGCCTCTGCCTCTGCCATCTCGTGGCCTTCCCTCCCGTCTTCACCTCTTGCCTGCTTGCACGCTTAGTCACTTCAGTTGTGTCTGACTCTTTGCGACCCCAAGGACTGCAGCCCGCCAGGCTCCTCTGTCCATGGGACTCTCCAGGCAAGAGTCCTGGAGTAGTTGCCATGCCCTCCTCCGGGGGACCTTCCTGGCCCAGGGGTTGAGCCTGCATCTCTTAGTCTCCTGCATGGGCAGGCAGGTTCTTTACCACCTGGGAAGCCCTCACCTCTTACGCACTCTCTTATAAGGATACTTGTTAGTGGATTTAATGCCCACCCAGATAATTCAGAATTAGACCTCATCTCAAGATCTTTAACGTGATCACGTCGTTTGCAGAGACCCTTTTCCCCAGTAAAGGTCACATTCTCAGATTCCAGGCATTAGGATGTGGACGTATCTTTTGGGGGGCCCACCACTAGCCCACTACACCATGAGAGACACACAGGCGGGCAGTGTAGCATGATGGTTGTGGGCACGGTGGGAGCTGGTGCAGAAGGCTGGGGTGTGATGTCAGGAAAGTTCTAGTTGTGCTTTTGGCCTCCACTTCCTCATTGGCAAAATGCAGCGTCCACAGAAACAGACTCGCCTGGCTGCCCTAGGAATGAAGTGAGAGGTTTGACTGCACTTCTGTAGGAGTGCCAGTTATTGTGAGGTCTTGCCTGGCCCTCACCGCCTCCCTTCTCTAGGCTGAAGTCCTGAGACTGGAGTCAGAGTCCGACCCCTCCTTCTTTTCTCTCCACAGCAGCCCACCCTTGTGCCCGCGACAATGGAGGCTGTTCTCACATCTGCGTCGCCAAGGGCGATGGGACGCCGCGATGCTCATGCCCGGTCCACCTCGTGCTCCTGCAGAACCTGCTGACTTGTGGTGGTAGGTGTGAGCTTGGCACTTTCTGTTGGGACACTGAACAGGGACCTGGTTCTCTGCCTGCCAGGTTGTTGCCTGGCACTTAAAAAAAAATCCATAGTCCCTATGGCACCCAGGGTTCAAGCCAGACTGTCTTGTTATTTGTCTTCTTTTCTAACACATGCATTTCAAGGCTTTGAATTTCCCTCTAAGCACTGCTTTAGCTGCATCCCACAAATTTTGATGTTGGATGGCATCACCGACTCAATGGACATGGGTTTGAGCAAGCTCCGGGAATTGGTGATGGACAGGGAAGCCCCGCTTGCTGCAGTCTGTGGGGTCACAAAGAGTGGGACATGACTGAGCAACTAAACTGAACAAATTTTGATAAATGAAATTGATAAATGATAAATTGTGATAACTGAAAATTGTATTTTCATTTTCAGGTAGTTCAAATATTTTTAAATTGGTCTCAGTAATTCTTTGGCCCTGGTGTTATTTACAAGTGTGTCGTGTAATTTCCAAATAGTTGGGAATTTTCTAGCTATTTTTCTGTTCCCGATTTCTAGTTTAATGCTATTGTGGTCTAAGTGTACACAAATGATTTCTATCCTTTTAACTTTGTTCAGATATGTTTTCTCCCCCAGCATGTGGCCTGTCCTTGGTGAATACTCCTTATGAGCTTGAGAAGTTATGTCATCTGCTACTGTTGGGTGGAGTGTTTCTCTAAATGTCGGTTAGATCCAGTTGAGAGACAGTGCTGTTTAGGTTGTCTGTATCTTTCCTTGCTGCTTGTTCTGTCAGTTACTGATGGAGGCGCTGAAATCCCCAATAATGGATTTGTCTAATTTTTTTAGTAGTTCTGTCTCTTTCCCTCCTTCTACCCTTGACCCTCTTCTTTTCAAAGGCTGCACAGGGAGTGGTTAAGAATATAAGCTTTAGGGTCAGCCAGACCTGGTCTCCAATCCCAGCTTTGCCACTTCCCAGCTGAGTGACCCTGGGCTGCTCACTTACCTCTCTTATCCTCTACTTCCTTTTCTGTGAAACAGAGAAACTGAGAGCATTTATCTGACGGGTTGTTGTTAGTAACCGAGTGCTTTGCGTGGTCCCTGACACATGGCACATGGGAATGCCCGCTGCCGCTAGTCGTGAGGATGGCAGGAATAATAGACTGAACTGTCCTTGCCACCGTGATGAAGCTCAGTCCCCAGGCTTCCTCTCCTCCTCCTGCAGGTCCTCCAGGTGACCTTGGGTGTGTTGTTCCTGTGCTTCTTTCCTCTCCTGTCCTCTGAGCTCCAGGGGGCCGGTCTTTGCCCTGCCCCTTACTTCTCACCCTCACCCCCATCATCCCCATGCCTTGTCCCACACATGGTACATTGCAGGGAGCAGGACCATGGGCCTGTCTTTCTGGAGCTTTCTCCTGCCCCACCTCATCACTGTAAACCCCGGAGACCCTGGCCAAGAAGAGGGGGGCCCTTTAATGACTGTCCACTGGCGGGGACACCTCAGCTCTCCTTAGCTTCCCGGTGGCCTTTCTCTGAGTTCTGGCCCCAGGGCCCACATGGCTTTGTGGCCTGAGAGTGGTTTTGCAGCTCGCACAGACATCCATGCCCTGGAAGAGAGCTGCACCAAGCGCTCAGCTCCCCGTGGGACCCCAGCCCTGGGTTTCCCCACGGGAGGATGCGCCCCTCTGTCACCCCTCCTCAGGGCCTAAAAGGCTTGTGTTCACTGTGTCCCCATCTCCATTCTTCCCTGGCCTCTTCTCTGGGGGCTCTCAGAAGGTCAGGGGCTCACGGAGGTCCCCAGGAGGTGCCATGGCGCCTCGTGCCTCATGCAGTGACCCAGACGGGCAGGGCGCGGCCGGCGATGCCAGAGTGTGCTCCGCAGCGCCCCTGCTGTGCGAGCCCAGCCCAGCCGGACGCTCGCGGATGCGCACGTACTCACCCTGGCACGTGCACGCTCACATACTTGTCCGGCTCTGTTACTTCCAGGAGGAAGCGGTGACCCAGGCGGGCTGCTTCTGTTTTAGGGACAAGGAAACAGAGGCCCTGGGAGGTTGAAGGTTCCTCAGGTTGCCCTGCTGCTGAGAGGAGCCTGGGTTCAACCTCACGTCCGTGCACACATAGACACATACACACACCCCGCCCCATCACGTCCTGGCTCTCCAGCAACATCTGCCAGGACTAGGGGCCCTTCGGGAAATCAGAGCCTGCCCCACCTGGACCCTCTTCCTCTTGGCTGGGCTGTGGGGGCGGGCGGGCAGTGGAAACAGCGGTCAAAGGCACAGGGCCTTTGGTTGGAGTTCAGGAGTGGGGCGTGGGCCACTGTCCGCACACAGCTTTCCGTGGCCAGCATCCCTGTGTTCCTTGGCAGCTCACTGCGCACACATCCGTTGTCCCCTGTGTGTCCTCTGTGGCCAAATGCAGTGGGAACAGCGGGATTGTGTTCATTTTTGCTCACAACTCTTCCCCCATCTCCCATCCCCATTCAGTCCAGTGTGGACCCTGCAGTTATGGGGGAGGCACGTGGATTCCAAATGTTGAAAGTCTTAGTACATCATGAAATCAATGCTTTTGTGAAGTTGATGTCTTTTAAAGGTTTTTTTGTGGGGGGGCATGCTCTGTGGCTTATGCATCTTAGTCCCTCCCCCTGCCCCCCCCACCGCCCCACTGCTATAGAAGTGAAAGTGAAGTTGCTCAGTCGTGTCCGACTCTTTGCGACCCCGTGGACTGTAGCCTACCAGGCTTCTCTGTCCATGGATCCTCTAGGCGAGAATACTGGAGTGGGTTACCATTTCCTTCTCCAGGGTTTAGCAGTGGAAGGGCCCAGGTCCTAACTGCTGACCACCAGGGAACTCCCAATACCTTTTTCCTTAATCAGATTTTATGGATGTTGATGACTGTTCTTAAACCTGAAATGGAGTTTGGGCTGATTTCTGGGCCTCCAGTTTTCTGTGATTTTCCAGCCAGGAGGGAGAGATGATGGACAGGACCCTGGGGAAGGGGCTCCTCCTGAGTGTCTCTGCTGGCGCCCTGGCACTCATCATGCCCACCTGTGTCCAGGCCTCCAGGACAGTGCCCCTCCCTCAGCAATACTGTCCATGCTTGGCCTGCACTAGAGAAGTGGACCCCGAGGGGGGTGACTTACCATGGCCGCTGGCGGGACGTGGCCCCAGGTCCCCTGTCCTTCCCCCTCTCAGCTCACCACCCTCCCAGGACTCCCTCCACCGGGAACCTTCAAACCCCCTCCCCATCGACTCTGCCCCCCTCCAGTACCCTTACCACCTGCCTTTCCTCAGCCCACCCCTCAGTGAAGGGCCTGGGTCCTCCACCAGCCCCCACCACCATGCCCGTGGGCTCTGTTGGCACTCACAGTGTTCTGGCCCCATTGCCCCAAAGGTGTAATGGGTGTGGGCGCTGACCACTGGCTTTCTGACCCTTCTACTTCCGGCGGGGGTGCAGTGGACATGTCGGTGTAGCCAGGCCCTGCGCACACACCCTATGCTTTGGGTCGACAGCTTCATGGCCTACTTGGGGCTGGAGGCGGGAAGGCAGACAGGAAGCAGGGCAGTGGAGACGAGGTGGATGCAGCATATATGACCGGAGCATATTCTCCGCTTTGAAAGCCGGTCGTGCTTCGCCCAGCTTTTGCCCCAAAGACGGCGCCCATGATGGTCTTTCTCTGCTCCGCAGAGCCTCCCACGTGCTCCCCCGACCAGTTCGCCTGCGCTACCGGGGAGATCGACTGCATCCCCGGGGCCTGGCGCTGTGACGGCTTCCCCGAGTGTGACGACCAGAGCGACGAGGAGGGCTGCCCAGTGTGCTCGGCCTCACAGTTCCCCTGTGCGCGGGGCCAGTGCGTGGACCTGCGGCTGCGCTGTGATGGCGAGGCCGACTGCCAGGACCGCTCGGATGAGGCGGACTGCGATGGTGAGGCCCTGCCCCGCCCTCCCGGCCCCGCTCCGCCCTCCCGGCCCCGCCCCAGTAAGGCTCCGCCCATCCCATCGGGCACCCCCTTGCCCTCCTGGAGTTTGGGCTTTATCAGGCCGCACCTGAAGGTCACCATAGAAGCTTTGCCAAGGCTCTTCAGCTTGGGAAGGGAAAAATGTTAGTTTTAGGCCCCCTGAAGGCTCCTGGCGTCTGCCCTACCAGTTTGGCATGAAGGTGGACTATGAGAATCTATCTTGCCTTCCCTCATTCAGTCAAGAATTTTACAGAAATCCAAGACAAATGCATTAGCTTGCTTTCCATGGTTTACACCCTGGTTCATTCCCATCCCCAAAGGCAGTGCTGTCCTCCACCGAGTCTGTGGGTTAATGCTTATTTGTGGGTGATTTCTAGCATCCCACTGAACCAGGAGTTACAGAGAGATTTGTCTGGTCAGCCTGGGTCCACTCTGACCAGCAGGATCTTCCTTTGGACCGTGACAGTGAAACAAATGTCTGAGCTCCCTCTGAGTTTTTTCTTTTATAAATGACCTTCTCGGTTGGTTCCTGCCACACACTGTCAGCCCCACGGCCCCGTGTTGACTGCTACTGAGCTAGCTGTTAATAGGTCTTTCTAGCTGCTACCCCCATAACCACTGGGTCCTGTACTTGGATAACTCAGATTTTATCTGTTCCCTGCCCGCTCATGATAAGCAGCCATTCTGTGGAAGATGAAGGCCTGGGATTCATTCCCCCAAATGTTTCTATAAAGCTGCAGTCATAAAGTCTTTCCAGCTCACAGACCCTTTGAGAACTTGATGGAGACTAGACCAGGGATTAGCACACTGTGGCCTAAGGATTAGGCCACCCTATTTTGGTAAAGTTTTGGGTGCATGCTACGTCACCTCAGTCATGTTCGACTCTTTGGGACCTCATGAACTGTAGCCCTCCGTTCATGGGATTCTCCAGGCAAGAATACTGGAGTGGGTTGCCATGCCCTTCTCCAGGGGATCTTCCCGCCCCCGGGATCAAACTCCTGTCTCTTATGTCTCCTGCATTGCAGGCAGATTCTTTACCATCTGAGGCACCAGGGTAAGTTGGTATTCTTTACCAACTTAAGCCACCTAAGTTTTATTGGGACACAGCTAGGCTCATTCATTTACATATTGTCTGAGGCTGATGTTGCATGAAAACAGCAGAGTTGAGTAGTTACTGTAGAGACCTGTCTGTCTCTTTACAGAAGAGTTTTCTGAGCCCTGCCTTACACTGTTGGCCCCAGCTCTGTCTGGTGGCCAAGATCTCGGCAGGAGGCAGGAGCCCTGATTAGGAACCACTCCCCACCTCCCTCCACTGTGAGAGTTTCTCCTGGTGGAAGGAAGCCCTGGGAGAACAGCAGGCCCTGGTGCAGGCTCTGGGTTCCACCCTCCGTTTCAGAAGCTTCCTCTCCTGCTCAGTGACCAGGAGACCTGCCCACTCATTGCACGGACAGGGTTCCTTGTCTCCAGTTTCGAGCGTGGGGCGCCTGGGCCAGGGCAGGTGGGGAGCATAGACAGGAAGTACTGGGGGCAGGTGACCAGCGAGCCCCCAGGCAGCTCCCTTCCTCACGGGGCCAGGGCCCTTTCCAGGTCAGCAGGGAAGCAGCGGCAGCTGCAGTACCTGGCCTTTCTCTTCCCCTTCCCCCGAAAGCCTGAGAGCTGCACTAGTTGCTTGTGTGGCCGGCCTCTGCCTTTCTGGTTGAGCTCTGCCCCTGCTTCCTGACCCCCGGAGCTCTGCAGGCGCATCAGCTGTCCCCTGCCCTGCCTGGTTAGGAGCCTGGCTCCTGTGGGCCGTCCGCTGACCCCAGGACCTGGGACAGAGCCTGGGCTCAGGGGCTGTGGGAGGTCCGGTGCTTTGCAAGCCTGACCCATGGTAGGATCCTGGTGAATAATTACCTCCCTGGGTCATTGAGGTCCCTTCCCTGCCAGCCCGTCCCCAGCATTTCACAGGCCTTGAAGCGGGGTCATCGAGGGGAGGGTGAAGGTTGGTTTGGCCGGGACAGTGCCCCGACCTGGTCCTCGCAGGGGTCCCTTTGCCTGCTCTGTGTTTGGACCCCAGGCCTCTGCTGCTGGGTCTGGGGTCGCGGGGCTGGGTGCACCTGTTGGTGGTCATCTGCTCAGTGCTCCTGGCTGCGTCATGCCCTCCAGCCTCTCTGAACGCAAGGCCCCTCCTTGCAGCCGTCTGCCTGCCCAACCAGTTCCGCTGTGCCAGCGGCCAGTGCGTCCTCATCAAGCAGCAGTGTGACTCCTTTCCCGACTGTGTCGATGGCTCCGACGAACTCATGTGCGGTGAGCTGGCCTCCTGCAGAGGGTGGAGTCGGGGGGGGGGGGTCACCCTGTGCTGGGCTTCTGTTCCAGGACCGTGGGGTCCAGAGGGAGGAAATGGTGAGGACCAAAGAGGCTGGGAGTGTCAGGCCTTGGTGGGGGAGTCAGGGAAGCCTTCCTGGAGGTGGAGGCAGCTGGGAGAAGGGAGAGACGGAGCTAACGGACGCACAGAAGCAGGCCCCTTTGGAGAAGGCAGAGGTGGGCGGGGCTGACTGTGATGGGCCAGGCCTGAGTGGCAGGCAGAGGCAGCATGTTTCTGCCCAGAGACCTCACTCAGCAGCGTCTGCCAGACAAAATCACCGGGTGGAGTAGGGGCTGGGTCCCTTCCCTGGCAGCCTGCTGTCTGGCCAAGGAGGAGGAGTGTGTGGCCGTGTGCAGAAGCACACATGTGCATGCACACATGCACACATATGTACATGCGTGTGCTGCATGCCCCTTGAATGACATGGTCTGTATAGTCAGGGGTACCAGGGTACAGAGGATGGGAAATGAAGGCAGTCAGAGAAGACTTCCTGGAGGCAGTGGCTCTTGAAAGGCTGTCGGATTCAGACAGGAAGGGAACTGGGTTCCCAGGAAGTGGGAATGTGTCCATGCACCTGGGGATGTGGCACCTTCGTTCACGGCAGAAGGACCAGGGTTGAGAGCTCTGACTGCAAGATAGAGATGACTTATGAATAGGGAAGAAGGAGGGGTCCCCAGGGGACTCACTGAGCGCTTTCGTACCGTCCCATCAACCCAGGGCAGGCCCCTCAGCTACCACCTCAGGGGTGAGGTCTGGGGTCAGAGTGCAGCAGTGGGTTCTGAGCCCTGCTCCTCTGGTGGGCAGGTGTCCATGCGGACCGTGTCTGTCTTCGGCCTCCCGTGTGACTATGACCCCAGTCGTTGGGGTGATTTTCATCCATAGTCAGGCCTCCTCACTGGAACCAGCAGCTTTCCTCCCTTTCTTTGGGGGGTTTGGCCGGCTGGAGGGGACGGAGTTGATTGTCCCTAGAACCGTTGTGCTGACCTGATGGGGAAGTGAGTGTTCTTTGGACAAGGTTGAGTCTAGAGCCCAGACTGGGAAGCTCTAGGTCAGGGGTGTGAATAGGAGGAGGCTGCTTTGGGGGAGTTGCTGGTGAGGGGCTGGGGATGGTGGGAGAGCTCAATCCGGCTGAGGAGGGGCAGGAGGCCACTGTGGGCAGGCTGGAGGGGGCAAGCCCTTCAAGGGTGCTGCCCCAGCCCCCCAGAATCTCCACCAGTGGGTCCTGGGCTGGGGCGGGTACGAGCCCTCCAGGGCACACAGCGCCTGCCGCCCCCCGCAGGAGACCCGCTCCGTTTTGGTTGACGTCCACCTTCTCTCCCTGTCTGGCCTCCGGCAGAAATCACCAAGCTGCCCTCAGACGACGGCCCGGCCCACAGCAGCGCCATCGGGCCGGTCATCGGCATCATCTTGTCCCTCTTCATCATGGGCGGGGTCTACTTTGTGTGCCAGCGCGTGGTGTGCCAGCGCTACGCGGGCGCCAACGGGCCCTTCCCGCACGAGTACGTCAGCGGGACCCCCCACGTGCCCCTCAACTTCATCGCCCCCGGCGGCTCCCAGCATGGTCCCTTCACAGGTGAGGAGCCTGAGCCCCGCGAGGGCCCTGGAGGAGGTGGAGAGGGTGGCTGGGGCGGGCTGCAGGGCGAGGGGGTCAGAAATGCTCTTTGGACTTGAGCTGAGCTCGTCTGAGTCGCCCACTAGGGACACCCGTCAGGTGGGGCTTCCTTTCCTGAGCCTGGCTGGGTCTCCTGGGCAGAGGGGCTGGAGAAAGCATGCCGTGTCCGTGGGGCGCCCTGGCCCCTGACCAGGCCTCCTTCCCCCCCGGCATCCCCCCCACCCCGCCACAGGCATTTCGTGCGGCAAGTCCATGATGAGCTCCGTGAGCCTGATGGGCGGCCGGGCCGGGGTGCCCCTCTACGACCGGAACCACGTCACCGGGGCCTCGTCCAGCAGCTCGTCCAGCACCAAGGCTACACTGTATCCGCCGGTGAGTGGGGGCAGGAGGAAGCCCGGCCAGCTCGGGGTCCCCCCCCCCCGACCCATGACATCAGGGTTTCTAGAATTACCAGCCAGCCGTTCCATCCCTCAGGGTGGTGGGTGCGTTCCACCCCTCAGGGTGCTGGGTGTGTTCACGCGCCTCCCCGTCCTGACCTGTAGTTTTTTCCTTTCTCTTCTTTTATTGGAGTGGAGTTGCTTTACAGCGTTGTGTTCATTTCTGCTGTACCATGAAGTGAATCATCTGTGTGTGTACATATATTCCCTCCTTCTTGGACCTCCCTCCAACACCCTGGGTTTTCTGTTTAGAAAAGAGCACTCCCTGTTCATGGTGGATAATCCAGAAGTCACATGAAGTCTAAAAAGTGGAAGTCGCACTCATAATCCCACCTCCCAGGGCTGCTGTCTGGCGTCCTCGGGTCTGGGTGCCAGTCTTTATTCCAAGGGCCTCCCCCATCCGCAGGGCCTGTCTGGCTGGACGTGAGCTTCCCTTCAGTGTCCCCACCAGAATACCCTATTTTCCCGCCTAAGGCCTTGCTGGTTCCCAGAAACTAGCTGGATTGTTTTCTAAGGACAGGCACTCACGGGGTGACTGTTGTGCTGACGTTTGCTCCCTGGAGCTTCCGGCAGCCCAAGTGGGGTGTGGGCTGGCTCCAGGCCACACCCTGGAAGAAAATGATTGTAGAGGGTGACAGTCTGAAGCCCTTAGTGTCCAGGTTCTGCTGCAGGATCCCGAGGGGGACCTTCTCCTTCATGTTGGCTGGGAAAGCCCCCTATTGCCAGGAGCATGGCCTGGGGTAACCGGGTGAGCCTGATGCATGGACACGAATCTGGGGCTATGTGTCAGGTTCTGACTTTACCTCAATCTGTGCTTCTTAATTCTTCAAAACCTGACTTTTCTGTGATGAAATACTCTTCTGAGGTGAAGATGGCCCCTTGAACTTTCTCTGGGGGGTCCCAGCGAGCGCCACCCACCAGGATGGGGCCTGCCCACCCTTCTGAGTGTCCCCCATATCCAGGGTATTGCCCTTCCTCATTGCACCTGATCCTGGAAGGGTCTAGGAAAAAGGCAGCGGGGGTTATTATATCGGGTCCACAGGATTCAGTCTGAGTCTCCTGGAGGCTATGGGGCTGGGCTCTTCAGGGGTGGGGGAGGCAAAGAGTCAGCAGAGTGGAGCTGAGGAACCCTCCCCACTGTTCTTTCCTTCCTGCTGCTATCGTCACCTGACCTTCGGATGGCCCATGTAGCCAGCTAGAAGCCCCAAGAACCCGTGTGGGACTGAGCTGACTCCAGGACAGCCCCCTGCCCACCCCCTCCCACCCCCAAGGTGGACACCAGGATGCTTGCAGCCTCTGGAGAAGCTGGGAGCTGGGGGGATCGTACTTGGCAGCAAGAGACGACACTGACCACCAGCAGTTTTTACAGCGGCTTTATTGAGATATATAGTTCACATACCATGCAATCCACCCACTTAAAGTGTCCAATTGCGTGGTTTTTAGTATATTCACAGAGCTGTGCAGTCATCACCGTGGTTAAATTTAGAACATTTCATCATCCCCAAAAGAAACCCTTTGTGGAGCCAGCTGTTTAAAAATTAACTACATTGCTTTGAATCAGTAATAACATGTTCATGGTACAGAATTCAAAGGGCACGGTGAAAAGAGGACCCAGCCTTTACTGTAACCAGGAATTCATCCCTCCCGAAAGGCAAAGCCTGTGCGGAGTTTATTGTCTGTCCTCCCAGAGGAAATCTGTGCATAAGCGAGCATATGAGAGTATGGACTTTATCTTCCCAGCAAAGAGAGTGATTTTTTTCCTTTAATTTTGGAGACAATTGTAGATTTATCTGTAGTTGTAAAATATAATACAGAGCGGTCCCATCTCCCTTTCACCAGTTTTCCGCCTTGGTAACGTCTTACGTAACTATGGTTGTCTTAGCACATGCGTGCTGCTGTAACAAAAATACCATAGACTAGGCAGCTTAAACTACACAGGTTTATTTCTCACAGTTCTAGAGGCTGGGAAGTTAAAGATCAAGGTTCCGGTTTCTCACTGTTGAAAGCCCAATTCTTAGTTCGTAGTGACTGTCTTGTCCGTATATAGTAGAAGGCATGAGGGAGCTCTCTGGGGTCTTTTTTTTTTTCGGCTGTGCCTTGTGGATCTTAGTTCCCTGACCAGGAATCGAACCTGCAACCTCCTGCAGTGGAAGCGTGGAGTCTCAACTACCAGGCCACCAGGGAAGCCCCCAGCGTCTCTTTCTTAAGGACACTTGTTTCATCCCGGAGGGCTCTACCCTTGTGGCTTAAGCACTCCAGAAGGTCCCACTCTTAAACCATCAGGTTGGAGAGTAGGTTTCAGTATATGAATTTGGGGGAGACCCAGACATTAAGTCTACAACGGTAATACGATATCATAACCAGTGCATTGATACAGTTCCCTTTGACTGTATTTAGAGTTCACCAATTTTACATATGCATTTTTTAAAGCCAGCTTTTTAAGAATCTGTTTTTATTTGCTTGTTTGTTTGGCTGCTCTGGGTCTTCGTTATGACACACAGGGTCTTTAGTCACGGCACGCGAACCTTCAGTTGCGGCACGTGTATCTAGTTCCCTGATCAGGGATCGAACCGGGGCCCCCTGCTTTGGGAGCGTGGGGTCTTAGCCACTGGACCACCAGGGAAGTCCCAAAGACAACTTTTTATTTTTGGAGCAATTTTAGATCCACAGCAAGATTGGGAGGAAAGTAGGGAGACTTGCCAAATCCCCACTCCGCCCCCATGACCAACCTCCTGCACGAGAGTGGAACACTGGGTACAGTCCACGCGCCTGCACCCAGAGGCCACTGTGTACGTCTGAGTTCACCCTTGGCGGTTTGGATTCTTTGTTGAATTCTGTGGGTTTGGACGAACGTGTAATGAACGACATGTATCCACCACTAGCAGCTCATACAGTGTAGTTTCGTGTGTACTTTTTAAAACCCGCACGATAGCATCTGCAGCTAATGGTAGCTCCTCTCTCAGCCTCACTTTCTTTTTGTAAATGAATTTATCTATTATGATTGGAGGCTAATGACTTTACAATGTTGTGGTGGTTTTTGCCATACATTGACCATGAGTCAGCCACGGGTGTACATGTGTCCCCCGTCCCAACCCCCCATCCCCCCCCCCCCCCCCGCCACCTCCCTCCCCATCCCATCCCTCTGGGTTGTCCCAGTACACTGGCTTTGAGCGCCATTTCATGCATCGAACTTGGACTGGTGATCTGTTTCACATATGGTAATATATGTGTTTCAATGCTGTTCTCTCAAATCATCCCATCCTCTCCTTCCCCCACAGAGTCCAAAAGTCTGTTCTCTATACCTGTCTCTTTTGCTGTCTTGCATATAAGGTCGTCGTTACCATCTTTCTAAATTCCATATATATACGCTAATACACTGCATCGGTGTTTTTCCCTCTGACTGACTTCACTCTGTATAATAGACTGCAGTTTCATCCACCTCATTAGAACTGACTCAGCCTCCCTTTCTGCTGCTGAGCCTCAGTGAAGGGCTGGCTGGCCTCTACCCAGAGGAACTCCCTCTCTGTGTGCTACATCACTCCGACTCCAGAAGGGGGCGCTGTCCCCATCCTGTTTCGCAGTGAGGAGGCTGAGGGACCGAGTGGTAACTACCCGCCCTCCCCGCCTCCTCTGGGGGCCCTTCTGCCCGAGCTGGCCACTCTGCGCCGGTCTCTCCTGCACCCTTAAGTTTGTTTCCCTTCTCGGGCAGAGCAAGCCCCCTTCTTGGTGACTGGACAATGCCCTTTGTTGGGGTGTGGCTGGGCCACACCGGTGGGTATCTAGTCACCCCGGGATCTTGTTACCCCAACAGCAATGCTCAGAACGCCTGCATTTTCCTCGTTTAGGGGAGACACCAGGAAGATGCCCTGTAGCTAAGGCTGAAGGTCATCTTGACCTTTCTTGGCAAAGGGGTCCTTAAGAGACGACAGTCCCTCTTCCCACCAGCAGAGGGCAACACCAGCATGACTGTCCCTCACTCTGCGGGTCCAATTTAGGGTAAAAATGGTATTGTAGTGTAATTTATGTTTCACTTATTACAAATGACGTCAAACATCTTTTTGTATGGTTAAGAACCTTTGTAGTTTTATTTTCTCAGAAAGGTGCGTTTATGTCCTTTTTCTATTGGGTTGTTGGTTTTGTTTTGTTTTTTAATCCGTTTGTAAGGGCTCTTTGGGTTTCCCAGGTGGCACTAGAGGTAAGGAACTCTACTGCCAATGCAGGAGACGCAAAAGAGGTGGGTTTGATCCCTGGGTCGGGAAGATCCCCTGGAGTAGGAAATGGCAACCGGCTCCAGGATTCTTGTCTGGAAAAATTCAATGGACAGAGGAGCCTGGTGAGTTCCAGTCCTTGAGGCTGCAAAGAGTCAGACACGGCTGAGTGACTGAGCACAGCACAGGGGCTCTTTATGTAGAGGTATAGCTATATTAAGAGAATGAGCCTGAGATATGGGTTGAAAATGTTTTTCCTAGCTGTCTTTCGATTTGGTTTATGTTGTGTTTTGCCCTTTATACCATGAAATTAAGTCTGGAGGGGTGTTGATCATGCCCAGAAAGGCTTTCCCTCCTCTTAAAAAATAGTTTCTTTCCATGTTCTCTTAAAGTTCTCAAGGTTTCATGTTTGTGTTTAAAACTTGCCCTTGGAATGTAATTAGAAGGTCTGAGTGAGTCTGGAGGTACTGACTATTTCTGCGCTGATGGCTTCCAGGCAGCTTTTATGAATTGAGGTCCAATCAGGAGACAGAAACCATATGGTGCTTTGACCAGAGAAAGTTCAATACATTATTAGCCGGGATTGGAATTCCAGGGTGTTGCCCGGTGAGAGGTAAAGAGGACTCTTTAGAACACAGGAAAAGCAGATTATCTGGGAGGGAGTGGCTGGGAAAGAGCCCCCAGCTGCCATGCACCAGAAGACAGAGAAGGGGCCAAGGTGCTCACCAATAGAACTTGCTAGAGATCTGCCTACTGCTGTACTGGGAAGACTTCCCCACAACCCTTCCTTGATCTTCACCTCCCCGGCGCCCTGAGGGAGGTAGCTCTGACAGTCAGCAGGGAGGGGATTATGGGCAGGATCCCAGAGCTCCTTGGAGGCAGAAGTGAAGAGGAGCCAGGTCCGGTCAAGTTCAAGGGCAGATGCAGAAAAAGCTCCCCACCCCCAACCTGGGGTGAGGGGCAGGCCCTTTCTGCTGGTGGTGCTTCCTGACTGGTTTCTGCTCCCCTCTTCACCCCAGCTGTACCTTCCCAGCTTTGGGGTCAAATCCTGAGCATCCCGAGGCTGGTTGTTTGGGCTGAAGAGGACCCTTCCCCCAGAATAAGGAGAGGGGTCTATGTGGTTCCTGAAGGGCAGGGGAGAGGCCTGGGCTTTTCCTGTAGGTTATTCACCAAGTGTCAGGACTGCCTTAGGAAGCAAGTCTTCTTAATTTTTTTGTTTCTTTTTAAAATTTTTATTTCTTCCTTGGCTTCTCTCTGACGCATGTGGGATCTTAGTTCCCTGATCAGGGATTGAACCCAACACCTCCTGCATTGGAAGCGCAGAGTCCTAACCAGGGAAGTCCCTAGCCCCATTTTAGAGATGAAGCTATTGAGGCCTCAGAACAGGAAATCCCTCACCAGGGA